>NC_073744.1:188074900-189274900 GCF_029784135.1 Toxorhynchites rutilus septentrionalis | reverse complement strand
TACGAACCACCGCATACTACCTCCTGTCATCGAAAAGTGTCTCGTTAGCGAATTGCTACGACTTGCGCCATGTCGTTTGAGGCAGATCAGATTTTCGTGGCAACAGCCAACGCACATCGAGGTTAGAATTTACAGTGTAGCAGTTTGTTTTATTTTTTCCCTCTTTTCACCACGAAGCAATGCGTTCAAACTGTCAAGCCTGTGAACGCAACATTGTTTTAGTAGGCCATGAGCGTTTGAAAACGTTTCCCCCGTTTCCCAGCAGAAGTTCAACTGCATAAAGTTTCTTCTATCGAAGTGAAGGTGATTTTTTCGCTAACCTCTCAGTAAACGCCCTTTCCTTTCGAAAGCGACTACAATGGATCGTTCTGCACCGAGCGCGCCCGCGTTGCGTAACGAATTTCGGATGAATTTTTCCAGTGGTCTACTATTACTAATCACCTGGCAACATTTGACCTAACCTCATCTCGGAGGGGCTGCCGAAACATTTCTCTTGCAAAATGGATCGAGTGGAAGAGAAAAGCGAAAAAGAAACCCGCTGCGGTAAGAAAATGATTGCAATCCGCTCGACGAATGTGTCTTGTTTCGTGGAAGCTGCTAATCAAAAATTTTCGCATCCATTTCAACGTACCTGTTGACCCAGGTCCGTGATCGGCAGAAGATGATGACGAGATAAATTACTGCAGATGACCTGTGGCGCATTCACTCCCTACCCCTCGGGGATCGCGGTCGGTGGTAAGCCAACCATTTCATTTTTATTTTATTCTTCAGGCCTTCACACTTCGATGCGGAACATAGCCGTTCCACCGTTTGCTGGAGGTTTACATTTTTATGTAGAAGCCCTTATGACAACCGCTTCAGGAATTCCCTCGGAGGTACGATTTCGAAATATTGAGACATTACTGTACCTAATAACCATACATTAGATGTATATCATAGCGGATCATTACCAGACTGTCAGGCCAGCTCAGCAGCTGCTGCACGCCACTACTAGTCGATGGGTTTTATTTGCTCACCCCGGAGGCGTTTAGCTGTCAATCAAAGTGTCTCGTTGCTTCGTTGGATTTGCTTCATATTCGATCTTCATTCCGCTTGCAAAACGTCGCCGCCACTAATCATTCGATACGGAACGAACGCACGAACTGATCTCACCACGTTCACGTTCGACAGCGAGACGTTATTTGTGAAAGATTTATGCGGGTAATTCGACACGTGCACTGTTCGACCGTACGCGCCACATAATTCAACCGGGCTGTGATCGGCGGTTATTTAATTTGGACCAAAAATACGAAATCGGTACGATCCTGTTATGTGCGCTGACGCACCGATAGTCAGCAGCATGACTCGCATTTTGACTCGCATCCGGCATGCACAGCTGAGTGAACACTTGAACGGTAATGTGGTCTTTGCTGTTTTGTTCGAAATGCTGATGAATTAATACTGATTGACGATCAACAACTGATTTCGTTCATTAGCAGAACTATTCTTTACATTGACTATTCATCGCACAGTCCTTAGCTTGAAGCAGTATATGTACGCTTATTAAATCATATCCAGTCAAAACCCGACTTAACCATAGTTACGATGGATTTATATTGGGTTTCTCATTAACTTTTTTTTTTGCTTTTATCTCTGCGAGTGAACACTTATTTCCCATAAAATCTGTTCAATGAGTCGATTCAATGTTAAAAAGAATGAAAATACTAACGCTTGCATTTAAAAATTACAAGCAGTTGTATCTGGGACGCGACCGCATTTTCGACGTAGAACTACGGAATTATATTATTCCGTATCTGAATTAACTCATCCACTTTTACGGCTTTTCAGTAAGTCATTGGAACTTAGGAAAAATTCTTTTCTTGTACCAATATTCAAATCCGGTAATAGATTCGATTCCAAAACTCTTTGAAGCCATAATGAACCAAAAACTTTTTCAATAACTGAAGACACGAATTACGAACCATTCCCAATAAAAACATTGTACGTTACATACGTCAGATCAATTCTCGAATACTGTAGTATTGTATGGTCCCCCTACATAACTTCACACGAAGACGTAGTTGAATCTGTACAAAAACAATTTTTATTATTTGCATTTCGTAAACTAGGCTGGTCTTGATATCATCTCCCTCCATGTGAAGCACGTTGCATGCTAATCAATATGAGAAGCTTCAAAGAACATCGGAACTCTGCCATAATTCTATTTACACCCAGGTTTTTTTTACGCGGGGGATACGTACCTCGTACAAAAACCGCGTTAATTGGAAAATCTGCGTAAAAAAACCATGTCACCTAATGATAGATATCAAATGGGACTATCGTTACGTAGAACGGAAGTAAAAAGTTGAGTGTTGCTCGCTTCCGAAAACCCGTAGTTTTTTTCTGCAATTTCGTTGGTTACTGGTAGCTATAGTTCGGTTTTCCTCACGAATGAGGTGCTGTTGCTAGAAGGTTCCCTAGTAATTTGTACACTCTTCTGCCGATGCACGTTAGACCGTCCAGAGCTAAGTAGACAGGGAAAGACATTCACGAATCGCTGCCCTTAAAAACCACGTCCCGTTGCACCGCCCGGCGAGCTCACGTTACCCAACACCCAAAATCCAGCTAATAATCGTGACAAGGTGCGGCACTAAGCGCTAAGCTCCGTTACAAGCACTAATTACTGTAATTTGCTCTGAGGGAAAATGAGAGAAAAATGTGAGCTGAGGGGGAGATGTGATATTGCACCGCTTTAATTAGGAAATCCGCGTAAAAAAAACCGCGTTAATTGGAAAATCCGCGTAAAAAAAACCGCGTTAATTGAAAAATCCGCGTAAAAAACCTCGTAAAAAAAACGCGCAAAAAAAAACCGTGGTGTATTATTAACATCAAATCACAACGAGTAGACTCAGAAGAAATATTAGGAAACCATACAAATAAACACAAATTTCTGCATACCTCGAAAACCAATCAAACAAATGAAGCCAAATTTGGCAAGTGAGGGTTTTAGGGGACAAGAAACGATTCCATGATGGTTCGACACTCTTCCCCCTCTCTCAGGGGAGGCTGCCACACAAATTTCTGCATAGCTGGAGAACTAATCAAGCAAACTAAATCAAATTTGACATGAAGAGGTTTTAGAGTGCAATAAATATTTCTATGACCGTTAGATACTCTTTCCCTTTCTCTAAGGGGGGGCTACCATACAAATGAAACACAAATATCTGCATACCTCGAAAACCAACCAAGGAAATGAAACCAAATTTAGCATGTGAAGGTTTTAGGGGGCAAGAAACGTTTCTATGTGAGTAAACACTCCTCCCCTTCTCTCTAAGGGAGGGCTGCCATACATATAAAGTATAAATTTCTGCATAACTCAAGAACTAATCAAGAAAATGGAATCAATCTTGGCATATGGAGGTTTTAGGGATCGATGAACGATTCTATGGTGGTTCGACACTCCTCCCCCCTCTCTAAGGGGAGACTGCCATACAAATGAAACACAAATTTCTGCATAACTCAAGAACTAATCAAGCAAATCGATCCAAATTTGGCATGTAGAGGTTTCTGTCGTGAATCAACACTCCTCTCCTCTCTCTAAGGGGAAGTGGGCGGTCTACCATACAAATGAAGCATAAGTTTCTGCAAGAACTAATCAAGCAAATGAAACCAATTTCGGTATATGGAGGTTGTAGGGGGCAATACACGTTTCTGTGATGGTTTGACGCTCCTCCCCCCTTCCTAAGGGGGGAGGGCAGCATTGCTCGAGAAAAGTTTCTATGATGGTATGACACCCCTCCGTCCTCTGGAATGGAGGGGGGGGGGTTTCCAAAAAACTAAAACACATATTTCAATCAAACATATTCCAACCAAAGAAAATGGGAAAAATTGCAAAAATTCAATTCGCTTATGTTCTACAATTTCATAGTGACAAGCGTTGTTAGTCAATTTGATGTTTGCGCTAACGGAATTGATCTTTGTTCGAAAGTGAAAATTGATTTTAATGTGATAAAACTCACTCCTACAGCTTCTTCTATCTATATAAATAAAAATGGATCGCCGAATTTGTTGATAAGAGCAAAACTCGAGGAAGGAATTGTCCGATTTAGGGCTGTCTTTATTCTATCATATTTTCTGTATCAAACATTCAATCCCTGTAACGGAGAAACATGTTATTTGCAAGTGGTTGGAAAATTTTGAATGAGAATTGTGTCTGAAAATAATCCCCTAACCATAATTTTATAATGACGAGTTTTGGTAGAAGTACTAGGAATTGCTACTAAGAATGCTTGGTAGAGAGTGCACGTAGTTTATTGTGCAGTGACAAATATGTAAATATCCATGTATATTCATCTCTAAAAATCATCAAAATTCGTTATTGGCGTTAGCTCTGAGGTGCCCTTTCCAGTGCTTTTGATTGTGTAATGAAAAGTTAAGAACATTGAAGTTAAATTGTCAAAACTATCGCCGCTGCTAAGCAGACATTGTAACAGACAAAAGAAGTGATTTCGAGCAGTTTGTGCACTCAATCTTGTCCAAAATGTTGGAGGATGAAGTTAGTAAACGACTGCGTAGTAACTCAGTTCGCAATGTAGCCCCGGCAGCTACCAAAGAAATGAGTGTAGCTGAGCTCGCAAGCTTGATGACTTCTCAGCTGTCCGCATATTCACAAAGCGCTAAGGATGATAACAAAAAACTAGAAGTGGGTTATATCTTTTATATAACCGCAAGGTGGACGTAGGACTAACGTTGACTTAGCAATCAATAAGTCTTCTTGGATGGCTCTAACGTTCCAATGGAACTTTTGCCTTCTCACCGTAGCATAACTTGCATTATTTTTATTAGTTATACTTGGTTGAGATTTCTATGCCGAATAACACGCCTTGAATGTACTCTGGAGTGGCAAGCTCTAGAATACGTGTGACCACAGTGCAAGCCGGATAAATTTTCTTTGACGAAAAATCCCCCGGCCAGAACGGGAATCAAACCCGAACCCGAATGATAGTGTGGAACGCTAACCACTCGGCCACGGGAGCACAGCAATCAATGAGTAACAAGCAAATAAACCTTAGACGTTTCATCTTTCGAATAAAGTGATTATCATACCACTTCTAATCGAATTATTAATGTTCAAAGGGGGATTCGATTCCTCCTCGGAAATACCCAGCACAAATAGTATCCACTCCCCTAGCCAATTGGAATCATCGTTGATCCGGAGCAGGATTATTAACGCTTGAAAAGGAATGGATTCCTCCTCGGAATTACACAGCGAAAATAAGATCCCCTTCCCAACAATTCAAATTTCCCAATAACGACGATCGATTGCAGCATTCGTAAACAAATAATTTTATAACGCTGCTTTTATAAATGTGATTTCTTCGATATGTAATATAATATCCACTTCGATCATATCCACTACACCGTATCATACCATATCAAATCCATAGTCAATTCGAGTACAATAGTATTCGTTGCTTGTATCTAATTTGCTATGCCAATTTCCCCTGGCTCCATGGTTTTGAAGTCTGTGTTAGGGAAGCATTCCGATTTTCAGAAACGCAAACGAGTACAAAAATACCAGCAGCTCGCATCTATTTTGCAATGCCAATTTCACCAGGCTTTATGATTTTGAAGACAATGTTAGGGAAACATTCCAATTTGCAGAAAAGCAAACGAATTCAAAATACCCGCTGCTTGCATCTAATTTGCTATGCCAATTTCCCCTGGCTCCATGGTTTTGAAGTCTGTGTTAGGGAAACATTCCGATTTCCAGAAACACAAGCGAGTACAAAAGTACCCGCAGCTTCAATCTGTCTTGCAATGTTGATTTCTCTCAGGCTCCATGGTTTCGAAGTCTGTATTAGGGAAACATTCCCATTTCCAGATACGCAAGCGAGTACAAAAGTATACACTGCCTACATTTATTTTGCAATGCCGATTTCCCCTGGCTCCATGGTTTTGAAGTCTGTGTTAGGGAAACATCCATACATTCCAGCGATCGTACCTCAATCGTTGCGCAATTATAACTCAGTGGATTTCCGAGCGGCACTCGCTTATATACCGATTGGTGTGATTTCAATAGCCTGTTTTGAAAGGAATTTTAGGACTATTGAAACAAATGTTTGGATCAAAAAGTAACAAGCATATAACGCGTAGACCTTTTATCTTTCGAATGAAGTGTTTATCATACTATTTCGTTCAGTTGTTTAGGAGCTATTAAGGCTCAAAATCTCGTTCTCCGGCGTAACGCTTTCGTTTTCGAAAGTTTGAACTTACACCCCAGTATAGAAATGAAAGACGTAGTCCTACGTCAAAACTCGGAGATGAGCTGGACAGACTAACATCACAAATGGAGAGCATGAAGTTGTAACTCTCTGCAGATATTCAGACACTGCGAGATGAGTGCAATAGATCTCATTCTGAGTTAGCAGCAACGGTGGGTAAAAACAAGGATGACACTACCCAAGCACTGGAGTTTGTTACGAGGATGGATGACTTGATCGTCAGCGGAGTTCCCTATACCGACGGCGAAAATCTCCTGGAGTATTTCCATAGATGGTGTCTTACTTTAGGATATAAGGACAACAACTTTCCTTCCGTGGATATTCGCCGACTATCATCGAAGAAGCTTGAGACAGGCAACAGTGCGGCTATTTTGATACAATTCGCTTTTACTGTGCACAGGAATGATTTCATCTCTCGGTACATGCGAAAACGTTACCTTTCGTTATCATCGATTGGTTTCTCTGTTGACAAACGCATATTTGTTAACGAGAATCTCGGACCTACTGCAAGGCAGATAAGATCGAAGGCTTTACAAATGAAGAAAGAAGGAAAATTACGCACTGTTACAACCAAAAACGGCATGGTATTCATAAAACGAAACTCAGATGATCAGAGTGTACCAGTATCATCAATGAACGAGCTGGAGCTGTTTTTCAGAAGGAATTAACCAACACGTATTTGTTCTACTGTAATATGAAAATTGTCATGTATAAGATATCGATAAAGTTCAATGTAGTTAAGTTTGATAAAATGCTCGAAATAACCCTCCTCCAATATGCTGATCGTCATAGTAATGATAATGGATAATTTTAGCAATAGTCATGCCTCTACAGATTGGTGTGTACCAGGAATAGTTATGAAATCGGCTTTTTACCCCGGTAGGCTCTCAATATGCTTCGCAAATAGTCAATCAATATGTGCTCGGAAGTTAAGTAAGCTTCATGAATTGAATCAAGTTTTTAATATATCTGAAGTTGATATTGCATGCATTTGTGAAACTTGGTTGAATGTACTTGGGTTGAATGGCTTGGGTTGATTGCTATTGATGGTTACAATCTCATTAGGAACGATAGAACTAAAAGGATGGGCGGAGGAATAGTTATTTATCTCAAAAGAGGTTTATGTTATCGTATTGTTGATCAGTCAAACAATGATACCGATAGAATCACTGAGTTTTTGATGATAGAATTGTTAATCGAAGGGACGAAAATTCTGTTAGCTGCTTTTAATAACACTCCGGGAGTTGACGCCTCGATCACTTTGGATATATTGCTACAGAAATATGGTTCGCTTTACAGTCATATATACTTTTTGGGTGATTTCAACACAAATTTGTTAAACTCTGTATTATTTTCAACCACACGGTTCATGGATGTTTTATCCAGCCATCAGATGGAAAGCTTGGGTCGTGAGCCTACTTATTTCTATAACAATGGCTCTTCTCAACTTGACCTCATTTTATCCAATAGTGTTTCTCGAGTTCTCAGATTCAACCAAATACAAATTCCGGTTTTATCAAACCATGATCTCATCTTTGCATCACTGGATTACAGTATCGTAACTGAATGTAACAATGTTAGTTATCGTGATTACAATCGCATAGATGTTGATGGTCTTAGAACGACCTTAAGTGAATTCGATTGGGATTATTTTTATTCGTCATTTGATACTGACGTTTTAGTAGATTATTTTAACTCTGTTGTTACTAATTTATATGATCAATATGTACCTATGATAACATTCAGACCATCCAAAACAAGAACGAATCCATGGTTTAACAGTGCTATTGGTAGAGCAATAGTCGATCGTGATCTAGCGTTCAGGCAGTGGAAAACATCACATGAGCACGTCCATCATGAACTATACAAAAGGCTTCGCAATCATGTGACTTATCTCATACATAAATCTAAGCAGCAATTTTATAAAAATCTATTAAATCCTGCACTTTCTCCTAAGGTTTTGTGGAAACGTTTGGGTGATATGGGAATAGGAAAGTCGTCCACATACACAGTTAATAATTTTAACGCTAATGAGATTAATGAATATTTTGCCAGCAACTATCTAGACACAGACCAACAGCCACTTTTTACGATGAGACTTCATGAAAATCAGTTTAGTTTCAATGTAGTCAGCGATGTTGAAGTTATTAATGCTCTGTATGAAATCTCGTCTAATGCTATTGGTACTGATAATATTTCTCCTCGCTTTTTGAAGATAATTCTGCCATTAGTCGTAAGACAAGTTACTTTCATATTTAATACAATCATCACTACACAAAAGTTCCCAACTGCATGGAAATATTCAAAAATAATCCCAATTAGAAAGAAAAGTACGTTAACTTCCATCGATAACCTTCGTCCCATCAGCATTTTGAGTGTGCTTTCGAAAGCATTTGAGCGCATTATCAAAAATAAAATATGTTTACATACTCATGAAAATAGACTTTTGAACGAATATCAATCAGGATACCGCCCTAAACATAGCACCAAAACAGCTATGCTCAAAATATTCGATGACATAGGGTTGATTATGGACGACGGCAAACCAGTAGTTTTTATCATACTGGATTTTTCCAAAGCGTTCGATACTATATCGCATAGTATTTTATGCAGAAAACTAGCAAACAAGTTTGGGTTTTCTGGCAGTGCTGTCGAATTAATTAGTTCATACTTATGTAATCGTTTTCAAACTGTGTGGAATAATTTCAATTTTTCTAATTTTCTTCCGATTAGATCAGGAGTGCCTCAAGGTTCTGTTTTGGGGCCAATTTTGTTTTCGTTATACATAAACGACCTTCCGAACACTTTAAAATATTGCATGGTTCACCTCTATGCAGATGACGTGCAACTATATCACAAATGTACTTTACAAAATACAAATGTAATCGCTTTCCAAGTGAATGAAGATTTGGCTCGTATTTCTGAGTGGTCATTGAGAAATAGATTGTCAATCAATGTTAAAGAGTCGTACGCAATGTTCATAGGGGATGCTAGAAATAATGTTGACAGGCCGTGTATGAGGCTGAATGACTCATTATTGCCATTTGTTAGCTCTGTTACCAGCTTGGGCTACAAAATCCAGGAAAATATGGAATGGGACAATTTTATTCTCGAACAATGTGGAAAAGTGTATGGAAAACTACGGATATAGCAGCTTAGTGGTAGTTTTCTGAGTCATGATATTAAATTAAAATTGTTTAAATCGCTTATCCTTCCTCATTTTATGTCGTGCGATTTCCTTTTGATACAGTCTTCATCAGTTGCAATCAACAAACTAAAAATAGCTTTAAATTCATGTGTACGTTTCGTGTTCAATCTAAATAGTTTTTCGCATGTTTCACATTTGCAGTCAAAGTTACTTGGATGCTCGTTTCAAAGCTTTGGGAAGCTTAGATGTTGCTTGCTGATATTCCAACTAATAAAAAACAAAGAACCACAATATTTGTTCAGTAAATTGAGACCATTGAGAAGCGTTCGCTGTCGGAAGTTTGTAATTCCGCGGTACCACTTGATGAAATATGGCAATTCATTCTTTGTCAGAGGCGTTGCAATTTGGAATTCACTACCAAATGATTTAACTTTGGAAAGATCAGATTCAGCATTTAGGAGAGGGTCGTTCGAGCACTTTCGTGAAAATTAATTTAAAAATGTGTTAGATTAGAAAAATTATAAAAATTTCCAAGGTATGTGTCACTAGTTCTACCGTGTAAATGCATTGTAACATTTGAAAAGGCATTGCCTTAAGTTGCAGAATAAACAGTAATAATAATAATAATAATAAAAGTTCATTCCACTTGAAAATCGATCATTGTCATTGTAATTTTCCAAACTCGTGATCAACGCGAATTAACTTCTCACTCCAAAGGCAAATAGCTCCACTTCGTCTGTGCTGCAGGTCCTTTCTGGGAACCGGCTGTCTTACATTATGAATATATCGTATCGTGAAAATACTTCATAGCAAACCCTTATTCCATTCAACAACTATCAACTTTTGTATAGCATGTTTGCACTGAGCTGCGCGAGTACATGTATTTCCTATCGATTGGTGCAAATATCTGTGCGAACCATCTAGAAATGGCGAAGCTCAAATCGCAGTAATTTCTCTCTCCTCTCTCATTGCCCGTACAACGAACGTTCTAGCTTGTTTCAGAATATGCGATTTTTCAGGTGCGAAATTAGTTCTTGCGAAGTGTTTCCGCTAAAGCCTTTTTCTTCTTGGACTAACGATCCCAGTGGAACTTTTGCCTTCTCAACCTACGTATGACTTGCGTAATTTTTATTAGTAGTACTTAATTGAGATTTCTATGCCTAATGAGACGCTTCGAATGTATTCTGGAGTGGCAAGCCCCAGAATATGCGTGACCACAGTGAAAATCCCCCGCCCAGGACGGGAATCGAACCTGAACCCCCGGCATGGTAATGTGGGACGCTAACCAGTCGGCCACGGTAGCATTCTTGAACATTTGGGTAGTAATAAGATTGATTCAAGTTTCTGCAGTGAAAAAAATAGGTTTTTGTTTTTCAAAATATGTGGCTTTTTGCCTCACAAAAAATGGTTTGAACAACATTTCATTTTCGCATGATCGTATATTATAATTTGTTTTGACTTCGTAAAAAAAAAAATAAAACGTAAAAAAAAACATCGTTTCTTATGGACTTTATTGTTATAGGCTTCATGACTTGAAATGGTTTCTAGAGTCATATTGCGTCATCGGAATACATAGTTAGAATTTGATAAATGCACTTGAAGTCGACTTTTTTTCTAAAATTTCTCCATTCTGTAATGTTACACGCACCAAATATGAAAAAGAATTATTTTGTGTTATCTAAAAAAATCTGTGATAGTTTAGTTTTTTTTCAAAAATAAAATTATCATTTTAAAATTTTCTCAAACAATTTTATTTTCTCTATGTATTTTTCCCAGTGTATATTTTTTAACGAAGTCTTATTAGTTCCTCACAACACGTTCCATCTTTTTAAATAGCACAAACATTCTTGGAGGAACTTCGCCGTTTCAACGTAGTATTTCTTGCGTAATTATTATAAGTACATACTTAGTTGAGATTTACTAGAAACTCATACTACTGTTAAAAAAATCCCTTGAGTCAGGAAAAGCTTTGCACTCGTGGAAAGTTTCATTCTAATCGAAGCCACTCAAATTTGACCAAGCGTTCATTTGGCGTGGAAATGTTCTTGTATAGATTTCAACGTGTTCAAAGAAAATTGGTCTGTTGAGAGCAGAGGACCATCGGTTCGCGATAGACGTGCGCATTTACGCTCCTCTCTGCTTTCTGAATTTCGGTCGTAGAAAGTGGTCTTTGGTGCTAAAAAGTGTGAAAGTTTAAAGGAACACGTTCGTTTGCCGCAGTGAATTCAGGTCTAACTCCGGATTCAATGGGAAGTGTGTAATTTTCATTCCATGAGTTCGACAAGGCTGAAGAAAGTATTGCTTCCTGGTGCTCCATTTTGTGCTGTTAGAGAGTGTAGTGGTGATAGCACGGCTTGTTCTGCTTCTGTGTTCATCTATTCCATTTTCTTTTCCACGCGTTCGTTGTGCTTGTGTGTGTTTCGCTATAATCCATCAGCCAGTCAAACGCGAAGTGTATGTGTGCCAGTGGTAGTGATTTTGTATGACCTTTTGGCAGCATGATCACAGTTTGATACTTGTAGATGTATATATTTATGCAAGCTTGTATGCAATCAATCTTGTTCCACGGCGATATGGATTATTCTGTGCAAGATTTTGCATTGATGAATGGAAAATCTACACTCGGGTTATATATTGGTGAGATCGTTCTTTATTATCAAATAAATTAATTTTAGTAGATGGGGCGGAGGGTATATTTTTGTGTGTTTATTGGATGAGTTTTTTATTATTTTTCAAATTTATTCCAGAACTCTCTTTTTTCTCGTAGCTTAGTTGTGTGTAAATGTATATCCGTATGAACGTAACTTTTAGTTCGAAAAGTGTGGTCTGTTTTAAGTAGTAATAGTTTGCGCGTCGCGTAATATAATTGTGGTTGAAGCGTTCTCGTTCTCACTAAAACAGAAGTTTAACTGTTTCGTCGTGGGCTGTTAGAAAATGTTAATACTTTAATTCTTTAAATGATTACTCCTATAATTCTACAGTTTTTTATTTATTTAATTCTTTAATTTCTTTGTTTTTTCGCGATTTAAGTTTGATAAAAAATATTCTCGGTTACCATCTCAGGTTTCTTATACATAACTTTCCGAAGTCGCTATTGGAAATTGATAGGGTACGCTCGTTGAACAATGGAATATATCGGCGGTCCGATTGGTTTTAGAGAAGTTCCCTTGGTTACCTTCTCAAGTTTCCCAAAGGTAACTCTCCGCCGTCGCAATTGGAACTCGATAAATAATACACGTAATTAATAACGATATATATCATAATAATTTGACAGAAGTTCCCTCGGTTACCTTGTCAGGTTTCCCACACTCAACTCTCCCGCGTCGCGATTGGATTTCTATGAAAAATACGTGTGATAAATAATAAAATATAACCAGTCCAATTGTTTTTACAGGTTCGCGTTAACATAATCACATCACTTACCTCAGTGAATCCTGATACTCACCTCACCCTACTAACAACTGTCCCTTCCATGATAATCGCTAGGGAACCACGCTATAGAGGCGACCCTTCTGGCCTTCGGGCGGCGAATATCATACTAACATTCCTTCCCTTCCCCTGGTGACTGTAAGGACGTGGCCGGCGTCGTTATTGACCATTTAAAGCTCGAATCACCGGAAATTGCACAACGAGAATGATTTGCTAGTCCCAAGCGTCATTCTGTGTGTTCTTTGTGCAATTTGGTTAGTTCAGGTCAATCACGGAGAGCAACTACGAATTGTACAGTCTACCCAAGCTCAAGCTCAAGATTTCAACGTGTTCAAAGAAAAATTTCATGAGTTTGCATTCTTGTTAATATCATGAACCAAGCATCTCCATCTTTATCAACGATAATGATGCGTCTCCATCAAGGTCCCCACAAGACCAAATCTTTCGTCTTCCAGGTGAACCCAATTTGTTCAACTGGTCGTTCAAAATGAAAACCTACCCTCCAAAGCCTGATCGGACAGAACCCACGCATAAACTACGGTGTTGCGCCACACGCTAAGCTACTGTGATAATAGAGACTGAGTTGACCGAGAAGTCGGCTCGGGGAGAAAAGTGAACGCACGCGCGCACACGAGGGTTTCATGCTGCGCGACCGATAATGGGTTGGGCCAGTCCACTGCCAAAGTGCGAGTGAACGCACACTTTCCGTATCGATCCGATGCGGCGCGGAGGAGGGTGGTGGTCATCCAATAACAACAAGAACCTAGTTGGCCGTCGAGTTGGTTATACCCAGCTAGGAGCCTGGAAACGGATCGGTGATTGGAAACAACGAAGAACAGAAACAAAAACGAGATCAGATCCGCACACACACAAACGCACAATGCTACACACACGGAGAGAAACTTGTTATGGTTATGGTTCAACGTTTCGGTTTGAGAAAGGAAGGGTTATCATTTTCCGTACACGCGTTCCAGCCCCGTAATTTGTTTCGGAATAAATAATTCCAATCAGCGGACAGCGAAATATGCACTCCGATAGGGGATTTATTCTAGCACGCAGAACGTTTTTCATACTAATCGAGAACCAAGTGACGCCTGTTAGACGGGCTTGTTTAAATCTCCTGGCCGATTGAGTGTTATCGCATTCGTAGCGGGTTCTTCGCTTGTTGGCTGCAGGTCACCCGCCAGATAAAATCCAATCGATGTTTGGAATGTTTCGATCCACTGGGCCTCTTTGGTTTGACTGGTTTGACTTTGGTATGACTTTGGGGCCTGGCGCAGCAATGTTCGCGTTTAACCTTTGCGTGAGCACAAAGGTTGGACAGAATCCGTACGCTAGGCGACTGTTTGGTCCGGGTTATCGCCGTTGACAGATATGCTAATTGGAAACGAAATGTTTGCAGTGCGGCGCCGCTTCTCGAGGTATGGAAATATGCATAGAATTTGAACGATCTGCTGGTAGAATCTAGAGTAGGATTGGGCGATCTTTATAAAAAGATCGATCTTATTGAATCGATTTTCCAAACAGCGTAGGGATCGATCCACTGATTAAATCAGTACCAAAGAATCGATCTTTGCTGAATCGATTTTTGAAAAATTAGAAGCTTGTTTCGATTTATATGCTTATCCTATATGAATACTGTCGTTTCTTTAAACAGGGAATACAAATTTCATATTTCTATTCAAATATCAAAAGCATTTCCTCTTGTTCCACAGCATGAAGGCCACAGCTACAGGGAATTCATCTTGCGCCGTCAGGTAGTTGTTTTATTTGATGAATTAATCGAAAAAGTATCATTAGAAATTGAACAACAGCCCAGAACTTAGCTAACAATGATCCCATAAAAGCCAATCGTGCCATACGATTCTCGATTTTGGCGCCAGATCTAAAAAACAACCTTTCGCCAGTAATTAATGTCAACATCAGGTTCATTGATCCTACGCGCAGCCTGTTACAGTTCATCCCCTATGTAGCTTCCATTAGTTCTGTCTCTGTCAGCATTTGTACTGAAGTAAATCGTAGAAGAAGCGATCCAAATGCTGACATTATGTTTAAAAGAAATGTTAGCTGGCCTTTGGTGAGATAAAAAATCGATGAACACTGAAAAACAAATCTACAAAAAGATCGAAAAGATCGAAAGCAGAAAATCGATTTTCTCGATTTTCTCGAGTACAAAAGATCGATCCAAAAAATCGGAAATCGGAATGGAAAAGATCGATTGTTTGAGAATCGATCCGGGATCGCCCAATCCTAATCTAGAGCATATAATCTGACATATTTTTTTTCTGGAAATGTTATTTTTATGCAACAGTATATATTACCGTTGCCATTTGATTTTGTTCAAACAGCCTTTGCGAATTGCAAAGCGTTTGCATGTGAAAAATATTTATCGCTGGCAATACACTCAACAACTACAAAAAATGAAGAAGCATACTGCACTATTCATAAATATTTCTTAATTTTCGAAATCTTTTAGAAACTAGTTTCTCGTTTTATAATCTCATACTTCAATATTTTTACTTTTTTGTGTATATGTGTAATGAACAAAAATATCGGGAAAGAAAATTCAATTTTCTCCTTTCTCTTTGGAGGTTTTGTGAACCAAGACAGTATGTTTCTTGTCAAACCAATAACAAGTTCAACCAACCAAACCATTCAACTTTTATTTGCTTCATGGAATGCTCCATCCCAGTAAAAACTTTTACTACAGGGACATCTCTCATCGGAAGAAAAATTACCCTTTCGGTTTTGATTCTGTATCGGGTTTTTCAATAAGAGCGCTACAAAAATTTTTGAAGTAGGATTACGTCTTTCGGGAACATATTGGGGTACAAATTGAAAATCGAAAATCGAGCACATCGTGGAAATTGTCCAATTTCAAACGCTTATTGCTCGTTCAATTCATGATGGATTGACGAAATTTTTGCGTTAATCGATTTCGGCACTCCATAACAATTTTTTATATTGAAGAAAATAATATACGTCATGAAACTAACTCTCGAACAATTGAAAAATCTCAATCCTTATCCTAACGGGAATACCCACTTCTGATTGGTCGAAATTGACGTCACATTCGACGGGTCCCTAACAGAGATTAACACGAAGCTGAAATCGGCATTGCAAATACATGAAAGTAGGGGGAACTTTTGTTCCTACCGAAATGTGTTCCCTAACAGAGACATCTAAATCAATGTGCCCGGGGGAAATTGGCATCGCGAATATATGCAAGTCGGGGACATTTTTATATTGCAAGCGAGGTGAGTGATACGATTAATTCTAGCAAATAAAATTTAAATTTGGAACTTTAATGTTGGTTACTTCGTGAAATTTCATATTAATGACCGATCGTGTATTGTGAAAAATTTAGCCGAAGTGTAAGTGTAAATTGTGTATGGTAGCAGTTGTGTTAAAAATGACTTGATATATGAAACGATCTATTTCAATTTTCATTATTGAAAACAAGGTGTTTTCCCGCTCGAGAACGGGTCGTTTGGTTTGAGCTGTCTGTTTTGCTGTGTTTATTTTCACCCAAGGAAAGTTGGGTCGATCCTGGAAAGCGAAGTTCTAAGCAAATAATATAAATTCATTCTTCTAGTAATGGTAATAGTAATAGTAATAGTAATAGTAATAGTAATAGTAATAGTAATAGTAATAGTAATAGTAATAGTAATAGTAATAGTAATAGTAATAGTAATAGTAATAGTAATAGTAATAGTAATAGTAATAGTAATAGTAATAGTAATAGTAATAGTAATAGTAATAGTAATAGTAATAGTAATAGTAATAGTAATAGTAATAGTAATAGTAATAGTAATGATAATAGTAATAGTAATAGTAATAGTAATAGTAATAGTAATAGTAATAGTAATAGTAATAGTAATAGTAATAGTAATAGTAATAGTAATAGTAATAGTAATAGTAATAGTAATAGTAATAGTAATAGTAATAGTAATAGTAATAGTAATAGTAATAGTAATAGTAATAGTAATAGTAATAGTAATAGTAATAGTAATAGTAATAGTAATAGTAATAGTAATAGTAATAGTAATAGTAATAGTAATAGTAATAGTAATAGTAACTTGCTCAAGTAACACCGGCTGAGTGTATCCTATGGCACACCTTCTCTACTAACACATTTCTCAATTCCCGAGACATTTATGAGAGGTCGCAGAGTTCTCTGCATCTCTCTTAAGTAAATGTCGAATGAACGTTTTTCCCCTTTCCTTTGCAGTTGCAAGGACGTAGCCAGGACAATTCTTAACTGTTGGAGAAAGCATACCTTCATCTAAGAGATATTACCAATCATCAGCAACGGATGAGGGCTAGTTTTTGACTTACCAGTTCTGAATTCGTACCACCTATTGTGCAACTTCTCAATGCTAATGCTAATGCTAAAAACAAAAACGGTTTTGAATATCAATCAAATCCTTTATTCATGTGAAAATACATTTGATGCCATCATGTATGGAACTCGATTTCTTTTGCATGGCCACCACGGGCACGCTTGCAGAAGTCCAGACGTTGAACCCAATTTTCGACGGCTTTCAATCATAAATCAGTCGATACTGCTGCAATTTTACGTTCGATATTCGTACGAAATACATCAATCGTCGCTGGCTTGTTGGCATAGACCATAGACTTGACGTAGCCCCACAGGAAATAGTCTAACGGCGTCAAATCGCACGATCGAGGCGGCCAACCGACTGGTCCATTTCAGCCAGAAGACTGATGTGGATTCAAATTTTTCCACTAGACGCTTAATCGTTGATCTGGCAGAACTATTATGACGACCATAAATCGGACGAAGGGCTTTTAAAGTTGAAGCCATTGACTCAGCATTTCGTTGGGTACGAAGCCGGGTTGTAAAGGTCTATGGCAGAATTCGGAGTGCAGATGTTCAGACGGTAAACGGTGTGCTACAGAGACCGGTTACTGGGCTGGCTGAGGTGTTGAATGATGATACAGCTGGAAGAGATGTCCAGCAATACGGGTTGGGGATTGTTGGGGAAACCGAACAGCCTGACCACCCTGTCAACCGTTTAGTTGCCGATGAGTAAACTTTCGAAGGGCAGTTTACAATTGTGACATGCACATATGCAGTAGAAATAGACCAATAGAGACAAATAGAGAAGTAAACAATCACAAAACAATAGAAAGATCGATAGAACAGTTAAGCACAAACATGGAAGTTTAACAGAAGATTTGCACATCATACAAATTAACGAATTAAATTAATTGTAAATACACACAACATTGAATTACACCAAACATGAAATTAACATGTATTTACACTGAAACAGATTTAGTTATCAAACGTTGCACAACAGTCCGACACAGATAGCGAAATACATAAAGAGGACTATAACTGTGAGTTTACTCACGATAAAACGATAAAAATGAAATTTCTAGCTTAAAGCATTCTCCAACATGAAAACGAGTTTTCTCAAAAGAGTTCCGAAACGCTTGTGGTCACGACTGGGTCGTAATAGGAAGTTAGAATCTCATCTATCGGATTCTATAGCAAACTTGAAACGTTTTTACAGTTGAGTTATTAACTAAAGAAAAAGTTGATGAAGAGAAATCAATTAAATCACTCACACCCCTTTCTTTCTGAGCCCCTCAACTATAGATAGTGTTTCGATGACTGGATTCTTCATTGAAAAAGTGTATTGCCCCAGAAAAGTCCTGTGTTGAAGGCGATAACATAAATTTAGATGATAAACAAAGCATTTTCTTCAAAAACAAAATTTTGTAAAAATTTTTGAAAAAAATGGATGGGTTATAGCTATGATATAACCGCAAAGTTGACGTGGGACTAGCATAGCTTAGCAATCATTTGTTTGTATTGATTAAATTTTCGATTGAATGAAACAATTTCCGAATTCAATCGAATTTAATATATTTTCTTTATGAGTAAAGAGATTGAATAAATGCCATGTAAGATCAATTCATGCATTGTGATAGATTATGTTCTTCGTTACGAGTAAAGTCAATGACAGTCCTTTCACGTTTCGTATGATGCCTAGGACAAAATATGTAAACGGAAGAATTAGCAAACGATTATTCTATTTTACATTTCCCTCTGAAGTTTGCATCTCTCAAGTGTACGTACTTCTCGAACCGCGAATTTGCTTGATTTAATGAACTCAATTTGATGAACAGGCATTTAGTACCAGAAAATCAGTGAGCAGAAGATATGAAGGCATATCCTTCAATGCAATCTTGAATAACCGAGCCAAAGCACTGTGTTCGCACCCATTTCTGTAATCTGTGTTAGTAAAACACATTTCGAAGTGCAAAAAAAAAAAACATGCGGGTGAGGAAAGTACCCCCTGCTTGCATGAATCAACAACTTCAACTTATACTTTTTTATATTATAGAGTCTTCAAACTTGAAAGTTCAATCGCCTCTAATGTCTGCTGACTGACTGTTGACTGATGATGAATTAGAGAAGTTTTAAACTTTTCAGTTCATTCGCCTCTTATGTCTGCTAGATTTTCCCTGGTTCCTAAGTTTAGGAGACTGTGTTAAGGAAACATATTCTAGTCTGCACAAAGGCAAGCGAGTACAAAAGTACTCGCAGTTTGCATTTATTTGCAAAACCGATTTCCCCACGCTCCTTGGATTTGAAAGCTGTGTTAGGGAAATACATTTCAGTCGGAACAAAAACACCCCCGACCTGCATAAATTTGCAATGCCAATTTCCCCAGACACCTTGGTTCTGATCTCTGTGTTGGGGAAACACATTTCGGTCGGAACAAAAAAATCCCTTCGACTTGCATTAATTTGCAATACTAATTTCCCCACGCTCCATGGATCTGATGTCTGTGTTAGGGAAACAAATTTCAGTCGAAACAAAAATACCCCCGAATTTCATGTATTTGCAATGTCGATTTCTCCAAGGCTGCTTGGTTATGGTGGCTGTGTTGGGGAAACCGTAAATCGGGCCAATCAAAACCGTAGTTAGGGCGTTTAGATAACGCTTAATATTTTACAGTTATTCAATGGTTTATCTAATGAAAAATAACATTTTATTAATTGCGATAGATGCTTAGAAATATTCCCTATCAATTGATGCAAACATCTTTCCGATACAGTAACAAATGTTCGAGTTATAAGCGTTCGGAATCTTTCATTTTTTCTTGCATATTCTGTGTTTATGTTCTCATTTTACCCCCCATATACTCCGGTTAAACGTAGTCCCACGTTAAAAATATAGCCCTGCTATAGGTGCATGTGTGGTACATGACACAACAACAAACAGCAGCATATCTCGACGTACAGCATAACCACATATATCATACATTCATGCCAAAAATTGAACGCGCAGCATCGTTACACAAATCCAGTAGTGTTTAGAAATATTCCAAGTGTTTCATTTTTCCAAGTTTTTTAAATCCAAATGGTCTTTCTCAAGACCAGCATTCCCAAGCTTTCGGCATGATCAACGAAAAGATCCCTCAATGGTCAGAGGTCATTTTTTCAATACATTCTGAAAAGCGACACGATAAAATTGAAATGGCTCAAATTTTGATTTCATTCAATGGTGATGAATGATCATTGACGGATCATTTGACTGAAGGAGGTCTCCATGCCGACAGCTTAGTGCTTATGGTCACGAGAAAAACCGTTTCGTTTTATAACACTCGACTCTTTGTTGGATCGTATATCTTTCCATTATGAAATGGCAAACCTTACCGAAGAGAAATGTCAAGAGAGCGAGAAAACATATGGCGTCGTTTGTTGTCTCTATCGATCTACTTTTGTAGCGTCCCTATTGAAATACCCGTTTCAAACTGGTCATGTGTCGAAATTGGTGTACTTATTGTCAATTTTTAGGATTATATATTTTTACCAACACCTGCATTGTCTACCTAGGCAACGACAACGCAACGAAAATACACTCTCCACCTGACGGTATGAAAACCGACGCGGAAAATATTTTCATTGAGCCTTTACCAAAAATGTTACATGTTACTTTATTATAGTGAAAACATATTTGAAATGGGAAAGTAATTTATATTAAAAAAAAAATTCAAATAATATTTTTATAATACCATTAATTTTTGTAACTTTATTAACAGTTTCTTCAAACTCTTGATTAGGAGTTTGAATAGGATTAGAAATTAATTTACTTTCATTTATCCCCCTAATAGATGAAAATAAAAAAAAATATTAATATTCGAAAGAAATTTCAAATATTTTCTAGTTCAATTCTACGCTTCTTCCATTTTATTATTTTCAATTTTATTATTATTAGTATTCAATTTTAACTTAATTATGAAAAATAATATTATTCATTTAATAATTTATTCAACTTCAGCTTTAAAAAAAGGAATTGCCCTTCCATTTTTGATTCCCTGAAGTAATAGCAGGATTAAATTGAATTAATAATTTAATTTTAATAACATGATAAAACATTGCCCCTTTAATAATAATTGCCTATAATCTAAATTATAATTAATTTTCATTTTATTTTCTATAATTATTGTAATATTAGGCGGATTAAATCAAACTTCTCTACGAAAATTAATAGCATTCTCTTCAAGGATGAATAGGATGCATACCATTAGCAATAGTATACAACGAATATTTATGATTATTATATTTTTTCTATACTCTTTCCTTTCAACAGCTATTGTTTTAATTTTCAATAATTTTAAATTATACTATTTTAATCAAATTTATAATTTTCATGAATTTATTATACTCAGGAGGACTATCCCCATTTTTAGGTTTCTTCTCTAAATGAATAATTATCGAAAAATAAGTAAAAATAAATCACTATTTTTTAATAATTATAGCAATTTGTATTAATTCAATTACCTTATTTTATTATTTACGAGTATCGTGTAGAATACAAAATTGCAATAAAAATCCACTCTACTAATCTTACTAATCTCTACTAATTTTATTCATAAATTTTATCTCTATTATAGGATTGTAAATAATATTCTCATTTTATTTAATTCTATAAAGAGTTTAAGTGAATAAAACAATTAGTTTTCAAAGCTAAAAATACTTGTAAAAACTATTAATTCTTAAACTTTAATAATCATTCATTTTTTCAATAGAATTGCAATCTAATATCATTATTGTCTATAAAGTTTGATTAAAAAGAATATATTCTTATAAATAAACTAGCTGACCCAAAATTAGTTTTTTGTTATCAATACCCTCAAACATTTACGTTTTCTTACTAAGCGCATGTTCATGAGTCCAATCGCAGAACTGTTCATTGATTGATCTTCTAATCGACCTCGTTGAATTTACCTTTTACTAAAAAATTCCTAGTGCTTCTACCAAAATTCATTATTATAATATCAGATTATTTTCAGACACAATTCTCGTTCAAGATTTTTCAACCACTTGCAAATAACATGTTTCTCCGTTGCATGGAAGAAATGTTTGATACAGAAAATATGAAGAATAAAGACAGACCCCTCCCCTCTTCTCCCCTTAGAGAGGGGAGGAGAAGTGTCTATTCACCATAGAAACGTTTCGTGCCCCCTAAAATGTTCACATGCCAATTTTGGCTCCATTTGCTCGATTAGTTTTCAAGTTATGTATGCAGAAATATGTTTTTCATTTGTGTCACAGCCCACCCTAAAAGAGGGAGTAGGAGTGTCGAGCCACCATAGAAACATTTATTGCATCCTGAAACCTCCATATGCCAAATTTGGTTTGGTTTGCTTGATGTTTCATCTGTATTGTGTTTGTGCTTTGTGTTTCATCTGTATGAGAGACCGCCTTAGAGAGGGGGAGGGCTCTCAAACTATCATGAAAACCATCCTCGGCCCCAAAAACCTCTAGATACCAATTTTCATGTCAATCGGTTCAGTAGTTTCCGAGTCGATAAGAATCAGACAGACAGACAGACAGACAGACAGACAGACAGATAGAAATAGGATATAGGAACTTTATATTTTATTTTTGGAGCATGAGCAGGAATAATTGGAACATAAGTAAGTATTTTAATTCGTCTTGAATTAAGACAACCAGAAATATTTATTGGTCAAATTTATAATGTAATTGTAACTGCTCATGCATTTGTAATATTTTTTTTATAGTATTACCTATTATATTCGGAGGATTTGGAAATTGATTAGTCCCTTTAATATTAGGACCCCCTGATATAGCATTCCACGAATAAATAATATAAGATTTTGATTTTGCCCTCCCTCTATTGCTTTACCACTTTCAAGTAGAATAGTTGAAAATGGTTCAGGAACCGGATGAACAGTTCAACGCACCCCCCCCCCCCTTTTTTTTCATCTAATATTGCTCATAATGGACCATCAGTTGATTTAACCATTTTTTCTCTTCATTTAGCTGTTGTTTC
The DNA here is from genome assembly GCF_029784135.1 of Toxorhynchites rutilus septentrionalis. Taxonomy (NCBI): domain Eukaryota; kingdom Metazoa; phylum Arthropoda; class Insecta; order Diptera; family Culicidae; genus Toxorhynchites; species Toxorhynchites rutilus. The sequence goes on along the minus strand of NC_073744.1, from coordinate 189,251,718 downwards.
TTCAATTTTAGGTGCTGTTAATTTCATTACAACCATTATTAATATACGACCTGAAAGAATTTCTTTTGATTGAATACCTTTATTTGTATGATCAGTAATTATTACAGCTGTTCTTCTTCTTTTATCTCTACCAGTATTAGCTGGGGCCATTACTATACTTCTTACTGACCGTAATTTAAACACCTAAAACACCTAAGAAGGAAACATTTGGAACTTTAGGAGTAATTTATGCTATATTAGCTATTGGACTTTTAGGATTTATTGTATGAGCTCTCCATATATTTACAGTTGGTACAGATGTAGATACTCGAGCTTATTTTACATCAGCTACCATAATTTTTGCTGTTCCCACAGGAATTAAAATGTTTAGTTGATTTGAAACTCAATCGGGGTTCTACTGTATTTGAATCTACCTTCGGACCTTCTAAAGGGCGAACACGAAATTATTGCGACACCGAAAATGTCATGCCAATTTTCTTATAATGTTTAGATCAAACCAAAATTTTAGGGTAGTTTTATACATATATTTACTTCAAAAATCAAAATAAAAGTTAATCGATGGAGCCTTGAGTGTTAAATTGAACGCATTTTCGCTTAATACCCTCCATCAAAGTCTTTGCGGTGTCATCCGGTACCAGTTTCTCAGTTTTTTTTCCATTTTCTTAACATGTCTTTCTCGTCTTTGACTGTCTTCTTGCTCTTTCGAAGTTCCCGCTTCATTATTGCCCAGTACTGTATTGCTGTTTTTCCCAGGGCGCAGCTCCGGACAGTTTGGCGGGTTCATGTCCTTTGGAACAAAATGGACAGAATTGGCCTCATACCACTCCAGGACACTTTTAAAATAGTGGCATGATGCCAAATCTGGCCAAAATAGCGGAGCTTCGTCGTGCTGCTGCAAGAACGGCAAAAGGCGCTTCTCGAGGCGCTCAGATTTGTAGATCTCGCCATTTACTGTGCGCTTTATCACGACAGGCTCACTCCTCAGTCCGCAAGAGCAGATGGCCTGCCAAACGAGATATTTGGAGGCGAACTTCTACATTTTCGAAGAGCATCGAACTTGCTCTTGCCGGTGAATAACTCCAACCCCGGAATTTGCTTAAAATCGGCTTTTATATACGTTTCGTCGTCCATCTCACAGCAGCCATATTTTGTCAGCATCTTTTAGTAGAGCTTCCGTGCCCGAGTTTTAGCCGTCGATTGTTGCCGCTCATCGCGGTTTGGGAAGTTCTGTACCTTGTATGTATGTAGTCCAGCTCTCTTCTTTGCATTCTGGACGTAGCTCTGCGACATGCCGATCTTTTTAGCCAAATCACGCCTTGAGACGTTGGGATTTGCTTTAATCATCCGCTTCACCTTTCCCTCCGTCTTTTTGTTCTCCGGTCCCGGTTTTCTTCCAGCTCCTTTGCCGTGGTCCAACGTCAACCGCTCCTGGAACCGCTTCAACACCCTGGAGACGGTTGAATGGTGAATGTTCAACATTTTTCCCAACTGCCGGTGCGACAGGTCAGGAAATTCCAGGTGTTTGGAAAGAATTTGTTCTCTCGACTCGCGTTGGTTCACCTCCATTTTCGTTGAATCGAGAAATACGACTTCGAGTTTGACATCATGTAGACATTACACATCAATGAGAAAGTGTGCAAAATTTGGTTGATTTTTACCCAATGGTAAAAAAGATATGCCCTGTTGAATGTGTCGCAATAATTTCGTGTTCGCCCTTTAATCTGATAGAAAATAGTTTGGGTTCCAAAATCAAATGTCGTCACTAGACGTCAACAACTGTCATCGCGAATCACGTAGGTTGCGTCCAAATTGAACCCCTATCGAACTGACAGAAGCCAACATATCGAGTTCCCCACTGACATTTTGCCTTTGTTTTCCCCTGAATTGAGTTCCTCACTGACAGTTCTGCTTGAGGTTTGTCCTAATGATCATAGCACCCGGCTGTCACGGATTCACAACTATTGTAAGCGGCGGCACCGATGTTCGATGAGGCTGCAAGAATGGATGTCAGGTGATTCTTGGATGTCTTCACATGGTACGCAAAGATGAGATCTTCAAATGTCTTCACAATCATATTGAAGGAAACTAAAATTCATAACTCAATGTTTAGCAATGTTTAATAGATTATTCAAGGTTTATTCTGGTTGAAATTGTTATATACAGTTTTCATTTAACTTACCTTAAGGTTTTGCAGTTTATTTCAATAAATGTGAACAAAGAATATATTGCGCATTCACAAACCATTGTAAATATCCGAGTGAACATCGCTTCAATTATTCTACAAAAACGGAACTGTGATAAGTGTTCCATCAGGGTGGACTGTATGAAGATTCAAATTCCCATAAAAATGGATGACACTCAAACAAACTTTATAAATAACTCAATTTGTTTATTTCAGGTTTGAAGTTTTGGCTAATTGTTGAAATGTGTAACCGAAAAACTTTCGAATTGTGGAAAAGCGAGCGAATGCCACCGAGACAAATGTCTCCATTGATTACTAAGGACAAAAGTTACACTGATAAAAAAAAGTGAACGACACTAAGACAGAAGCCTTACTTGTTTTGACGACATTTTCGGCCAAGGGTTGGAATTTCATGAAAACAATAACTTTCAAAAATCCACCTATACGCCATACTGGAATGTCTTCACATGCTTCAAAATGTCTTCACAAAATCAAATGTCTTTACAATTAGTGAAATGTCTTCAAAATGAAGACATGTCTTCAAACTTGGCATCTCTGGCTGCAAGCAGAGACTGCCAGTGTGAATTGATGGCGGCGTTGATTATACGTGAACGTAACGTTGACGTTCTTTTCTGTGACGTTATATGTGAATCGCATACTTTTCCCATTGCTGGTGATGTCTTAGTTGCTGATTCATGTTTTATCATGTCCAAAAGGGAGGGTTCAATCGGACAAATAGGACGAGTGTGGAAGCAATCCGAATTTAGAGAGGCAGCCACGATAATGGATGTGTAAATTTGTGCATTATCTTGATGAGATAAAATTTTTCTGTGGCAGCTGCTTTTATTGTTTCACTCCGGCTCACGCTGCAAATGATAACTCATAATACTCATCCGCAGCTAGTTTTTTTTTGCTAATTGACGATAACATTATCTCTAGTGAATCTCAAAACACAAGCGTCATGATGTTGCAAGTTGGTGAAATTTTTAAAGTTTCATCGGTTATTGCGTATAGCGACAGAAAAAACAACATACGATATGATACAACGATGAAAAAGCATTTGAGGGAGATGTCGATACATTTCGAGGAGAAAGCCCAAATTCAAAGTAATGATGGATCCGATTAAAATGTAGAAGAAACACCAAAATACATATCACATACAATGTTTCGTGGGCAATTTTTTCACTCAGTGCAATACGACATATGTGTGATCTGATATTGTTTCGTTTCTAAATTTGTACTTCTGAACTATGTTTGCACACAAAGCTACAAACACTTTGAATATCCCTTTTATATTTCAATAAATATAATCAAAACAGACCACAACAAAATTTCTTCATGGGCAATAATCAATCCTTAATAGCCCTATCTGATAAGAGAAAAAACTCGTTTACCCTCCAATTATTAACATTGGCTGTAAATACGTTTCCCAAACACCTTTGCGTGTGCGCGTTTTGCTTGAGAAACACGAAGCTTATCTACCAGTCGATACATATTAACACATATTTTTTTTTGTTCCAAAACTCTCAACACCGAACTTCTTGGCCACAGTCGGTATGCGGCCGAGCGTTCCGCGATCCTCGTGTCCAAGTTAATCAAGCCTACGCGCGGCGGCGGCGGCGTCTATAATAATAAATTCGAACCAGAGCATAAGTGCAGCGATATTTATATATTTTTTTGCTCTTTCATCCAACAAATCATGAATGGAGCATTGGTTCCACCGCGAAGTCACGCCGTGGCGGTGGCGGCGACGGCGATTCAGTTTTATGATTCACGTGACCAAAATGACACCCCTGCACTCACTCACGATCTCCCGACCCTCGCGAGGGGCCCACAATGTGTGTGAATGTGTGTTTCCAGGGCTGTAGATGTTGTGTAGATATCAGCCGCGACACTTCGCGATTGAGACGTGATTTTTAATGGTGATAATTTGTTTGCTCACAGCGTGCGTGCGCACTTTCATAAAAATTCATTAGAGAGACGTTGATGCGATGCGATTGTTTCGATCTCCTGCACCGATAATAATGTTCCATGTCATTAATGTGGTGCCGAACAACGGTGGTAAATCCCCGAGAGCCCGCGGGCACCTCCAGGCGGCGGTCCAGAGGAGAACAGAATCGGAATCAGCAAACCTTTCAACGCGACTGGGTGGTGGCCCCCAGGCGACGGTACCGTGCCAAAGACATGGCCCCGCGTGCACATAAATGGTAAATTTCATTCGAAAGAGCTGAGTGTCCATGTATCCATGTATCCATGCAGCATGTTCGGTGCGAGGTCATCTGAGATAAAGCAACGAGGAGGGGGCGCTCGTCACAGGATGTGGCCAAATCTTGATTAGTTTTGTGCTCGATTGGTTCGTAAATGGTAGATGGAGGGAAGTGCGATCACGTTTCAGTTAGGAGGAAACCTTGACATATCACATTATGTCACATGGTTGTCTTAACTGGGAGTGACGGATTTGAAGCAAAAAAAAAGACGGTCTCGTCTCATGTTGGCATTGTTGAATAACCAACATTGAAAGGAATGAGGTTTGTCTCAAATGCTTTCCTACCATGAAACAAAGGTTCACACATCCTAGGAGTATTTTAGGAAGTACCCATTCTTTTTTATATCCGTTCGTTCATTTGATTAAGGCTCTTAGAATTTTCAGCTGTGACAATGCCGGATTGAATTTCGTCTAGATTTTCATCTTCTCGATTACATAAGGCGTGATACATAAATAACGTAACGCTGAAAATGCGGGTTTGGACAACAATTAACGCAAGACAAACCCTAAGCTAAAAAAAGCTGCACACAAAGTCAAAGTCGTCTGAAAAATTTTCATAATACTATAGCTTTTTTGACGTAGGACTACGTCTTTCATTTATATACCGGGGTGTAAAATCAAAGTTTCGAAAACGAAAGCGTTACGCCGGAGACCGAGATTTTGAGCGTTAATAGCTCCTAAACAACTGAACGAAATGGTATGATAAACACTTCATTCGAAAGATAAAATGTCTACGCGTTCTATACTTGTTACTTTCTGATCCAAAAACTTGTTTCAATAGTCTTAAAATTGCCTTCAAAACAGGCTATTGAAATCACCAATCGGTATATAAGCGAGCGCCGCTCGGAAATCCACTCAGTTCAAATTGAACAGCGATTGGAGCATGTTGTCGCTGTTGTGGTGAAGCTCTTCGTTTATCATGAAAGCGGATGAACGGTGTCACCAAGAGCCTGTTTGTGCACCTTAGGCCAAATCCAATCAGGAGGAGAGTGATGCCACAAACGGTTCCCCGGGAAGATCTCGAAGCAGCCGCTACACACACACACACACATATATACGCGCGGAATTCTTTCCGTTTGGATGCCATTCAGCATCGAGAAAGATCCGGAAAATAATCTGCCAGTTCCTCTGGGAATTTAAAAATACATTCATGTGAAAGAGTTTATTTGAATGTTTTCTATCCATGTAACACTGTGACCAAATATTTTTCAATCAAGTGCTATTAAAAGATGGTTATCGAGTTAGTATTAACCACTGGTGGGCTTCCAGTATCGAGGAAAATGTGGAAATATCTAATCGTTACTGAAAATAATCTGCCAGTTCCTCTGGGAATTTAAAATTACATTCATGTGAAAAAGTTTACTTTAATGTTTTCTATCCATGTAACACTGTGACCAAATACATTTGGTTTTGTGATTTTTCAATCAACCGCAATTAACAGGATAGCTTCTGAAGATTATTCTTCCCCATCAGTAGGATATTTCCGTATCCACTATTGGATGCATAAAACCTTGTGCCTCCAACGTAACGCTCTCGTTTTCGAAGTCCCCCAAATATTCATTCATTCAGAATGAATTCAGATTCAACTTCAAAGAAATGATCTCTAAATCAACGATAGTCCTACGTCACCCTTGCGGTTATACCATAGATATAACCCACTTCCTGTTTTTATGCAATGAAAATACCAACGTAAAAAATCAGACATCTGCGCAGGTCGGAATAAAATGTTCATAAGGAAGTTCCTTGAATGCAAGTAGTGACTTCGGAAGAACTTTCGACAAGTTCATAGAATTTCGAAAATTAATGCCCACGTCTGCTGAGATTGGTGCTTTCAAACCATCTGGCGTTTAGCTTAGAGGAACATGGGCTGGAATAAATTTATGTTTGATTACGCAAAAGTAACAAAGTAACTACTCCTCACGTGACGAGCAAACCACTCGGCTTAATGTAGTACTAATTCCGCTTCATCGATTTGGGAGTTCACGGAGTCAATATATTCTGTTTTGGTTGGATATCCATCGATCGCTAGGTTATCACACATCAGCACATCAGCTAACGATTCCCTTGCATACTCAAAATGTTCCGTTCCCTTTTCTTAATCCCTTGTTTAGAGTTTTTCATCCAAGTAACATCCTTCATGATCGTGAGGATGTATTGAACCTGCTAACTCCCGGGAAAGAGATGATTGATTATTCCTTGACTCTGAATAAAGGGTGTGTCACATCAAATTGCATCACGGAAAAAACGCTGTAGAAATTCGCCCAGTAGACCGACCCTTTTGAAAATTTTAGACAGTAAAATAAAAACTACTAAACAACTTTTGGCATTTTCTTTTTATTCATACTTCGAGCCCAAGCCCGTATGCTCGCACCTTCCTCTTTACCCCGTCCATAAGGTTCTGTACAACGTCAGGTTGTAGTTTTTTTTAACAGAAATCCATTTTCTCTTGAAGTCCGCCTCCGATTTGACAACTTTTGGGTTCTTCCGGAGGGCCTGCTTCATAATCGCCCAATATTTCTCTATTGGGCGAAGCTCCGGCGCGTTGGGCGGGTTCATTTCCTTTGGCACGAAGGTGACCCCGTTGGCTTCGTACCACTCTAGAACGTCCTTTGAATAGTGGCACGAAGCGAGATCCGGCCAGAAGATGGTCGGGCCCTCGTGCTGCTTCAATAGTGGTAGTAAGCGCTTCTGTAGGCACTCCTTAAGGTAAACCTGCCCGTTTACCGTGCCGGTCATCACGAAGGGGGCGCTCCGCTTTACGCAAGAGCAGATCGCTTGCCACACCATGTACTTTTTGGCAAACTTGGATAGTTTCTGCTTGCGAATCTCCTCCGGAACGCTGAATTTGTCCTCTGCGGAGAAGAACAACAGGCCCGGCAGCTGACGAAAGTCCGCTTTGACGTAGGTTTCGTCGTCCATTACCAGGCAATGCGGCTTCGTCAGCATTTCGGTGTACAGCTTCCGGGCTCGCGTCTTCCCCACCATGTTTTGCCTTTCGTCGCGGTTAGGAGCCTTCTGAACCTTGTATGTACGCAGGCCCTCCCGCTGCTTGGTCCGCTGGACGAATGAACTTGCATCACGGAAAAAACGCTGTAGAAATTTAATTTTTAGGAATTATATCTTCAGCTTTCGCTTATAATCAGATATGAGTGTATAGATCACGTTGGCCATGCTTCACTGTCAATTTTTCGTAAATTTGGAAAAATGTCGTCGAACGAAAAAGAGCGTCGTGAATTAATCCTGCGCACTCATTTCGAGAATCCGGAGTTGTCACATCGGGACATCGGTAAGATGCTGGGAATCGTCCAATCCACGGTCAGCAGAGTACTAAAACGATACTTCGAGAACCTAACCATCGACCGGAAGGTGAAGAACGGCAAAAATGGATGCTCCGTCAGTGAAAAAGATCACAAGCGCGTCGTTAAGCAGTTTAGACGTGATCCGAGAAGTTCGGTCCGGGATGTCGCCAATAAGCTGAATTTGTCAAGTTCATTCGTCCAGCGGACCAAGCAGCGGGAGGGCCTGCCTACATACAAGGTTCAGAAGGCTACTAACCGCGACGAAAGGCAAAACATGGTGGGGAAGACGCGAGCCCGGAAGCTGTACACCGAAATGCTGACGAAGCCGCATTGCCTGGTAATGGACGACGAAACCTACGTCAAAGCGGACTTTCGTCAGCTGCCGGGCCTGTTGTTCTTCTCCGCAGAGGACAAATTCAGCGTTCCGGAGGAGATTCGCAAGCAGAAACTATCCAAGTTTACCAAAAAGTACATGGTGTGGCAAGCGATCTGCTCTTGCGGAAAGTGGAGCGCCCCCTTCGTGATGACCGGCACGGTAAACGGGCAGGTTTACCTTAAGGAGTGCCTACAGAAGCGCTTACTACCACTATTGAAGCAGCACGAGGGCCCGACCATCTTCTGGCCGGATCTCGCTTCGTGCCACTATTCAAAGGACGTGTTGGAGTGGTACGAAGCCAACGGGGTCAACTTCGTGCCAAAGGAAATGAACCCGCCCAACGCGCCAGAGCTTCGCCCAATAAGGAAATATTGGGCGATTATGAAGCAGGCCCTCCGGAAGAACCCAAAAGTTGTCAAATCGGAGGCAGACTTCAAGAGAAAATGGATTTCTGTTACAAAAAAAACTACAACCTGACGTTGTACAGAACCTTATGGACGGGTTAAAGAGGAAGGTGCGAGCATACGGGCTTGGGCTCGAAGTATGAATAAAAAGAAAATGCCAAAAGTTGTTTAATAGTTTTTATTTTACTGTCTAAAATTTTCAAAAGGATCGGTCAGAGTACTAAAACGATACTTCGAGAACCTAACCATCGACCGGAAGGTGAAGAACGGCAAAAATGGATGCTCCGTCAGTGAAAAAGATCACAAGCGCGTAGTTAAGCAGTTTAGACGTGATCCGAGAAGTTCGGTCCGGGATGTCGCCAATAAGCTGAATTTGTCAAGTTCATTCGTCCAGCGGACCAAGCAGCGGGAGGGCCTGCGTACATACAAGGTTCAGAAGGCTACTAACCGCGACGAAAGGCAAAACATGGTGGGGAAGACGCGAGCCCGGAAGCTGTACACCGAAATGCTGACGAAGCCGCATTGCCTGGTAATGGACGACGAAACCTACGTCAAAGCGGACTTTCGTCAGCTGCCGGGCCTGTTGTTCTTCTCCGCAGAGGACAAATTCAGCGTTCCGGAGGAGATTCGCAAGCAGGAACTATCCAAGTTTACCAAAAAGTACATGGTGTGGCAAGCGATCTGCTCTTGCGGAAAGTGGAGCGCCCCCTTCGTGATGACCGGCACGGTAAACGGGCAGGTTTACCTTAAGGAGTGCCTACAGAAGCGCTTACTACCACTATTGAAGCAGCACGAGGGCCCGACCATCTTCTGGCCGGATCTCGCTTCGTGCCACTATTCAAAGGACGTTCTAGAGTGGTACGAAGCCAACGGGGTCACCTTCGGGCCAAAGGAAATGAACCCGCCCAACGCGCCGGAGCTTCGCCCAATAGAGAAATATTGGGCGATTATGAAGCAGGCCCTCCGGAAGAACCCAAAAGTTGTCAAATCGGAGGCGGACTTCAAGAGAAAATGGATTTCTGTTAAAAAAAAACTACAACTTGACGTTGTACAGAACCTTATGGACGGGGTAAAGAGGAAGGTGCGAGCATACGGGCTTGGGCTCGAAGTATGAATAAAAAGAAAATGCCAAAAGTTGTTTAATAGTTTTTATTTTACTGTCTAAAATTTTCAAAAGGATCGGTCTACTGGGCGAATTTCTACAGCGTTTTTTCCGTGATACAATTTGATGTGACACATCCTTTATCACCACACAATGTTATCACCGCGCTCGATTTTAAATTTGTGAATTGTATTGAGTGTATTTGTTAATGAAAAATCTGTTACGGACTTTCAATTCGGACACCGGAATTTGGATAAGGGATTTTATTTACAAGGCATAAAGAAGTGATAAATGCGCGTACGATTGCGATATAAGTGGGACACAGGGAAAAATTTGTGAACTCAACTACAAAATGCAAAGTTAGCTCTAGAAGTGGTATCGGTTTTCTACTCTATTCGGTGTATTTTGGAGTGTGGTGTTAGTTGATATTCAGCTCCCTTCGATTGTGTTGAAAAAGCTGTTACTCCTATTCTACCGAAAAATAGGCTCAGGAGGTTGAGTGTAAAATGAAGTGTCTAAATTACATGATTGCATGGATTCAAATTATTTTTATATATGATCGCTCGTAGTGTTTCATAACAGCAATGCTAATAGTGAACGTACTCAATATACGCAGAAGTTTCAGAAGCACATATGAGTGAGTGTGAGTGAGAAGATGAGAGAGGAAATATTACAGCTACTGGCAGTAACTAAAGTGGTTCAAAATTCATCACAGGTGTGCTAGTTTTTAGTGTTGTCGAACACTTTGTGAATTAAATTAGGTTAAACACTTTTTTTGAACAAATTGTGAGGAAACGATCTGGAAAGTAATAATTATTTTGTTTAGTTTAGTGAAAAAGTTTCGTGTCTTTTCGGCCTTCGCGATTTGATTTGCGCTAAATAGTAAAATGTATAGTCAGTCTGATCAATTTTACAGGTTTTTCTTCTCAGGATACCTGAAGGTGATGCATGAGATTTTCTGATTTTTGTTTGGTCGAGTGGTCGATAGTTCGGGTTTACATTATCATATCACTTACCTCAGTGAATCCTGATTCTTACCCTTTCCCACTGACAATTATCCCCCCTCAATGATAAACGCAAGGGAACCACGCTATAGAGGCGACCCTTCTGGCCTTCGGGCGGCGAATATCATACTAACATTCCTTCCCTTCCCCTGGTGACTGTAAGGACGTGGCCGGCGTCGTTATTGACCATTTAAAGCTCGAATCATCGAAAATTGCACAACGAGAATGATTTGCTAGTCCCAAGCGTCATTCTGTGTGTTCTTCGTGCAATTTGGTTGGTTCAGGTCAATCACGGAGAGCAACTACGAATTGTACAGTCTACCCAAGCTCAAGCTCAAGCTCACTTAGCTTGACGTTTTTTGTTAATTAACTTATTTATACAAATTTCTGAATCATCAAATTTTCGAAGCATTCAATTACCTGAGAAACTTCCTCTGGCAACGCGTACAAGAATGTTGAAGGAAATTGAAGTGTTATTGTCATTATTCTACATACATTTGTCCACACATTGACCGGTTTTAAGTATGAAAATTTGGAGTAGAACTTAGAGAAAATAACTTTTTTTAAAAACACCTTTTCAAACGAGAATAAGGACAACATCAACCGCTGGAAACAAACTACGCGCCAAGAGAGCTACAGTCAAACTTTGCTATACACGGAACTTGGAATCTTCATTTCAACATCGGAAAACTTCCTGTTGGAAAAATGAGCACATAAAAAACTTAAGTTGTACATATGCACACGTACAATATATATCAACACATTGATGCTCAAATCTTCGTTGTGCGTTCACCATTTCGTTTATTACATCATGGAACACATATACCGTTCTAACAGAGATCTGACTGTACTACGTATCGCTCTTGAATGTTGTAAATTTGTGTTTGTTTTGATTTCGTTCTGTAACGATGTGATTTTGTGCGTGGACTGCGAAGTGTTCTAAATTTGTGTAATTATTTCGGCAAAAATGCCGCGGAAGTACATCAAAACCCCCGGAAAAAGGACGTACCGCAACTATGCGCCGGAAAATGTGGAAAAAGCTGCCGATGCTGTGAGAACCGAACAACTTTCCATACGTCAAGCGTCGAAAAAGTTTGGAGTTACCTACGGAACTATCTTCAGCAAGAAAAATGGATTGCACACATCGAAGAACGGTGGCCAGACTATGCTTAGTGAAGCCGTTGAAAAGGATCTTACAGAGACCATTGCCGGAGAATGGGTCTTTCCTTTAACTAAGGACGACATCCAGTTGCTAGTGCGTGATTACATGGAGATCCACGACATCGCCAAAAGCTCGCCGAGCTCGCCCGGTAAGGATTGGTGCTACGACTCCAAAGAGGTGGTCATCCGAAAAGGTCAAAACCATGCCGATAACATACTGGACCCTTCGAAAACCTCCTATTCGGTCATGTTTGCTGGTGCCGCTGACGGTTTCGTCCTCCCACCTTACGTTGTATATGCCACCGTTCACCTCTACGATACATGGGCCGATGGAGGGCCAAAAGGAACCCGATACAACCGTTCCAAGTCCGGTAAGGGAAAATGTTATTTATAAATCTATAGATCTTTAGCTTTTCTTTACATTTTCAGGTTGGTTCGATAAGACTATCTTTGAAGACTGGTTTTTTTCGATGACGTTGCCATATTTCCAAAATTTGGACAACAACTTGCCCAAAGTGATCATCGGGGATAACGTGGCGTCATACCTGTCGTATAAAGTGATGAAGAGCTGCTTGGAAAACAATATTCGGTTTGCCTTTCCCCCGCCTAATGCTACGCACATTTGCCAGCCTCTCGACGTGGCATATTTCAGACCACTCAAGCAAGCCTGGAGGACACTCGGAAGAAGCAGAATAAAGGATCGGTTCCCAAGCATATTTTTCCGCATCTACTTAAGGAAGCACTATTGAGCATTCGCAAGACCCGAAAGAATCCTGCTGCACCCAAATCTCGCTCACAAAATGTCACCTCCGGCTTCAAATCAAGGTATTTATCTGTCGCAATCGTAATGCAGTCCTGAAGAAACTGCCTTGGGGAAACGAACCGCTAACTCCGGGAAATGAAAGGCAAGAAAACTCGTTTTCGGAACAGTTGATAAACCTGTTCAAGGCGGAGCGGTTTTCCCATGTTGATAAATCGCAAGCTCCAAAACGCAAAAGGATTGTTAAGATTGAGCCTGGAGAGAGTATTGGAGAAGAACATTTCGCAAGTTTTAACGTTGAAGAAAACGCTGTACAAAACCCTGTTCCAGAGAAGAATTCAGGACCTGTGAAGAAAGCCAAACGCAAGCGTCCAGAGACAGGCCCAGCAGTATCTTCATCTCCAAAACGACAGCGAGTTGTGAAGTACAAGAAAGAACCCGGAAATTTGCCGCATACAGGAGACAACGAAAATATGGATCCCAACAGCTTCGCAGTACGTTGTGGCCAAAGGAAGGAGAAGCTCGTACGAACTTCAAAACAGCACCAAACTGTGAAGGTCGAACCCGAAGAAGAGAGAGGAGATGTAAATAAATTTCTTGCAAATACTGATAAGGATGGGAAGGTGTTGACAAGAAAGTCAAAGAAACCCATCAGTCGTCGTGGTCTTCAGACGAAATCTAAAAGTTTGCGTTAATTTTTATACACTGAACTGATTGTTATTTGATTATGATTTTGACTGTTATTTGATTATTACTGATTTTTTGAATAAAACGTTGAGTTTCCCCAAAACTTAATATAGCAAATTCGAATTTAGTTTTCAATTCATTACACCTAAATGAAATAAAATCAAACCAAGCACTCTGTACCCAAAATTGAGCCCTAAATCTTCCTCTCAAATGATTCTTTGTGTGAATACTTTGAAACTTGCAAAAACGTCGAGAACATGTGCTGAATCAAACATTTGTAACCTAGGTAGGGTATACCGCAATTTTAGAAAGTCCATAGTTTTTCAATATTGTTGTCTTGACTTTCGAGTGATCGGTTTCACCCCAAAAACAGAATCTGTTGTGTAGGAAAATAATTAAATAGTATTTAAAATAGAGATGTTTATTACAGGTGAAACAATGGCTGACGCTTGGACCAAAGTACAGTACTTGTTTTAAAAATCAATTACTGGCCTAATTACTTCTATATCGACAGATATTACAAAATCACTGTTACAAGTGATCATTTTCACCCCATTCCATGGTACCGATAAAACTTTAACTTTTAACTCAAAGTACTGTTCCGAGGGACTATCCTGTAGAAATTCGGCAATAGTTGTTAAAAAGTCTGAGTCTGCAGTGTACCAGATTGTTAAGAAGTTCGAAGAGCACCGTACTATTGAACATTTGTCAAGATCCAGAACCAGAAGAGGTGCTTCTTATTCATAAACCGAGAAGAAATGTGAGAAGCTTTTGCTTTACGATGAATCTTATTCTGTACGGAAAATTGCTAAAAAAAACCGTATAAAATATCGAACGGGGGCACAACATCAGAAGCTACAACAAACAGAAATCGGACCGCGGAACAACAGGAACAAGCGAAGGAGTGATGCCGGGCGTTGGATACGATCCTGAAAATGCAAAGAAACTGTCGACCTTGACCAGACCTTGCATCCACTCGCTACTCTGCTACCACCCTCAAACTACTGTAGAAATACAAAATCAAATTCGTTGAAAAAATTAATAATACACCAAAATGTTCAGAACTACGTCCGGTTGAGCCTTCCGCAGGATGGTAGAGAAGCACAGTCAAACGATGAGTTCAAGAAAATGTGGTCATCTGCAAGCCGAAAAGTAAACGTGGGAACTGTGAAGAGGCTTATGAGAGGAGAAAAGTTCACCGGTTTCATCATTAGATGAACTTGGTCGAGTTTTTCATTTTGTACTTTTTGTAGAAAATAATATGAATATCGCCAAAGCAAAGTGTCCGTTTGATAAAATGGACAGTCCTTAGCTTTATTTTGCACCCTGTGATAACAGACGGATTAAGGTTATGTTTAGAATCCATGACAAAATCATGATCCGGTAGATTAACGCGATATTCGAGATACAGTAATCGGTGCCTGGTTGCTGTTAAGTCCATTAAATCTCATAGAATGCCAAAGTTAGAGGCGATATACATACGTCCAAGACACATTTGACATATACATGCAAAAGTCAGAGACAATATACGTATATGCCATATTATATACGTATATAAAGCCGTAATTAACAATATTACGATGCATGTTACACTGATGTGCGATTTGACCATACAATGTTTCATAAAATAGATAGAATGTACATATATAATACTGTATAAAGCGATATTACGATGGTCGCTATACCGATTTACGACTTAATCCGTCAAAGTATGTCTCATGTGTATATGAATCGTATAAAATGCAGAAACACGATTTTTTTTCAATTTTCTGGTTCAGTCGAATATCGGTATAACGAGCATCGTAATACCTCCACATGTGGCATTATCAGTGTTGATTCATTCACTGGAAAAGTCGCTTTCGTTCGTTCAAATATGATCATACAGAAATCATTTCCCCCAGCGGCATTCTTTTGTTGTTACGTGCTGCAAATCACGACACAAAACAGAACGAGACAACTCTGCATCGGTTCGCACTTCATGATACACCAGCACCCAAACAAAACCATCATATACGCTTTCGGTGCAGAAAGTTTATTTTCTTCTTTGCCTCTAACATATACATATCGAACCTCTCCATACATCGTGACACAGCAGGATCGTACGGACTACGCAAAGCGAATGATTCATATTTAGCTACTGTAGCAGATCCTGATTTTTAAGTTTCAGAGAGTGCAAACTATAATATATATATATATATATATATATATATATATATATATATATATATATATATATATATATATATGTATATATATATATATATATATATATATATATATATATATATATATATATATATATATATATATATTCATATACACCGCATAGTTTTACTAGCAACACCGCTCCAGTGAGAAACAAAAACTCTCTCGTTTTATCTCTTTTCCCATTCGTTGCTCTCCGCAAATGATGACGTAATTTTTTTTCTATCATTTATTGCTTTGCACTAGTCTGTGCAGTGGGTTTCGCTATAGTAGGACGGGACGATATATGTGGTTCAAACTTGTATGCAGGCTTCGAAAATGGTTTGCGATGTTTGGTATAGTTCGGATATGCAATCAAAAGTCTTCGTTCCTCTCTTGGTTTAATCATTTAGTGTAACACAAGTGATTACTGTTATTCATACAAGTATCTGAATGATCCACTCATATTTGGTTATAGGTTCGTGAGAGGTTACTTGCATGACACATTGTGTATCATTCGATATTGATCGAAATCCAAACACTGGGCATTATATAAGTACATTCAATTCATTTTACATAACATTTTGGGGTCAAATCGCATATCAGTGTAACAAGCGCCGTAATATCGTCATCTCGAATTGATTCATTTTTTATTACTCGGCCATTTCCTGATGGATTTACGAGATATTTGCATCTATCGATTTGGACACTCGATAGCAAATTATTACAATGAAGAAAATTAGATATTTTATTAAACTAACAATCAAACAATAGGAAAATGTCAAGCATTATCATCGTTTGATCGCATGTTTCAATTGGTTCAATTTGCGGTCCCCCAATTTCGCCGTCTCAAAGAAGCAAGCGACGATTAACTTTCCCGTGTAACAAATACATAACCCATATTACGGGATCTCGGCTTTTTAGTTTTACTCTAGACAGCAAGCAGTGCTTGTCAAGATAGAACTGAGAGTTAATTTGATAACGTTGCATACAAGCTCCAGGTTGTCATAGGAACGAATATAACATGAAACACTACCATTGCAAAGCCTGCTGTGTAAATTAGTCGCCCGTGAATCGCTTGCTGTGTAAAACGAAATGCAGTGCACAGGGTGCGTCTCGAACTTTTGCAGTAAATTTCAAATAGCAATTTCTCGTGCTTGCGGAACAAGATTCAGATATATTTTGCAGCACTGGATAGCTAATTCTGTTAGGTGTCAGATGTAGGCAAATAGTGTTGAGTAAACGTGAAGATGAAGGGGGAACGCTAATTGAACCAGTTGAAACGTGTGATTGAGTGCAGCAGAGAACCAAACCAAATGCATAATCCATTGCACAGTCCCGCAACCAGCAACTGGTAGAGCACAGATGGCTTGTTCCAATCGACCAATCAGAGCGCAAGATTTTCGCTTAGATAATGCTTGACATTTTCCAATCGTTTGATTGATAGTTTCATAAAATATATAATTTTCTCCATTGTAATAATTTGTTATCAATTATCCAAATCGATAGATGCAAATATCTCGTGAATCCATCAGGAAATAGCCGAGCAATAAGCGCTTGAAATTGGAAATTTTTGTGATGATTTTCCGTGTTTCAATCTGAACTCCAAACACGCTCCCGTAAGTCATAATCCTACGTCAAAAAGTTGACCTATTGTAGTTACGGATAAGAACCATCTCGTGCAACTTTTAAGATGCTTAAAACTACTTCAGCGGGTCCCATATCAGCAATGAAAGCGGTTTGTCTTCACAGACTAGAAGGTGTTCACCGTGTAACACGCACATAACCGTTAAATCGTCAGATACTGGTGCGGTACTACGAAGTGAATAACCAGAGTATTCTTGAGACCGTGATACTTCCGTGGTCCCAGCGGAGTTTTTTGCCGGGTAGATTCAAACGATGGATTAAAACATCAGGCCTATTTTGAGGACCTGGAATCTCGCCCAAGGATGTGCGTTTCATTGCAGAAGATTCCGTCGCACCTCTGAAGCTGTGTATCGCTACCGAAGACGTTCACTTTGAAATCATTCCATTTCATGTACATATTTTCAACCTCATGCAAAAAACATCCGAGGAATGCATCTCGTTGATGACGCAAATCGCTATCCGCTTCCCGTTTTCGACAGTTATTCTAGTTAGAAGCACACAAGACGTCGTCCGTCGCCATCTCCGCATTCCGGCATCCATCGCGTGCCGCCGCTACTACTACATGCTGTGCGATCGCAGCTCGCGTGATCGAGATTGATCGCAATCTTCGGCATCGTTTCACAATCCGGATACGACGTCCATAATTAACCGCTACCCGCACGCAGTGACTGATGGGTTGGAATGGGAGCCATTCTGAAGGACGAGCAAACCTCTCTCTCTCTCTGTGTATGACACGATCGCGATCGCTCGCTGGTTAAAATGGTAACAACCTGCGCACTGTTATTAGAGCCAATTGTTTTATTGCCGAAAAGCATAGATCGAGAGCATACGTACATACGAACGATAGGTTGTTTGCAAGAATCGTCCGTCGATACTCTTCGGGGGGTGATTTGTGCTGCTGATTGAGTAGCGGCGCTCAGGCTGCGAGCAAACATGCACATTGTGTAAGTTTTTCATGACTTTGTGGGCCTTGGGATTGAAATTAGAAAGACCACATATTTCATCCCGTCGACCAGCGGCGCTGGTGGCGGCGGCGGAGAAGGTGATGGTAGCGCTTGTTCTCACTTCTAGCTGGATGAAGATGCGGAGATTCGACTTGATCGCGGAGAAGAGTCAGCACGTTCGCGGTTGCAGATAGGAAGTGTTGCAGGATTCCAATTATTGCGAGGTTCTGCTGTAATTAACATCTTAATTTATATAATCTAAAGGTAGAAGGTACCCAATTGAGAGTTCAAGGCAGTGATAGCTTTTATAATCGATGTGAATAAAAAAAACACCTTTCCAACACTGCATCGAGTCGATGTATGCGACGTCAATCGAGACTTGTTGCTGCCGCAAGCAGCAAACTTCCAATTGGAACCCCACAAAGAATCCCCACTCCACATCGTCTGTCGATTGAAAGTCGATATCGATCTGAAGGATCGATCGCGTCTCAAGACAAGACACGAAAGACGCTGCAATTATTCGTCGGCAATCCAACAATTATCCAGTCATTTAAGAAATTATATCAAACCTAGCTAGACGGTTTGCAATGGAAAGTTGCGAAAATCAGTGGCAAAGTCAGGCTAGAAGTTGGCACTATTCGGAGCATAATTTGGTCCCCCTCGAGCAAGCGGTTATTATATTGGATAATATTTAACCGCACCACGGTCAGTAAGAACCTCTCAGGTCAACGCACAGAGCCAACCACTTTTCAGCTCTCAAGTCGCGCTCCGTCTTCTGAACTGGCAGACTTTCTAAAAAATCTGGCTGTCTGTCTGTCTGTCCTTGCCAGTTCCTATGCGAATGTGCGAATGTGAACGCCCGCGGGGACACGAAAATGCAATGTCGATTTTGGCTGATACGTTCGGCGTCTGAATCGGGCCAGCCCCGCAACCCGCATTTGTGGTATGGCTTGATTAATGAGAAAATATTTAGTAAAGGGGAAAATCGGACGCACACCACGAAACCATTTCGTGGGAGTTTGACCGACAGATCGCTTGAAGTCGTAACCCCGCACTGAGAACTCCACGACCTAACCTATCGAGCGCGATCGAGTGTATCGTGACGGGGCACATTTGAAAAATTATCGTTTCACGGCTACACGTTCAGTCTTGGTCCTCAATTTGGGCACAACAAAAAACAAAACAAAGCTCTACAATCATCATTGACTATTAATGAACACAATAATGAACATAGGACAATATTTGGCAGAATGAACTGAATGAGTAAATGAAACTGTCAAAATGAAAAATTACTTGCAGCATAGATTTTCAATGTTGAACAATGGTGCTTTAATGTACAATTCCGCATGCTGTGTGGCGGCGCCTAAAGCCTAGATGATTGGTGCATGTCTCAACCAATACACAAATGCTGCGTGCATTCTCTGATTTACTTAAGTATGATTGTTTACAATTTGCTACTGCTTCGAGGCGAGTCACTGCCAACCAAGTCATTAACGCGACTGCAATGCTGTGATCTGTCAAGACGAATCAATCATGAATATAATGCGAAAAATGTTCCCACAAGCGAGTTCATTCAGAGTGCTCGAGATGTACCGGGTCCGCCAATTAAAGATGGAAGTACACTGTTTGGTCGGCTATTTTACGTATATTGTCGAATTCACCCATTTTTTGATTTGTAGCATTCTAACCACTGAAGCGATTTTTGATCTTTTACCAGGTAATGATAAGAAAAAAAAATGAAAACAGGAAGTGGGTTATATCTATGGTATAACCGCAATGGTGACGTAGGACTATCGTTGATTTAGTGATTTAGTTGATGCTAACTCGATAACCACCTGTTAATTGCTCTTGATCTTGAAATCACAAAACCAATTGTATTTGGTCGCAGTATTATATGGATAGAAAACGTAAAAATAAACTCTTCCGTTTGAATGTTTTTTTTTTTTTTTTTTCTCTATTATAGTGATTTTCAGCACATTTCGGCTGGTTCGTCACTTTTACTTCCATTTTTGGAAGAATGTCGGGAGTGAGAATTGAACTCGTGATCTGTGCGTGAGAGGTATGGATGTTACCACTACGCCAGATCGCCTCCCTCCGTTTGAATGTAATTTTCAGTTCCAAGGGAAACTGGCAGATTATTCTTCAGCAACGGTCACTTCTTTCCGGATTCTTCTCAATTACTAGCGTAACGTAAAGAGTTGCGCGCGTGTATGTGTGTGTGGCGGTTGCTCCGATGTCTCAAGCGGAACCAATTTTCGATGCTGGTATTCTCTCGGTCGTCTTCTCTTCTCTTTCTGGTGGATCGGCTTTTCTGCGCTCCGTCACAGTCCCAAACAAACTGAATGCGTTTCAGGTTAGGTGAGGCCAGGTGATGAATCCCTTGATCCCTCACCATCCAGCTCGTCCAGCTCGTTCAGTAACGATGTTGTCTTGTCGATGTCCTCACGAAAAATGAATGCGTTTCATCACCAGAATATCGTTCAAGTATGCTTTTTGTCCGTGACTGAATCGAAAGCAGGTGTGGTTTACGATATCCATTTGGAAGGCAAACTAGAGGCGAATGAACTCTTTGAGTTTGAAACTTTCGACGACTGAGCAATAATTGATTGAGAATTATGTTTTTCGCGATGCGAAACATTTTCCGTTGCGCGCGCATCCAATATTGGAAACGAACATATCCTACTGATGGGGAAGAATAATCTTCAGAAGCTTTCCTGCTAATTGCACTTGATTGAAAAATCACAAAACCAAATATATTTGGTCGCAGCGTTATATGTTAGAAAACATTAAAAAAACTTTTTCGCATGAATGTATATTTCAATTCCCAGGGGAACTGGCAGATTATTTTTCAGCAACGATAATATCTTTCTCGAATCTTCTCGATGCTGGAGGGCATTTAAGGCGAAGGTGGAAGCTAGCCATTGTAGTAGTATAGGTAAACCCACATGTAAAAATGGGGTAATAGTGTTTGTGAGAGAAGAGCAAAGCACACGTAAATAGATCAATTCACTTTTCTGACTGTGTGGCGCTTCATTGAATACATGTGAAAAAAAATTAAAAACTGAATACTGAAGTTAAATGTATGAACGATATGTTCCGATGAACAATTGCAAACATAAATATATGTATAGAAGGTGCATTTGCATATGAACTAAAATTCTAATTATACGCGAGCGTAACATGAGCAAATTTATAACACATGCGAATTGGGGCTTTTTTGATATTAACAGGTTCTTCCGCATCCGCATACTAACTCGATGCTGATCATTCCTTAATATTTTCCTTCGTTGGTCGTATTGTTTTCACACATTCACGTTGGAGAGCCTTAACCCTTCTCTTCGTTGGCCGAGGCATTTCGATTGAATGTAATACTTTTCCGTTTATTGTTTTTGAAAGCATAGGCAGCCGTGGCAGTGTTCCGAGCTTTGCAATACAATTTTCTTACCCAATGTTAAAGTTGCTAAAACTTACATTATAGACCCATTAAACGTAAAAATAATTATTGTATTGATATCAACACAATTTTATGCTATTGATTCTCATGACATGAAACGCTATGACTCAGGAATAACATTTTATTGAGGGGTTTTGATAGCTGTTTCGATGATGTTGTCTGGCACCAGTGTTGAAAATATAACGATGCTTTCACCTATACAAACAAAACCATGGCCGAAGATTGAAAAATGAGAATCTAACTTTCAGAGCACTTGCTCGAGTTTTCCGACGTTTTTCACTATACAGTGCGACAGCTGATGAAAATTTAATATCTTGTGAGTAATCGATTAGAGTTTGGTTGATATTACTTGATGGGAAGTGTGCGAAAACGATCATTTTCTTCACACTGTTTCGCAAAATTATTGATTTTCGGGCGAGGGGTGAGGGAGGGAGATGAAAGAAATGAGCGCCATTGTGGCAGCCATTTGTGGCTAGCTTCCACCTTCACCTTAAACGAAAGAAGTTCCGCGCGTATATGTGTGTATGTGTGGCGGCTGCTTCGATGTCTCAAACGGAACTGTTTTTCGGTACTGATACTCTCTTGGTCACCTTCTCTTCTTCTTCTGATGGCTCGGCTTTTCGGCCCTCCCTCACAGTTCCAAACAAACTGCATGTCTTTCAGGTCAGGTGAGGCTAGGTAATGAATCCCTCGATCCCTCGATCCCTCGCCGTCCAGCTCGTTCAATTACGATGTTGTCTTGTCGATGTCCTCACGAAAAATTAATGCGTTTCACCACCAGAATATCGCTTGAGTATGCTTTTTGTGCGTGATTGAATCAAGAGAAGGTGTGATTTACGATGTAAATTTGGAAGGCAAACTAGAGGGGAATGAACTCTCTGAGTTTGAAACTTTCGGCGACTGAGCAGATTATTTTTCAGTAACGATTAGATTTTTCCAGATTTTCCTCGATACTCGAAGCCCACCAGTGGTTAATGCTAACTCGATAACCACCTGTTAATAGCACTTAATTGACAAATATTTGGTCGCAGTGTTATATGGATACAAAACATTAGAATAAACTCTTTCGCATGAATGTATTTTTTAGTTCCCAGGGGAACTGGCAGATTATTTTTCAGCAACGATTGAATCTGTCCGGAACTTTCTCGATGCTGAATGGCATCCAAACGAAGCGTTCCGCGCGTGTATGTGTGTGTGTGGCGGCTGCTCCGATCTCTTCCCGGGGAACCGTTTGTGGCATCACTCTCCTCCTGATGGATTCCCTTCTGGCCTAAGGTGCACAAACAGGCTCTTGGTGACACCGTTCATCCGCGCTTTCATGATAAATGAAGAGCTTTACCACAACAGCGACAACATGCTACAATCGCTGTTCAATTATAACTGAGTGGATTTCCGAGCGGCGCTCGCTTATATACCGATTGGTGATTTCAATAGTCTGTTCTGAAAGCAATTTTAAGACTATTGAAACAAGTTTTTGGATCGAAAAGTAACAAGTATATAACGCGTAGACATTTTATCTTTCGAATGAAGTGTTTATCATACCATTTCGTTCAGTTGTTTAGGAGCCATTAACGCTCAAAATCTCGGTCTCCTGCGTAACGCTTTCGTTTTCGAAACTTTGATTTTACACCCCGGTATAGAAATGAAAGACGTAGTCCTACGTCAAAAAGAGTTCCTAATAAAATACTACACTGCAATCCACATGTCTACTTTTAGGCAAAACTTTCTAAAAACTGAAATTGTCTAGAAAACTGCTTTATTTTGTGCCCTTGGAAATTAAATACAAGTTTTTTCTTAATATTTATGACTCAACATGAGTATGCGAACTTGCTTACAGTAACACAATAAGTAACACCAAAGCATAAACAAAAACCCTATCGTGAAACTAAAGGGCGAACACGAAATTATTGCGACACATTCAACAGGGCATAACTTTTTTACCATTGGGTAAAAATCAACCAAATTTTGCACACTTTCACATTGATGTGTATTGTCTACATGCTGTCAAACTCGAAGTCGTATTTTTCGATTCAACGAAAATGGAGTTGAACCAACGCGAGTCGAGAGAACAAATTCTCTGGCATTTCAACAACAAAAACAACAAAAACACCTGGCATTTCCTGACCTGTCGCACCGGCAGTTGGGAAAAATGTTGAACATTCACCATTCAACCGTATCTAGAGTGTTGAAGCGGTTCCAGGAGCGGTTGACGTTGGACCACGGCAAAGGAGCTGGAAGAAAACCGGGACCGGAGAACAAAAAGACAGATGGAAAGGTGAAGCGGATGTTTAAAGCAAATCCCAACGTCTCAAGCCGTGATTTGGCTAAAAAGATCGGCATGTCGCAGAGCTACGTCCAGAATGCAAAGAAGAGAGCTGGACTACATACATACAAGGTACAGAACTTCCCAAACCGCGATGAGCGGCAACAATCGACGGCTAAAACTCGGGCACGGAAGCTCTACGAAAAGATGCTGAAAAAATATGGCTGCTGTGTGATGGACGACGAAACGTATATAAAAGCCGATTTTAAGCAAATTCCGGGGTTGGAGTTTTTCACCGGCAAAAACAAGTTCGATGTGGACGACAAATTTAAGAAGAAGAAAATGTCGAAGTTCGCCTCCAAATATCTCGTTTGGCAGGCCATCTGCTCTTGCGAACTGAGGAGTGAGCCTTTCCTGACAAAGGGCACAGTAAATGGCGAGATCTACAAATCTGAGTGCCTCGAGAAGCGCCTTTTGCCGTTCTTGCAGCTGCACGACAAAGCTCCGCTATTTTGGCCAGATTTGGCATCATGCCACTATTCTAAAAGTGTCCTGGAGTGGTATGAGGCCAATTCTGTCCACTGGTACTGGTACCGGATGACACTGTAAAGACTTTGATGGAGGACATCAAGAGAAAATGCGTTCAATTTTACACTCAAGGCTCCATCGATTAACTTTTCTTTTGATTTTTGAAGTAAATATATGTATAAAACTACCCTAAAATTTTGGTTTGATTCTAAACATTATAAGGAAATTGGCATGACATTTTCGGTGTCGCAATAATTTCGTGTTCGCCCTTTAGATATTTTCTCTTTTAGAATAAACAGAAATGAACTATTGATCACACGATCCGCAAAAAAAGATCGTGCAAGAGAGATGTATTTATTTAGGCTCGGGATCGACCCGACCTTATCGGACACTTATTTACATAAGCATCGTGCGATAAAGATTTATTTATTTAGTCTCGAGCCATTAATAATTATGGGTGTACAAAAACCCGCCTGCAATGTAGATCGTCGGGTAGCGATATCCGTTCAAATTTGAAATGAAATTTTTGCTACTGAAGTAGTAACAATAACTAACGAAACCAAAAAGATTTTCCGAAAATTTCAATGCTTTCTAAAATGACATCCGAAACGAATTGAAAAATATATAATTCCGTAGTTCTACGTCGAAAATGCGGTCGTGTCCTAGACACAACCCCTTACATTTTTTTTACTGATAATTTTTATTATGATGATGTAAAAATACAACTATCAGGAAAAATCAGAACCATTCATGAAAAATCAGACAAAAATGAGTGTTTGTCAGGATACCAGGGATTGTGCCAAAAAGTCTGGGAAATCATGAAAAATCAAGAAGGTTGGCATCTCTGATTAGGTGTGACACAACTAATCAATATACTTTCCAGGTAATCGTTCTTGGTAATCGAGGAAGGTGAGAATAAATACTTTGATATATAGCTTTACTAACTATATTCTCTGTTTCCAGATGTGAATTCAGGCAATAGAGTATTTTGAGTGTTTAGTGTTAAGTGTTCTGTAGATTTTTTTTTTTGGTATTACAATAAAGTATTTTATGGAAATAAAATGTGTGTTGTGTTTTTAATTTCTTTGTGGCCGTGACACATGCCAGCAAATATGTTTTCGACAGCAATGGCGTAAGTTCAGGCCAACTGCAGGAAGGTCGAACTATTTTGCTAACATGATCAATCAAATTATGGTTTATAGGAAATTTGTCCCATAAAATTATCTTTTGTTGTTTTTTAACGTCATCCGAAAATTCTCCATTTTATAATGCAAACGTTATTTGGGCAGAATTTTTTCTTGTATCGGATACACACAATTTATTTATTTTTTTTTTTTTGAAAATAGATTTTCCAACAATTTTGATATTTTAATCAGAACGGAAGTATAAGTGTTATGATTTTTTCGAAGTTACAGACCGTGGATTCCTCCTAGAACAACCCACATTGGCCACAAACACGAATTAGCCATGGTTTTGCGGGCCGTAAAAAAATAAAGAATGGTTATGTCCAAGTCACGATGGCATTGTTAACATAAGACTACCAAATTATAGCCGTCGAGAACAATCATTGAAGAAATTTTATTATGAAGCTCGTTAGTACAAATATTTGCTAGCACTGACACCGAAACACTGAGCTTATTTGATATCCAACTAGTTCTTGAGTATCTCTTGGAAAAATTACATTTCCAACGCTCCCAAATACTACGTCCTGAAGAACACTCAAAACGGCAACATAAAATTCGAACCGAATCGATTGTGTGGTGCGGTTGCGGAACAAATTTTCATTTTCAGTTTTCCGCCGAAAAATATCGCTCTCACTGCTTCTTCACATCCGGCTTGAAATGCACTGCACTTTGACGCCACTTTTAACCCGGTAACAATACTCAAATTCACGAAAATTGATTGATCGGAAAGAGAAAGAGTCATTATCATCGATATTTGACCCTCAATACCGTTATCTATTTAATAACGCATATAACCAACCATATCATACACAAACAATCTCCACCTAACGGTATAGAAAAAAACCAATGCGGTACGTACTTTTTAATATTTCGCTTCGGCTTTGCTTTTGCCCGTCAGTGCAAACTGTGCACTATGCTTACTTTGCGCATATTCTGAAAATGCATTCTGAAGCCATTTTGCACGACCATTCAACACGGTAGCAACAATATTCATAGTGCTTTAACAGTCACCCGACGGTCTGCATCAACCGCTGACCAATCTTGACTTGGATGAACCTTCAAGTACGAGGGCAGAATAATAAGTACCTAGTCTACAAAAAAACAAACAAAAATTTTGGAACAGTGTCGATTTATTTCTCACCTTAGTCTCCTTTTAGCTTGATACACTTGACCCAGCGATGCTCCAACTTCTTTAGTCCATCTGAAAAATACGTTTTCTCGAGGTCTGCAAAGTAGGCCTCCGTGGCGGCGATGACCTCCTCATTCAACTCAAATTTCTGCCCGGCGAGTGACTTTTTCAAGTTTGGAAACAAAAGTCACACTGGGCCAAATCTGCAAAATACGGTGGATGGAGCAGCAGTTCGTAATGCAATTCGACCAATTTGGCCGAGGTGACATAGAAATTTTAATTTTTTTGCCATTTTTCTAAAATCCGCGGACACCCCCACTTCCACACAAAACTACGAGTCCGATTCGGCTGAAATTTCGACAGTAGCCGTTTACGAGAATGTACTACACGATAAGTAATCTCTCTTGCGATACTGACACCATCGGGCGATGAGGCTAAGTACTTATCGGACCGCCATCGTAAGTACCCATATTTATAGATTTTTGTGTTTTTGATAGTTTGCTTTTGAAGCAGTGTTTCAGCTATGGAAACAATTTTTGGGTCAATATGTTTTATATTTTATCTTTTGAATGAATTGATAGTCACACCACTTCGTTCAGCCGGCAAAGAAGACTAACTGTTCAAATATCTGCACTCCAAACTTAACGCTCTCGTTTTCGAAATTTTAAAATCACATCTCACTAAAGATGCAAACGTTATGTGGTATAAAAATAGTGAACCGCTTCCCATCAGACGGCATGAAAATCGACGCGGAGCCTCCACCGAACAATATTACACCACTGTTTGCGATATCTATCTTCTATATCTCCTTCTGTATCGCGCAAAACCGCTGTGTGTGACATCAGCATTGAGAAAGACTGCTGCCTTCTAACTGGAGCGAGACTGTGAAATAATGATGGTCATGGTTATTATAGAGACTTCAATTTTTTTTTCCTGTGAAATCGTGCGCAGCTTGTTTATACTCAATAAATTAAAAACGGGTGGAACTTAAATTGTAATATTTTCTCTATTCACATTGTCCCTAGAACGATGCTGCATTTGCTGTTTTTATTTCATGGAAACGTGCCTTGTTTTCTTTTTTGGCACCAATACTGGAAGACGTAGCTGTCACTCATTTTGTGTTTTGTGTGTAGAAAACATTGAGACTCTATAGGACATCGCAAGACAACGCACCACGACAGCGCACAGTGCGGCGTCCCATAGACAAAAGTTTAAAAAATCACTTTATATTCACCCAAACTAAGTAGGCGGTGTGTTTTATACATGTTTCAGGCATGCTGAAACGATCTCAGTAACCTTGTTAGCCCACCCAATTTGTCAGAACAAGCATGTGCAGTCACGAAGTTTCTTCTAAGCACATGGCAAACTAATTTTCAGTGATTCATCACAGTTTTACATTGAGTTTTCGTTTACGTTCGATATCTTTTAAAGTGAAACCCCAAATGGCGACGGTAGCAATACGTAAGTATAATCCGTTTCCTTAACTATTATTGGGACATGCCGCAATCACTGTGAAAATAAACGCTTCTTTGTTAAGGTAGTTTTGTTCCTTAAGAAAAAAAGATACTAAAATTTCAAATCCTTCGGCAAAAAAAGTTCCGCTTCAAAACACCCCTCAACTTTTCAGTCATTATACCCTTGATATTCTTCAAGTGATTCTTGTTGCTCAAGTCTGCTGTTCTGACCACAGTTTACATTTTTTAGATGATATTTCTATAATCAAGAATAAGCAAATTTTCGAACAGTGGCTCCCAGTTGACCCCTCCCAAAGAAAAGATCGTTTGTTCACCTTTTTGTTGAGTTTTGATGATACGGATGATTTCTCTAAAGAATTTAAAGAAGAGCTTTTGAAATTTTGCAAAGTTTATTGCTACAAAATTAACCAGAGATGGTCGAAATGCTGCAGATCATATTCAAAATTAGTGAAGCAAAATTCTGACCGGTTGTCAAAACCAGATGAGCTTCCGGCATATCAGAAAGGTAAAAGTAAAGACGATTTGCAGTCTGTTCCACAAACTGGTAAAGGAAGACCTCAGAAATCGTTTAACGAATGTTCGATAAAGACAAAAAGGCGACTTGTTGAAGATCTTGTTAACAACAATGCACCTGAAGAGCTTGCATTCGCTGCCAATGTATCAAACTTTTCGAGTGGAAATCAGGAGAAAACACAGAAGGCGGCACAAGCACTGGCTCTATATATTGATTTGTGTTCACGAAGGAAGACTCACAAGCTATTCTTGGCATTCAGTCAGAAATGGAGAAGAAAATTGAAGCGTTACAGATTTTCATCATCAACAACGATAGCGCCCAGATCGTTGTATATTTTGAATTCCATCTTACTACGATAAGGACCGTATCGTTAATTATGGGTACGCTCAAAACACAGCTTTATTTCAAATATTGCATTTATTTTTCAGTTCTGATATCAAAATATTGTATCTTATGAATGAAAGAAAGGAGTAACAGTAAAAAATAATCAAGATTCTGATTTTCGCGCCAATGATCGCACCTGCTTCTTGATGTCCCTCATTAGGTTCTGGACAACCGTCTCATCGACTTGTTTGCTCACATTTATCCAATCCTTTTTGAACTGCTCAAGGTCATCGGCTGCCTTGTCCTTCTTCCGCAGTCGTCCCTTCATAAAAGCCCAAAATTTTTCAATAGGTCTTATTTGCGGACAATTTGGAGGATTCATCTCCTTTTCCACAAAATCGACATTATTCTCGCGATACCAATCCAAGGTCAAACGTGCATAGTGGCATGATGCCAAATCAGGCCAAAATAGTGTCGGACCAGTGTGCTTTCGGATGAGCGGTAACACACGCTTTTGGAGACATTCTTTCCGGTAAATTTCACCATTCATATTCCCGAGAGTGAAGAAAGGAGATGATTTCATGCCACATTGACAAACAGCTTGCCAAACCAGCACTTTCTTACCGAATTTTTCGCAAAAAATTGACTTCTCCGCGTTCGGGACATCTGTTCCTTGCTTTACAGTGTAAAACTGTGCCCCAGGAAGAGTTTTGTAGTCCAGTTTGACGTAGGTTTCATCATCCATGACGATGCACAGTTCGCGTTTGCTTAAAATCCCATCGTAAAGCTTACGGGCACGGGTTTTCACGGAACTTGCCTGAATTTGGCTGCGTTTGGGACATTTTTGCTTTCTATATGCCTTCAGTGAGTTACGTTCTTTGGCACGTTGAACCATACCGATTGATGTTCCACACTTTTTTGCGCAATCCCGTATCGATAATTCCTTTTTTATTTCAAATTGCCTGCAAATCTTTTTATCCAAGTTTGGCTTGGATGGCCCAGGTTTTCTGCCGCGACCGGGTAGATCCTTCAATGTATTATACATACCAAATCGCTTGATAGCGTTTTGGACCGCATGGACGCTTACTCCTTCCGCCTTCGCCAATTTTCTCATTGATATTCCTGTTTCGGAGCAGTATCTGGTCACAATGAATTTTCGTTTTTCTTCTGTTAGCCCTCTCATGATTGCACTTTTAGGAAAAAACGATCTTTTAACAATGCTAACTGAACGCTAACTGTGTCAACAACAGGAGAAAAATAAACAGCTGTCAAAACAAGCTATAGTCTTTTTCAGACGGAGACTCTAAGGCGTACCCATAAATAACGATACGGTCCTTAGATGGAAAGGTGGCAATACGCTTTCCGGAAATAACTTCTGCAAAATGCTTAATTTGTGCATCTTTTCAGAAAGAGATGAATACATCGAAAGCTTTTGAGACAGTACCAAATTCCGAAACTTACAAGCTAGGCCTGTCACCACTGCATTGCAAGATAAAATGTTTTGAATGCGTAAATCACATCGGTTACAGGTTAGCATTATAGAATGTTCAATAGTGTAATAATAATAACTATCATTCATTCCAACAGATTGCCATTCAAAACCTGGCAAGTGAAAACTGCTGAACATAAGCAAGAGTATAGAAGCAGGAAGCGAGAAATTCAAGAGACGTTCAAGTCAAGGATGAGTCTAGTTGTCGACAAGCCGAAACCGGGGTATGGTTCAAGCAATGACGGCAACACTGGACGAAAATTTTTCTCGGATCAACAAACCAGCTCGGAAATAATAGGGGTAAGTGTGGAGCTGATAACGAATTTCGCTACAATTCTCCGTATAATATCGTCGGGGCGAAAATTTGAAATGTCCAAATACCAGAAACTATTGTCGGATACAAGAGATCTCTACATAAGCCTGTACGGATGGTATTTTATGCCTGTAACTGTGCACAAGTTATTGGTACACAGTTCAGATATTATGGAAGCATTTGATCTGCCTATTGGCCAGTTATCGGAAGAGGCTTTAGAAGCTTCACACAGGCTGATCAGGGAGAACAGGATGAAGCATACAAGGAAAGCATCAAGAATTTACAGTAATAAGGACTTGATGAACTATATGCTGTTTTCTTCTTTCGGCAGGGAAGAGAAAAACTATAGCGAATAATCATCACACTGATGTCAATGATATTTCTTCTTTTTTTGCTGATACAGTTGAATTTGATTCTGTTTGTGTTTTTAATGAAACTGAATAATTTACAAAATAATCGAAATATGTAAGAAAAGAAGTAAGACATAAGCTTTCTCATCACATTAATTAGAAGAGGTGTACTTATTCTAACAAATATTACAAAATAGAGAAAAAAAAATTACTTTTAAGGAAAATTCCAAAATACAGCAATTCCAAATGAAATCGTCCTAAAAATGCAGATTTTAAAAACTTGTATTTTTGATTCCAATGGAAGTGTGTATTCCGTTTGGGTTGGAGGAAATATGAGTTTTTCACAGCAATTGGGAATTTTTTTGACTCAAGCGTAACTTTTGAAAAGGGCGTATCGATTTTAGTAAGAGAAATCTTTGATACTTTATATCTCAAAAACTATGAGTCGCACCGAAATAGTGTCTTAGAAAGAGCTATAGAGTATTGATGGTTTTTTTTTTTTTTTATTAATCCGTTTATTTTTACAGGCTCAGTTACATAAGTTTAATGGAGCCAAACTCTTAACTATATTTCAACTAGCATATATCAACATGTTGTTTCCTTAATTCTATGGTTAATTAAATAGGAAACCGATTACTCGCGGTCGACTCGAGTTTAGAAGGGTGACACATTTTCATTAGGAAAAGGATGGGATGTAAGGAGATGTGTGTTTACACTCGCACTCACATTCACATTCACATTCTCATTCACACTGACACTTCACACTCAATTCTTAAAACTATCCTTACATCTAATATGTATTTACAATTTAACTTATTCTAATGTTAGTAGGAAGGGAACCGATAGCTCGCGAAGGACGAAAAGGAGGGGAAAAGGATGTATAAACAATCACACTCGAAGATCGATAGCTTTAAGGAAAACATATATTTGGGACATGTAATCAAGGTCTAACCGAGCCAACACATCTCTCACCGGCACATTGGACTGCTTTCCTCCAGCCCGAAGGGAGTTTTCTAAATTCGATCTGGCGACAAGATACAACTCGCACGACCAAACAACGTGTTCGATATCGTGGTAACCATGGCCACAACCGCAGAGATTGCTGTCGGCAAGATTAAAACGAAAAAGCAGCGCGTCTAACGAACAGTGATTGGACATGAGTCGGGAGAAGGTGCGAATAAAGTCCCGACTCAATTCCAGACTTTTGAACCACGGATTGAGGCTAACCTTAGGGATAATTGAGTGGAGCCACCGGCCCAATTCATCTTCGTTCCATTTGCGTTGCCAGTTAACGATGGTATTTTTACGAACTAAAGAATAAAATTCATTGAAGGCGATTTGACGCTGATAAATTTCGCCTTCAATTGCACCTACCTTTGCTAATGAGTCAGCCCTCTCATTACCCGGAATTGAGCAATGTGAAGGGACCCAGACAAAGGTAATGACATAACAGCGTCTGGATAAAGCACTCAAAATTTCTCGTATTCTCTCAAGGAAGTACGGCGAGTGCTTTTCCGGCCTCACTGAACGGATAGCTTCGACAGAGCTAAGACTATCCGTTACAATGTGATAGTGTTCAACAGGTCGTGAGGCGACGCTGTCCAGCGCCCAGTGTATTGCTGCCAATTCAGCAATATACACTGAGCAAGGATACTGAAGACTGTGTGAGGTGCTAAAAAATTTGTTGAACACTCCAAATCCTGTGGACTCATTCATAGAGGACCCATCAGTAAAGTACATATTATCACAATTGACACGCCCATACTTTGCTTCGAAAATCGTAGGAACGATCCCCGATCGATGATAATCTGGAATTCCATGGATATCCTGCATCATGGACAGATCAAAATGCACAGAGGAATTGATGTAGTCAGGAAAACAAACACGGTTGGGAATATACGAAGAAGGATCAACCTGCATGGAGACGAATTCATGATATGAGCTCATGAATCCAGAATGAAAATTTAGCTCGATCAGCTGCTCAAAATTTCCGATCACCAATGGGTTCATAACCTTACACCGAATGAAGAACCGAAGAGATAATAAATTGAAGCGATCTTTTAGTGGGAGTACGCCTGCCAAAACCTCGAGACTCATGGTATGCGTTGAGGGCATACATCCCAACGCAATACGGAGACAAAGATACTGAATTCGCTCGAGTTTAATGAGGTGTGTTTTGGCAGCTGATTGAAAACAGAAACTGCCATACTCCATCACTGAGAGAATAGTTGTTCGATACAACATTAGAAGATCTTCGGGATGGGCTCCCCACCAGGTGCCGGTAATTGTACGGAGAAGGTTTATTCTTTGTTGGCATTTTTTACTCAGATACCTAATATGGGCCCCCCAAGTACATTTGGAGTCGAACCAGACCCCAAGATACTTGAATGACATAGCATGAGTGATCGGTTTACCCAAAAGTTGAAGCTTTGGTTTTGCTGGTCTATGCTTCCTAGAAAAAACCACCATCTCTGTTTTCTCCGTGGAGAATTCGATCCCTAGCCCAATGGCCCAGGTTGAAAAATTGTTCAAAGTATCTTGTAAGGGTCCTTGCAGTTCGGATTCGTTTGATCCTACGACAGACACCACTCCATCATCTGCAAGTTGTCTTAGGTTGCAATTTTGTGTAAGGCAATTGTCGATGTCGCTTACATAGAAGTTGTACAAAAGGGGGCTTAAACATGAGCCCTGGGGGAGTCCCATGTAGGAGACCCGACTTACTGTCGAATCCCCGTGAGAAAAATTCAAATGTTTCTCACAAAGCAAGTTATATAACATATTATTCAATAGAGGCGGCAGACCCCGAGAGTGTAATTTGTCTGACAGGACCTCTATTGAAACAGAATCAAAGGCCCCCTTTATGTCCAAGAATACTGAAGCCATTTGTTTTTTTTCGGCGTAAGCCAATTGAATTTCTGAAGAAAGCAACGCAAGACAATCATTCGTCCCCTTGCCCCTGCGGAACCCGTATTGTGTATCTGAGAGTAAGCCATTTGTTTCAACCCATCGATCAAGGCGAAACAAGATCATTTTCTCCAACAATTTCCGTATACAAGACAGCATTGCTATTGGGCGGTACGAATTGAAGTCGGACGCGGGTTTTCCGGGTTTTTGAATAGCTATAACTCGTACTTGTCTCCAATCATCTGGAACAATATTATGCTCCAGAAACCGATTGAATAAGTTCAACAAGCGATGTTTCGCCACATCAGGGAGATTTTTCAGCAAGTTGAACTTAATTCTATCCGATCCCGGAGCAGAATTGTTACATGAAAGGAGAGCAAGAGAGAATTCTACCATCGAAAACTCGGAATCAAGATCGCACCTATCTTGTGGTATATCTCGAACAAATTTTTGCACAGGAGCTGAATCAGGACAAACCTTTCGTGCAAAATTAAAGATCCATCGATGTGAATATTCCTCGCTTTCATTGGATGAAGAGCGATTTCTCATGTTTCGAGCCACTTTCCATAATTTTTTCATTGACGTTTCTCGTGACAAACCTCCCACGAAATTTCGCCAATAAGCACGTTTTTTCCCTTTGATCAAATTTTTGAACTGATTCTCAAGGGCTAAATACGTTTGAAAATTTTCAGGAGTACCACGTTTCCGAAAAGCTTTAAATGCATTCGATTTTTCTACATAAAGCTTGGAACATTGGCTATCCCACCATAGATTGGGAGGCCTTCGGAAAATGGTGGAACCTGGATTGGGTTTCGTTTGAGCGCGAACTGCGCTGTCATAGATCAAACGAGAAAGGAAGTTATACTCCTCCAATGGAGGTAAACCATCTCTGGAATTGATGGCTAGAGTAATCGCGTCCGCATATTTTTTCCAGTCAATGTGTCTTGTGAGGTCATATGCCATGTTTATAGATTCAGAAGAATTCGACCCAATGGTGATGGAAATTTTGATTGGCAAGTGATCACTACCGTTGGGGTCCTGGATTACATCCCACTTGCAATCTAACGATAGTGAATTCGAGCAAAGCGAGAGGTCAAGAGCACTTGGGTTAGCAGGAGGTTTAGGTACACGTGTTGTTTCCCCAGTGTTCAAAACGGTCATATTGAAGCTGTTACAAAGGTCATATATCAACAATGAACGATTGTCGTCGTACTGTTCCCCCCAGGCAGTTCCGTGAGAGTTGAAGTCTCCCAAGATCAATCGTGGCTCAGGAAGGAGTGAGCACATGTCAACAAGTTGCTTGCGGCTAACCGCAGCTCTCGGAGGCCAATACAAGCTGACAATACAGAGGTCTTTGCCTCTGATGTTTGCATGACAAGCAACAGCTTCAATCCCTCCAATAGGTGGAAGGTCAATTCGAAAAAATGAGTGGCACTTATTGATCCCCAATAGCACCCCTCCGTATCTGTCATCACGGTCCAAGCGTACAATATTGAAATCATGGAAAGAGAGATCATCTCGCGAAGAAAGCCAAGTTTCGGACAGAGCAAAAACATCACAATTGAACTTATGAATTAAAAATTTGAATGTATCCAATTTAGGGATAAGACTACGACAATTCCACTGTAAAACAGTGATATCTCCGACCTCTCTATTTGAATTAGACATCAAGAGAGATAATCATTGCAAGGAGGGGCCATGTTTGCATCAATTGTTGCAAAATTGTCTTTAATACTGGAAGCATTGAAATGACAATGGTTCTGATGGAGTCGGAAACGTTAAAACACTTGAAGATTTGATCCAAAAGGTCAGACAACTTTATAAATCCCGATTGGGAAGTTGAGCTGGACGGAAAAATAGGGACAGTTGGGGTTTTTGATGTCCCCTCGAGTGCTGGGTCGTTCGAAGGTGAACTATTCCCACGGAAGCCAGGAGGAACCTGATTTTGCTTGTCCGCTGCACTCGTTTTTTTAGGCAAGCTAACAGGGGATATCACCGGAGGCACTTGTGATTGAATTTTGGGAGTGGTCACATTTTTGCGCCGGGGATTCCCTTGGGAAATAAACGGTGTACCCCCGTGAGCTGTGTCCGCTTCCATTTCGTCAACTGGCAACGTGGAAAAGATATTGTGTGAGGAGATTGGATGTTGTTGTTGTTGGGCCTGTGGAGAAGCGCCCTTTAAAATTTCCGCAAAAGTGCGTTTCGAGCGTTCCTTTAAAGAGCGCTTCTGTTTCTCCCAGCGACTCTTGTAATTTTCACAAGCTGAGAGCTCATGTGGGGTCCCCCCGCAATATGGACACTTATGCTCAGTCGCACTGCAGGATTTGCCCACATGTTGCTCTCCGCAAGTGGCACAGCGCTCCTTGTTGGCGCAGTAGTCTGCTGTGTGACCAACTGACTTGCATTTGTTGCAAGTCATGGGCTTTGGCACGAAGAGACGCAGCGGAAGCCTCAATTTGTCCACCATAACGTAGTCAGGGAGGGCGGAACCAGCAAAAGTTACTCGAAACGAGTCGGACGGCGTGAATTTTGTTTTTCCCTCTTCCTGGGACACTTTTCCTAATTGATGGCAGTCCAAAATTTTAACTTTCGTCAAAGGGAGCTTTTTAAATCTGCCATCTCCCTCTTTTATTAATGCGCTCGTCAGACCCGTTTCTGTGATCACCCCCGAAATTTCTACGTTATGGCAGGGCACATAGACGCGATATTCTAGTACGAACCTATTGTCGACAACAATCTCGTTAGCTTGCTTCCGATCAGCCACGACAACACGCAGTTTGTTCGGTCGAACCTTTCTAATTTCGACCACGGAGGAATAATTTTTTGTCAGATCTTTCATGATCTGAATGACGTTGAGCGATTTCCCGTTGGGTTTTGGCCGGAAGAAAACAACCCATGGGCCAGATCCAGATGCATCTTCTGGATAGACCTTGACACGCGGAGAGGGGACAACTGCGGGGGAGGACGAGGTCGATTGTTGAGCGGGAGCGGGAACAGTTGGGCTGGGAGGCAAGTTCGGGAGATAATCGGAAGCGGGAGCGGGAGATTGAGGGGGCGAAGTGGAAAAGTTTGCCAATTTTCTTGAAGGGGGCTTGTTGAGGTTGATTAACTCTTCCTCTAAAAAGACATCGTCTGAGGGGGGAACGCGTTTAAGCGACTTCCCAGTAGTTAGTGAGGAGGAAACATCAGATTCAATGTCCATATCAAGAGGATCGCACTCTGACATTATGGCAGATATACAATTATACTTTTTCTTTTTTTTTTTTTAAAATCCTTAACCTAATATATATATAAACTAAAATACTTGAAGCGCACGGTGCGGATGATTTGTAACGGTGCTCCAATCGAACCACGTGATGATCGCTTGGCACAACAGCAATGGTGTATCGCACCACAATACGATGACGAGGAACGGCACACGCTCACAGCGCCCGCAGTGGAGGACTTCTCCCTCCCGCTGGTTGTGATTACTTATCACTTCACTCTCGCAATAAAGAAAACACCGTTAGAGCGACACAATCACTTCAGCGAAACCGATAACGGTATTGTTCCAACACAATAACGGACACGAACAACTTTGCGTCCAGCGGCTTCGGACTGCGCGAGCTGACTGTGTATTGATGGTTGAATATGAAAAAAATGTACACTGAGAAAAAAATAGTACTCTTTTTATTATTTACGAAATAAAAATTCAATTTGCAATATCCAAAATACATATTTTTAAATTTTTTTAAAATTTTTTCATACAAAATAGAAGTCATGCAGAAAATTTAAAAAATGGGCCCAAGATGGTAAAACTACTTTTGACGAACTTTGTGGAATATCGAATTTTTAGGAATTTTCGAAACTTCGAATTTTTGTATGTTAATGAAATTCATGAAATTTTATATTCATATATTTATATTCGCTTATAATTTCCAACAAATTTTCCAAATACATCGTTATGGTAAAGACATATGTTTAGGAGTTACGTTACGAAACATTCGAAGACATGTGGGTTAATACAAAACGTAGGGAAACTAAAAAATCTTAATACTTCAATCTTCAATCAATCAAAAAAATTGTTGGAAATGATAAGAAAACTCATGAAATTTCATGAACATGACGGTATAACACGCAAACATATTCAAAGAGATTATTTACTATAAAAAAGATTATAAATTAGAAATATTTTTTTAAATATCTCGAGAATGGTTGCATTTAGAAGGAGATTGATAATAACCTTTTTTGTTTTAAATCACATCAGAATTCATAATTTGTGGCTAAGAATGATTGTTAACATACAAAAATTCGAAGTTTCGAAAATTCCTAAAAATTAGATGTTCCACAAATTTCGTCAAAAATAATTTTACCATCTTGAGCCCTTTTTTTTAATTTTCTATATGACCTCTATTTTATATGAAAAAATAGGAAAAAATATAAAAAATACATATTTTTTGATATTGCAAATTAAAATTTTATTTTGTAGATAAAAAAAAGAGTACTAATTTCTCTTCTCAGTGTATATTTTTTTCAAATTAAGCCAACAATACTCTATAACTCTTTCTAACACACTATTTCGGTACGACACATATTTTTTGAGATATAAATTATCAAAGATTTCTCTTACTCAAATCGATACGCCCTTTTCAAAAGTTACCCTTGAGTCAAAAAATTAACCATGATGATGTATTTGGAAAAGTTGTTGGAAATTATGAGCAAATTCATAAAATTTCATGAACATGACGGTATAACACGACAAACATATTGAAAGAGATTATTTGCTATAAAAAAGACAATAAATTAGAAATATTTTTTTAAATATTTCGAGAATGGCTACATTTAGAAGGAGATTGATAATAACCTTTTTTGTTTTAAATCACATCAGGATTCATAATTTGTGGCTAAGAATGATGGTTAACATACCAAAATTCGAAGTTTCGAATATTCCTAAAAATTCGATGTTCCACAAAGTTCGTCAAAAAGGGAGGCGATCTGGCGTAATGGTAACATCCATGCCTCTCACACTAAAGGTCACGAGTTCAATTCTCACTCCCGACATTCTTCCAAAAATTAAATGTGACCCTAGAATAGAAAACATTTAAAAATTGAAGAATCACCACAGCGACGTAACTTTGCCATCGGATGAAAAATAAAAGATTATATTATTTGTGTATTATCCAAACAGGAGAAATATTCCGGAAAGCATTTTATTTCTTCATAACATTATCAATTTGGCGTTTAAGATACTTTTGCGTTTATGTACAAAACGTTAGTCTTTTATGCAAACAAAATCGTTAAAGCATTGATCTTTTATGCAAAGAGTAAGGTTATTTGAATCAAACATTGCCCTAGAGTAAAATGTATTTAATTGTTAAAAATGAAGCATTAGCAACTTAGACGTAAAAATGTATAAACAAATGAAAAATCACCACGGTGGCGTTTAGGTCACTGTGTCGTTGGATGAGATATAAAAGATTGTGTGTTATTAGCCTTTTGTCTAAACAGGAGAAGTATTCCAGAGAACAATTTAATTTTATGTCACTATTAATATAATACACTGTTAATTTGGCGCATAAGACACTTTTGCGATTACGTATAATACATAAGTCTTTAATGCAAATAGTAGATTTCATCATAACTGACATTTTTCCATTATACCTATCTGAAAAAAATTACTATAAGGGTTGTTTTGATTTTTGTCCCGCATCCCCATATATTCAACGCACTGTGCGGCGTTCCCAAAATAACAGCGCATTCTCCACATGCATTAATCTGTTTCGTCAATTCGTAAAACAGGTAGTGTTTAGGCCAAATTGGTTCGCCAAACATGAAAAAAGTGAAAGAGAACGCTCTCCAGGTCACCGAGAAGCCTATTAACCGAAGTTGGATAGAGCAAACGAGCAACTGGCAGAATCAGACATTTGCGAGAGCACTAATAATGCCTTTAACAACTACATAGTAGTCTGGTATCAAAGTAGGCGCTACAGTGGTGACCGTGCGGTTTTTTTATGCGCGCTAAAGTTGGACTGAAAATCGATTACCTTGTAGGCGATCGCGTAGTCGATCGCGAGAGGTGGCTTCAGCCATGCGTCTCGCAAAATTTGAAACCGCTGCGACGGGGTTCAGTTAGTAACGAGAATCGTCTGACACAACTGACAGAACGACAAAAGGGGGAGTCGATAGTTTAGGAAAACAGTATTTAACTAAGCGTTACGAGGAGAGTTAAACAAGCATGTGCTAATAATCTCAATTAATGAACCGATTACGAGTTCGAAGAACAAAACACACAAAGCCAACCAATTTCACAATGTAATTTTAATCTGGATTAAGCTTGGTGCACGCCTTTGCGCTGCTCGCAGCATTCAATCAGGGACACGTCAAAAAAATTATCGCAACCTCAGAGGGGGGCTTAAGCCCAGCGTGAGCCTGAGCGCTGTGTCTCGCAAGCCTAGGCTTGCATGAAATCGAATACATTATTGGCAATTTTATTGGCAGATTTAAATTTCGCGCCAATTATAATGCACATTCCAGACGCGAGGATTGGTGCGTACGAGAGTTGCCGAATTGGGGTCACACATCTGTTCGCGCGGCTCGTTCGTGGGGTCGTTCGGTGACTCCTAAAATAGCGAGATCGAGAAGAGAATGTTTGTTTCGGTTGTTGTTTTTTCCTCCTCTTCTTCTCAGTCGTCTGTTTTGAGACATCATAACTGACAGAGCAAAACCACAGAATATCGGAGTCGTATCGAAAGAAAAGTGAACGCTCGAATGATATTCGATCGCGTTGTTGTAAATTTTGCACTTTCAAGCACACGCATGCGCGCTTGTTTGGACCATAATCGGGTACGACCCCGTGGACAACGACACGGACGGTGGACGGATGAGGTGGCGAAGACGGGTCGACCGATCGGAAGGATAAAAAACTGGTTGCGCAATGTGCACACAACACCCGAGACAACCTGCAGCAGCTCGCGGAGATCAACTTTACGCGCGAAAATGGTCGTCCTTCGACTGTCCTTACGATTTTGTGAGTATTTTAAGACGTATTTTAAGGTAGGGCTGTTGTTGTTTTGGGCGCCGCGAAATATGGGTTGAAATGTAGGGCGCGCGCATATGTCAGCTCGATCGATCAGGGCACAGCTTCGAAAGTAAATGTCGAAAATTATGGGCATTTGATGGAGTGTGGAATGGCTACAATGTGCGAAGTAAGGTCAGATTGAACTGTAGACAAATTAATAACAACTAATGCCACAAAATACGTCGAATCTGAACACATCACTCCGATGTTCGTTTTGTTTCCGGCATAATTTTTCATCATGTGCCATTTTTTTTTTCGGGTGCCTCCAAGGGGCATGCTTCCTTGCCAAATGTCAAGGTGGTGAACTTTCGAGAATACGGCAGTAAACTTTTTACCGAGATTATCGCCCCTGCAACTCGTGACAAGTGTGCTGCTGCGCTTCAACAGGACACTGAACATAGTTTTTTTCGGTTTCTCATTGTATATGTTTCCTCCTCATAAGACAAGATATTGATCCAAAAAAAATAATGCTCTTGGAGCACAATAACTAGCAAAAAATTGTGTTTTTCTATCGTGTTGAAATACAGACAATTATGAAAATTTGGTTGGTATTTCAATCAAACAGAGTATACTTATCTCACTTCTTAACTAGGCGAACCTAGCCAGAATTTTCACCTGCCCCCAGGCTTCTGAATGCCAAAGGGGGACTAGGCTCTGCGGAATGCACGTATCTGCATGCTCGTGCTGTTTCAGTCCTGACCGAGAAATTGTCGGACAATCGCGCAGGTGCTAAGGATGACCGACTTTTGGATGCCGGCCAATTCCTTCTCCATGTTCAACACCTTTAGCGCTTCCAGAAGTGTCTTCGGGACAATTCCAGTTCCAGAGAGAACGACTGGAACAATTCTTGGGACCTCCCTTAGCCCCCACAGTTCCGTGAGCTCCACGGCCAATGGTCGGTACTTGCAGATTTTGCGACCGTGGGTCTCCTCCAGATTCTGGTTCAGTGGAATAGCGACATCGATGATGGTGACTTTGCGGTCGCTCTTGTCGTAAACCATTATATCTGGCCGGTTGTGGTGGATCGAGAGGTCGGTCAGAACAGTGCGATCCCAGTACAGCTTGAAACGGTCATTTTCCAGGACAGGTGCAGGCAGGTACCGGTAGTTTGGTACGTTGTCTTCCAGTAGAGCACATTGGAGCGCCAGTTGTCGATGAACAATACGGGCCACGTTGTTGTGGCGCTCGGTGTAGGCTGCGTTGGCCAAAACGGGACAGCCTCCCATAATGTGCTCTATGTTTTCACCTGGTTGATGGCACATCCGGCAAATGTCATCAACGTCTTGATGCCAGACGTACCGCCTGCAGTTTCTCGTCGGCATTATCCTGTCCTGGATGGCTATCATGTCGGCTTCTACTACTGAAGAGAGTTCACCACGCGTTAGCCACAGATTAGATGCGGCCTTGTCGACGTGTGGCCGGTCCAGTTGATGGGGGTGGGCACCATGCACTGCCTTCTGCTTCCAAGCTGCAATCTTCTCCTCCACTGTCTGCAGATTGCAGTTTAGTTGGTACTCCGCTTGCGCCAAGTGCAGAGCGCTGTATCCTCTGTCGGCGGCGCAGACAGCCCGGTATAGCGCGTTTTGGTTGGCGCGTTCTGCGAAGTACTCGCGCAGTTGTCGTACCTGGGCAACATACAGTGCAGATATGTCGACTATTCCAAGTCCCCCTTCTTTGCGTGGCAGTGAAACTCTCTCCAGTGCCGATTGAGGATGGTGCATTCCGGCCTCTTTGAATGCTTTCCTCATCCTCCTCTCAAGGTCCTCTAGGTCAGTTTTGCTCCATTTGACTACACCAAAACTGAAGGTCAGCAGGGGAACCGCGAATGTGTTGATCGCGCGTACCTTGTTCCCCGCGTTGAGGAAAGTCCTCAGGACACAGTTCACTCGACTCAAGAACTTGTCTCGCAGCTCCGTCTTGATGTCGGAGTGGCGAATCCCGGTGAGCTGTCGGAATCCAAGATATTTATAGGATTCGCCACGAACCATGTCTCTTATGAACTCGCCGTCATAGACCTCGTAACCTCCGGATTCGGTAAGCTGCCCTTTCAGCATATGGACACAGCGGCACTTGTCAAGGCCGAACTCCATGCAGATGTCCCTGCTTATGTCTTCGACAACCCGGATAGCTACACCTAGACGCTGACGTGAATCAGCGTAGACCTTGAGATCGTCCATGTAAAAGGTATGGGTCACTTCTTCGTGGGCGCCGTCGCCATACCTTATTTTATAGCCATGACCGTTTCTATTGAGCGTCCTACTGAGGGGGTTCAGTGCCAGACAAAACCAAAGCGGGCTGAAAGAGTCGCCTTGGAATATCCCCCTCTTTATCTGCAGCGTTCTAGACTGCAACACATTTTCCCCATCACTGAGGTGCAGAGACGTACTCCACTGCCTCATCGCATGCTGCAGGAACCTAACGACGACGGGATCAATTTTGTAGAGCTCCAATACCCGGACGAGAAACGAGTGAGGTATGGAGTCATAAGCCTTCCTGTAATCGATGTAGGCCATACTTAGGTTCCGCTGGTTATATACCGCCTGGCCGACTATGGCTGCGTCGATGATGGCCTGGTCTTTGCAGCCATGCGTATTTTTCCTGCATCCTTTCTGCTTGTTGTTCGTTAAAATTAAGATGTTAGTATTGGGCCATAGTGGCCCAACACGGCTTTCGGACTAAGTACTAACTCCTTCACGGTCGGTTTTAGACTGAACTGTATTTCCTTAAATTTTACATTGCTTAGGTCACTTGGGTGTTTCTTGTTTCTCCATGTCAGCACAAAATGTGCGTTTGATTATACAGCGTTCGCATTATTTTGATTATACAGCATTCACACTATCGAGTCGGATCCTCCGCTGCGCCCCTTCCAGTTCGCGCAGTCGTTTCGTGTTTCTCCTCCAATGGTAGTAAATGATGGCGATCACCATCGCCACGATGAATGCCCCGTCTATGGAATATGATGCGACGTCGTGCATCGATATGGTATTCTCGATCTTATCGCTGCCGAACATTATACTTGTTTTTAATTGTCGCGTTTTCTTGGAACTCGTAATGTTCCCTACATTGTGGCGCATTTTATTGCATCGAGGAGGGTCTTAATCGCTGACCCAAGCACTCGAGCGTGTGAAACCACTTCGTTTGGAATTTCGGGTCTCGCTATTATCAGCGGAAATTTGCATTGTCAATTTTTTCATAGGGTCGTCACCCAATCTGATTTCGTGTACTTCCATTTTCTCCCCCCTTTGGGACGAGGGCGTAGTCTACCGTCCCAAATCATTTGGGGTGCTTGGGGAGGGGGATCGTCTTCTAGTTCGATTGCTTCGGCTTGAGATTGCTGTTCGTTATCAGCTGTGTTGTCATACTCTTCTATAATGGGTTGAATGGTGTGCTCCTCGACTGGTAGAGGAGCAAGTGTTCGCACGTTGCGTTTGTAAATTCCGGTAGCGGTTCGCACTACTGCCACTCGGACTACTCCATCATCTCCAGGGTGTATTTGTGTGACAATTCCCATAGGCCACCTTGCTACGGGAAGGTGATCGTCTCCGATCAATACGATTTGGCCTACCTTAACGTTGGCTTGTTGCTTGGTC
The DNA here is from genome assembly GCF_029784135.1 of Toxorhynchites rutilus septentrionalis. Classification (NCBI taxonomy): domain Eukaryota; kingdom Metazoa; phylum Arthropoda; class Insecta; order Diptera; family Culicidae; genus Toxorhynchites; species Toxorhynchites rutilus. The sequence continues at coordinate 189,207,128 of NC_073744.1, read as the reverse complement.
CATTTTGCATAATCACGTAACTGGTGGAGATACTCGTCTCTCCATCTTCTCCAAAATTGTTCGAGCTGCGATTGTACTCGTTTCCATCTGGTTGTGAGATTGCTTCCATCCTCACTCTGCGTAGGGATGGGCACGGCTAGCATTGGGCGTGCTATCAAAAAATGACCGGGTGTGATCGCGGTCGGTGAATCTGGCGTCGTGTAAACAGGTGTGAGTGGTCGCGAATTCATTATTGCGGCCACTTGGTAGAACAGTGTCTGCAATTCCATGATGTTTAGCTGTGCTCCTCTGGCCGCTGCACTAAAGAGCCGCTTGGCTACCTTTATGTTCGCTTCCCAAAGTCCTCCAAAGCTGGGGCTTCGGGGTGGAATGAATGAAAATCTTATTCTGTGAGTTGCCGCAATATCAACTAATTTGTTTTGAAAAACTTCATTGTTATATATTCTTCGTAAACGATTGAGTTCTCTGCTGGCCCCGACAAAGTTCCGCCCATTGTCGGAGTAAATAACCTCGGGTATTCCCCTCACTGATGTGAAACGGAGAAGTGCTGATATGAACGCTGCCGTCGACTGATCTTCGACGACTTCTAGGTGAACTGCTTTGGTCGCAAAACATATGAAGATGCAAGCATATGCTGTGGTCTTGCATTTCGATCTTTGATTGAGATATACTTCGAATGGCCCACATAAGTCCACTCCCGTGTGAGTGAACGCTACTGATTCATTTACCCTGGGCGAGGGCAGTTGTCCCATTCGTTGCTGTAAACGTCTGGGCCGCGCTTTGGCACATAAGATGCATCGTTGAATGACTCCTTGTACGGTCCTTCGGAGATCCCTCATCCAAAATCTTTGTCGAAATTCGTTTATTACCAGATCTGTTCCGGCGTGAAATCTATCCTCATGTATTTTTTGAATTATTACCCTCGAAAATGGGTGCGATTTGGGAATCAATATTGGATTCTTTTGTGAGATGGGCATTTCTGCATTGTGGAGTCTCCCTGTGACATGTATGACTCCATTTCTGACGATTGCGTTGAGATGCTGGAAAGGTCCTTTCGTAGGCACCTTCCCAGTTTTTCGTAATTCCGCTACTTCATTTGGATAAATAGTGGCTTGCATAATTCGGACTACGAGTGTTAGTCCTTCATTCAATTCAGTGGTGGTGAGTGGGCCCGATCTCTTTTCGTTTCTGATGCCTGTGTCTTTATTGACCTTCTTCATATTGTTTATGGCTCTACACAGCCATGCAAAGTGTCTTACTGTTTTGTCATGAGTGTGATGGTGCGGGTATTTTGCGATTAAGTCTTCGCATGCCTTTCCTGTTGCTGCTACCAATCGTGTTATTGGTTCTTTAATCTCTTCCTGTTCTGCAGCAGCAGTGTATTCGTAGCCGCTCTGCAGATAATATTGTCTTCTTCGTATACATTCCGGTCCGTGTAACCAAAATTCTAGTTTTGCTTCGCGTAATTTTCTGACTGGAATTCCTCTCGAAACCATATCAGCCGGATTTTCTTTCGTAGATATATATTTCCAATGCTCTGGATTCGTGGTGGAGTGTATCTTCTGCACTCTATTTCTAATGAAGGTTCCCCAACGTGTATTTGAAGATTTGATCCAACTTAGCGCTACTTGTGAATCACTGTAGTAATATTCCGACGAGATTCGACCGGCCAGAATGCTCTTTATTTTAGCAGTTAGTTCTGCTAGAAGTGCCGCCGCCAAGAGTTCCAGACGGGGCAGAGTGACCTCCTTCAAAGGCGCCACTCTCGATTTCGAACATAAGAGATTCGTACTCTCTTCTCCTTTTAAGTTGATTGCATGTAAGTAAATGACGCATCCATAAGCCTTTTCGGAGGCGTCACTGAATCCGTGTAAATCTAGTGCGATCGTATGACTCGGAGTCGACATCCGAGGTATTTCTATCTTGCTGAGCTCCACTAATGAAGCTTCGAACCTATGTTTTTCGTACTGATGAACTGGAACACGTCTGTTTTGGGGTTCCAGGCTATCCCCAATGTCTTTATGACCTCTTGGTCACCAACTTGGATCAATGGTTCCAAGTCTTTCTCTGGAATTCCTTCCAGTACGCTTGCGTTGTTTGATGCCCACTTTCGAAGTGGAAATCCATGAAGTGACAATGCATGCTCTATCTCTCGTTTCGTCTCCGTCAGTTCATCTGCGTTGGACGCTCCAATCATTAGATTGTCAACATAGAACGATCGTTGAATGGTGTCGGCAATTCTCGGATTTACCGACCGATAATCTTCAGCTGCTTCGTGTAGTGCCCTACAGGCCAAGAATGATGAAGACGCTTCACCATATGTGACAGTCGTCAGTCTATACGCTTTCAATTGATCATTGGGGCTGTCGCGCCACAAAATACATTGTAACCAAGTGTCTGTGTATGCGATGTGAATTTGTCTGTACATCTTTGCAATATCTGCTACTAGCACGTCGTTGTGCGTCTTGAAATCAATTAGCAGATCAAATAAGTCCTTTTGAATGGTTGGTCCCACGATTTGTATATCGTTCAGGGATACTCCGGTTGACGTCTTTGCACTTGCGTCGAACACCACCCTAACCTTGGTGGATGTTGAATCTGGTTTCACCACACACGAGTGAGGGATGAAATACTTTACTTTGTGAAAGTCTTCTGTGGTGACTGGTACCATATGTCCCAGTGTTTCATATTCATTCATGAATGCCCTGTACTCTTTGTACAGGTCTGCATTCCGCTTGAGCCTTTGCTCAAGCGATGTGAATCTTCTATATGCTTGTTGATAAGAGTCGCCTAACGATGACGGCTCCCCCCGTAGGGGCATTCGTGTAATGTATCTCCCGTCGGGAGCGATCTCTAACGTTGTGCGGAAGTGACTTTCCGCCTCGCATTCGTCATGTTGCTTTGGTTCCCAGTCTTGAAAGCACGCTTCTTCAAGACGCCAAAACTTCTTTATGAGTTTGGCCATTTCGTCCTGTGGGAATTCGAATTCATTTCTGCTACACCTTGTAGCAGACAATACAGTGGTTGATGGGCTGCTGTGACGTAGCGTCCCACATGCAATCCAGCCCAAGCTGGACTCTTGATACGTAAGACCGTTGGCTACGCTAAGCCGGCCTGGCATTAGAATTTTGAAAAATATTCTCGCTCCGAGGAGAATGTCGATTTCATTCGATCTGTAAAACTGGGGATCGGCAAGGTGCAATTGTTCTGGTATCCGTATACCCTTTTCATCAATAGCTGTGCTTGGTTGATCGTCCAATATCTTTGGCACTATGATCAATTCTAAACTTTCATTGTAGTTGCTTGCGTGAGAGGCTATCACAGTTTTGATACCCCTTTTAACATGTGCTTGTCCGCTAACTCCTTTAATGGTTACGTTTACCGAGTGTTGCGGAATTCCTAGGCTTCGAGCAGCCTTTTCTGTGATTGTTTCTACTTGACTCCCTGAATCAAGTAGACATCGAAGAGGGTGCCATTTCTGCTCACCCTTAACATGAATTATGGCTGTGCCCAGAAAGACGTATTCTTCCTGAGCTAGTCATTTCGTTGAACTTGCTTGTGCTTGATTGACATCCTTCTCGGGATGCAATTGTTGGATCTCGTCCCCCTTGGGAGAGTCTCCACGATGAAGTAGTGTATGATGCTTCGTGCTGCATATTTGGCATTTCCGTTGTGATTTGCACTCCTTCGTTGAGTGCCCAGGTATGAGGCAATTAAAGCAGTGCCTCCCTGCTTTGATAGTTTCCCATCGTTCTGGGATGCTCATTTTCGTGAATTTAGGACACGTAAATGCTGTGTGTCCTTCATTGTGACAAACGTAGCACCGCTGTGCTTCCCTTTTGTCTTTGGTGGTCGCAGCTTTGCCTTCGATTGCTGCTACGACTTTCGGCTGGGGTCGATGACTAGAGTGTGCCGTTTCGGCAGCCACTTTGCAAGTCATCTGGTTAGCCAGCCGCTCTAATTCTATTTTGAATTCGCTCCAAACATAAATGCGCTGGAGGTCCAACTTTTCTTCAATCTTAGAAAGTGTTGATTCATCCAATCGTTCTTTCACTAAGCATATTAGTAACCCATTGGCGATGCAATCTGGTTCGCCAGGTTGTTCATTTGCTATTTGTCGAGTGGCGGACAATAGTGTATCGACAGCGTCGATCAGTCCTAGTATCGCTCTTTGCGATGCCTTATGTATCCTTTTAATTTTCAGCAGAGTGTAAAAGTAACCTTCATATGCGATTCGTTTCTTGTAGAATCTTGCTTCCAGTTTGGCCCAGGCTTCAGTGAAAGGCACTCCTGAATTCTCGAGTGCTTCGCAGGAGTTACGAGCGGGCTCGTATTCTAAACATTTCGCCAGGAAAGCGTATTTGCTTGCATCCTCGTTTAGGGTCGCAATCCGCTTCTCAAAGCGGGCTTTAAACGATAGCCACTCGGTGGCTGACCCACGGAACTTCGGGAGCTCCAATCGGGGTAAATAATCGGCCTTGCTATTGCCGGTGATCATTGTTTGATCCAGTACTTGCCTTGAACCTTCATCCTGACTCGGTTCATTCGTCTGTGATTGCGCATGCCGTATTCTCTTTGCCAAACTGGCTCTGGACTTGATATATGCGGGGAGGAGAGCATCCCGTCTCTTGGAGGGCCCCGTTTGGCCCTCAATTTTCAGTATCACTGCACAAGCTTGATCGTACAAGCTTGTTAGTACTTCTTGTTGCACTAGTAATGTTTCGACTTCGTCGTCGTCTTCTGCTAATTTGCATGCGTCTTTGATAATCGGAGCAATGCTTTGCTCCAGTGCCGTTAGCTGCTTTTTCCAGCTTTCAACGGCATCGTCCTCGTTTGTCGTCATGTTTATTTGATTTGATAATTACTAACCGCTTTACTTGTTTGATTGACTCAAATACTTAGCTGGGTCATTGATTATGCTCCAGTCTAAATAGTCGGCTATGGCTTCGGCCGATCTATTTAGTTCAGTGGTAAATCTGCTTTCGTATCTGTTTATAACCGCGGCTCCTGCCGCCAAGTTGAACATGTGCGATATTATCAGTTTTATCGCTGCAGCTTCTTCCCGCGTACGACGCGGGTCCTGTTTCAAATTCTCCTCCGTATCCCTCATATACATGTAGCACATGGAATACAGTAGGTCGTTGGAATGTCGAGAATTCATCTTTACAAATTTTTCACATCAGTCACAATAATTCGTGTTTATCACACATCTTCCACGCAGTTGCACACCGTGCTTCGCTCACGGGCGAAGTTTACTTATTGATCACACAGTCACGCAGTGTCATGTTATGATTCCCGCGAATGGGAAATTCACGTTGTCAATTTTCAGCCACACAGTGGCGCATTGTAATAACTATGCAGTGGCGCAGCATACTTCCCGCGAGTAGGAAGTTCACTTTGTTAATTTTTAGCCACGCAGTGGCACACCATACTTCCCGCGAATGGGAGATTCATTTTCTTGGTTTCAGCCACTTAATGGCGCAACATCTTCCGTGCGCTGAGACAATGTCACTTCACTTTCCGATTATACAGCCATGCAATGGCATCACTTTTTCGCGCGCGGAGAGAATGTCACTTCACTTATCAGAATCGATTACTTTCGCGAGTCCGTGATCGCTCGAAGTGCGATCACGTCGGGGTCACCAAATGTTGTTCGTTAAAATTAAGATGTTAGTATTGGGCCATAGTGGCCCAACACGGCTTTCGGACTAAGTACTAACTCCTTCACGGTCGGTTTTAGACTGAACTGTATTTCCTTAAATTTTACATTGCTTAGGTCACTTGGGTGTTTCTTGTTTCTCCATGTCAGCACAAAATGTGCGTTTGATTATACAGCGTTCGCATTATTTTGATTATACAGCATTCACACTATCGAGTCGGATCCTCCGCTGCGCCCCTTCCAGTTCGCGCAGTCGTTTCGTGTTTCTCCTCCAATGGTAGTAAATGATGGCGATCACCATCGCCACGATGAATGCCCCGTCTATGGAATATGATGCGACGTCGTGCATCGATATGGTATTCTCGATCTTATCGCTGCCGAACATTATACTTGTTTTTAATTGTCGCGTTTTCTTGGAACTCGTAATGTTCCCTACATTGTGGCGCATTTTATTGCATCGAGGAGGGTCTTAATCGCTGACCCAAGCACTCGAGCGTGTGAAACCACTTCGTTTGGAATTTCGGGTCTCGCTATTATCAGCGGAAATTTGCATTGTCAATTTTTTCATAGGGTCGTCACCCAATCTGATTTCGTGTACTTCCACTGCTCTTCTGCGATGATGTGATGCTGTTCGCAGTGAGCAGAAACTTTGGCGGTAATTATGCTGCTCAGTATTTTGTACAGACTCGATGGGCACGTTATCGGTCTGTACTTTGATGGGTTCAATGTGTTGCTGTCTTTCGGGAGGAGGAAGGTGACGCCACGGGTGGCGAATTCAGGAAGGTTGTGTGGGTCACGTAGCACCTTGTTGAAGCACTCAGCTATCTTTGGATGTGCGACGGTCAGCTTCTTGTGCCAAAAGTTCTGGACACCATCGGGGCCCGGTGCTGCCCAGTTCCTCAGGTACCGCGAGGCTTCGCGGACATCGTTCTCTCCGACAATGATAGCTGGCATCTCTCCAATTTCACCACAACTCTCCTCCTCCCGTCTTAACCACATTTGCCCGTCGCGATGTTCTACTGGGGTCTCCCAAATACCAGCCCAGAAGTTCGTCACATCGCTAATATCTGGCAAACCTTCGCGGTAGTCGGGCTTCTCGTCGCTAATGTGGTCGTAGAACGCTTTTTCGTTATCTCTGAACATCCGATTTTGTTCCTGGCGCTTTGCAGAGTCAGAGTAACGTTTCAGCCGTTTAGTTAGGACGCTCAATTGCTGTACCAGTGTGTCGAGTTTTTCCGTCAGCTGGTGAGCTCCCAGCTGGCGAAGTTCAGTAGGCCGCACGATCACAGCAACTTGGCGACATAATTTCGCCGATCTGCTGCCTCTTTTGTACGCCATCAGTCTTCCAATTGCGGCGCGCTTGTTTAGGATCCGTTGCTCCAATCTCCTTCGCCATGGAGGCTCACGCCTTTCACGGAGATGTTGGAGCAGTCCGCCTCTTGGCCTAATACGGTATCCTAAACTTTTGGCGGTCGCCACAGCAGCACAGTAAACTTTCAGTTGCAGCTCCTCCATGTTCTCAGCATCAACCAAGTGCAGCGGGAGAACGTGCTCATTCATGAGCTTTACTGCACTTGTCAGCCTGCGGGAATGCTGCAACTTCGGGATCCTGGGGCGCGACAAAGGGTCCGTGTCGCGGAACTGTGAGATCGCCTCGTCGTAATGGAAGACCAGATCGCGTAGTAGTTGTTGATCTGGCTGTGGATCTTCCGGCTCAGGGGGTTGTTGTACTGTAGCCTCCACTGGTGCTGATTCGCGTGCCCCACTCGCGAATGAATTGCTCAGCCGTACTGAACTTCGTCTCGACACATCGCTTGCTCTGCTTGTTCTGGAGCTTAGTTCTCTCTGCACCTGCTGCTTGATCTCGTCGACTTGCGTTTGGGAGAGCATATTGTTGCGTACAATCGCTCTACGCCTCGCGTTCATCGCGTTTTGGTCAAGCCTCCCGACGAACTCTGGATACGCTTCCTCGAACATTGCGAGTATTCGAGGGCGACCGCTCATGTCCGTCTCCAAAGCAGTGCAGATGTAATAGGCGCGGATCACGAATTCGTTCATTTCGTGTGTCCACATGATCCGTCGCCTAGTAGTACCCACAAGTGTGGACGACTGTCGTCTGACAGTCGCAACACGCCTCGTAGGCGCAGCGTTTCGTTGGTGATGTCGATGGCTGCTGTTTCCGTGTGGCGGTAGCTCTTCGGGTTGAACCCGGCTGGTGGCCCGCTCTTGCACATCGCCCTCCAGCCGCTGGCCGCTCGCTCTTACGCCCGTTCCAGGACCAGCTCCAGTTCGGGGACCCTCCTCGGGTGATCGCATTCGTAGTATTCGTCTTGACCTTAGCTCCATTGTCTGGGTGTATCTCCTTTGCCCGGGAGACAGCGGGTTGGATATTAACAGATACTTGGAGCTTATTTCTCTCTGCACCTGCTGCTTGATCTCGTCGACTTGCGTTTGGGAGAGCATATTGTTGCGTACAATCGCTCTACGCCTCGCGTTCATCGCGTTTTGGTCAAGCCTCCCGACGAACTCTGGATACGCTTCCTCGAACATTGTTAGTATTCGAGGGCGACCGCTCATGTCCGTCTCCCAAGCAGTACAGATGTAATAGGCGCGGATCACGAATTCATTCATTTCGTGTGTCCACATGATCCGGCGCCTAGTGGTACCCACAAGTGTGGACGACTGTCGTCTGACAGTCGCAACACGCCTCGTAGGCGCAGCGTTTCGTTGGTGATGTCGATGGCTGCTGTTTCCGTGTGGCGGTAGCTCTTCGGGTTGAACCCGGCTGGTGGCCCGCTCTTGCACATCGCCCTCCAGCCGCTGGCCGCTCGCTCTTACTCCCGTTCCAGGACCAGCTCCAGTTCGGGGACCCTCCTCGGGCGATCGCATTCTAAGTATTCTTCGTGAACGTAGCTCCATTTTCTGGGTGTATCTCCTTTGCCCGGGAGACAGCGGGTTGGCAAGGCCTCCATGACCCGGGAGGCCTTCCCCGGGAGAGATATAGCGCTCTGACTCGCTCGCACCCCCTCACTTAGCCACTTTCGACACCCGTTCTCGGAGCCAAGACCAGGTGTGTGTTTCCAGTTCACGCCCGATCTAAAAATGTCGTCATATGATCTTCGTGGAGGCGTGAGATAGGAACATTTGAGACCAACGGGCAGGCTCCTACCCTAGTGTTGATCCCCATTTGAGAACCCGAGACAGCGGGTTGAATATTAACAGATATTAACTTATTCCTTTTATTTTTTTTATTAATCCGATTATTTTTACAGGCTCAGTTACATAAATTTAATGAAGCCAAAATCCTAACTATATTTCAACTAGCATATATCAACATGTTGTTTCCTTAATTCTATTACTTATTCCTTCATGCCAACAAGAAAATAGAACTACAATGGTTTCCCAGGGTTGTATTCCGCCATCGTGTGTTGAAATATGCGATTTATAAGATACAGGGCCTGATTCTCGAATACACTACGAACACACTTCACGGTGGAATCGGAATGAAACGTATTCGCGACGACAACGGCACGGTGTCGACATCTGGATACGAGATTAGTTTCCCACTAAACTTATCATTATAATATCAAATCATCTTCAGATGAAATTTTTATATGAGATTATGATACCACATGAAGAAAACCAAGTTTTCCACTCACATTGAATACCATTTGATACGAAGAAGTTAATTTTCATTAATGATATTTCATTTGAAAAGTGCTCATTCTGCCTGAAAACTCATCATTATCTTCGACACTTCACTAACTCATAAAACGTAGTTCAATGGCGTTCCGTTTATTTCGTTTCCACCGTGAAGTGTATTCGAGAATCAGGCCCACAGTTTCACACGTGCTGGGCTGCTAGTTATATCGGCGGCTTAGATTGTTACTATAGAGTTCTTTCGATTGCCAGTTGCTCGAGATTTCACAGAATTCCACAACATTTCCTCTCAAGAGTTGTTCGGGTCGAACATAGAAACATCCTTGTTAATCGACTTTTATCTTTTCAGTTGATCAGAGCTGTAGTTCACTGAAATATCGTTTTGCAGAAATCTTCGCAATACTAATGTAATCCCTACGATTAATGTTTCTTTCAATTCTGTTTTCCTCTCCCTTCTTTTTCTCCTATTTACTCTGTAGGGGAGCCGCGGGTAAGACGGACAGTGGGGATACGATGGACAGGTGGTTGATTTGTATAGTTGCATTATGAATTTCAAATTTCTGTTGATGGGATAGCTCTCTACATGCTATTCTATAATATTTAGACCATCATATGACAATGAATACTGATCAAAAGTGGAAAAGAGAAACAAAAACCGAAAATCGAACATGATTCCGCGCGTAGATGTCATTTTTGCGGCTTCGATATTAAGCATTTTGAGTGGTTTAAGGTGAAGGTGGAAGCTAGCCACAAATGGCTGCCACAATGGCGCTCATTTATTTCATCTCCCTCCCTCACCCCTCGCCAGAAAATCAAAAATTTTGCGAAACAGTGTGAAGAAAATGATCGTTTTCGCACACTTCCCATCAAGTAATATCAACCAAATTCTAATCGTTTACTCACAAGATGTTAAATCTTCATCTGCTGTCGCACTGTATAGTGAAAAACGTCGGAAAACTCGGGCAAGTGCTCTGAAAGTTAAATTTTCGTTTTTCAATCTTCGGCAATGGTTTTGTTTGTATTGGTGAAAGCATCCTTATTTTTTCGATACTTATGCCAGACAACACAATCGAAACAGCTATAAAAACCACTCAATATAAAGTTATTCCTGAGTCATAGCGTTTCATGTCATTAAAATCAATAGAATAAAATTTTGTTGATATCAATACAATTATTATTTTTATGTTTAATGGGTCTATAATGTAAGTTTTAGCAACTTTAACATTGGGTAAGACAATTGTATTGCAGAGCTCGGAACACTGCCACGGCTGCCTATGCTTTTAAAAACAGTAAACGGAAAAGTATTACATTCAATCAAAATGCCTCGGCCAATGAAGAGAAGGGTTAAGGCTTTCCAACGTGAATATGTGAAAACAATACGATCAACGAAGGAAAATATTAAGGAGTTATCAACATCGAGTTACTATGCAGAAGAATTTGTTAATACCAAAAGAGCCCCAATTCGCATGTGTTATAAATTTGCTCATGTTACACTCGCGTATAATCAGAATTTTACTTCATATGCAAAAGCACCTTCTATATATATTTATATTTGCAATTGTTCATCGGAACATATCGTTCATACATTTTACTTTAGTATTGAATTGTTATTTTTTTTCAAATGTATTCTAAGACTCGTGTCAGTGAAGCGCATCACAGACTGATAAGTGAATTGATCTATTTACGTGTGCTTTGCTCTTCTCTCACAAACACTATTACTATCACATCCAATGCATGATGGAAAGTGAAGGGAAGAAGGGATTGAACCCCTTTTTATATTGCTTTCTCTTTTTGTTCTATTTTGTTACTGGACGCACAAACACTGGGAGAGAGCGATAAACCTCTACGCTTCGTATATTATGAACGTGTCCATATAATATGTTCATGCCGATTTGTGTGCTAACCCTACCCGTATTTCGAATGCTTATAACTCGAACATTTCTTAACAGATCGGAAAGATGTTCGGATTATTTTATAGAAAATATTTCTACGCGTCTATCACAATTAAGAAAATGTTATTTTTCATGAGATGAACAATACACAATTGCCCAGGAGATGTATTTAAATTGAAATTAGCATTTAGAGTTTGACAGTTATTCTCTAGACAAAAACTGTCTTAGACAAAGTTGTTACTCATGATAGAGCGCTCGCTTTTATGTTGTCAAAAATAGGATGAACAAAATTCTCGATGAAATATAAAATCTAACTTTCTTATCTTTATAGATAGAGATAAACATAGTTCAACAATGTTGTAGCCTCAGTTATTTTAAAGAACTTTGTAGAACAAAGCTTTTTTCTATCTTTTAAAATAATCGATTTAACGCTTTTAGAAAAATCCTAGAACGCATCCTAATGACCATGAAAAAACGTGTTTTTTCTGCTTTAACTTATATATTAGGCTGTCAAAAAAGTCCTGCGGTATTTCCGCGAGGTGTCGTTGTAAGCGCGTAGTTCTAGTTGTCTTCATTGTATCGAGTCATACTATAGCTTGTTGGAAAGGTATTTTTGCGCGCTATAATATAGTCTTTGACAGTGTTTTGTTTGGTTAAGTCGTTCGTGAGTTATAGTGTCGCAAATATGGAGCAAAATAAAGAGAAAATCCGACATATTTTACAGTACTACTATGACAAAGGCAAAAATGCATCTCAAGCTGCCAAAAAAAATTTGTGCAGTTTATGGACCCGATACAGTTTCCATTTCCACCGCACAACAATGGTTTCAACGTTTTTGTTCTGGTGTAGAGGTCGTCGAAGATGCGCCACGCTCCGGAAGGCCTGCCGTCGAAAATTGCGACAAAATCGCTGAATTAGCCGAGAAAGACCGGCATAGTAGCAGCCGTAGCATCGGCCAAGAGCTGGGGATAAGTCATCAAACCGTTATTAACCATTTGAAGAAGCTTGGATTCACAAAGAAGCTCGATGTATGGGTGCCACACACGTTGACGCAAAAAAACATCTTTGACCGTATCGACGCATGTGAATCGCTGCTGAATCGCAACAAAATCGACCCGTTTCTGAAGCGAATGGTGACTGGCGATGAAAAGTGGGTCACTTACGACAACGTGAAGCGCAAACGGTCGTGGTCGAAGCCCGCTGAAGCGGCTCAGACGGTGGCCAAGCCCTCATTAATGGCCAGGAAGGTTCTGCTGTGTGTTTGGTGGGATTGTCAAGGAATAATCTATTATGAGCTGCTTCCCTATGGCCAAACGCTCAATTCGGACCTGTACTGCCAACAACTGGACCGCTTGAAGGTAGCACTCATGAAGAAGAGGCCATCTTTGATAAACAGAGGCCGCATTGTCTTCCATCAGGACAAAGCCAGGCCACACACTTCTTTGGTGACGCACCAGAAGCTCCGGGAGCTCGGATGGGAGGTTCTTTTGCATCCGCCGTATAGTCCGGACCTTGCACCAAGTGACTACCACCTGTTTTTGTCCATGGCGAACGAGCTAGGTAGTCAGAAGTTAGCCACAAAAGAGGCCTGTGAAAATTGGCTATCCGAGTTTTTTGCCAATAAGAAAGCGAGCTTCTATAACAGGGGTATTATGAAGTTGGCATCTCGTTGGGAACAAGTCATCGAACAAAACGGCACATATTTGACTTATTTGTTTTATATTAAATCGTTTATTTTTACAGGCTCAGTTACATAAGTTTAAAAGAGCCAAACTCCTATCTGTATTGTTACAAGTATATATAATCATTTTTCATTAATTCTAGTGTTAATGAAGTAGAGAACCGATTACTCGCGGTTTGCTCGAGTTTAGAAGGGTGACATTTTTTTCAGGAAAAGGAAGGGATATAAGGATATGTTGACAATGTTCACACTCACATTCGCACTCACATTCATCATACTCAATTCTTAAGCCTATCTTATATCTAACATGTATTTACATTTCACCTTATTCTATTGTTAGTAAGAAGGGATTTGATTTCTCGCGAAGGAAAAGGAGAAGGAAAATATAAGGATATAAGGACAATCACACACGAAGATCGATAGCTTTTAGGAAGACATATATTTGGGACATGTAATCAAGGTCTAACCGAGCCAACACATCTCTCACCGGCACATTGGGCTGTCTTCCTCTGGCCCGAAGAGAGTTTTCTAAATTCGATCTGGCAACAAGATACACCTCGCACGACCAAACAACGTGTTCGATGTCGTGGTAACCTTGGCCACAAGCACAGATATTGCCATCGGCAAGATTAAAACAAAAGAGTAGCGCGTTTAACGAACAGTGATTGGACATGAGTCGGGAGAAGGTGCGAATAAAGTCCCGACTCAAGTCCAGACTTTTGAACCATGGTTTGAGGCTAACCTTAGGGATAATCGAGTGAAGCCACCGACCCAATTCATCTTCGTTCCACTTACGTTGCCATTTAACGATGGTATTTTTACGGACTAAAGAATAAAATTCATTGAAGGCGATTTGACGCTGATAAATATCGCCTTCAATTGCACCTACCTTTGCCAATGAGTCAGCCCTCTCATTACCCGGAATTGAGCAATGTGAAGGGACCCAGACAAAGGTAATGACATAACAGCGTCTGGATAAAGCACTCAAAATTTCTCGTATTCTCTCAAGGAAGTACGGCGAGTGCTTTTCCGGCCTCACTGAACGGATAGCTTCGACAGAGCTAAGACTATCCGTTACAATGTAATAGTGTTCAACAGGTCGTGAGGCGACGCTGTCCAGCGCCCAATGTATTGCTGCCAATTCAGCAATATACACTGAGCAAGGATTCTGAAGACTGTGGGAGGTGCTAAAAAATTCGTTGAACACTCCAAATCCTGTGGACTCATTCATAGAGGACCCATCAGTAAAGTACATACTATCACAATTGATACGCCCATACTTTGCATTGAAGATCGTAGGAACGAACCCCAATCTAAGATAATCTGGAATTTCATGGATTTTCTCCTTCATGAACAGATCAAAATGTACAGAGGAATTGATGTAGTCAGGAAAACAAACACGGTTGGGAATATACGAAGAAGGATCAACCTGCATGGAGATGAATTCATGATATGAAGTCATGAATCCAGAATGAAAATTTAGCCCGATCAGCTGCTCAAAATTTCCGATCACCAATGGGTTCATGACCTTACATCGGATGAAGAACCGAAGAGATAATAAATTGAAGCGATCTTTTAGTGGGAGTAGGCCTGCCAAAACCTCGAGACTCATGGTATGCGTTGAGGGCATACATCCCAACGCAATACGGAGACAAAGATACTGAATTCGCTCGAGTTTAATGAGGTGTGTTTTGGCAGCTGATTGAAAACAGAAACTGCCATACTCCATCACTGAGAGAATAGTTGTTCGATACAACATTATAAGATCTTCTGGATGGGCTCCCCACCAGGTGCCGGTAATTGTACGGAGAAAGTTTATTCTTTGTTGGCATTTTTTACTCAGATACCTAATATGGGCCCCCCAAGTACATTTGGAGTCGAACCAGACCCCAAGATACTTGAATGACATAGCATGAGTGATCGGTTTACCCAAAAGTTGAAGCTTTGGTTTTGCTGGTCTATGCTTCCTAGAAAAAACCACCATCTCTGTTTTCTCCGTGGATAATTCGATCCCTAGCCCAATGGCCCAGGTTGAAAAATTGTTCAATGTATCTTGTAAGGGTTCTTGCAGGTCGGATTCTTTTGATCCTACGACAGACACTACTCCATCATCTGCAAGTTGTCTTAAACTGCAATTTTGTGTAAGGCAATTGTCAATGTCGCTTACATAGAAGTTGTACAAAAGGGGGCTTAAACATGAGCCCTGAGGGAGGCCCATGTAAGAGACCCGACTTACTGCCGAATCTCCATGAGAAAAATTCAAATGTTTCTCACAAAGCAAGTTATATAACATATTATTCAATAGAGGCGGTAGACCCCGAGAGTGTAATTTGTCTGACAAAACCTCTATTGAAACAGAATCAAAGGCCCCCTTTATGTCCAAGAATACTGAAGCCATTTGTTTTTTTCGGCGTAAGCAATTTGAATTTCTGAAGAAAGCAACGCAAGACAATCATTCGTCCCCTTGCCCCTGCGGAACCCATATTGTGTATCTGAGAGTAAGCCATTCGTTTCAACCCAACGATCAAGGCGAAACAAGATCATTTTCTCCAACAATTTCCGTATACAAGACAGCATTGCTATTGGGCGGTACGAATTGAAGTCGGACGCGGGTTTTCCGGGTTTTTGAATAGCTATAATTCGCACTTGTCTCCAATCATCTGGAACAACATTATGCTCCAGAAACCGATTGAATAAATTCAACAAGCGATGTTTCGCCACATCAGGGAGGTTTTCCAGCAAGTTGAACTTAATTCTATCTGTTCCTGGAGCCGAATTGTTACAAGAAAGGAGAGCAAGAGAGAATTCTACCATCGAAAACTCGGAATCAAGATCGCACCTATCTTGTGGTATATCTCGAACAATTTTTTGCACAGGAACGGAATCGGGACAAACTTTCCGTGCAAATTTAAAAATCCATCGATGTGAATATTCTTCGCTTTCATTCGATGAAGAGCGATTTCTCATGTTTCGAGCCACTTTCCATAATTTTTTCATTGACGTTTCTCGTGATAAACCTCCCACGAAAGTTCGCCAATAAGCACGCTTTTTCCCTTTGATCAAGTTTTTAAATTGATTTTCAAGGTCCAAATACGTTTGAAAATTCTCAATGGTTCCACGTTTTCGAAAAGCTTTAAATGCGTTCGATTTATCCTGATAAAGCTTGGAACATTGGCTATCCCACCATGGATTGGGAGGCCTTCGACGAATAGTGGAGCCTGGGATGGGTTTCGTTTGAGCGCGAACCGCGCTGTCATAGATCAAACGAGAAATGAAGTTATACTCCTCCAATGGAGGCAAACCATCTCTGGAATTGATGGCTAGAGCAATCGCGTCCGAATATTGTTTCCAGTCAATGTGTCTTGTGAGGTCGTATGCCATGTTTATAGATTCAGAAGAATTCGACCCAATGGTGATGGAAATTTTGATTGGCAAGTGATCACTACCGTTGGGGTCCTGGATTACATTCCACTTGCAATCTAACGATAGTGAATTCGAGCAAAGCGAGAGGTCAAGAGCACTTGGGTTAGCAGGAGGTTTAGGCACACGTGTTGTTTCCCCAGTGTTCAAAACGGTCATATTGAAGCTGTTACAAAGGTCATATATCAACGATGAACGATTGTCGTCGTACTGTTCCCCCCAGGCAGTTCCGTGAGAGTTGAAGTCTCCCAATATCAATCGTGGCTCAGGAAGGAGTGAGCACATGTCATCAAGTTGTTTGCGGCTAACCGCAGCTCTCGGAGGCCAATACAAGCTGACAATACAGAGGTCTTTGCCTTTGATGTTTGCATGATAAGCAACAGCTTCGATCCCTCAAATAGGTGGAAGGTCAATTCTAAAAAATGAGTGGCACTTATTGATCCCCAAAAGCACCCCTCCGTATCTATCATCACGGTCCAAGCGTATAATATTAAAATCGTGGAAAGAGATATCATCTCGCGAAGAAAGCCAAGTTTCGGACAGAGCAAAAACATCACAATTGTAGTTATGAATTAAAAATTTGAATGTATCCAATTTAGGGATAAGACTACGACAATTCCACTGTAAAACAGTGATATCTCCGACCTCTCTATTTGAATTAGACATCAAGAGAGATAATCATTGCAAGGAGGGGCCATGTTTGCATCAATTGTTGCAAAATTGTCTTTAATACTGGAAGCATTGAGATGACAAGGGTTCTGATGGAGTCGGAAACATTAAAACACTTGAAGATTTGGTCCAAAAGGTCAGACAACTTTATAAATCCCGATTGGGAAGTTGAACTGGACGGAATAACAGGGACAGTTGGGGTTTTTGATGTCCCCTCGAGTGCTGGGCCATTCGAAGGTGAATTATTCCCACGGAAACCAGGAGGAACCTGATTTTGCTTGTCCGCTGCACTCGATTTTTTAGATATGCTAACAGGGGGTATAACCGGTGGGGCTTGTCCTTGAACTTTGGGAGTGGTCACATTTTTGCGCCGGGGATTCCCTTGGAAAATGAACGGTGTGCCCCCGTTAGCTGTGTCCGCTTCCATTTCGTCAACGGGCAACGTGGCGAAGACATTTTGAGTGTTGATTGATTGTTGTTGGGCAAGTGGAGAAGCGCCCTTTAAAATATCCGCAAAAGTGCGTTTTGAGCGTTCCTTCAAAGAGCGCTTCTGTTTCTCCCAGCGACTCTTGTAAGTTTCACAAGCTGAGAGCACGTGTGGAGATCCACCGCAATATGGACACTTATGCTCAGTCGCACTGCAGGATTCCCCCACATGTTGCTCTCCGCAAGTTGCACAGCGCTCCTTGTTGGCACAATATTCTGAAGTGTGACCAACTGGCTTGCATTTGTTGCAGGTCATGGGCTTTGGCACGAAGAGTCGCACAGGCAGTCTCAATTTGTCCACCATGACGTAGTCAGGGAGGGCCGAACCAGCAAAAGTTACTCGAAACGAGTCTGACGGCGTGAATTTCGTTTTTCCCTCTTCTTGGGATACTTTACCTAGTTGGCGACTGTCCAAAATTTCCACCAAAAGAATCTTTTGAATTTACCAGCTCCTTCTTTTATCAATTGGCACGTCAGACCCGTTTCAGTTACCACCCCCGAGATTTCTACGTCATGGGAGGGCACGTAGACACGATACTCTAGGGTGAACCTCTCGTCGATCACAATTGCATTTGCGTGTTTCCGATCACTCACGACAACACGCAGTTTGTTCGACCTAACCTTAGAGATTTCGACCACGGAGGAATAAAATCTTGCCAGATCTTTCGAAACCTGAATGACATTAATAGATTTTCCTTTAGGTTTGGGCCGGAAAAAAACAACCCATGGACCAGCTCCAGGTGCATCGTCTGGATAGACCTTGACACGAGGAGAGGAAACAACTGAGCGGGAGGACGAGGTCGATTGTTGAGCGCGTGCGGGATCAGTAGGACTGGAAGGCAAGTTCGGGAGTTGAACGGAAGCGGGAGATGGAGGGGGCGAAGAGGAAAAGTTTGCCAATTTTCTTGGGGGGGGGCTTGTTGAGGTTAATTAACTCTTTCTCTGAAGAGACATCTTCTGAGGGGGAACGCGTTTGAGCGACTTCCCAGCCCCCGTTGTAGCTAGTGAGGAGGAAACAGTAGTTTCAATCTCCATTTCAACTTGACCTTCTGCCATTACGGCAGATATGAAATAATATAATTTTGAATTCTTCTATCTTCCTAAACCTAATATATATATTATACCTAAATCGCACACCAATGCGAATGAAATGAAACGGTGTCCCAATCGAACCGCGTGGCAATCGCTCGGTACAGCTGCAACGGTAAATCGCACCACCACACGATGATG
This sequence comes from Toxorhynchites rutilus septentrionalis, assembly GCF_029784135.1. Taxonomy (NCBI): domain Eukaryota; kingdom Metazoa; phylum Arthropoda; class Insecta; order Diptera; family Culicidae; genus Toxorhynchites; species Toxorhynchites rutilus. The sequence goes on along the minus strand of NC_073744.1, from coordinate 189,188,431 downwards.
GAATCGATGACGATGATAAAGCACACACAGCGATGATACGGCACACGCACCGCGTCCGCCGTGGAGGACTTCTTCCTCACGCTGGTTGTGATTGCTGCTCTTCTCACTCGCGCAATAAAGAGAACCCCGTTAGGGCGAAATAACTTCACCAGCCACTGATAACGGTATAATCTCCACTATATGATAGACGCGAACAAATTTGCGACCGATGTCTTCGGACTGCGCGAGCTGAATGATATATATTTGACTTAAAACAAATGATTGTAACTAATTTTATGAACAAATGAAAATTCAAAAAAAATACCGCAGGACTTTTTTGACAGCCTAATATTTCAAATTCTACATCAAAATTCGACTTCGTACGACTTTTAGAGTTTATCGATACCTACATTTTGCGATGCAGAACTTGTCTATATCTTAATCCTACTCAAAGTTATTGATGGTTTTTTACCCAAAAATTCATGATTTAAATTTTAATTTACTCAAACACAAAAAATAACATAGTTATGAAAATCACACATCATGTAGAGTGAACTCTGTTCTTTCAAATGCCGCTAATAAACGTTGTTTACATTTGCCCCAGGAAGAATGACAAACAAATGAAAAGAGCATGTTTTTTTTGGGAAGAAATATCAATAACTTTCACTAAAGTTGAGATATTGACAAGTTCTGCATCGATAAATATTTGTATTAGTAAGCTCTAAAAGTCTTTCGAGGACAGTTTGCATGTAAAATTTGAAGCATAAAAGATAGAGCAAAAAAGAGTTTTTTTTTTTAATGTTGATCCTAACGTATCTAACGTAGCGAAAAAAGGCGCTATATCGGTTATTTCATAAGATAGAGAAAAACTTTGTTCTACAAAGAAGTCTCAAATAATTGTAGCTACAACATTGTCGAACTATGTTTACCTCTATCTATAATGATAACAAAGTTATATTTTTTATTTCATCGAGAATTTTGGTCACCCTATTTTGACAACATAAAAACGAGCGCTCTATCATGATTAACAACTTTGTCTAAGACAGTTTTTGTCTAGAGAATAACTGTGGAGATCTAAATGCTAATTTCCACTTAAATGCATCTCCTGGATCATTGTGCAATGGAATAACTGCAAAATGTCAAGCGTTACCAAACGCCCTAACTGCCAAGTTTTGATAGGCCCGATTTACGGTTTCCCCACCACAGACTTCAAAATCGATGTACCTGTGGGAATCCGCTTTGCAAATACACATGCAAGTCGGGGGTATTTTTTGGTGTTGAATACTTTTGTACTCGCTTGTCGTTGTGCAAACCGGAATATGTTTCCCTAAAACGTACCTTTAAACTGAGTAGCCTGGGAAAATCGTCATTTCATATACTAGAGATGAATGAACTTTCGCGGTTCGAGAACTACGTAAACAAGAGATGTGCAATAATTTCAGAGGGAAATGTAAAATACAATGATCATTTGACAATTCTTCCGTTCGTATATTTTGGTAGTCCTAGGCATCATATCAAACGTAAATGGACGTTCATCAACATAATCTATTCCGACAATGTCGATGCATTCTAAAATAATATTCGAAGTGGTAAAAAAGTGGATTGCATAATATAATTACGTAGTTCTACGTCGAAAATATGCGGTCGTGTCCTAGATACAACCCCCTACAATTTTTTGACGTAGGACTACGTCTTACATTAAGGGTGCCAAATCAGAAAACAGGTCACGTTTTTATGAAATAAAGTTAATGTTAATAACTATTTTTGCTGCGGAAATTTTCTAAGACTTGTTTGATATGCTATACATTACAATCCCATAGTCTATATATGGTTTAAATTGATGAAAACTGGAAGCATTCCCAATGCCACATACATTTATTCTGTCCATTTGTGTGTTTTCCCAAACAGAGCTGTCAATAACGAGCAACTTATGAAGCCGCTAGAATAGAAACAGTCGGAGACGAATGAATCGTTGGATTTAAATTCTCCGTAAATAAAGGAAAAGAAGAAGAAGAAGAATAGAAACAACGAAGATGGAAAAAAGAATATTTGCGAAGTAAGCAAACCTTTTTCAGGGTCCCTGGAACTTTTAATAAAGTGTTATTTACTTTCGACATATTAGCAAATTTTATCCGAAATGATAAACCAACAATTTTCAAAAAAAAACATTGCGTAGTCCTACGTCATAGGCGGTCGTGTCTCGGATACAACCCCTCGATTTTTTTTTCATGAAAATACAAATCGGACAAATTCAATCAAGCAAGTTGTTGTGATTCAATTTCGGGAAAAGTGTTCAAACTTGACGCGAATCTTCGTTTGTGAGTTTTTGTGAGATCATTTGTGCGTTTTTATCCGCGATTTGATTTTCGACGTAGGACTACGTCTAACAGGATTATATGGAAGTGAAATGAAATTCTAAACACTGAACCTGTAGGAAATAATGAAAGATTCCGAACGCTTATAACTCGACCGTTTCCTGATAGTTTGCAAAGACGTTTGCATCAAATGATTGGAAATATTTCTACGCATCTATCGCAATAAAGAAAACTATATATTTTTAAATATAAACGATTGAATAATTGTAATAACATTTTTAATACGCAGCTATCCATCGTCCAAAGGAAATAAGAAAAAAGAAATATGAGAGAAACATGATGTCACAAGCCACACGTCTGTTTTTGTGATTGTAATCCTTTTTTTTTTGTTTCCATCAGTGTGAAATAAGTTCTTATTCGATAGCGTTCTATCTCACAAAATAATCAAGCTATACCCCCGGTATAGTCAGCCCACATCGTGGGTTCCAGCAACTACGGCCCATTGCAAACATGTTTCGGGATAGGACTATGTCTTTGATTTCTATATAGGGGTTTCACTCTACGAAAAATGTAACGATTCATTAAGAGATTTCAAACGTATATTACCCGAAATCGTTATTGCGACATATGTTGTGTTAAATACCATTAGACAAGAATTTTATCCAGCCATTTTTTGCTTGAAACACGAACAGAATATATAGTAAAAATATTAAACAATTTGACGATTGAAATGGGTATGTTTTTCCGAGTGCACTAACCAATCGCTTTCTTCCCCGTCGCAACGAGTCGATACGTAATATGAATTATTCTCCATTTATCGATAATAGGCTTTAATCAGTTGGCAGAATCAATTAATGGTTATTCCGGAAGAAGGTTTTACTCTATTATCCCCAAAGTTCAATCAATTCGGGCTCGTTCACGTCTTTATCGTGTCGGTTTTGCTAACGGGTGTTAAATAAAAAATGAGAATTTTTTCAATACCTTTCAGTAACTCAAATAAAGAGCGTAAAATTTTCTTTCTCCAAGAAAATTGCTCTTTGGGCTCCCTAGAAACAGTAGGCGTCTTTGGTTTTGCTAGTTTGAATTTAGTCAAAGCAAAGATGGCGTCGAAACAGCACGTGCTCCGCGAACGCATTGTATGGTTCTACGAAACGCATTTCCAGCAAGAAAAAAAGGTCTCGGTGGCACATTTTAAGGAAGAAAATGTACCTGTCAGTACGGTGTATCGTATCCTGGGTTCCCTGAACGTAGAGCGGAAGGTCGGAAGTGGTCGTCCGGTGACGATAATGACGAAGCAGAGGAAGACATCGTTAAAGAAGCTGTTTGACAACAAGGCCGCCGGTCGGAAATATGGCTGCTCCCACGTATTGATCCATCGGACCCTCAAGATGGAAGAAATCGTCTGCAGGAAGAATACGAGGTCGCCGGAGTACACGGAGGAGCAGATTGAGACGGTTAAATCACAGTGTCGGTGGATGACCAAAAAATACCGCGGGATGTCTTTCGTTCTGGACGACGAAAGCTATTTTCCGCTATCCAAAACGCATATTCCAGGAAATGATAATCACTACTCCAGCGACAAGTCATCCACACCGCCTGAAGTGAAATACAAGTTCAAGCACAAGTTTGAAAAAAAGGTTATGTTGTACATCGCCATTTCCGACCGGGGCATTTCAAAGCCTTGGTTTAAGCCGAGCGGTCTGGCAATCAGCCAACAAATCTATCGAGAAGAGTACCTCGATAACATCCTGCTGCCGTTCCTGAACGAGCATCACGCGGATGGGAAGTACGTCTTCTGGCCGGACAAGGCGTCTTCCCATTACGCCAAGAAGACGCTGGCGTATCTTGAGGAGAAAAAGATACCGTTCGTACCGAAAGATCGTAACCCAACAAACTTGCCCCAGTGCCGCCCAATAGAGGATTTCTTTGGCTCACTCAGTGCCGTAGTGTATAAAAACAATTGGAGGGCCAAGGACACAGGCAACTGACTACAAGAATATGGAAAATGGACATAAGTGCCGTACAACGTTCTTGTGAGAGCATCGCGACAAAGTTGCGTCGAACAGCAGACCACGGCCCTTACTCAAACATTCACTGACTTTTTTTTTGAAGAAAATACATTATGTTATTAATAAAAAATACTGAAATCGATAAAAAAATTTTTTTTTTAAATTTGTGATTGAAAAAATTCTCATTTTTTATTTAACACCCGTTACAATTGATGGAAAAACATTGCCATAGACTCGATTTTTGAAAAAATGCAGTTTCATTTAAGCTATGTTACCAACGCCAGTTTGTTATGAAAACAGCCAATTTTAATCGCTGTTTCCACAACCGATTGGCGTTCATCCATCAAAGTATGGGAGAATCTGTTTCCAAATATTTTCTACAACATGCCACCGTTGAGTGGAACATGAGGTAGCATCAGAGAAAAGAGTTCTACACATTTTCCGTCTTTGTAGCGTGTGTCGAGCGGGCCAACGTAGTTGAGAACCCGTTTGTAACAACTATGGACAGCATCTTCTATTCCAATCCAAAATGCAATTGAAAACATCCGTGTTGAATAAGATAATGCCGTCCGAAATTATCCAATGTAAAGCAAATACAGTTTACGCGAGGATGTTCTGAGTTTTGTTATAAGATGCGTTTCGATGGAGATTTTAGACATTACCCTTCGATCAACTCTCAGCTTCAATTCATCCGAAAAAGACATTGAGCAAGCGAGGTAAGTGAACATCGTCAAAATGCTTCGTCCCTTGATTGATGTTGATATTTGAAATTTGTTGTCCCTTCTCGTTCATTATATGCCATCAGAACGGATTAAAAATCATATCGCATCAGATTCCAAATTACGTCACTTTATAAGGAAAGTGGCGCTTGCGCCACATCACAGTGGAAATGGCGCTTACGCCATTCCGTTTTCAAGCTTTTACGAGGTCATTTTTCCACATTTCTATAAAACTTCGCAGTTGTTTGAAAGGATTTGGTATTCTTAATCGATTTATAACATAAAAAGTAAAATGTCAATTTTGACGCTTGCGTCCTTTTTGCGAGATCACGGCAGAGCTGGTCAGGTGACCTTTTTCTACTGGTGTTATAGAAATTGAACACAGCATATTCAAAGCGAAAACACGATTTACAAATTGATGCCTACTCGCTCCAAACTAGTTCTATCTTAACCTAACCCAACTTTTCGCGACCCCAACATTGGGTTGATGAGCAAACTCCGCCAAAATATCACCACTTTCTAAAACAAGAAACCGGAAAAAAAAACTATTTTCGATTCATTTTCGACGACAGCCTGCTATGGTTTTCAGTACTGTCCGGTTGCTGCCAGTTGGCGACAGGAAGCGTGCGAATCGAATAACCGAGACGAACCAAAATCGTATTATGGTAAATACAAATGTCAGACAGCCTCTTCGTTACCGCATCATACGGGAGCGCGTGATGGTTATGGAAATGGAACTCGGGGTGGAAGAAAGTTACCTCCCCGGTAACCGGTGCCATCGAGGGGTTTGAGTCAGGCCAGCTCAAGGAAAGGAAACATTGGAAACAGCAGCGAGCTTGCTAAAATAGTTTTATGTAATTCGAGATATTCGTTGAAAGTTTCACTGATAACGGCCTGAACTGACGCATCCTAGAGGGGGCTAGCTTATAATTTTCCGCCAATTTGTTTGAAAAAAATAGTTTTGGAAAGTGTTGATTTATGTTTTGTTGGGACCCCAAGAAATGAATCTTCGAATCTCCGTCTTCGAAGTATCCGATTGAATTAAGTCCGTGTTTGCTCATAAGCTTTTTACACATCCATGAAGATGTATGGTACAACCTTTCGACAGAACTTTCATCACCGTGTGTGCAACGAAATTCGTCTGGAATTGGTGTGATACAGTGCCTTACATAACCTACGTGGAGCATACGGATAATGCGAAACAGCCGTCCGCGCTGCCGTATAAACGAACCTCCGTTAAGTTTCGTACGTTTCGGAGAGATTAGTATTAAAAGATTACATTCTCCATCCACTGCAATGACCCCGTTATGGGGCACCAAATGTACGCGGCACGTATTAAGCAAAAACGAGACGAGAGCTCGAACTCTCCATTGTCTGGCGTTTATCTTTGGCCGATTTACCAGCAACAAAGAATTACTCTCATTCAAATAAAAATTATTACCTCTTAATATTAAGCGACGGCGGCAACGGCGGCGCGGACGTGTCCAAAATTCGCACATCGTGGCTGTCCATAACGCGATCACAGCAAAATAAACGCCAGGTTCCCATAAACGGCCACTCAACTCACCTTGTCCAAGATTCTGTCCGCTCGACTTGATGTGCAGTCGGTAATAAAATTTGATCACCCCCCGGTCGGGGGTAACAATCGATACGTCACCTTCGCCGAAGCATAAAAAAAACAGCATAAAGCCGTTCCGTGGTGAGAACCGGATCAAGTCGGGTCAAACATGACTTCCCCGACCATTGGTTGCAAGGACCACGCCGTAGGAATCACATTATCTCGTTTCATCTGACGAAAGCAACGACAACAACAACAGAAGATCAAGTAGCATAAAAAAAAAGTTGTTGTTCAAGGTAGTATACCAAATTACGTTTTTATGTGCGCTCGCTTTCGGTGGTGGCTTACATCTCCCCGCAGTTTAAGTATGCAGTTTTTTTTTCGTTGTTTCTGGCAGTCTGCAGAGTCGTTCTGCCCTCGTAGCGGTTTTGTAACAAACCTTGGGTTGGAATTTTACATTTATTTCACTGTTTTTATGATGGATAGAACCGATTATGTCGTGGACCTGGGCGATCTCTCTCTTCGACGAAGCTGTCGAAAGTTGTTGCACACAGAAACAAATGTAAAAAATGAATGATCAGATCGGTCACGTGATCACTGGAAAAGCTGGAGAATGTTCGTTAGATGGATGCAAAAATTTGAAACGTTTGCGGGTGTGAAGATAGAAAGCTCGAGACAAAGTTGATTAATGGGGTAATTTATTTTTTATTGATCGTTAAATATAAATCGACTCATTGAGTCTAAATGTGAACTTCTCACCGCACTTGGATGGGTAGATATCGATCGGACAATTCAAGTTTTTCAATTTACAGCCTGTTTCGTCGTTTTTAAACAGTGTATGACTCGATTGCAGATTGGAGAGAGAGATTTACTTAATTGGTACTAGTTTCGTTTGATACAGAACTTTTATGATTCAATAATTATGGTGTCGCCACTTCGGTCGATTTCATTGGAAAGGGGAGTTTTGTTATATAACGGTGATTCATGAACAACTTCAGAATTTCGAGAAGTTCAGTAACGACAATTTTATTTGTAGGTATCGCCTTAGAGCCAAATCTGTTACATGACAACGAAACAACCGTCAAGCTTGAATTCTTGTGCCAGTATAATTAGGGCCTAACTTCAAAGCCTTCAGGTAGCATATGTGAACCTCAAAGAAAAGTATAAACATGCAGCATCGAAAGCGATCATGACGTTTTGGTTCGCATGCTTGTGTATCATGAAGCGCTAATGGAAGAAGAGTTCTCTCGTTCTCGTTTGTGGGAGAAATGCTCATTTGTGTGCCAACTACCCGTAACGTCAATAACGAATAACGAATGCATTCGTTTCTGGCCATTCTCAACTTATTTGGTATGCATTTTCACATAACCAACCAACATGCTCAATATTATGATCCTGTACCACAATTCCATAAATTGTTAGTAACGGGTGTTAAATAAAACATTTTTTCAATCACATATAAAAAAATTGTTTTTTTTTCATCGATTTCAGTATTTTCTATTAATAACATAATGTATTTTCTTCAAAAAAATGTCAGTGAATGTTTGAGTAAGGGCCGTGGTCTGCTGTTCGACGCAACTTTGTCGCGATGCTCTCACAAGAACGTTGTACGGCACTTACGTCCATTTTCCGGATGCAATTCCGGATTCTTGTGGTCAGTTGCTTCGTGTCCTTGGCCCTCCAATTGTTTTTATACACTAGGGCACTGAGTGAGCCAAAGAAATCCTCTATTGGGCGACACTGGGGCAAGTTTGTTGGGTTACGATCTTTCGGCACGAACGGTATCTTTTTCTCCTCAAGATACGCCAGCGTCTTCTTGGCGTAATGGGAAGACGCCTTGTACGGCCAGAAGACGTGCTTCCCATCCGCGTGATGCTCGTTCAGGAACGGCAGCAGGATTTTATCGAGGCACTCTTCTCGATAGATTTGTTGGCTGATTGCCAGACCGCTCGGCTTAAACCAAGGCTTTGAAATGCCCCGGTCGGAAATGGCGATGTACAACATAACCTTTTTTTCAATCTTGTGCTTGAACTTGTATTTCACTTCAGGCGGTGTGGATGATTTGTCGCTGGAGTAGTAATTATCATTTCCTGGAATATGCGTTTTGGACAGCGGAAAATAGCTTTCGTCGTCCAGAACGAAAGACGTCCCGCGGTATTTTTTGGTCATCCACCGACACTGTGATTTAACCGTCTCAATCTGCTCCTCCGTGTACTCCGGCGACCTCGTATTGCTCCTGCAGACGATTCCTTCCATCTTGAGGGTCCGATGGATCAATACGTGGGAGCAGCCATATTTCCGACCGGCGTCACGCAGGCTGGTTGCGTCCTTGTTGTCAAACAGATTCTTTAACGATGTCTTCCTCTGCTTCGTCATTATCGTCACCGGACGACCACTTCCGACATTCCGCTCTACGTTCAGGGAACCCAGGATACGATACACCGTACTGACAGGTACATTTTCTTCCTTAAAATGTGCCACCGAGACCTTTTTTTCTTGCTGGAAATGCGTTTCGTAGAACCGTACAATGCGTTCGCGGAGCACGTGCTGTTTCGACGCCATCTTTGCTTTGACGAAATTCAAACTAGCAAAACCAAACACGCCTACTGTTTCTAGGGAGCCCAAAGAGCAATTTTCTTGGAGAAAGAAAATTTTACGCTCTTTATTTGAGTTACTGAAAGGTATTGAAAAAATTCTCATTTTTTATTTAACACCCGTTCCACAATTTGTACAGATCAGATTTTCGTAATGTACGCGTGTGCTGATTATAGATGCAATTTTGCGAAAAGTCTCGTACTGAAAATTTCTCCCTCTGGAGCTTGCGTCACTTCGCGAGATTACGGCAGAACTGTGGTAGGGATAGGTATACATGAAAAATCAGTAGGTTTAGTGTTAAACTTGCTTAGGATAACTCTTCGAGTATAGTCTAAAAGGTGCTTAAAATTCTGTTTCAAGTGCGTTTCATTGTCTTTGGGTGATCAACCTTGCCGAACTTAAGAATTTCAAATTAGAATAAAGTCGACGAGGTCTAAACTAAAGAACTAAAGAGCAAACGGCAAAATCAAAACAGAGGAACCATTCTATATGCACACACCTACAAAATGAGGGGTGTTCAGATTTTTTGGAATTTTTATCGTACCACCCTCTAAGGTGGAGTGCAGATGAGCGATGTTACGAAGCTGTGCATCCAAAACTGGCTATTCGCTCGTTGGAACATGGCTCATGGATCAAATTTCCCTTTGCTAGTCGGTGCTGAATCACATCATAATCAACCTATTTCTAAACTTGATGATAATAAAAGGCATATACGTTGTCAAATACAATACAGGTTGTGGCAGATTCCACACAACATTTCCACGCCAAATAATCGATCAGCCAAATTCGAGGGGCTCCGATTCAAATGAATCTTCGCATCCGCATTAGGAGACTGAATTTTTGACGCAGGACAGACGTAGTGTCAATAAAAGTGCCAAATCAAAGAACGGGTCAAGTTTTTATGAAATAATTTTAACGTTTGTAACTATTTTCGCTACGAGCAATTTGGATGGTTTGCATATCAATCGAATCGGGAATTCGGCGCAAATTGCTCACTCAAAATGCAACTGTAGCGTTGTTTTACGAATACTGTGTGAGAAAGGAAATATTGCCATTCAAGCCCGTCTGCCTTCAACTTCTACTTCTTCTTCTCGAATGGCCCTAACGTTCCTAGAGGAACTTCGCCGTCTCAACGTGGTACCACTTGCGTCACTTTTATTAGTACTGAGTTAAGATTTCTATGCCAAATAACACGCCTTGAATGCATTCTGAGTGGCAAGCTCCGGAGTACGCGTGACCACAGTGCAAGTCGGTGAAAATTTATGCTTTCGACTTATTGGATATCAATGAGAGATTCACGATTTCAATCACAAATCACTTCGTCGATTCTGCAAGCGAGCAGATAACATTCTTTCCTAATACTGATATTGCATACAGAGGGGTAGTGGGGATGGCTGCATGTCCGCTCACCAAACGAACTGACGTGGTATCAATCCTAGAAAAAAATGATCCAATTCTATATTCTATTTCTATCTATTTCACGACTAGAGGCGGATGAGTTTTGTTGTTGAAGCCTCTAAAGAGGTTTTGCTCGATACAAAGAAATGATGGAATAATGAAAAATTTCGCAAACAACGGTGTAATATTGCTCGGTGGACTATTGCAGAGTGTTTCTGTATTTTTACATCACACGCACACATTGTTGTTGTTTTTATGTGTAGTCAGTGGTAGATTGAAGTGGTTGCGAAATGTTGAATAGTGGTTCTGGTAGAACAGAATATAAACACCTGTGACCGAGTGTGTGTCAACTGCGAACAAGACCGCCGCGATAGTGCTCGCGATGTACACACAGTGTAACGCGGACATTGGCATCCGGTGGAGAGTGCTTGTGTATTTCTGCAGAAATTCTCCGAGAATTGAAGTAATGTTCGGATAGTTCGGAAAGTCCAAGGCTATCTCACTGTTCTTAAATATGGACCGATGGGCCGAATGACTCCAATTTTTCATCTGGCCGTACTCGCAGTTTATCTAAATGTAGTGACCAACATATAAATTGGTTTCCGATCCGGGACAGGTCCCAACCAGAATAAATAGAAGCGATTACGAAGAACGCATTGGGTTGCGTTCACAGAATATAGGCACCGTTGGAAAATACGCATCGATGGCAAATACACGTCTCTTACTGTTCCAATATACGATGGCAATACCGATGACCTTTCGCGAACGGTATTGATGTCATTGTGCACCCGTACCGACCTCAGATGTTCCCCTCTGGGTCTATCTTCCCCATCAACTATTTCTTTATATCGTTGTAGTATACGGAACACAAATCGTTCATTGCTAGCAAGCAGTTTGAGCAGTTCGTAGATCTGTTTCGCACTGAAACAACACGGCAGTTGCTACATGCTTCTCGCAAGGCGCCTAGAAGTATATCCTAAGGTGGGCCAGCTTGCTAAAACCACTCTTCGGCCATCTTGGAAGTCTACTGTGTTTTGTTTGTGAACAAAACACAATATGCTTGTGCCCAAGCTCGCTCGTGTTCAGTCTGTCTCTTTCGCGCTTCAAGCAAATAATTCCCCTTCTGCTTTCTTCCGTACTGTTATCATATAGGGGAAATCAGCGTAACACCGACAGAAGTTGGTCCGTGTAAAATTTCGGTATTGTAATTTAAGTGTTTTTGTCGGAAAATTTTAGAAAATTCGCTACTTCTGGGAGCCTAATTCATCTTAGATCATTGTTCAGCGTATTTTGTAAGACGGTATGTGATTTTGTTGTTTATCGATGCTCGAAAATTTTGTTTTGCAATTTCGAGTCTGTTCAGGGCACCACCGTCACCTTCAGTCAGGGTAAAACCGACACCAGGGTATGTGTCCCACTGACAGGAAAAATGGTCCTTACTTTTTGTAGATGCCTGTAGATACCTCGTGTTATATTTGAAAGACAAAACTGGCCTGATAATTAGTCAAAACCAACTATTAATCAGGTATGCCATCAAAAAACCCAGGCAGAGCTTCAACGCTCATCAGCACATCTCCCGTGGGTGCTCACCCAAGCGGGGACCTAAACATAAGTTCTGGCTGAGATTTCTAGACCGGAATCCGAACATTCGTTCCGCAAACCTAAGACTGCATCAGCGACGAGAGCTGTGGGGTTCAATTGCGGTTGAAATATATGACTTTGTTTAATCCTTTCTATTCAAAATCTGAGCAATTCAATTACATACAATTTGCAACTATCTCCCCGCTACCCTCTTGACGTGTCCAAATAGTTAAAGATAGCCTTTTTATACTTTGAAATTATTGTGACAAGTTTACATTCGTTTTGACGTAGGATTACATCTTTCGAGAACATATTGGGGTACAAATTGAAAATCGAAAATCGAGCGCACCGTGAAAGTTGTCCAATTTCAAATGCTTATTGCTCAGTCATTTCATGATGGATTGATGAGATTTTTGCGTCAATCAATTTCGGCACTCCATAACATTTTTTTACATTGCATAAAATAATATATGTCATGAAACTAACCATCGAACAATTGAAAAATCTCAACCCATATCCTAACGGAAATACCCACTTCTGATAGGTCGAAAATGACGACATACGCGGCGGGTCCAAAACAGAGACATCAAAACCAAGCTGCCTTGGGGAAATTGGCATTGCAGATACATGAAAGTAGGGGGAGATTTTTTTCCCACCGACATGTATTCACTAACAGAGATTTCAAATCCATGGTGTCTGGGAGAAATCACCATGTAAATACCCTCGATAGTTTAACTAATGACGCGAACAAATGGATAGTGCTCATTGTAACTAGCGTGGGCATTGCTGATTGAATACGTGCTGGCGAATAAGTTGGGAGCGATGAACAAGTGTTTTTTCGTTCCAATAAGAATCTTTCGATTGAAGAATGATGTTTCAATGAACTGAATAGAACTTATGCTTGATAGAATATAAATAAAATTTTAATTTGGAACTTTTATGTTGGTTGCTTCGTAAAACTTTTAGCACAACTGTAAGTGTAAAATTGTGTATGGTAGCTATTGTGTTAAAATGACTTGAAATATGAAACGATCTTTTTTCTCCTAAGGAAAGTTCATGCGACGAGCGAAATTGGAAAAATAAAGGAATATTCGAAAAAGTGATTTCACATATGCTCTACATATCGTATTGGGTGCTGTTAGCCCAATTGAAAATCGCATTGAGGCATGTAGCATCGTGTTCCGTTGGGTTTAAAGCGAAAAGGAAATGGGTTGAATAAACACTCAGAAAATAAAAAATTATGAATGAAATCACTTTTCCATTTCAAATATATTTTCTCTATACTAAAGTAATACTATTTTTCTGGTGAGAAAAATTGGGTACGATAATGATAATTATCTTATATTGCTTTGATGAGCTTTTTTTTCTTTATTTCATCCATACATAACACAGGAGCCATCTCGGCCAGGACCACATAGGGCGGCTTTGGTACGTGATACGCACCATCTAATGTCTAATCACCATCCTTCTATCATTATCACTCGGTTATGGACACTGGTGGAGTGAACAAACAATACCTAACAACCAGACAAAACGGACCCAAATCATTATCGAAGAGTTTAACAATGTAATTCTTCAAACATATCCAAAATCAGCGTGCAGCAGATAGCCCAACGGAATCCTACGTTAACTATGCGGTCGTGTCTTGGACACAACCCTCCTGTGACTTTTTTCTAAAGGTGTCGGTTTTACCCGACAGGGTGTTGATCTCACCCGCACTCCCATTTATTTCGCCTGGAAACATCAATTTTTGTATTCTATCAAAACTCGAGTTCTACTCAAAAATTGAACTGCAGATACTAGAGAATGGTTCGTCAATAGTTGAAGAGAAGTTCTGTAACCATTTGAAGCCGAAGAAACATGGAATGTCTTTGAAATATGTGGAAATCCTTAGGGTGTCGGTTTTACCCTGATTTGCCCTACCGCTCCCCTAACCGATTTAGTGATGAAACGGCCTCACCTTAGGGTTTATACTTCTAGGCGCCTTGGCTTCTCGTACAGACCGAACTTTATCGTTGTTAGGAAACCGGACAAATATTGATGGAACTGATGGAAACATAGTGAGAGTGAGGGAAGGGCATCACACAATACAACGCCAGTGTTACCGCTTCTTTCGCTTCAAATTTCTCTGTTGGCAGCAGTAGCGGTTTCATTTCAATATCCACGTTATGTGAATAACTCTCGCAAAGATCACACACTGTTATTGCTGGATTTATCCATAAAAATTGTAAATTTATCCTTCCATTCCAACCATAAGATACCTTTCCAAACGAACAGACAGAATCAGAAAACCGAGAACTGACTGACAGTCATCGGTCACGATATATGCAGCAATCTTAGTTAAGCTAGACCTCTTAAAGATCGTCGTTTGGTGTTTGTAAAAGCGGACACGATTTGCTGCGGAGGGTCAAACGACAATGAATTGTCTTTGTCAAGGCAGGTGGAGAAAGAGTTTGGATTGAGTTGTCCCCAAGGGCCCTTCTCAGGGCTAGATAGAAATGAACTGCAAAGGTTTAAAGTTTCTATAATGCAGCATAGCAGCAGCTAGACCTCCGTCGAGTTTTCATCTCATTTCGTTGGACTGTCGATGAACCTGGACTTCTGCGTGTGATCTTCTGTGCACAGTTCTTTGGAGTGGGTTTTTTCGGCTGCTAATAAAATCTAGCGGAGAATTCCTTCGAGTTCGGTAAGACGTGTGTCGTCATCAATTACTATATTTTTACTCCTTGAATTCTTTGCTGTTGGTCTCCAAAAAATGACTTTTAATATATTATGGGTTATTTTTTTCGCACGTTCGGAATTTATACAAAAAGATACAAACGAATTCTCATGTTTGTCCGATGATAAACGACAAAACGTACGTTAAGACGGATTTTGGACAGTAACGAATGGACAGTCAAATTTACTGGAAATACGGGCCAAAATTAGATTTCAGCACATGTTTTGGCATCCTGATTTATTGCACTAAATGAGCTTAAAAATACTGGCAAAGCATTTGTATAATATATATATGCCATAGAATTATAAAGCGATACGACGTTTCATAACTATAGAACCAGATGGAAAAACTCTCACTCCTTCACAAAATTAACGTTAATTTTCCATGAATTACAATAAGTTTCTAATTCGTAGATCTTCTTTAGTTCAGAATCAGTTCAAATAACCCATTCGGAGTGGTTTCGACCGAGCTGCGCCATGTTGTAGCGTGTATCTCGTTCTATGCAGAAGTTACTGCTCGTTTAAGCTCTGCAAATCACTCATACTGCTTGTAAGCTGCACTACTATTCGCACGGTCAGTGGGCTGGTCACAAGCTGACCAGCCCCGAATCTGAAGCCCCTATTCATTAAACCATGCCATGACCTTCCAGATTTCAGGAATTGATGCCAAATTACCCAATTATCATATTGTTTTTGATGCAAAACCAGCAGTAAATGATTCTGAAGTACTTCATTGAACTTCTGACTGTTCATTCGTGTTGATGTCTGTTGCTGTGTGTTGATGACAAATGTAGGAGAAAAAAAGGAAGTTCTTCCAGTTTTCATGAATTTAAACCATTTAGAGATTAGCGAATTGTAATGTATAGCATATCAAAGAAATCTTAGAGAGTTCCAGTTCGATTGGTCTGAAAATCATGAGAATTCGTTCACAGTGAAAACAGTTATTAACGTTAACTTTATTTCATAAAAACGTTACCTGTTTTCCGATTTGACACCCTTCCTGAAAGACGTAGTTCTACGTCAAAAAAAACCGTGATAATTGGGTAATTTGGCATCAAATCATAAAATCCGGAAAGTCATCGCATGATTTGATGAATTGGGGCTTCAGATTCTGGACCGGTCAGCTTGTTTAGCAGATTGAAACCCTATCAAGAACTTACGAGGAGTGATCGTACGAATAGTTGATTGAGCTTACAAGCAGTATGAGTGATTTGACGAGCTTAAACGAGCAGTATCTTCTGCATAGAACGAGTGAATACGCGCTACAAAATGGCGCAGCTCGGTCGAAACCACTCCGAATAGGTTATTTGAACTGATTGAGAACTAAAGATGGTCTACGAATAAGAAAATTATTATAGTTCATGTGAAATTGATGTTAATTTTGTAAAGAGGTAAGTGTTTTTCCATCTGGTTCTATAGTTATGAAACACTAGAATTTAAGTTTTTTTTTTTTAATGTTTCGCGCCTGAACACAATAATAAAATTCAAATAACCAGTCTCATAAATGAAGATAGTTATTGTATTCTACACTATATACTTCAATTCAACCGACTTCTTACGTATCTCTGGAAACGCAGAGAAATGGAGTGGTTCTAAAGTCTGCTTCATTTGATATTGGAACACAAACAATTACGTGTAGTTCAGTCATTTATTAACGAATTCATAATTTGTTTTTCATACAAATGTAGCATTTTCTTTACTCTTTTAAAAAAAAATTTAAAAAATTATTCATTGCTGTTTCGAAGAAATTCTCGTACTTTTCCCGTAATACGGCACATTAGGCGGCGCACACCCTTTTCGTCCACCGTTTTGGCGATTTGATTCCACCAGTTCTTCATTTGAGTCATGTTCCTAACAAGTTTTCCCTTTGTCTTAAGCCTCCGCTTCGTGATTGCCCAGTATTTCTCTATCGGCCGGAACTGGGGG
Source organism: Toxorhynchites rutilus septentrionalis (assembly GCF_029784135.1). Lineage (NCBI taxonomy): Eukaryota > Metazoa > Arthropoda > Insecta > Diptera > Culicidae > Toxorhynchites > Toxorhynchites rutilus. The sequence goes on along the minus strand of NC_073744.1, from coordinate 189,171,633 downwards.
CAGTTTGGGTGGTTGAGGTCCTTCGGTATTACGCTGACCCCGTTCGTTGCGTACCATTCCATAACCGTTTTGCTGTAATGGCAGCTTGCGAGGTCCGGCCAAAACATTACTGGACGGTCGTGGGCACGAATAAACGGCAGAATCCGTTTCTGTAGGCACTCTTTTTTGTAGACTTCTGATGTCATTGTCTTGTCAGTGAGAAAGACTTTGGTTTTCTGTCCACAACTGCATATCCCCTGCCAAATCATGTACTTGCGGGCGAATTTATCCGCAAACACGAACTTAAATTTTGCAGGTACATCCCCCCGAGCCGTCGCCAAATAAAATGTTTGACCTGGGATTTGCCCAAAGTCCGCCTTCACGTAGGTCTCATCGTCCATCAGAATACATCCGTCGAACTTGGTCAGCACTTGGTCGTACAGCTTTCGAGCACGGATTCTGGCCACATTGTTCTGCTTCAGCGTCCGATTTGGCTGTTTGCTGGCTCGGTATGACCTTATTCCTTCCCGGAGACGAATTCGTCGCACCGTACTGTGAGCGGCCTGGAACTTATTGGCCAAATCGCGGTCTGAAAGATTGGGATTCCTCTTGACGGCCTTGATGACTTTCCCACGCAGTTTCCGGTCGACAGTTCCACTCCGACGCTTCGAATGCGGCTTTCGAGCCGTCGTCAATGTTTCCTTGTACTGCTTGATAACACGCCATACGGTATTTCTGGGCATTTTAAGCTGTTTAGCTAGCTTAGATGCCGACAACAATGGATTTTCAAGAAAACTGTGCACAATTTTATCTCTCCGTTCGGCTTCCATGGCGGTTGTTTACAAAATGCTATCGTTTGGTGTTATGACATAAATACATGGTGAAAGGTAATGAATTTCCCGACACGTGGGTGAAAAAAGTTTCCAAATCCGTCCACTAGGAGCGCCACAATGAGTAAAAGAATTTGTTCCAATATTAAATGAAGCAGACTTTATAGTTATGAAACGCAGTGTATACGACTCAGACCAAAAAAGATATAGGTTCACGTTTGTGCTCTCCTTTCTACTCTTAGAAAACACTTTCCAAGTTCATTTTATAATGTGGTGTGATATGTTTAAGGTATTGTTCAAGGAAAGCGACAGCGTGACTGATGTTTATGATCCATTTGTTTTGTTCATAATCAGGAGAAAGGATATGAGGCCTACAAAAAATGAATGTAGATTGCAACAAAAATATTTTAGAGGTTTGCCGTGCGCTTTATCGTTAATAATAATAATTTGTTATTCAAACAGGTACTTTACCTACATACCCGTAATAAAAAAAATGCAAATGAAATTATTATTTACAAATGTTGTTGAATGTAGGACGCGCAAACATATTCAATATTGTGATCAGCGAAAACTAGATCCTATCCAATGTCTGTAATGCAATAAAATCCAAATTGATTAGCTCAAAGCAATCCGCAGGCAAAGTTATTCAATTCAGCAATCATCATTTTAGGAGAGAGAAACAACGTTAGACGTTATTTTCCAACTCAAACGACCTTAGGACGTATCACAGAGGCGGTCGCAACTACCGAGATAAAAATCGCAATGCAAACTTTCTGTCGTTCTTTCGCGCCCGCTCACTCTCTCTCTCTCTGTCATTCCCACGCAGATCGTATTCAATTCAGCACCGTGTGGCCACCATCCGATCCTAGGCTCCGGACGTGATTCCATTCACCAGTTTCGATCGCAGTAGGCCTCCGTCTTCGGGAAACGGATTTTGCTGAATAGTGAGCGGCGCTCTCGCAGTGGTTTTCTCTCTGTGTCATAGCCTACTCTCGTCAGCTTTTTTTTTTTTTTTTTTTTGAAAAGTGACTCCATGTGTGCGAGGCGTAGCCTGCCGAGGCGCAAAATCCGGACACATGTTTTGTGGGCGCGCGCGCACACGCGCGAGAGGTCGCCTCTCTTGAAGCGCCCAAGACACCTCGAAAAGCCCAAATAATAATCCCATCCACCAGTAGTGGCCTGGCAGCGATCAGTCGACAGTTGAACTTCGTCCGGGTCGGTTGGAAAACACTGAAACTCGCTAAACACAACACTAGGACATATCGTGGTCCAGGAGGCGTTCGGAAAGTTGTGATTTGTAATTGGATCCCACTATCGGCGTCGTGGTCATCCCGGTGCGGTGGAGAAGAGTAGAGTAGCAGTGACGGCAGCAGCAGCAGCACCAGCTGCGGCAGTGGCTGTTTGTTTTACCCCCCAGTGACAAGAGTGGCAGTGGCAATCACTGCGAAGAATCAAACCGTTGTTGATTTTCCGTTTGATTTTAGGTTTCATACGGAGTGATAGAAAATATGTCGATTTGAAATTCATAGTGCACACACACCGATTTTTGGGGGTTTAAGTTTGGAGCAGTGCCGAGTTTGGTTGTAATTCCACGCAGCGTGAATATTCGGAGCCAGTTCCGCGTGGTGAAAATGGACCTGCGAGTGTTCAGGTGAGAGCTTTCGGCCTATTTTTTGCCTGGGGTACACATGCTGGGGACACTACCGTGAGAAACCAATCAGAAAGAGGAACGCTTGGCTTGAGTTGCGTGACATGAATGAATGTGTGTTGTTTTTATTGATGATTTCTGGTTGTAAGTGAGAGTGGCACGGATACGGATAGTGGATGGAAGTGTGTTAAATTGCTGTTGCTGTCGCTTCCGGATCGTTCCGGAGTACACAGTTGCTGTAGGCAACGAAGAAATAGCAATTCCTCAAGCGACAAAAGGATAAAGACATGGTGTGGCGTACAGTTCTTCAAAGGACAAGGCTAAACAACGGCACAATGACTTGATATTTTCCTTTTTTTTTTTTTGGTTTTGGTTGGTGGTTTTTTCTTCTTCTGTTGGTGAAGTGAGTGGCAACAGCTCTAGTGGTTCATGACATTGCCATGATCGCGACGCGATCATTATAGCGGTGATTTTTCTATAATTTATTACGAGAGGTCGCGTTTGAATTGGAAGCGGTAGCTAGTTTAGTGGTTGCCATTAGACGCGGTACTATATCAGGGTATATGTTCTGTCAACTCGCGGGTAAGATCAATAGGTGATAAATAATGATCCTCGGTGGTAACGTTGGTAGTGAGTCAATAAATCATCAACGTTGTAACGGACATAACTGTTCGACATGTGAACTGATTAAGCCCTTTTCCAAGTGTTCATTGTCGATCGGATGAAAGACAATGTATAGAATTTTATGAAGAACTAAGCACTCACAAAAGAAGGATGAAGAAAGGAAACCAAATCGAGTGATGCAGAGACTGGATTAATAATCAGATCCTTGCCAACATGATCATTCGAGTTTTTCAATCTAGAGAGGCTGGAACGGAATTATTTTGGGTCAATAAAAATCCGGAAGGTTCTTACCTTAAAATGTACCTCTAAACTTTTTCGATCTAAGAGGATTCTTTCCAAGAACAGTGGAAATTAATATATTGAAAATTGATAAATAGATGATCTTCAGTGAATTAGCCCATGCAGCTAGGTCTTGCTAATAAACTGCAATTTATGTGCCCTTTTCATATTACGCATTCCGTTTGAAAAAAGAACAGCGGTAATCGCATCCTCCTTTTGAAGGCTGGATCCGGTTTTGTGACCGTAAAAATATTTCGTGCTGAATAAAATTAATATTGAGATAAATTCTCGATGTCTTCTTTTGCCTTATTTTAACACTGTAATTATGAATAGAAGGTCAGAGGTGAAGGAGTTATCTCACTCCAATTAAATACTCAATGAATGTAAGATTTGACTCTTATCTGATTCATAAAGAACATAATCATGTGATACGTGAGATACTTTCTGTACTTTCAGAGCAATTTGAAGAAAAAGTCAATTATCAACAATCATTTCAATTAAATCAATAGTTTTGATTTCATCACATCCAGAACTTAAATAATTTTCCGTACAACCTTTTAGGGATGTCAATAGGTTCCAACAGATTTGATTGTTATTTGTATTTACGATTTACAACATTTATGTTCACATATACGAATTGAAAATAGTCGCATTTCAATCAACGATTGCAGTCAGAATTACGATACCCAGTAAAAGTGCTAATTAGCATTAGCAATAATAATTCTTCTATTCTAATGTTTGTGTTAACAATGGTTTGTTTTTTTTTTTGTAAATATTATATGGTAGCACTATATGCGTATACAGTGATCCAACTACATTTGAAATCAGAGTGTTCCAATATTAAAAGTTTTTTCAAACTTTTCTGTATTGCAGTCAATACTACGTAAAAGTAGGTAATTAGTAGACCATTTCGCCTTTTTTGTATCGTTGATTTATGTTCTAGAAAATCAAAACAATACTTTTGTACCCAATGTACCCATTTAGGGTATGACATCAAAAAATCCACTTGATCGTTTTTAAAAAATGATAATAAAAACAAATAGTTAACAGCCAATACGACCCCCTTTGGTCTCGATAACCAACGGACAATGCTTTGGCATACTCTCCACGAGATTCCGGAGGTGTTAGGGGTCCAACTCGCGCCAAGTCTTTTCCAATGCAGTAAAATAGTTTGGCTTGTTCTTAACGTCAGTTTTGCCCGCCTTGTTGTCCATAATCGCCCATTAATTCTCAACAGGATTCAAGGCGGGGCTTTGGGATTGCCACACCATTGGTTTGATTCGCTGTTGTTTTCTTCGAAGTATGCTTCGGGTTCTTATCTTGCTGGAAAGTGTAGTCCCATTTTCAGCATGGATCAGCCACGCTGACGAGCATCTGATGCTTCCGAATGACCAGCGGGACCGTACCACGGCTTACCCCATACTTTCCAGCAATGTTTCGTTGAGACTCCTTAGGGCGATTACACATTATCCGGTTTTTGCCGGACCGGTCCGAAACCCAAATGGCAAATTTCGACCGTACCAACCTCTTTACGGCGCCGTGATGCAGCCGTCTACTGCGACTACAATGTCCGGTGACCGGACAAGCATTACACGCGATGACAATAGTATTGTGCCGACGTCTGGTGGAGACATCAGTTTGGGAAAGCAAATCATTCTCTATAAGATTATCAGACCTTTTAAGTTTCAAGTTGTTTAAATTTTGAATGAAAATTTTTACTTCATGTTATTTGATTACTTAGAACCCGTGAACTGATTATCATTTAATAATTTTTGTATAATTTTCTTCATATTTTCACTGAAACTCATAATTGTAATACAAAATCATCATCAAATATAATTATTGATCAGGGGGTTTACTCCACTTGCAAAAGAACGTGTTACTCCATTACGAAAATAACATATTTTATAAGAAGAAGTTAATTTTCATTCATAACTTTTATTTTCAAACATGTGTTTATTGCACCTGAAAATCTATTATCACTATCATTTCCCAAAAGCAGAGCAAGAAGTTCCATGCCATCAACGCGGATTGACAGTTGTTTGTCATGTCTGTTAGTATTAGTACAATTCAGGCAGTTTTTCGTCCCATGTATTAGTATGTGTGTGCTATTGACGTTTGTTTGTTGTTTTTGAAATTCAGAATTTGCAAGTGATATGGATGGATTTACATTTACTCCTTTATTTCGCTACTGTGGAAAAAGTTTAGTGATGCAGGTTTCTGCTCAAAGCAAAGCAATGGTGAGTGATTTTATCGAGCTGAATGTGAAGGTCAGTTTTTGTTAATTTGAACACACCAAAAATAGCTCTCTAGTAATATTCTTATTGGGCATTCCACACAGTTTGACCTGACCCGGAAAGCGATCGATGACAAGGCTCGGCTCGAGGAGCTCAAGACCAAACTGTCTGTCATGTGACCGGTGATCAAGATGTTCTCCTGCCCGATGCAGAAGCATCCGCTCTGTCAGAGCGAAATCATCCAGCTGGCATATCTGATTCGGTCATTTTTCGCCTGGGATCCGCGTATTGATAACTATGTGTTGATGCGAAATACGCTCGAGAAGCCGTCCCTGCCCCGGGAGTACGCGCTCGAGGAATCTGCGGAAGCAGTGATGAAATAGTTTCTGAAGGAAAATTATGTTGTTCTAATCGTAAAGATTCATACTGCAATGGTGGAATAAAAAGACACTCTAGAATAGATGGATTATCTCGTAGGCTAATTCTAAGAAAATCACAGGAAGTGAATAAATAATTGAGTAGTGCCATTAGCTTACGAAATGTTTTTTTTTGGTTTATTCAAATTCTATTGGAAATATGTGGCAACAGAGTGTATGGATTGAATAATACTGTTTGTGTAAGTTTGGAAATAAAACAATTTATATATATGGATATGGATAAATACACCGCAACTGGACTTTTAAATTTATTTGTCATTGAATTGTATTTTGAAATGGGGCGAGCAGATTCACACCTTCGACCGCTGGATCGCACCTATCGGTAATAATACCGTCCTGATGCAGGATGCGCGTAATTTTCGCAAGATCTGCCGTGTTCCTGGTGTGCCACATTTTAACACGGCCGTATATACTCTCCAAAGGAACGCAAATTTGAGAAGACTCGTAATTGCAGCAGCAGCTGTGGTTTCAAGGTTTTCCGTATACAAACGGCTGCATGTAGCAGGAGTATTTGCAGCAATGTTTACCTGTCAATCCACTATATAAATAAATGCATGTATGTGTATGTGAGAGATGCACGGTTTTGTGTAGCGCGAGGTCTTTTTCACATTGTTATCCGGTTATCCGTCCAAACCCAGCGGCGCTTTTTGAAACCGGTCCGGCTGAAACCGGATAATGTGTAATCGCCCTTACGCTGAAAGTCACGCTCAATCAAATTTCGGACCTTTGTTGAAATTTGCTTAGCATCCATTTTCAGGGAGCACCCTAAACGTCAGAAACACATCACTACGCACGAAAAGTTCACTAAATAGCTACGAAAATTATGTTTTTGTTAGATGTAAGCAACCAGCTTCACTAAAATTAATTGTCCACAAAATTAGTGAGTCAGCTCAACTAATCTGATTCTTGATTTAATGTTTGCTTTTTTTGGTTTTCGATCCAAATTACATCATGCAAGTGTTATCTTGGGGAATATATCATCAATTTTCTTGTATTTATTTATACCGTGGTTGCTTAGATCTGTCATTTTGATTTTCGTGCATTCTGTAGCGTTCATATGTAATAGTAATCTGGTTGTATCGCTGCGCCCTGTGTTTGGTTCAGGTCGGAAGATTTGGTTTCTCTTCCATAGGTGTTTATGTGTTCGTGCGTTTGATGTTCAGAGATGCCAGATGATTTTTTTAAAAATATTAATCGTTTTGCAAACAGGAAATCTGTAAAGTTCTTCACTTATTTTGTAATGTATTAACAGTAAGTTTTCGAAGTGAGATGCGTCATGATGTACCATTTCTTGTATTTGGGTGGTTGCTTGATGGTGTGATGCAGTATGGAGCATTTTTGTGGTTTATGAGGAAACTTCGAAAACGTTCTGCATTGTGTTACATTGCCGGGCGTCCACCGCAGAATGGAGGGAGGCGATGTGTCGTAACGTGCTTCATTCTGGGAACTTACTGTAAAGACAGATCGTTCGTTTCCTTTCGTGTGTTTGTGTATATAGAGGTTTTAGAAGCTCCTGTTATTATCTGTCAATGATTCTTGATCCTTATTCAGACTTCAGTTTCCTAATTCAGTTTTTTATATTGTGTTCCCAAATCTCATATTTCCTTTCGGACGGTCATCGATTTGTGTGTTTACCTGTAGTTATTTATGGTATATGTGGATATAATTGTGCGATATTCATACACTTCGTTCGAAGGATGATGAAACTCGTAGAAACTCATAGAATGATCATAGCATTTTTTTTCAAATTGTCTAAAATTCCCAAAGTACGTGCTATAAATATTAACAACACAGGCTTTCCTTATCAGGATACCTAAAGATAATGTTTACCGCGTGTTGTGACAAGTAGAATTTTCAGAATTTCATTTCGTCGAGTGGCTGATAATTCGCGTTTACATAATCACATCACTTACCACAGTGAATCCTGATTCTTACCTCCTCCCACTAACAACTATCCCTTCCATGATAATCGCTAGGGAACCACGCTATAGAGGCGACCCTTCTGGCCTTTGGGCGGCGGTTATCATACTAACATTCCTTCCCTTCCCCTGGTGACTGTAAGGACGTGGCCGGCGTCGTTATTGACAATTTAAAGCTCGAATCACCGAAAATTGCACAACGAGAATAATTTGCTAGTCCCAAGCGTCATTCTGTGTGTTCTTTGTGCAATTTGGTTGGTTCAGGTCAATCACGAAGAGCAACTACGAATTGTACAGTCTACACAAGCTCAAGCTCCAGCTCAAGCTCAGAACAATATTGCATTCTGTAATTCGATCGACTCAAATCCAATCGAGTTTTGGCAAATGAGAGAACCTTTCAACTCAATTCGACGACTTCCATGTTGTGGGCAATAACTGGACTTTGGAAGAATACCACAATGTTTGATCTTATATGTTCGGCTTCTGTACAGGCATTGCTTAAAATAAAAATTCCACCGATAGAAATTTTATATGATTGTGGGTCAATTACGCTGCCCAATCACCCTTCGTGTTATATTTGTTTTACGCCGTGGCCTAACATTTGTTGTTCGGTTGCCATTGGAAGAAATATAACATTCAAATTTGGTTTATCGGCGTTGCCTGGCAGTTGTTCGGTTGTCATAGGAACAAACAAAATATAAAAAAAAAACATTATGACAACGACGTAGACTGCCGCGATGTTTTTCGGGTGCGAACTATTTGAAAAATTTTGAAAACAAACTCAACAATATCCGGATGATCATTCCCATCCAAGGCGTTGTACTATAGGTGGACCGCAATGTTAAAATTGCTGTTCGGCCATTGCTCGTGAAAAAACAAATTTGTTCACAAAACAAGTCGTATCTTTTGGTGACAAATGCATTCGTTGGCAAAATAGCTGCTCGCGCTTTATTGTCGAATCATAACAGTGCAGAAGGATGTTTTAGTATATCTTTTCGCCTTTCTTTCCAAGCAAAATGTACTTCTGTTTGGCTCCCATCGGCGGGGAAAAGAATACTATCAGTTTACGGCGATGGTGACAAAAAATAACGCTGATTGTGGCTCCACTGATTTCGCTCAGGGAGGAGGAGAATGCTGTGCATATACCGGGAAGGAGATCCGGAAAGGGCCGTTACAAGTAATTGGCTAGAGCAACAGGAGGTTGTGCACTATATTCCACGAATATATATTTGCTTATTTTTTCCTTCAATTATTTTCCTTAGCGAGTTGACTTCGTGAAATCGTAACCACACACCCACACAAAAAGTAAATAATTCTGAAAGTTACGTCTCGCTACTCGTCTCACGTCATGTCCTGAAAGTGTCAAGAACGAAACACCTATAGTTCATCATCCTGTTCCCATCCGAGTTTCATTGTTTTATGAACCGCGTAGATGAAAGATTCTTCAATTATATTTTGAGGTTAGCGAAGCCTTTGACCAAACAAAGCCCTTCTCATAGTCTGTAACGTCATGTTTCAATTATGATGATGGTTACCCAAAGATATTCTCGATCAATACAAAACAAAATATGATAGCTTATCTATTGGGTCATTTAAAACGCAGTTATTTGTCACCAAATGAAGTTGATGGTCATATATCGGGATAAACTAATCCAATTGTGTCAGGATCAGGGCCCGAAATCTTCGAAGGTGAAAAATGAAGACCGACTCTACTCTCAGTAGCTTCGCTTCGACTAGAATTGCTTCGGCAGTCGCCCACAACAAAAAGTGACTTGACTAGAACATGAATTGACTAGCGTTGACTAGCGAGGATGACTGGTGAACTAGTCCAGTCAGTGGTTATTTCAACTGATTCGACTAATGAATACAAATCTGCCTCTTCATTCAACTGACTTCAATCCACATTTCTACTCCCCTAGGAACGAAATGTATACCCGCGTACGCAATCTTATTTTACGTTTATAAAGAGGAACGAAAACTTGACTTCTGATGTAAAAAAGTAGTTACCCCATCAATGGACGGTTTATTATCTACCCGTCGTGAACTCAAACCAACGAACTTAGACATTTATCAAGTATGCTGTAAAGGTTCTCGCGTTAGTAAAACGTATTGGTAAAAAGCGTGAAAAATTGCGCACACACACTGCACGCTATTTTATACGTGTGAGTAATTTTCGTGTATGAGAAATGAATGAGATGAATTTTCTTTATCAGCCATTCCATGCTTAACCGATATAGTAGAGATCAGATTTGGTAGTTTTGTTCCTTATCGTAAAATATTAGACTCGTATTTTTTTTATTTTTTTTCATATGGTGCCCATTTCCATTTCATGGAGGTCTGAAATTTTTTTTCCTGTTTTTTGAAATGATTTTCTCAGAAATTCATGACTTTTGAACCACTGTACAGATGATCGACATATCAAATCGAAGCCAATGAGCTTCTATGGAACAATTTACTGTATTTTTTTATAGTTAGAAATAGAAATAGAGATAGAAATTCATTTGATTCATTTTCAATTCAATATTTTTTTCATTCATTTTTGGAAAAAGGGGGAAAATTGATTTTCCGAATCACCCTAAAATGGAAATGGACACCCTAATGAAAAAATAAAAAAATACGGGTCTAATATTTAAATTGCCAATTCACACAAAATCTTGAGATCCGGCGCGGAATCGTGTTAAACAGAAACTTTATTCTTCATGTAATTACTTTGCCAGACTCCTGCGAATGTTCAATGGACCTGAACACGAATAATCTGCTCAAATTCAGATGTGTCAGCTTCATTTTGAGCTGTATGTGGCTTTGTCTGTGGAAAAATCCTGCCACTGTCTTTACCAGGCCCCGGTCAAGAGGATATGATCCGCGAGTCAAGATGTGTCGCAAATATAGCTGTCATTGCCAAACTATCAAACTTCTCGGTGAGCTCAAGGCGCCCATTCGCTAATCATATTAAATTGTTACGCCCAAGGCGTAACAAGGTGCGCCCATTCGCTAATCATATTAAACTCGAAACAATCGTCAAATTCGGGAAAATTTAAAGAAGGCAGTTTTGCAATCTTAAAATTTGAATGGAGATTCCTAAGTTATTCGATTAATTAAAACACGACGCTCTCTTAACCATTTGGCTATATATTTCACAACACACAACATATCAAAAACTCGCCATTATAATATAAAATCATCATCAGACACAATTCCAGTTCAATATTACGTAATACTGTATTGCATAGAATACATATTCGAAATAGAAAAGTAAATTTCCATTCATTATTTTTTATTTTAGAAGTGTGTTAATGTCATCCTGTAAATTCATGGCTGTAGAGTGGTTTTCACATTTTGACCCACCTACCAGTATTTGCATTTGCGACCCGGACATGTTTGACGCTGTCAAATGCAGTGTATTAGTATATGGATGCCCTAGGGCCGGTCTTTACCGCTCACAAGTAAACTTCGGAACACGTGTCGCAATCAAAACAAACGCCGCTGATTGACGGGATGCGGCAGAGTTCGCTTCGGGGGGCACTCAAATGTGTGTATGACTTTCGCGGTAACACCCTGTTTATATATTGAGTAGAAAAATAATGAATTACAGTAGTTGGCAAAATAAAGTGCCCACTAGTTTTTTTTTCTCATTTCCTTAATTTCTCTGGTTATAATAAAAAGTAAACAAATCATAATCATTCTTAAAATCTTATTTATTATGTTCTTTTTTAGTTTCATTCATGTTGAACTGAGAATAATGAAAGTTTTTGTTATAGAAAAAAAAACAGTTAGCATCCCAAATATCTCAAATATATGGATATGTATTATTCTGATATGTTCCCATCATGAGAACCTTCGATTGCTTATGTTTTGAGGATTTGGATGTTTAGAAACAACTGACTTGGCTCTGAATCATTTGTACGAGCGTTCGCACTTGGTGAAGTCGAGAAAAATGGAGAACGGAGTTATTCCAAAAACGTTTCTTTTGTGCATCCGAAATTTGGTCATTCGAGATGTCAAGAACGGTGAATCGCACCGGCAGCGGTTGGAAAGTCCATAAGAAGCTGAAGACGTTCGGATCGGTGGTGGATCGCCCAGGCAGTGGAAGGAAACCAAAAAACATATGCCAGCACAGACAAGGAGATCATTCGGGAAGTGAGGATAAATCCTAAAATGATCATCCGGCAGATCCAGGAAGTCTTTCGGCTTCACATTGGACTGTCCGTCGTCGCATCGAAGCGTATGGGTTCAGCAGCAGACTTAGAAACGGCCTTACATGAGCAAAACGGTACTGTGAATTCGAGCTTTTCAATCGAAAAAGGCGGGATCGTATGTGCTACAAGTCTACAACCTTGTGAAGAGCATGTCGAAGCGCTTATAGGAGGTCTTGAAGGCTAGGTCATATCAATTATTGGAATGTTCTTGTTTGCCTCCAGTTAAACTTATTTGACACTTTATTTGATCGGGACACTTTTTTGTCACTGTTTTTCTGGAATAATTTTTTTTATGAAAAAAAATGAGTGGGTTATATCTATGATATAACCGCAAGGTTCACGTGGAACTACCTTAGCTTAGCAATCATTCGTTTGTATTGATTAAATTCTTGATTGAATGAAACAGTTTCCAAATTCAATTGAGTTCAATATATTTGCTCTGTGAGTGAAAAAAATGAACAAATGCCGTCAATTCATTTATTGTGATTGATTGTTCTTCGTTACAAGTAAATTTAATGACGGACCTTTTACGTTTGGTATGATGACTAGAACAAAATATATGTACGGAAGAATTATCAAACGTTTGATGAACCAGCCTAAGGCTGAAAATCTTTCCAATAAAGACAAAACAAAAATTATCGAACGATTATTTTATTTTACATTTCCCTCTGAAGTTTACATCCCAAAGGTGTACATACTTCTCGAATCTCGAATTTGCTTGAAACTGGGAAGTTCATTCGCTTCTAGTGACTGCACGATTTTCCCAGGTTCCTAAGTTTAGAAGATCATGTTAGGACATACATATTCCACTCTGCACAAAGGCAAGCGAGGACAAAAGTACTCGCAGTTTGCATTTATTTGCAGAGCCGATTTCCCCAGAAACCTCGGTTTTGAAGTCTGTGTTAGGGAAACACATTTCAATCGGAACAAAAATACCCCCGATTTGTATGAATTCGCAATGCCGATTTCCCCACGCTTCATGGATTTGAAGTCTGTGTTAGGGAAACACATTCCAGTCGGAACAAAAATACCCCCGACTTGCATGAATTTGAAATACCGATTTCTCCAGGCACCTTGGTTTAGAAATCTCTATTAGGGAACACATTTCGGTGGGAACAAAAGCTCCCCCTACTTTCGTGTGTTCTTTTTCTTCTTTTTGGCTTTAAGAGGGTTTAAACTTTTCAGTTCACTCGCCTCTAGGCTCTTTCGTGTGCTTGCAATGCCGATTTCGCTGCTTGGTTTTAAAGTCTGTGTTAGGGAATATTTTTCGATGAGAACAAAAGTCCCCCTACTTTCATGTATTTGCAATGCCGATTTCCCCAAGGCTGCTTGGTTTTGATGGCTGTGTTAGGGAAACCGTAAATCGGGCCAATCAAAACGATGCAGTTAGGGCGTTTAGATAACGCCTAATATTTTACAGTTATTCAATTGTTTATCTAATGAAAAACAACATTTTGTTAGTTGCGATAGATGCGTAGAAATATTCCCTATCAAGTGATGCAAACATCTCTCCTATCCAGTACGAAATGTTCGAGCTATAAGCATTCGAAATCTTTCATTTTTTCCTGCATGTTCTGTGTTTAGGTTTTCATTTTACCCTCCATATATTCCGGTTAGACGTAGTCCCACGTCAAAATAACGCAAAAAACGATGTACAAATGTGTGGAGAGGTTATATCGAAGCAGTGTCGTTCCCGCAATTTGATAATATGATGAAAGATGAACACTGCTGATTTTTGACGTAGGACTACGTCTTTCATTTCTATACCGGGGTGTAAAATCAAAGTTTCGAAAACGAAAGCGTTACGCCGGAGACCGAGATTTTGAGTGTTAATAGCTCCTAAACAACTGAACGAAATGGTATGATAAACACTTCATTCGAAAGATAAAATGTCTACGCGTTCTATACTTGTTACTTTCTGATCCAAAAACTTGTTTCAATAGTCTTAAATTTGCTTTCAAAATAGGCTATTGAAATCACCAATCGGTATATAAGCGAGCGCCGCTCGGAAATCCACTCAGTTCTAATTGAACAGCGATTGGGGCATGTTGTCGCTGTTGTGGTGAAGCTCTTCATTTATCATGAAAGCGCGGATGAACGGTGTCACCAAGAGCCTGTTTGTGCACCTTAGACCAGAAGGGAATCCATCAGGAGGAGAGTGATGCTACAAACGGTTCCCCGGGAAGATCTCGAAGCAGCCGCTACACACACACACACATACACGCACGGAATTCTTTCCGTTTGGATCGAGAAAGATCCGGAAAATAATCTGCCAGTTCCTCTAGGAATTTAAAAATACATTCATGTGAAAGAGTTTATTTGAATGTTTTCTATCCATGTAACACTGTGACCAAATACATTAGGTTTTGTGATTTTTCAATCAATCGCAATCAACAGGATAGCTTCTGAAGATTATTCTTCCCCATCAGTAGGATATTTCCGTATCCAATATTGGATGCATAAAACCTTGTGCCTCCAACGTAACGCTCTCGTTTTCGAAGTTCTCCAAATATTCATTCATTCAGAATGAATTCAGATTCAACTTCATACAAATGATCTCTAAATCAACGATAGTCCTACGTCACCCTTGCGGTTATACCATAGATATAACCCACTTCCTGTTTTTTGTCTTTCATTGAAGCATCCATCATGAATCATCGCGACGCTTTCATTGGTCTCAGTTTGGAATGTTCAGCCGTAGTGGGGCCACTTAAGGGACCAAATTGGCGTTTCTGGAAAACGAGAAAAACATTTTCTCCATCCCGGATCATCTTCCGAAGTGATTGCAAATAAATATTTTGCACTTTCGCAAGAAGTGAATGTATAAATTTGGAATTTCGTGTGAAACCATTGAAACGGAACGTTTTGGAAGTTCCAAGAAGCAAATGCATGGAACAGCTGAAAACATCTCCGATTAGTTTATCTCATCACAATTTATATAAAAAACACACTTACCTCCAGTACGAAGACGTCTTCTTTGCTGATTATAGGTTAAAACAGTATCCCCAACAGAATCCGGCGAACAATGAAGCGAACAAACAAATATGTTTCGCGTATCGAACGAGCTTTTGTATTCGAAAAAGTTTAACCATTTCCGTCTCAACAATTTGTTGGTCGGAAAATGGTGGAAAGTTATCCGATTTTCTTCAAAATTTTTCAGCTCCGGTATCGCGGGACGTTGCACTTCGACATATTGCTTGAGTAAACAAACACTGTTCAGTATGGAATCGATAAAAAATCACATCAAACCTTACCTGCAGTGAAAATGCGGTACACTATCGTGATTATCGTCGGCTCGACCAACGATTTGGTCACTTTTTACGATTTTTTGAACTTTTCAAAACAAGAAATATTGAAAAAACTTCCGAACATCGAACAAATTGAGGATTGTTTATTACTATCTTCTTTGTGTGCGCGCTCCGTGTGTATACACATGTAATATCACTTCCCTTTTATTCTACGTACTTTGGTAAACGACCGGCAGGGTTTGTAGAAAAGAATAATTGACGGAGACGGACGGCTCGTTTGGTTTTTGTCTCGGCTTTTGTTTTGATTTGGTTATACAGTAATTTACATCTACATCGACTTTAACCTAATTGAACAGATCTGTGATGCAACACATTTAATTAGACATTTTTACCTCTAGTTGGACATTTTTGTAAACATTGAGTTCGGGGCCCAAATTATGGCCCCACATTGAAAGTCGCCACCAGCCGCAAATGTCCAATTACTGGTCAAAACCGACTCCAGTGCGACACTGAGTGGTGCCTCAGCATATCGCTTTATAAGTAACTAACTGTACTTTTTATGCCAACATATCTCTTAGCTCCAAATTTCGGAGTGAAAATCATTCGCGATTAGTTGAAAGAATTATTCTATTTATTATTGTTATTGCATAAGGGTCGGACTACGGGGTTTAAGCATTTGAATAATTGAATTCAATGATTCTCATTGAATTTTTCAAAATTTAGAACTGATTCTAGGCATGCTGATTTGAAAGAGGGCATTGCAACTTAAAATTGTTGTAGGTGGCGACACCATGAATAAAATTAAATAAATCATTCGTTTGGCATTTGACGTGACGGTGCTGGTGGAAGCATTGACTGCATGTGTGAATTGGTGGAGACGTTGACGGAACGTAGACGTTCTTCTCCGTAACGTGCTATGTGAATCGCACAGTAGACGGCTGCTTCACGGCGCCGTAAAGAGGTTGGTCCGGTCGAAATTTGCCATTTGGGTTTCGAACCGGTCCGGCGGAAACCGGATAATGTGTAATCGGCCTAATATTATGAATTATAGGCTGTATCGGTACCTGTAAATGATATTAAAATGAAGGCTATAACCCAAAGACTTTTAGGGTTTTGATTATTCAATTATTTACAATAATAAAGTTCACTATCATTACATTTTAAAAAGAAGTGTTCGGAATTTGAATCATGCATAGAAACTAGATTCATTTTCCGAACACTACTTCGATATTTTTGAATGAAGATTTCTACATAAAATATCATTTTTTTCACCCATTTATTGTAGGTTCATACATTCTCTAGCACTTGACATGAAAACAACAAACAAAATAGTTGAAATAACTACAAAAACTGAAAAATGAACGATGCTTATATTTTGCGGAATTTGCTAACGCAAAATTTTATCATTGGTTTTGACTGTCACTTTTTGCCAGAGATCGAAATGCTCGCCGATTTGAGACGAAAAACATCCGTTTTCACCCACAGGGAAAAATAGCTGAGAATATAGGAGGCGAGAGAATGTTATACGCTCACTTCGATTCTCGCGAGAAACGCAAAGCCGATTTTTATTTTTCGGTAAGTTATGATTGCCGAAAAATGGTTTCGTTTTCAGTGACTCCTTGATGCCGATAATGGTTTTTCACTTCTTCAGTACAGCTGAAAACATTGCATGAAAATATGCGGCAATATTGGGTTTCATCGTGAAGTGAACATGAGATGGATTAATATTTGTACAATTCAGACGCTGTCCAAATGCAAATCGTTTGGACGCTGTCCTAACAGATTAACGTTGGTAAAGTTAGCTATGATTTTTCGCTCCATATTTTCAGTACCAAATGAGAGACGAAAAACCATTCTCGATGAACTTCCGAGAACGCACATCTCTTTCTCTCTGAAAAAGAATTTTCGGTGAAAACGGAGAGACGAAAATATCAACAATACACGGTTCATCGAAAACTAGATTGATTGATTGAATATTTATCGTGCATCCGAGCGAGGATTTCGATCTCTGCTTTTTGCAAATGTCTAATATTATAAATTATACCAAGCAAACATTAAATCGTATAATTTTGCACGTGCCAAATCTTACAAGAAATCCGAATAAATCATAATTGCATATGATATCAATCAAAGTATGTATCGTGTATATTTATAATCGCATAAAATGTAAAAACTCGATTTTATATACCATTATCAAATTAAGTCGCAATTCGGTATAATAAACATCAATTTAATGATGTACATTGTCGTAAAATATATTTAATCCGCATCATATGCGTATATTACGCTGGTTCAGTTTGTGTGTCGTATAAGCGTATAATTTAAATCGATTCAGTTCTGTAGTAAATCGTGTTGCATGCTGAAGAAAATCATGAAACAGTAAATCATATTAGATCCTAATAAAGAACATATTACATCATATTGAAATGTCATTGAAATGCTGATGCACTCGAAAGTTTTAACCGCTGTTAAATCAAATTTCAGATAGCCGCGCGAGATAGCTGGTGGATGATAATCCAGACGACCGGAGTTCGAACCCACATCGGAGCAGTTTTCACCAAACATCAATCTGTGCCATTTTAAACATTCATATTCCACTCCCAACACAAGTCAATCAAACAATTATTATTTCTCCAAACATAAATACTCATATATAAAAATAGCGATTCGTGAGGCTATAATAAACATTTCACGAAAATATTTTGCGCCATTTGTTTTATTTCTATGTCTGTAATAAATCGTATATGAGTATGGCAAAAGTCGTATTTGATGCTTTGACAATTCATGAGTATATTCATATTAGATCGCAATTCAATTTCAACATAATCGCTATAATAGCCGGTCAAAGTTGCATATTCATCCAAACAAATTCGGTAAGCATTTGCCATGCATGTATATGGCCTCCACTTTTGCATGCATATGCCAGTTAGGCGCATTATATGCCAACCAAATTTTAGGGCATATGATGTTTTATATACGCTTGTTATGCGATTTAATGTTTGCTGGGTAGGCTGTATTGATACCTGTGAATGATGTCAAAATGAAGCCAATACCTCAAAGAATGTTCGGGTTTTCATTATTCAATTATTTATAACAGGTTTAGTAAATTTACATTCAAAAATTAAGTGTTCGGAATTTGAGACAAAACGATACGGTTCAACAATAGAAGCCGATGACATTATAAAAAACCCAAATTGAGCCGTACTTTTTGAGATATAGGGGAGATTTAGGGGTGATCCAAATCACCCCGTGTTACCCTGATTTTGAATGACTTTGTGTGTCCCACTTTGTCTCGCGATGGGTGCCTTTAATCGGGCCGACTTCCAAGCGACGCTCGCTCATCTTATACCGTTACCTCTGCAGTTGATCCATCAAATTAGTACCACATTAAAGGCGACAAACGATCCCACGACGAACCGTCGGTTCTGTTGGCTTGGTATGTAAATTACTCCACTGCAACAGGGTGTAACAGTGGTAGACCAACAACAAGCGTGTATAGACAAAATCCACACATATTTAGATTTTGTATTTTTTGAAGCTTAAAGATGTTCATCAACCGGAACAGTGAATTGGTATAGCGATTGAGATTCTATTGTCATTGTGCACTGTGTTTGTCCCGGAAACACTGCTATAGCGTGACGTTTGCCAATCGGTTATCCATTTATGTCTCGTATTTAGGTTATCAGACCATCAGCAACCGCAATCACAAATAATAACAAAAAAACTTGTATGTTACCGTTATCAAGCGACGAACCCGGACAAACTCATTTGCATCGTTTGATCATCAAATCCCCGCCGTTTACCTCCGCGTATTCCACAGACTGTGTCTTAAATGTGTAGGGTTACTTCAACTCCCGGCTGATGAATAATTAATGTGCCACAAGAAACGACGACAGCGTCTTTTGCAGCAGCAGCGGCTCATCAGAAGAAGTCACTCACTGTTTTGAATTCCGGGCGTATTATCCGCTGCCACAGAGAGAGAGAGAGGAGGTAAAAATTATCGCCGCGAACAAAGTAGCCCGGCTTTTGATTCAACTGGTTTCGATGGGAATATGGAATAGGGCAATGTATCGCGCTATCGGTGACGCGTGTGATCTGTGTTGCCAGCGTGTTTTGATTCTCACACAAATTTACGCCCCAAAAAGACCCTTCCTGAGAGTTTTTTTTCTTTCGCGAAAGCGAAAGGCAAATAAAACGGCAATTATTAACCTAGCAATAAAGTTGGTTATACCACAGCACACACCCCGAATAAAACACTACAACCTCTAATCATATCTTCGTATCAATCCCCAGCATCGAAAGCGCCCGCAGATGAAAGGGAAAATCGAAAGGAAAAATATACACACTCACGAACCCGGGCTTACATGAATGGCATTATTATTAATGTGGCTGCATTACCCAACCGAAACTCCGCGCCCGGGGCATCTTCCTTCCTCCTCGTGCAGGAATTCTCGCTCGCTTCGAGTCCCATTGATGGGCAGAGCTTTATTGCATTGTGAACCTCGTGAATAAAGGGGGAAGCGTCTTCCAGCATCCGCGTAGCAAGAAACAGGAATTGTGGTGGTGCTTGGGCACTCCATCATGTTGTACTTGAAGGGCGACATAAAACCACACGGCGCGATGAGGTAACGAACCGTTTCACTACGCGCCACTTCCGGAGAAGACGTCGTAGATGACCAAAACGGAATTGAAATGAGCATCGTATTCCTTTCTCGATTTGCTAAAGTAGTGCACACTGTAATGTAAAGTATGTACAGAATCGTGCGTATGACACCGGACACCAGGCAGGCAAATTGCCTTGCGCTTGAAAACCGATAGACTCCAGTGCACCAGTGTTCCGTATACCTACCGGGTATAGATAAGGTCCGAAGCGTTTACTTTATCGGCCCGTTACCTTTAATAGCCGAGTGGCGGAGGGTGGAGGACGGGAACCAACCGGACTGCTCGCTCGCTTATGATAGCGCCCATTGCTGATGCGGGGGACTGTGCTTTGCCGTGATTTTGAACCTGCCGGAGTCCGTGAATTTCTTGTTGCGGGGTTCGTACCCATGCTGTCCGTCGGTTGACGAAGCACAGCATGCGGATGCGTGTGGCGTGTCCAATGGCAGTGGAACGAGAAAATGTTAATTATTTGTAGTTGTGTTTTCAGGATGTCCGAACGATGGTTACACACGCGGAAAAAGCTATTAGGGTCCTGGAGCAGTTGAATTGATGAGATATTCTGATTTTTGTTCATTGCACGAGATATGCGATTGAGAAATTCGGACTTTCTCTACTATACGCTCTCTGAGAGCTGGCACCAGGGTTGCCACATATACAGAATATTCTGTATTTTACAGATTTTTTTTTCCAAATTTCAGATACAGAATCTGTATATACAGAATTATAGATTTTCAGCCAAGATACAGAATTTACAGATTTTTTTTGAAATTCAATTTTAAATATTAAATTTATTACAGTGCATACATAGATACCATGATTTATAGCAAAGTTGGACGCATCGCAACGAGATGGCTTTCGTTGGAGGCAGTTATTAAGCGAAATCTTGAACGATATAAAGAGCTCAAGTTTTTTTATTTTTTTCGTTCCAAGTTATGTATGACCACAATCAATTTTCCAATCATATATTGACCCATTTAAACGACCCTATGACTAAACCGATTATACTGTTCCTAATACTGTACTGTTCTACCGCTCATCAATAATGTAAATCACTCCTTTCAATCAGAGAGTTCTCAATTTTGCGAACTTTATAATGAGAGAAGACTGTTATTATTGATCATGTTAGGTATCTTATGCTTGGAGAGCTACGTGCAACGATTCGTTGATGCTGACCTTAATGTGAAATATTTTGAAGACTTTCTGAAGAAGCCTGAGGATGTTTGCATTGGCATCGATGCAGAAGAAGCTGAAAAAGGATTGGATGCTGCTAAAAAGTTGATCTTTAAATTGATTTGTCGTGACTTCTATATTGAACTGGTGAAACATAGTTGCAGCTTTGAGAAACCCTCAAAATTTCGTCAAGCTACCAAACCTTAACGATTTGATACTACAATTTCCTCAATTCGTTGAAACAGGTAATACAAAAGGCTTGGGTTACGAATTAAGGCTACTCAAGTCGAATATAAATAATAATTCCATGAGGCAAAAATTGAGTGACTCGGATATAACTTGGTCCCAGCTGTTGGATATTAAAAGGCGTGATGGGAAATTTTTGTATCCATTGCTAAGGCCGTTGTAAGACATTTTTTGCGGCTCCCCAAAGCTTATGCCTCACAAATAAATGAACCGAAAAAAGACATTTGATGACATTCATCAGCAAGTGTTGAGCGAATATTTTTGCTCTACAGTGCCAACAAAACAAAGTCCGGAAATCGGTTAGTTCACACAATTATGGGCTTTATTTTGAGAGCGAAGAACCATATATCGGCTCAAGGAGGAGCGTCAAAGATGAAGCTGAAGGAAACTTTGAAGGCAAAGTACAACAAAACCATGTAAAAACATCGTTCAATTTAGAGGCGAAAAACTTTCCTATGATTTATTTTGTTGTATTGACACGAATTTAACAACCCATAAATAAGAAAAATAAGTTCAAAGTGAAAATAAACTTTTATTTTAATTTTTTTCCTCTAACTTCCCGATACAGATTTTTGGGCTAAAAATACAGATGTACAGCTTTTTTCAGAAAATTTTACAGATTTAAATGTGGCAACCCTGGCTGGCACGTAATTAACACACTGTATATTCAATTGAACTTGTTTTTTTCTGAGTGCTCTATTATTATGTACACTGATGGACGCAAAATAAAAACCAACCCCATTTGAAT
The DNA here is from genome assembly GCF_029784135.1 of Toxorhynchites rutilus septentrionalis. Taxonomy (NCBI): domain Eukaryota; kingdom Metazoa; phylum Arthropoda; class Insecta; order Diptera; family Culicidae; genus Toxorhynchites; species Toxorhynchites rutilus. Next base: position 189,149,410 of record NC_073744.1, on the reverse strand, counting down.
TCAAAGTGTTCCAATATTAAAAGTTTTTTCAAACTTTTTGATATTCCTGTCAATACTATGTAAAAGTAGATGATAAGTGAACCATTTTTCCATTTCAGTACCGTTGATTTGTTTTTCAGAGAAACAAAAAATTACTTTTGTTCCTAAATGTGTATTTTTTGAGGATGACATAAAAAAATAATCGTGGTTTATTTAAAATATAAATAAATAAAAACAAATAATTAATAGTCAATCTGACTCAATATGGCATCGATAATCAACTGACAACGCTTTGGTATACTCTCCACGCTTTGGTTACCTCCTCAGGTAACCCATGAATATTATCCGTCATCGAATTTTAAGAATACGACAAATTGAAGAGCCCGTGAAAAATCAAAATATTCAACAGTCTTTAAAATACATCGCTGGTCCGTTAGTCGAAATACATTCGATTTCGTAATTCAGTTTCGTCGATTGGTTGGGAATCCGCGTTTACAGAATCATATCACTTACCACAGTGAATCCTAATTATTACCCCTTCCCTTTCGGACGGCGAATATCATACTAACATTCCCTCCCTTCCCCTGGTGACTGTAAGGACGTGGCCGGCGTCGTTATTGACCATTTAAAGCTCGAATCACCGAAAATTGCAAAAAATTGAATTATTTGCTAGTCCCAAGCGTCATTCTGTGTGTTCTTTGTGCAATTTGGTTGGTTCAGGTCAATCACGGAGGGCAACTACGAATTGTACAGTCTACCCAAGCTCAAGCTCAGGCTCAAACTGGAATACTTTGATTTCGAAAAGGGGTTGATTTGTAGATTTGCAGTGTATGTTATATCTTTTTGAGAAAAAGATAGTTACATCGGTAGAATTTGAATGACAGAAACATGAATTAGCACCCAAAATGAATTACTTTCGAGTGGTATAATTATTTCCCACTCATGTGGAGGCGATCTGGCGTATTGGTTAACATCTGTACCTCTCACGCTAAAGATCACGGGTTCAATTCTCACTCCCAACATTCTTCCAACGGAATAAATCCGTTGGTCCAAATGATGAACCAGCCAGAAGGCTGAAAATCACTATAATACAGCAAGAAAAAAAATCCCACTTATGTGTGTTCTATAGGGTATACACAGAATGAACGCATAAAAAAGGGATGGACATCATTTTAAATCTTAAACTCTGAAGTTTTGGAATATTTTACGAACAAATTTTTATCTTGGTATGTGTAGTGAACAAGAATATCATAATAAATATCGATTGAAAGAATCGATTTATTTCTGCTTTTTCAAAGATTTTCTGGACTAACATTGTTTGAATGAAAAATTTTCCCTTCGTCTTTGATGATCGCATCGTAAATCGAAAGCCAGTTTTGAAAACTTTAATAATTTCCATTCTATTGCATCAATTTAAAAAAATTTATTAATCATCAAAGACGAAAGGAACATTTTTCATTCACACTAAAAAATCTCCGTATTGAAAGGTCCTACAAGAAAGTTATAGGAAACGAATGAAAGCTGGCTGATAAGGCTAATGGGATTTGCTATTGAACTAGTTGGCAAAAAAATTGTGTTAGTCCTCAAAATCTTTGACAAAAATAAGAAATCGATTTTTTATTTCTTCCCGATATTTTTGTTCACTACATCTACACACAACAAAATAAAAATTTGGTCGTAAAATATTTCAAAACTTGAGAGTTTGAGATTGAAAATTATGTACATTCTATCTTTATGCGGTCATTCTATGTACAAAAAAAACTATTTTGTTTGAAATGAAAAAATCGGTAATTGCACTGACCAGCTTTGACCACTGCGTGATATTGTCAATATGTGCGAGATGCCTCAAAAAGGTGGGAATAAATATTGATTATATTTGTCATTCATGTTCGCATCATAAACAACGAGCACACATTCATTTTTCGTTCGCAACAGTATTCACGACAATACTGTCCGGAACTCACTGACATTAAATAAAAATAAATCAGTGCATAACAAATGACTCAATAGGCTAAAGAAGCTAATTCTATTTAAATTGAAATAAATTGAATTGATTTACGGACTATTGGAAATGATTTTTTTTAACTCGGACTTTTAACCCTTTCCCGTACAAAATCGAGGCTCACTCGTGGGTACGTGAATAACATAGAGCGCTAGAACGCTCAGCAGGCTGGTGAAATCACTTAATGTGTGACGTATTAAATAATACGGGGAGGGGTTAAAAACGAAAGATTATCTGTTTGCCCGTCTCGTTTGGATATACATAATGACAAAAATAAATTAGTTCAACTTTCTTTATTTAGTTCCACTAAACTCAAAATAACTGTAAACAGAGGATTATCATCTTAACCAACCAGAATGCTCACCTAGCAAGCATTGAATCGTATAACTTTTGCATATACAACATATGTTAGACCTTACTAACTTATGCATGTAAAAGTGCAGGCGATACAGGTACCTATTAAGACTATTGTCAATCGAATATACGATTTATTATAGACATAGAAAAAAGCAGAGGTAGAGTTGTAACGAAATACAACGAAATTACGATGCTTGTTACAATGATATGCAATTTGGCCCGACAATGTTATACGAATTGAGTAGAATGTACGTTATTACGATGCTCGTTGAACCGATGGACGACCATCAATGATATATAAAATCGTGTTTTTGCGATTTGTATGATTTTAGCTCCACTAACTCCACGATAGATCCGCTATGGCTTATGTACAGTGTCGACTTCTTGCGGTGATATCCATCTAGGGAGGCAAATTAACTTCTACCAGATCAGCAAACTTTCACTCCATGTTATTTGATCATTTATATTTCTACTAAAACACCATCGGCTACCAGAGAGGTATGATAGGATTCCGAAGGCATCTCTTTCGTATCATATGTAATAGTTTGAACCACTCTAGAATTATATTTTTGATAGCCATTTGGAGTTCTGCTTTATAATCCAAACAAGCGGAGTTCGAATCCCATCGAAGCAATATTCTTAACGATCACCACCACTCATTTTGAACATTTATATCTCTTTTCCACTCAAAGTCATCGAATAATTTCTATTTCTACAAACACTAATGTTCTCATATATAAAAACGGCGATTTATCGAGCTAATCATTTTACTTAAATATTTTCCACATTTTTGACGTGGGACTACGTCTAACCGGAGTATATGGGGGGTAAAATGAAAACCTAAACACAGAACATGCAGGAAAAAATGAAAGATTCCGAATGCTTATAACTCGAACAATTCTTACTGGATCGGAAAGATGTTTCCATCAATTGATAAGGGATATTTCTACGCTTTTATCGCAATTAATAAAATATTATTTTTCATTAGATAAACAATTGAATAACTGTAAAATGTTAAGCGTTATCTAAACGCCCTTACTGCCTCATTTTGATTGGTCCGATCTACAGTTTCCCTAACACAACCATCAAAACCAAGCAGCCCTGGGGGAAATCGGCATTGCGAATACATGAAAGTATGGGGACTTTTGTTCTCACCAAAATGTGTTCCCTAACACAGATTTCAAAACCAAGGAGCGTTGCAGAGATCGGCATTGCATATACATGAAAGTCGGGGGTATTTTTATTTCCGACTGAAATGTGTTTCCCTAACACAGACTTTAAATCCAAGGAGCGTGGGGAAATTGGCATTCCAAATACATGTAAGTCGGGAGCCTTTTTGTTCCGACTAAAATGTATTTGCCTAACACAGACTTCAAAACCAAGATGTCTGTGCTCTGCAAATAAATGCAAACTTCGAGTACTTCGCTTGCCTTTGTGCAAACTAGAATATGTTTCCTTAACACGGTCTCCTAAACTTAGGAACCTGGGAAAATCGTACAGACACTAAAGACGAATGAACTTTCAAGTTTAAAGCCTCTATAGTATAAAAAGTAGAAGTTGAAGCTGTTGATTCATGCAAGCCGAGGGCACTTCTGCAAGTGTTTTCCTAACACGAATTACAAAAGCGGGTACGAACAAAACGCGTTGACTCGGTTATCCATTATTGAATTTAATGTCTTCATATCTTGTGCTCACTGAATTTCTACGCATACCATTTGATGATTAGGCAAAATGTTGTTAACCATTTGCTGCGATAACGCCTTTTGATTAAGAAATACACCCATACCTCGCTTTACGGCCTAGATTCGTTCCACGAAACTTGGCCGCAAAGCGAAAAGTCGTTTAAAGAATCAATTATTCTAATACAAATCCATACAAATTCAATACGATTGGTTCCAAATTTCTTGAATATGTTTATCATTCAAAATACAGTTTATCTTTTCATTTCTTTTAAAAATACATACATAGCAAGTACATATATTTGGCTGTACATGGAATGGCTGTATATCGACTTCGAAAACAAAATTCTTGCCGCTCTAGCGAATCATTTTAGGCCGTAATATCCAAATGTGCCTTAATTGAAGAGGGCTGTTATAGCGAAATGCCGTATAAAGAGCAGCCGTATAGCGAGGTATGGGTGTATGCGTTCGACGTACATGTCAAAATCGAAACTGAGTGCCTGAAGTTCATAAAAAATCAAGCAAATTCGCGGTTCGAGAAGTACGTACACTTGAGAGATGCAAACTTCAGAAGGAAACGTAAAATTGTATAATCTTTTGATAATTCTTCCGTTCACATATTTTGTCCTAGGCATCATGTCAAACGTAAAAGGACTGTCATTAAATTTAATTGTAACGGAGAACATTATCTATCACAATGCATGAATTGATCTTACATGGCATTATACAATCTTTTTACTCACAAAGCAAATATATTGAATTCAATTGAATTCGGGAATTGTTTCATTCCATCAAAAATTTAATTAATACAAACAAATGATTGCTAAGCTAAGGTAGCCCACGTCAACCTTGCGGTTATATCACAGATATAACCCACCCATTATTGTTTATTGTTGATTATATATACGAATAAAAATAGTCGTATTAGGTGCATATGTAAATCGTATGTTCATCCAAACTAATTCATAAGCATTTGACATGCATGTATATTGCCTCCACTTTTGCATGTATAAGCTAGTTAGACGCATCATATATCACTCAATATATGCAATTTATTTTAGCCATACTTGTATATTTATAAATAAAAATTTCAAAATAAAATTCTTATATCAAACCATCGATGAAGATGAGCCTCATTCTAATTTTGTTCTAAAATTTTATTCATTCAATTAAATCATACGATCATTCATATATAAACATAAACATTCCCACCTCTCCACCGTTCATTTTAAATCTCGCGTAGAAATCTGTCAGTTATGCATACACTCTTCGCCGAAACATAGTGGAAAAAATATATTCGTCTATGTAAACAAGCAGCGAAAGAGGAGACAGTTTTAGACGAGTGATTTGTATGGAGTTTCACTGTCGTGGTCGACGTCTGGAGGCTACTTTCATGTTCAGGACCATAATCTGGATTTAAAGCTAGTTTTAAAACATTTTATGCCAAACGTTTGAAGAATCGAACAGCAACTTTGATCATTTTTCATGGCCTTGGACAGCAACCATATGGTAAGGTCTTTGCATCAAATGATAGCTTAGTTTATTAGCTACCACTTACTATCAATTTCATTAAATTTTGTATAACTTTATTGGGCAATAAATTCGATTTAAAGTAACTATATGCGAAAAATACATAACCTCATATAATCTAACAAAAAATAAAACCTTCAAAAATTCAAAAATATGTAAACTTTTCTACAATATTGCTTTGATAAAAGATTGATAGAAGACATCACACAATGTGATGTAGGACAAAACCCATTGGATTGAACCTCCTACAGGGACAAAAATGTAATTTTTGAAGATTGGGTTTCTGTAACGCCTATAATCAAAATTACACCAAGGGCTTTTGTTAAAAAAATAATTTTTACAGCTTGGTCGTCAATGAGTTAAAATATTAAAATTGAAATGGAACGTTTTCCATCATCTTGTTTATATTTGAAAACTTAAAACCGTATTCCTGGCTATCATTTAACCATTTAAAAGTGTCTCCTCTTTCGCTGCTTGTTTACATAGACGAATATATTTTTCTCCACTATGTTTCGGCGAAGAGTGTATGCATAACTGACAGGTTTCTACACGAGATTTTAAATGAACGGTAGAGCAGGGATGCCAGGTGATGTTTTCAAATGTCTTCAGATGGTACAAAAAAATGTCTTCAAATGTCTTCGCAATCATATCGGAGGAACCTAAAATTGATAACTTACTTTTGAATAAAGTTTGATAGCTTATTCAATGTTTATTCTAGTTGGTATTGTTATATAGCGCATTTCATTAAATTTACCTTCAGGGTTTGAAGTTTATTTCAATAAATGTGAACAAAGAATATAACACGCAACTGCGAACTAAATTTTGTGAATTTTGAATGATAAATGGCTTGATAAACCGTAGATTTAATGAATATATCCCCAGTTCTTCCGCAAAAACGGAACTGTGATAACTCAATTTGTTAATTTCAGCTTCAATGCTTTGGTTGTAACTCAAACCATATCCACTGATAAAAAAAAGCAAGCGTATGACACTGAGACAAAAGCCCTACTTCGTTTAACGATATTTTCGACCATAGTTAGAATTTCATGGAAATAAAATCTCTCAAAAACCCAAGTACGCTATCATACTGAAATGTTTTTACATATTTCATAATGTCTTCAAAATGTCTTCCCAAATCAAATGTCTTCACAGTAAGTCGAGTAAACGAAATTTTTCTGCCACTCTTCATTATAATACTCTTCACTCTTCATTATAATATAATTATAATATAATCAGACACAACTTTCGTTTTTTTTTTCAATATTTGCAATTAGACTATTAATCTAATATATAAAATACAGGGTTTTCCAACTTTAAATTCCGAAAGTAAATTGAAATAAAAAACACTTAAAATTCGAATTTCGATGAAACTTTTATTTCAAATTAAAGTTTGGTTTATGACACCTAGGGCTTCCTGGCACACCTTGATTCGGAACAGGTAATTTTCGATGACTTTTCGGCACATATGGGGCGGTATCTCGGTCATAACTTCACGAATGTTGTCTTTCAAATGTTCAAGGGTTTGCGGAGAGTTGGCATAGACACGATCTTTCGCATAACCCCACAAAAAAAAGTCTAGCGGGTTCAAATCGCATGATCTGGACTGCCAATTGGCATCACCAAAACGCGAAATTATGCGTCCCTCAAATTTCGTTCGCAATATGGCCATGTTCGGTCGTGTTGTGTGGCACGTGGCGCCGTCCTGCTGAAACCACATGTCATCCGTATCCATATCTTCAATTTGTGGCGCTCACCATACACAGTTACCGTCTCGCCGTCCTCATTTTCAAAGAAATAAAGCTCGATGACTCCACAAGACCATAATGCGCACCAAACAGTGACTTTTGGCGGATGCAATGGCCTCTCAACAATCACGTGTGGATTTTCTGAGCCCCATATACGGAAATTTTGGGTGTTCACATAGCCACCGAGCTCGAAATGTGCCTCATCGTTGAAGAAAATTTGATGCGAAAATTCAGCATTTTGCTGCTGTTGTTCGTTCACCCAATCGACGCATTCCATGGTCACCACGCTCTAATTTTTATACCAGTTGGACTTTATATGGATGTAGGTGCAAGTCCAAATGCAAAATTCGCCACAATGATGTGTTTGACAAGCCCAATTGCTGAACACGCCGAAAACATTCGGGTCATCCTCCACACTGGCAGCGACAGCAGCAATATTTTCGCTACATTACACACATTACGATGATGCACAGGTTTCACAATATCCGCTACGGATCCAGTTTGTTCAAATTAACGCAGTACATTAGCGATTGTGTGCTCTGTAGGCCGTCCATGACGACCAAAATCCGTCCGTAATGCTCGAAAAACATTTGCCGGTTTTTCATCATTTTTATAGTATAATTTAACAAAATTAACACGTTGTGCGATGCTAAAACGATCCATATTGTAAAATGGCAGACATTCAACTAACGATATGACGCTTTGGTTGACAGCTATGTCAAACGGTTGTCAGCGCAGGGCTGTATACTTTCGGAAGCCCGAAATGGAAAACCCTGTACATATTTGATACAGAAAAAATGATTTTCATTCATAATTTTTATACTAAAAGTTTGTTCATAGTATAGATATAGTATTATGTGTCATACTTTAAGGTTATTTTCAAAAAAGGCATTCACGTGAAACATAAAACATACTGCCAAGCCAATTCTTAATTCGGGGATGTGGCGTGCGAGGTATAAAACATTTTTAATGCGATTGAAATATTTGTTGTTCACTCCTTAATCGAATGAACTGTCTGACGTTCTGAGGCTGAAGTATACACCTTTCAATTACATGTGCTGCCAACAGTACGACATTATATTTTTCTTGTATCAAACGAATACTCTATGTAGTAGAATGACAGAGAAGAGAGTGCTCTTGTTGTATATGTTGGCACTTTTCCTTCGAAGTTCCAAGTAGCTGCGCTCAGAACAAATCTTCCTCATTGACAATTCCTTCAATTCGTTGTATACCGTGCTGGTTGCTGGTTGGCTGGTTGGTAAGCCTCAAATAAGACCACTCGCCTAGCGCCTAGCTTCTCTGGCACACGTGAAAGTACCAACAACCCATGGCAACCCAGTAGTCGTCTGTCAACCGCCATCAACCTGTTCAGATGACCCAAATTCCGGTGTTTGCACACGTGCCCATGCCACTTACTTAAACCCCATCACATCGGCAGTGCTCGACTGCGTTCCATTCTAGTCGCACCTGAAAACTCTTTTTCAGCGCAAATAAACACACATAGCTGTATGTCACAAAACAAACATTTCGTTGGGCCTTCCGATGATCTATCGAGCTCGATTCCAGTGTCTTCGTGGAGGGCCACCCCGCAGCAAGTACCCGCACCGTTCCTAGGCTGCTTCTGCTGCTGCTAGAACTGTTACATCAACCAACGATCATACGCTGCTGTGAGGATCGGTGAGTTTTGGTCGTGTGCGATGATTAGACCAGCGCTCTTCACGATCCAAGATTCATGCACTCGCAGTCTTTATGGACCTTTTTCTTTCCTCGCTGAAAAATGCGATGGATCAGCTGTGGCTTCTTGAGCAGCAAAATGTCACCGATGAAGGTTGCTCTGCCACCATTTGTGAATGCTTGCAACCACGAATTCAATGGTCAATCGTGGGCATTGTGTAGAGAATCAGTCTTCAGAGCGCAGAAGAGAAGGTGCATTCGTTAACTTGAGCTTCCATTTCGTTTCATCATCAGAGTACTAATTAGTTCGCTAATTCACAGTACGATGAAAGGAGAGGCACTTGGGAAAACGTAATTCGAATAAAAACCCTTGATCTTGATCGGCAACAGCTGTGCATTTTTCCCATTCGAGGTTAGCAAAAAATGGTGGGAACCATTGATGGGAACTATCTCAACAAAGTGCGAGCATGGTTCCCAGGTTCCATAGTAAACTATGATCTGCTATTTCGCTGCTCATCTGGATATCTGCAAAAATATATCGAGAATCAAAAGATAATTCAGATGTCATAATAAAACCCCTGACGTCAACAAGGCGTGACATTTAAATTAGTCTTCTAGCCGGCTTCACCCTGGTGCCTACCAATGAGCGGAATAATCGTCGCGAGCGCTAATTTCCCCCTAATATGCTGCATGGCACTGCATAAAACATACCTAGAAGGGTCTGCCAGTTGCTCCGTAATGAATAACCATTATCACCTGAGGACTCTAGCAGACGGGGCGAAATAGACTTGCTCGCCGGACCTGTCAAGAGCTTGTCTCGGCACTAGTGCCGAGGCAAGTTTTTTCTCTTCTAACGTGCCCTTCTTGATTTTTAATAAATTCAAACCTCTGGCAGCAGCCCGAGTGTCACCGTAATGTCAATTGGTCGCTACGAGACGGCCTGTAAAAACTGTGAAATATATATACCCCCGAGACTGGGCGGCAGTGCCGCCAGTGACCACCTTTCTAATTCCCCAACGATGGCCACAACGTGACATACACACGCGATGGGGGCAATTCTAGGCACAACGCGGGGACACCACGTGGACCACACACGAAATCTATGCGCGACATGCGCGAGTAAACGCATTGTGCGCACACGCCTCGCCTCCGACGACGTGTTCCGATTGCGTCAGGATCTGCCTGCCCGACCATTAGACCTGGTCTGGCCCCCAAACTCTTGAAGCTCTCTCGAGTAGATACAGCTGACGCAAGAATAGTGCAATAAAATGAATAACGACGTTACTATTTCCACACCGATCTAGTTGGCTATGTGCGGCGGCGCGCTCATTAGCAGGCGACCTCATTTTGTTTGTGGCTGACGCTCTGTCTCTCTCTCTAGCGCTGCTCACCGCACATTCTGGCAATTGATATCCTATTCACGCGAGCTACTTTGACTGCGATGATTTATGCAGAATAGTGAAGCGTCGTGTCGCGCGCTGCTCTGTCGATCGAGGTTGTTTCAAGTTTAGAGCGGTTGTTTTTCTTCCACCACTCGAATCGCTTCCTATCGGATCGTGAACGGAAAGTGAAAGTGAACATCGCGAGAGGTTTTCGCTGGCTTAACCTGATTTGTCCGGCCAATCGAATGGGTGAAGATTTGCCTCGAATTCGCAGAGGTTGAGAAATCCTGATCGAGGGGTGAATACGATGCACTCAAGCACTCATCATAGAGAGTGGAAAAACGAGTCTAACATAAGTTTTTCGGTACACGCGGTCAGTTTCTCCCCATCCAGCTGCGATCTCCTGAATTGTGTAACCGTTAATCAATTTCATCGTCAGTAATCGAAGAAGATAATGAACAAATTACCTGAAGGCATCCAAAGCGTCGCGTTCGGTGAAGCTAACCTGCAGAGTGATGGAGCTATTCACAGAAATAGCTAAATATTGAATGTTTGCCTATGTGAGGTTAAGTTTCGAATTTAATTTCCTGTTTTACACAATCGACGGTTAATCACTATTTGTGGGTGTGATGTGAAATGTCAGTCTGATGTTAACCATACTGTTATGGGAAAAAAAATCTCAGTTAACTGACAGAATCAAGTTTTGAACCTTTCGATGCCAAATTAACCCATTAGTGCCCAGCGTATGAAATTTATTACGCAAAAATGCCCGTTTTTGAAAAACTGTTTCTGATGAAACTAAAGTGTTAAGCGCATTTTAACACGTTTGTCCCCACGTCGGTCCCTGGGGACTGACACTGAAACTGCGGAGAGCCAGACACTGGGAAAAAATGACTTTAAATTCGGATGAGTGACAAAAATCCAGCAAAGTTCGAGTTCATGATGATCAAGCCTAAACACTCGAAGACATCGGAAGTTAAGTTTCGCGGAATAAATCGTTTCAATAATACGAATCCAACTGGTACCCAACGAAGGTGTGCGTATTGCAACCGATGTACGACGTATATTTGCTTGAAGTGTGATGTCGGTTTGCACCCTTCGGAGTGCTTTTTCCGGTACCATACTCAGTGATACTAAATCCGATACACTGCCGTTCTACGCATAACTGTACTATGTTCTATGCAATCTCTATGAACCGTGGGACAATTATGCGTAGAACGGCAGTACATGATAGTGCTAATAAACCATAAAAATGGTTTTTTTTTCCAAAATATATATTTTATTAAGGCACATGTGGCGTTAGCCTGACGGGGCCGGGAGTTCAATATTTTGACAATTTTTGTCTTACAACTATGTTAGTAATATGTAACCGATTACTCGCGGTTGGCTCGAGGTTAGTATTACAAGTGTTCTCATAATCGGTATGTTGCAGTCTTCGATGCTCTGTACGTGTACCCGACACGGGATACTTCCTATTGGGATGCAGCTGACCATTAATCAGCAACGCCCCGTTAGTCTGTACCCCATATCTAGCGTGGTGCGTCTTTCTCGACTCGAGGAATCCAGGATAGAATGGTCACTAGCCGGCGCAATCATCAGTTCGTGTAGAGTTGTCATGAGCGGTACAACCTTTGGCTCTTGTTGAATGATCAGTGGACTGCACAACCTTTGGCCCGTGCATCTGTAAAGAGTGTGTGTATGTATTGCCGCGACTAAGTAAAAGTTTATCGATCGGATAGGAGGGATATGAAACGGGGACACAACGAAAGAAACATCATTAAACATTGACATCGGCGTTTCTGAGGAACAGATATAGATGAAGCAGAAGATCAGGATCCCGGCTACCTAAGATATCCCGGACGGGGATATCCGATTGTCTGCCTTGTGCTCTCAGTGCTCTAGAGAGCTGAGAGCGAGCAGCATGGAACCGGATACACGACCAGACAACATGCTCGATGTCGTGGTAGCCATCGCCACAATCACAAAGATTGTTTGCTGCGAGCCCAATGCGATAGAGATGCGCGTTTAGGTTGTAGTGATTGGACATAAGCCGAGATATCACGCAAATGAAATCACGACCTACATTCAATCCCTTGAACCATGCACTCGTCGAGACCTTAGGGATAATCGTGTGTAACCAACGACCGAACTCATCACCACTCCACATGCGCTGCCAACTTACGAGCGTATACTGACGAGGAATGTGGAAAAATTCATTATAAGCAATTTGCCTTTCAAAAAATGTGCCTTCTAAAGCGCCCACCTTAGCTAGCGAGTCCGCTTTCTCATTCCCCGGAATCGAGCAATGAGAGGGAACCCATGCTAAGGTAATCTTGAATAATTTTTCGACCAAAACACTCAATAGTTGTCTTATTCTTGTTAGGAAAGCGTTTATCAACTTTCATTGAGCGGATTGCCTCTATTGAGCTGAGACTGTCTGAAAAAATAAAATTGTGGTCGATGGGCAATGTTTCAATGATCCCTAATGCTTAATATATCGCACCCAGTTCAGCGACATACACGGAACAAGGATCTTTGAGTTTGAAGCAGGCACTGAAAATGGTTGTTGAAGTTGAATTTTATGAAATAAAACCGTTTTGTTCGATATTCAAATTATTTCCATTTTTGATACTGTATCGGCTCAGCGTATGAAATTTCATACGTCAGATATCTCAACTTCCGAAGAACTCCAAACCAAAATATTGCGTTTCCCTCCCGTTTCGGGACAAACTTAGATGGACTAAAAAGTTTCATGCCATTTGGATCAAGTTCTTGTACACCTGGGCAGTAATGGGTTAAAGTGTTTTGGGCGCTTAGTTTTATTCACTGCAGCGCCCCTAGTTGTCACATCGTGGAACTATTGACAGAGTTCTGATCCGGATGGTTTGTTTATTCGGTAGTGAAAATTTTATTCCAAAGTTATCGACGATGGAAAGCGAAAGGCGGGAGAAAATTCTGCACACTCACGTTGAGAGCCAGACGTGCTCAGGAAGAAAGATCGCAAAATTCCTGATACTTCCAAAATCGACTGTAAATACCGTACTCAAACGTTACCGAGAGGCCGTTGGATTGGGCGAAACCAATCAGGCGCTGAGGTGGAACATATGACCGGAATCTACGAGCAAACGTGATTCGAGCAGTCCACAACAATTCTAGGCTCTCCTTGCGGGGTTTGGTAAATTTGTATGCGAGAAGTCTTGCGGTCGTATCATGACAGCAAACACCCCAACAGGACGCTGGAACAAAACCTGGTTGCAGAAACCCGTGCAAGGAAGCTGTTCGAGTAAGTGTTGACCTAGTACAAAGGATGCGTTTAGATGAACGACGGAACATACGTAAAAATGGATTTCGGACAAATAGCCAGTAAGAAAATTTTACCTTGCCAAGTGTAAAGGGGGTGTTGCAGGTAGGTTCAAATTTGTTCACGCAGATAAATTTGTCCGTAAGTTGATGATTTGGCAAGGGATCTGTTATTGTGGAGAGAAGACAAAGGTTTTCATCATTGGGGCACCAACGAATGGAAAAGTTTACAAGGAGGAGTGTCTTCAGAACAGGATTTTTCTATTCATACGATAACGGTGAAGTTCTGGCCTGACTTGGTGCATGTCCCATTGAAGCAAAAAGTTGATAATCTAACGGAACTAGGTCTGGAGTGCGATGCGGGTGCGGTAACGTTAAGGATATTTATTGCGGCTTTAGCGGTGTGTGCCGGAGCGTTGTCATGCTGTAATATCACTTTACGTGTCTCTGGCCTCATTACGGTCTTTTCTTCCATCAATGCTTCAAATTCATCCTTCGGTGTCAACAGCGATCTACAGAGTTCACCGTTTTTGATAATTTTTGTTTACGTCTAACAACCCATATAATTCCTCGCCATCAAACCACTTCTTTGGCCTGTCTTGCTCGGTGTGACGAAGCATTATTATCAAGACAAATCACTTTTTTTGCCATTTCTGATATTCCGATCGTTTTTGGAACTGATTATTGTTCTTTCATGACCGGAAGCAATTATGATTACGCTTCAACAACGCCAAACCGGCTGTTGAATCATCAACGCACCGCTGTTTTTGATCGACGATCATCAAACGCGGCACCCATCGCGCGAATAGCTTTTTAATGTCCAAAATGTCGTACAAAATGTATCCCACTCGTTCTTTTAAAATGCCTACGGCCTCAGCTAACTCGCGTAACGTCACATTACGATCATTCAAAACGAGTCGATGCACTTGTTTTACTATTTCTGGATTCGTAGCCTCCTTTGGCCTTCCAGAGTGAGGTGCATCTGCGGAGCTTGTAGGGCCCATTTTGAATTCACTAAACCGTCGATAAACTATTGTTCTCAAAGGAGCAGAAGAGGAATAAAATTTCGATTGATTTTTCAGGAGTTTTACTCACCAAAACACAATGTTTGATCAAAATACTATATTCCTCTTTCTTTATTTTCTATACGAATACTCAGGTAGTGACACTTAAACAACTGTAGTTTGTGAACAAATAAACGAAAAATTCCGTTGTTGAAAAAATCCGGGACTCTTCAGCCCATGCAGTAAAAGTATAGATGGAAAGTGTTTTCTGAGAGTAAAAAGGAGAACATAAACAACGTTAACCTGTAACCTTTTCGCGACGGAGGCGTTTATGTGGCAAAGTATACGAAAAGGGTTCATGCATGCTAATTCGCAATGTGTCTCTTGTTTTGTTCTCTCATGTTGCTATGGCATATGTATTATACAAAGGGTATTGAGTAAAGGCTCTACCAGTATGGGAAGGTAGCCCATTTTTGTTATTTTTAAGTTCATTTAATAGTATAAATGAGAATGTCAAAAGCAGTGCAAAAGAAGTATCATCTGGTTAAAACACCTGATCTGAGCAGGAATTAAAAATGACGCTCCCACCACGCTGTGTATGATTAACCATACCATATTTCTCCGCAATCCAATTGGGAACAACAGGTTAACTACAATCACTTTCTACATTCAGTGAGAGATATTCCTAAACTATGACTCCACTCCTTTAAACAAGTTCAAGTCGTTTGGTGCCTGCAACACTCGGAAGGTTAGCTTCTCTTCGCCAATCTGGCGCTCCTCATAATTTTCCCGATAAATAAAACCAAGAAACTCAATTCCCAGACCGGCATCGGTTTGTCGAAATGTTTTCTTCTCCATCAGCATGTCTCCATTAACGCAGGCGCGCCGCTGCTTGTTGACCGCATATCGACCCGGCAAACGCTTCCGGAAGAGAACCGGGCGATCTCTGTGAACTTTTACTTTCCCTCCACCCCTGATCACGACGACCGGCGCATGACGCGATTTATACACTCACGACGAACCCGGCGTTGGCTATTATTTAATACACACATTGCGCGCGAATCGAGTACCCGCTCTCTCAAGTCGACTGATGCCGCGTGACTTGTTTATTTTTTTGTCGTACTCGATCGAGAGCGAAGAAACGGGAAGTTCAGTTTCAATTCCGTTGGTTGCAATCGAGACGCAGCATCGTGCGTTGATCCCACCGCTTCGAGGAGCCTATTCACCTTGTGTGTGGACTTTCGTTTTCCACTTCCGAATCGATTTGGTTTTTTTCAACTCGAACTAACAAATGAACAGTTAGAAAAATGAAGTTGAAGCCCCGTCATGTCGTATAATCGGTGTATCTCCCTCTCGATTATCTCAAATTCCAAGGATCGTCACCCGTTCACCGCTTTCGAAACACCACAAAGCATATGGCCAACGGTAGAAACTATGCGCAGATGGTTCGAACATATTTCAACGCGGCCAAAAAAACCGCAAACACTCATCTACACGTTCCATCGCCGCCAAGTCTCTAGAAAATCCCACACATGTTGTCTGCCAATGACCGCAGAGACCCTCGATGTGTCCTAGAAACATCAGTCTCGTTTAACAGCAGCAGTAGCATACCATCACTAGCAACTCCACACCAGAGATGCACTAAGTGATTGCGAAAAAATAGCAAAGTGACTGCAAGCAAAATATGCCACATCCTTCCTACCCACTTGTGACTTGACGACGAAGACGAACGCGCTCGATCGTCATCGTTCGTCATTTTCTGCCAGACAGCAAGGTGGCAGCGCGCCGAGAACCGTCATAAGCTGTCATAATGCTCTGGAGAGGAAAAAAAAACAAGCAAAAAGCCATCGCGATGGGAACAACAACTCATTCGACGCCTACTCAAAGTTTGCCTTTCTCTTGCCTATGAAATAGGGCTCACAATGGAGCAGTTCGCAAATGTTGTGAGTCAGCATTTTTCGTATACAGGCAAACCTTTTTTGGTGCGGTCTTTTTTTTGTGCGAATTTTTGACGTGGGACTACGTCTAACCGGAGTATATGGGGGTAAAATGCAAACCCAAACACATAACATGCAGGAAAAAATGAAAGATTCCGAATGCTTATAACTCGAACATTTCTTACTGGATCGGAAGGATGTTTGCATCAATTGATAGAGAATATTTCTACGCTTCGATTGCAATTAATAAAATGTTGTTTATCATTAGATAAATAATTGAATAACTGTAAAATGTTTAGCGTTATCTAAACGCCCTTATTATCTAGTTTTGATTGGCCCGATTTCCGGATTCCCCAGCACAGCTATCAAAACCAAGCAGTCTTGGAGAAATCTACATTGCAAATACATGAAAGTCGGGGGCATTTTCGTTCCGACTGAAATGTGTTTCCCTAACACAGACTTCAAATCCATGGGGCGTAGGGAAATTGGCATTGTAAATACATGCAAGTCGGGGTTATTTTTGTTCCGACTGAAATGTGTTTACTTAATACAGACTTCAAAACCAAGGTGTCTGGGAAAATCGGCATACACTGAAGTCGCTTTTTACGCGGCTTTTTTACGCGGTTTTTGAAATTTACACGGCTCTCGGGATTTACGCGGTTTTTTTTCACGCAGATTTCGGAATTTACGCGGATCTCGATATTTCCGCGGTTTTTTTTACGCAGCACGTATCAACCGCGTACAAATTCAATGTGCTAACTTCACGAAATAAGTTTGTATTGAATCACTGATTAGTAGCTGAGAAATAAAAGGAGATACAGATATCATGATTGTAGCATACAAAAAAAAATCAGTTAATCAATTGTTTAAATATGAGTTGCATTTTTAATTAATAGTTCACTGTTTGTTAGATTTTTATACGGATTTTAAAATTCACCCGGTTTATTTTTACGCGGATTTTGGAATTTACGCGGTTTTCTTTTATGCGTAAATATAATATTTTGCCTTAGGCATCATACCAAACGTAAAAGGACTGTCATTAAATTTACCTGTAACGAAGAACATAATCTATCACAATGCATGAATTGACCTTACATGGCATTATACAATCTTTTTACTCGCAAAGCAAATATATTGAATTCGGAATTTGTTCATTCAATTAAAAATTATATCAATATAAACAAATGATTGCTAAGCTAAACCCACGTCAACCTTGCGGTTATATCATAGATATAACCCATCCATTTTTTTGTGCAATTTTCTATTCTTGTGCGGTATATGAATAGAAGCATGTTTGACGAAGATCTCTTCCATTTAGTTTTTTTCCCGATGTTTTATATGCATTTCCGTGAGAAAATAGCATATTTACGTCTAAATTATCCACTTCTCAATTCATCCCCAACCTTTCATCAAATGCTCTAAGTTACACATGACATGATTTCTGATAGCAACAGGTTTCGACATTCAACCAAAAGTACAAAACAGCAAAGCAGGGAAAAAAAAGGAAATCGAATGATGAACGGCGTGGATTTGATTCAGCTTTTTTAAAACGGTGCCGTTCTACGCATAGTTGTCCCATGTTACTTTTTGGCAATTTTCACTTTTTCTTCACAAAACGATGTTTTTATGCCTAATCTTCGGGAAAAACACTAAAAAAGTTATTGTTTGTTCCCAGCTTTTAAAAAACAACATCAAGCTCAATTGTCCCATGTTGATATTCTATTCATAACCATCCCACCATGTATTTTTTGTAGATACACTTCAAATAAATCGGTTGAAGTACAAAAATTTTACGCCACGCTTTCAACAGGGCTAATGCACTCATTTCTGGTTTGGAAGAACGAACAAATTCGCAAACAACTAAAAAAAATTAACAGAATACGTGTACACCTTGTTAGCGAATGCCTAATAACAGTGAAGTTTATATTCTGTAAAGTATTGCAGACTACTCCCTACTTCATACAGCGATGTGTTTATGCATAATCTTTCGGAAAAAACATAATAAAACTCATTGTTTGTTCCCAGTATTTCAAAAAACAACATCAAGTTTAATTGTCCAATGTTGATATTCTATGCATAACTGTCCCACCTAAAATTTCAAGCCCGTAACCAAGATTGATTGATTAAAATTAGGGGATCTTTTCACATTTTATTTAACAATAGTTTTCTGCTTATAAAAAAAACCCAGTGTGTTGCTGAACCGAGATGAAGTTTTTGGTGAACAAAAATGCTAGAAAACATTGAATGCGTTTTTCACAGTTGCTGATTTTGGAACATGGGACAACTATGCGTAGAACGGGAGCCTATCTACCACAAAAATTTATTTTTTTTTCAAATTGTGTACCGAACACCATTTTTTAAAGCTACCGGTGAAGTTTATGCGATTTTTTGTGCGGTCCCTATCCCCAGCACAAAAAATGGTTTGCCTGTATACACAGTATTTTGCGAGAACAGGATCTACCACTTTGTTCGGGGTTCGGTTCTGTAAGAATAGTCAACATAATTTAATTCTACACTTGAGGAATAAAAGAGCATGTTGCAACATCGAGATTTTAAGTGATTTTTTAAAGGCTGTAACTTCGTGGAATCAACATATACACACCCCCTAACTCTATCTCCAATATAAAGGGTGTGTCACATCAAATTGCATCACGGAAAAAACGCTGTAGAAATTTAATTTTTAGGAATTATATCTTCAGCTTTCGCTTGTAATCAGATAAGAGTGTATAGATCACGTTGGCCATGCTTCACTGTCAATTTTTCGTAAATTTGGAAAAATGTCGTCGAACGAAAAAGAGCGTCGTGAATTAATCCTGTGCACTCATTTCGAGAATCCGGAGTTGTCACATCGGGACATCGGTAAGATGCTGGGAATCGTCCAATCCACGGTCAGCAGAGTACTAAAACGATACTTCGAGAACCTAACCATCGACCGGAAGGTGAAGAACGGCAAAAATGGATGCTCCGTCAGTGAAAAAGATCACAAGCGCGTAATTCAGCAGTTTAGACGTGATCCGAGAAGTTCGGTCCGGGATGTCGCCAATAAGCTGAATTTGTCAAGTTCATTCGTCCAGCGGACCAAGCAGCGGGAGGGCCTGCGTACATACAAGGTTCAGAAGGCTCCTAACCGCGACGAAAGGCATAACATGGTGGGGAAGACGCGAGCCCGGAAACTGTACACCGAAATGCTGACGAAGCCGCATTGCCTGGTAATGGACGACGAAACCTACGTCAAAGCGGACTTTCGTCAGCTATCAACTATCCAAGTTTGCCAAAAAGCACATGGTGTGGCAAGCGATCTGCTCTTGCGGAAAGCGGAGCGCCCCCTTCGTGATGACCGGCACGGTAAACGGGCAGGTTTACCTTAAGGAGTGCCTACAGAAGCGCTTACTACCACTATTGAAGCAGCACGAGGGCCCGACCATCTGCTGGCCGGATCTCGCTTCGTGCCACTATTCAAAGGACGTGTTGGAGTGGTACGAAGCCAACGGGGTCACCTTCGTGCCAAAGGAAATGAACCCGCCCAACGCGCCGGAGCTTCGCCCAATAGAGAAATATTGGGCGATTATGAAGCAGGCCCTCCGGAAGAACCCAAAAGTTATCAAATCGGAGGTGGACTTCAAGAGAAAATGGATTTCTGTTCAAAAAACAGGAAGTGGGTTATATCTATGGTATAACCGCAAGGGTGACGTAGGACTATCGTTGATTTAGAGATCATTTGTTTGAAGTTGGATCTGAATTCATTCTGAATGAATGAATATTTGGGGGACTTCGAAAACGAGAGCGTTACGTTGGAGGCACAAGGTTTTATGCATCCAATATTGGATACGGAAATATCCTACTAATGGGGAAGAATAATTTTCAGAAGCTATCCTGTTAATTGCGATTGATTGAAAAATCACAAAACCAAATGTATTTGGTCACAGTGTTACATGGATAGAAAACATTCAAATAAACTCTTTCACATGAATGTATTTTTAAATTCCCAGAGGAACTGGCAGATTATTTTCCGGATCTTTCTCGATGCTGAATGGCATCCAAACGGAAAGAATTCCGTGCGTGTGTGTGTGTGTGTGTGTAGCGGCTACTTCGATGGTCACCTTCTCTTCTCCTGAAGGATCGGCTTCTCTGTGCTACCTCACAGTTTCAGACAAACTGCTTGATTTTCAGAGCAGATCTCGATCCTTCGTCGACCAGCACCCTGAGCAACGATGTTGTCTTGTCGATGTCCTCACGAAAAATGAATGCATCTCACCACCCGAATATCGCTTAAGTATGCTTTTTGTGCGTGATTGAATCGAGAGAAGGTGTGGTTTACGATGGCAATTTGGAAGGCAAACTAGAGGAGAATGAACTCTCTGAGCTCGGAACTTTCGGCGACTGAGCAATAATCGATTGTGGGCGCATACAATATTAGATACGGAAATATGCTACTGATGGGGAAGAATAATCTTCAGAAGCTATCCTGTTAATTGCGATTGATTGGAAAATCACAAAACCAAATGTATTTGGTCACAGTGTTACATGGATAGAAAACATTCAAATAAACTCTTTCACATGAATGTAAAAATACAATTCCCAGAGGAACTGACAGATTATTTCCCGGATCCTTCTCGATGCTGAATTGCATCCGAATGGAAAGAATTCCGCGCGTGTATGTGTGTGTATGTGTGTAGCGGCTGCTTCGAGATCTTCCCGGGGAACCGTTTGTGGCATCACTCTCCTCCTGATGGATTCCCTTCTGGCCTAAGGTGCACAAACAGTCTCTTGGCGACACCGTTCATCCGCGCTTTCATGATAAACGAAGAGCTTCAACACAACAGCGACAACATGCTCCAATCGCTGTTCAATTTGAACTGAGTGGATTTCCGAGCGGCGCTCGCTTTTATACCGATTGGTGATTTCAATAGCCTGTTTTGAAAGCAATTTTAAGACTATTGAAACAAGTTTTTGGATCAGAAAGTAACAAGTATAGAACGCGTAGACATTTTATCTTTCGAATGAAGTGTTTATCATACCATTTCGTTCAGTTGTTTAGGAGCTATTAACGCTCAAAATCTCGGTCTCCGGCGTAACGCTTTCGTTTTCGAAACTTTGATTTTACACCCCGGTATAGAAATGAAAGACGTAGTCCTACGTCAAAAAACTACAACCTGACGTTGTACAGAACCTTATGGACGGGGTAAAGAGGAAGGTGCGAGCATACGGGCTTGGGCTCGAAGTATGAATAAAAAGAAAATGCCAAAAGTTGTTTAATAGTTTTTATTTTACTGTCTAAAATTTTCAAAAGGATCGGTCTACTGGGCGAATTTCTACAGCGTTTTTCCGTGATGCAATTTGATGTGACACACCCTTTAGATAGGGTAAGTGTACCTATAATGGAGGAAATATGTCACCAACTTACATAAATTTGCGAATAAATACTCTATTTTAGTTTAAAAGTATACTTTTCCTGACAATTTGACTCTGTGTTTGAAGATTCTCTACTGTCATTGCGCGTGTTTTTCAGTATATGTCAAAAAGTGGAAGCGTAAACAACATAGTTGCCACTTCGAATATGTCGAATTTCGTACCAACGAGAGTGTTTTGCGGGGAGTGTTACTTCATTACTTCAATATGAAGAAAAAAGGTGCGGAAGTCATCGCATTTTAGTGGAAGCTTATGGAAGCCATGCTCCAACTGAGCGAACGTATCAGACGTGGTTTGCACGGTTTACAAGTGGTAATTTTGAGTTGGAAGACGAAGAACGTTTCGGACTGCCAAAAAAGTTTGAAAATGAAGAATTGGAGGCTTTACTCGACCACGATTCGCCACAAACGCAACAAGAACTTGCAGATACACTTGGAGTAGCTCAGCAAACCATATCCGATCGTTTAAAAGCAATGGGAATGATCCGAAAGATAGGACATTGGGTGCCGTATGAATTCAAGCCACGAGACGTCGAACGCCGTTTTTTCACGTGCGAACAACTGCTCCAACGGCATAAAATAAAGGGTTTTTTTGCATCGAATCGTTACTGGCGATGAAAAGTGTGTTCATTACGACAATCCTGAACGTCGGACAACTTCTGGAAATCCCGGCCATGCAACAACATCGACGGCCGTGCGGAATATTCACGGTCAGAAGGTTATGCTGTCTATTTGGCGGTGCCAGCTGGGTGTGGTGTACTATGAGCCGCTAAACCTGAATGAAACCAATACGGGGGACCTCTACCGATGACAATTGATGCGTTTGAGCCGTGCACTGAAGGATAAACGGTCACAATACGAGCAAAGACGCGATCAAGTTATTTTGCAGCTCGACAATGGTCGGCCGCATGTCGCGAAACCTCGATACTTGGAAACGCTGAAATGGGAGGTCCTATCCCACCCGCTGTATTCTCCAGGCATTGCTCCGTCCGATTAATACCTTTTTCGATCGATGCAACATGGCCTGGTTGACCAAGACTTCTCCAATTTTGTTGAAGTCAAAAATTGGATCGATTCGTAGTTAGCCGTGAATTGCCAAAAAGATGGGAAAAAGTTGTGACTAGCGATGGGTAATACTTTGAATATTAAGTTTGTAACCATTTTTGCAGAATGAAGCATTAATTTTTGAAAAAATAATACCAAGAAACTTACCTTATATAATATAACTATTAGTTTGAAAATGTCACTTCCATGTACCCATTATGGCAATAGTGTTCCTGGAGTTTCATGAAAAGTGTACTTATCATGGTAATAGTCGGTGTCAAATGGAAAAAAAAGTGTAAATAGGATTCAAATAATACTTCAATCATAATTACTAAACAAAACTATGCCTCTAAATCTTATTCCTAGTATGCAATACTCTGTCGTTCATTCTACACTCGACAAAAAATTAAAGGAACAGAGCGCGAAACCATATTTTTAAGTGATTTTAGAAATGCTGTAACTTTGTGGAATAAACAACGTACGAGGATCGGATGTTTGTCATTTGAAAGCTTTAAATTTTATGTTTTGAGATGTAGTACTTGAATGTTTCTATCTTGTTGGTGTAGTGGAAGTCAATAGTGAATCGAATTAACCTTATCAATCAATTATTATTTTTGGCGCTCCTAACCAATTAAACGAAGCCCAGTGCCATCAACTTCAATCCACGGATATACAAACTCAAACTCGAATTCGTACCAAGATAGGGCGATCTCGGATCGATTCGTAGAAGATCAATCTTTTCCATTCCGATTTCCGTTTTTTGGATCGATCTTTTGTACTCGAGAAAATCGATTTTTTTACTTTCGATCTTTTCGATTTTTTTGTAGATTTGTTTTCAGTATACATCGATTTTTTATCTCACCAAAGGTCACCTAACATTTTTTTTAAACATAATGTCAACATTTGGACTGCTTCTTCTACGATTTACTTCTGTACAAACGCTGACAGAGACAGCTACTGAGGGGATGAACTGTAACCGGTTGTGCATAGGATCCTGAACCTGAAGTTGACATTAATTACAGGCGAAAGGTTGTTTTCTAGATCTGGCGATCTAGATCAAGAATCGGCTTCGACTGAATGACAGAGTGCA
The DNA here is from genome assembly GCF_029784135.1 of Toxorhynchites rutilus septentrionalis. NCBI lineage: Eukaryota > Metazoa > Arthropoda > Insecta > Diptera > Culicidae > Toxorhynchites > Toxorhynchites rutilus. The sequence continues at coordinate 189,125,279 of NC_073744.1, read as the reverse complement.
GAGTGCGTGTATTTGTGAAAACGTGTATGTATATGTGTGAGTATTATGACTCCCTGAAATCCTCGTATGAAAACTAGAGTTACGAATCATTCATTCTGAGAGTATGCATATCATTCTGAACTTTTGCTACAATATGCGTTTAAGTGCTCCTTTATTTTGCTCCTAACTTGGATCGATCAGCCAAAACAAACGTATCGGCTGAAAGTATCAATATGAAACCATACCTTGAAAGTGGCGCTTCTAAAACCTCTCACTCGATCAGCTTCACATACGAACCCGCCGCTTACGGTTCAACAGCTCGAATTTCGATTCTTCCATCTAGAGAACCATTCCACAGTCCATGGCTTTATCAACATGCTCCTTAGCTAACTTAAGCCGTTTGGCTTTGTTTACCTTGCTAATAAATGGGCGCTTCCGAGAAACTTTGCTATTCAATCACTGTGTTACGAGACAGCGACGAACAGTTCGACCAGAAACTGATAGCTGAACGGTTTTCTAAATCTCGCAGGCAGTAATCTTCTTGACTTTGTGCATGATATTGGTGTCCATTTTCGCAACCGAAGAATTCAGAAGAATTTTCCCAACCGCTGCCGTGCTGATACTGTACTTCCTAGCGACAACCATATTCGATTCACCGTTTTGCACATCAACCTCCAATATTCGGATACATAACTGCCGTAATTTTGCAAAGTGACGCAAGCGCCCGAGGGAAGAATTTTCAGTACGAGGCTTTTCTTAAAATTGCATGTATAATCAGCATACGTGTACACTACAAAAATCTGATCTGTACAAAATGTGTACACTAGATGAAAAAACATTGCCGTTGGCTTGATTTTTGAAAAAAATCAGTTTTATTTGAGTAAAATTACCAGCGCCAGTTTTTTGTGGAAACAGCGAATTTAAAATCGCTGTTTCCACTACCTATTGGCGTTGATCCATCAAAGCATGCGAGAATCTGTCTCCAACTATTTTTGCACACAAGCAGTCAAATTTCTTTCGCGTTTTCCAAGTTTTACGTAAATATAAGTGAGTGAAACGATATGAAGCTAATTCGTGAGTACGATAGCACTAGTGATAGTGAATCTGAAGAAGCGGCGGTCCATGAAGCACTTGTTGAGATCCGAAGAAAGCCACTTTGCAAGCGCCAGGAAGCTCATCAGCAGTATGTAGAGCGTAGAAAACTATCACGGGCCGTAATAGCTGTTGACTGTTTCTGTGATTTGAAGTGCTCTTCACACATTTCAAAAGGCAGAAGATTTGAAATCAATGAAATTTATTGGAACATATCTTTGGATAAGAAAAGATTGTTCATACTGGAACACAGCTCTCGTCAGGATATAAAACGTAGACATGTTGAACGTGGTTCTGGATTCAAACGGACGTATACGTATGCTTTTAGGCTGACCGATGAAAGGGATTCTGTCTATCCGGTATGCTTGAAATTCTTTCTAAACACATTAGGATATCAATCGAACAGGAAGTAAGTTACAGAATACGTTTATTATTTGTAACTAAAATTGTCAATATTTCATAATGTGTAATTTATTCTAGCAATTTAATATATAGAACACATAAATCAACCAACAAGGTGCTGCCTGTGAATAATCACAATTTAAGGAAGGTTCCATTGAAACCTCTTGCACAAGCTGTACAGGAAGATATACTGTCCTACAATCCAACCATTTCACACTACAGAAGAGAGCACGCGCCGAATGTCCGTTACTTACCGTCGGATCTAACATGTAAGAAAATGCATGAACTATTCATAGTCCGGCGTGAAGATAAGTCTCTAAAAGGATGCAGTTATTCATATTACAATAAGATACTATCGGATATGAAAATTCACTTCACCAAACTTGGTCATGAGCTCTGTGAAAAGTGTCGTGTAGCAGAAATTCATTTGAAAACGACTGGTCATCGAAAGCAGAACCACGAAGGGATTGAGTTTCGCAACGAAGTTTCAATGGCCAATGACAAAAGTGATGAGAATGAAAATCATCTTGAGCGAGCTGAAAGTAACTGTAGTTTCGAATTCGTCTCAGCTGCACCAGAAGTGAATGATGAGAAATGTGCTGAATGCATTGCTTGGTTAAAACACCGTGATGCAGCTATCACATCGCGACATGAATATGAAAAAGATAAAACACTTGCTGAAGGTCTTAAAGTTTCCGTGGATATGCAAAAGGTTTGAATTTTTTTATATTTTTCAAGTTAATTAATACCTATATTTTTCCTTCGATCTAAAATAGGTAATTCAGTTGCCAAGAATGGAGCGATTTAAGGATGTCATTTTTGCCAGGAGAATTGTTGCCATGAATGAAACATTTGCACCACTAGCAGGAGGAAAGAATGGAGCAGTCCATGCTATGTTATGGAACGAAACCATAAGCGGACGAAAGTCATCAGAATTGATGAGTGTTTTCTCAAAACATCTGATTTTGAATGGTTCCACGAAAAGGGTTCTATACTGGTTAGACAATTGTTCTAGCCAGAACAAGAATTGGAACCTTTTCATTCACATGATTCTGTTAGTCAATTCTTCACTCGTGAACACTGAAGAAATAACGTTCAAATACTTAGAATCAGGACACACTTTCATGTCTGCTGACGCGTTTCATGCCGCCGTTGAGCGAAGTATGAGGAAACATCAGAACGGAGAGCTCTACACATTTTCCGACGTTGTTACATGCGTCGAGCAGGCTAATGTAGTGGAGAAGCCGATCGTAACAATAATGAACTACACCGATTTTTTCCAAAACAAAATACAATTAAAGCCATCCGCATTAAAACACATGAAGCAGCGTCCCAAATTATCTGATGTAAAACATATACAGTTCACGCGAGGATGCTTTGAGTTTTGCTACAAGATACGTTTTGATGGAGAATTTAAGAGAGTGCAACTGTTCACCAAAACTCAGCTGAAAGAAGTGAAGAAACCGTCATTTACCCTCCAATCAACACTAAGCTTCAATTCTTCCGAAAGAGGAATTGCGCAGTCGAGGAAAGAAAATATCGTCAAGAAGCTTTGTCCCTTGATGCCTGAGAAAAAACCACACTTCTGGGGAGACCTCACGATCAACAATAACACTGATGACGATTAATTATTTAATTACAATAAAGATTGTAATGTGCAATATGATAACAGAAATACATCTCAATCTAGGATAAAATATTCCTTTAAGCTGACTTTCATTTTATGAACTTGAATATTGAACGAGATTTTAAAATAAAGATTCTAAATGCGTGGTTTACAGTTCTGATAGAAGATGGTTATTATAAATGTAGCACTGCGTGGGGATGGACTGTTTTCCATTAAAACATTAAAAGTGGTTTCTTACAAGAGAGAAGAGATGTGACTCTCATTATGCTAAACGTCCATTATGGAATATGTTGCTGTGTGGAATTTACTGTCCCAGCTCGTTTATTCTATGCCATCAAATCAGATAAAAAATAACATCGCATAACAATCAGCTTGATCTAATCATAGTGGAAATTGGCGCTTGTGCCGCCTCACAATGGAAATGGCGCTTGCGCCACTTCGTTTTCAAGCTTTTACGGGGTCATTTTTCCACATTTCTGCAAAATTTCGCGGTTCATTGAAAGTATTTTGTATTCTTTATCGATCTATAACAAAAAACGAAAAACGTCAACCTTGGCGCTTGCGTCACTTTGCGAAATTACGGCAGATAAGGTAATTGCTTTCGAAATCACTGCGTTGTCCATTTTTTTCAACTAAATCAAATGCTATCACGTGTAAAAATTCGCCACGTCGAGCCGTCTGCTTGAAAAACATAAAACAAAGTATCAAAACATAAACAATCGAGGGGTCTTCCGATGGAAGCTTATCGAAAATATATCGATTTTCGAAGTGGGCACCTTAAAACTTTGAATGATCATAATAAATATGATATAAAAAAAGATAACAGTGTGCTTATTTTAATTTGATCCAAATAAATGGAAGAAAATAAAAAAAAATATGAGGCTAGCACTGGGCATATGATTCCAAATTGAGAATGATGATGTACTTGATCATTAACTTTATAATAGGGTTTTGTCGAGTAAGATTGTGACTGGACAAAAACTTGAAGAGATTAAACAGTAGGAAATGAGCAATGTATCAATCAGTTCAGACTCTGGCAAACTAGTTTTATAGCGATGATAATTTTAGCGAGAAGGCTATCTGTTCCGGCGCAAATTTACATCCACACAGACGGTTAAATCCGATTATATAAAACCAAAAATGAATATGCATTCGTGAATGTCAATTGGTTTTCCTTCGACAGCTCGAGGCGCTGACACTTCGATGCCATTTGAAGTCGTCTCCGTCAGTCCCGGAAGGGTTTTTTTTTCTTCCTAACGATTTTACGCAACAGTTATCAGCTGCCGATCATTACGCATTCAAATAAAATCCGCGAATGCTAAATTTTCTTCTGCATAAAACATATCTTAACGAATCGCACCTAACCTCACTCCCCCATCGACGGACGCAGCTGCCACGCGAGCACGTGTGCACACGGATGGCGGAGCACGCTTCAGGAGCAGTGCGCAATGTGGATTAGAAAACGGCAAGCCTCTAACTTTCGGACCCGTGCGCCGTTCCGTGCCGCGGTGAGTCAGCGTCAGCGTGGAATGGTGCTTACTCTGATCGCAGAAAGGATTTTTTTCTTGTCTATTTCTCTAACCTCTCGCCAACCTCGCGGTCGCGCAAGAAGGAATTTATATTGGCCTGCTTGGATCCCTCCACGAGTCGTGTGGTTTGTCAGCGCAATGAAGCATGATTTATGACAGATTACAACATGCCATGTGTATGGGATGGGGTGTACAAGAACGCGCGCGATAATGAGAATCTCGATTGGATTGCGTTCACTTTTTTTCTGTTGTTTTGCTGGAGCTTTCTACAGAACCGTTTGCAATGTCACTTTAAGGGCACCTGCCGAGAGAACGATACTAAACCGAGCCACGGTGTGGCAATTATTGACCATTCTTACAGTGATTGTCAAAATAAAGTGCCCACTTCTTTTTTAATCTAATTACCCTCATTTTACTAGTTGAAAATATATTTGACTTTATGTCCGTTTGTTTAAATAATTTCCATACGGTAATAAGACTGAAATTTAACGGTTCACGGTTAACGAACTAACTTAAGTGACTGTAGTACATCATTCTCCTTACTTTTCTTTTAATCAGCTTCAGATAGTTCAAATTGTTCCAAATTCTCCCTCATTTTTTTCTTTTGCAAATTTCCCTCCCTTTTCCGTTCCCTCAATTCAGACTTCTTCACATTTTCTGCTTCCTCTTTCGTAAGTCTGCGCTTTTCCGCTTTTGCCTGCTTTTCCAAAATCGTTCCCTGTTTCTCAATTTCAAATCGTTGTATTCATCTGGTTACCTCGATCTTGCAATACACCACACTGTTCCGTTTGTAAAAGTGTATCGGTCCTCTCATCAACTTTTGATTGTTGACTATCGATCCCTTTAATGCGAACATCTTCGACTTGGTTTTCAAGATTATTGCACTCATTCCCGGATGTAACTGTGTGTAATGAGCGGTTATCAACACGATCTGTTCCGCACGCTGCACTTGGTTGTCATCAATATGATTGCAGTTCACTAGAGTTCACTAGAGTCCTTCATCAACAGAGGAGTTGGTGATAACGGAACATTTTTGTCTGCTGCTGCTGCTGAATAATGCACTGAGTTGTCGTTAGGCTTCAACAGTTTATCGCACAGTACCAGGATTATGATTTCATCGTTGTTGAGCTCTGCATCATTCGAACGAATTCTAGATACCAACGGTATTCCAATGCTGCATAGTGCATTTCTGAGTGTACAACAGGGAATGATTCACATATATCGGAGACCGTACATTTGATTCTGATTATTCGGTGGATTGGAAGACCGTGTTATGAACGCACGAAGGACTCGATGGTTGTAGATCCGGCGAATTACCAAGATCGAGACTACAAGTTATTAGATTTGATTTTCAAGTAATTGGTAACTGTTATATCCGAGAGGCGCCACAATGAAACACAACTTGTTCCTAGCGTGTAACGGGTGTTAAATAAAAAATGGGAATTTTTTCAATACCTTTCAGTAACTCAAATAAAGAGCGTATAATTTTCTTTCTCCAAGAAAATTGCTCTTTGGGCTCCCTAGAAACAGTAGGCGTGTTTGGTTTTGCCTGTTTGAATTTAGTCAAAGCAAAGATGGCGTCGAAACAGCACGTGCTCCGCGAACGCATTGTATGGTTCTACGAAACGCATTTCCAGCAAGGAAAAAAGTTCACGGTGGCACATTTTAAGGAAGAAAATGTACCTGTCAGTACGGTGTATCGTATCCTGGGTTCCCTGAACGTAGAGCGGAAGGTCGGAAGTGGTCGTCCGGTGACGATAATGACGAAGCAGAGGAAGACATCGTTAAAGAAGCTGTTTGACAACAAGGACGCAACCAGCCTGCGTGACGCCGGTCGGAAATATGGCTGCTCCCACGTATTGATCCATCGGACCCTCAATATGGAAGGAATCATCTGCAGGAAGAAGACGAGGTCGCCGGAGTACACGGAGGAGCAGATTGAGACGGTTAAATCACACTGTGTGGGTGGATGACCAAAAAATACCGCGGAACGTCTTTCGTTCTGGACGACGAAAGCTATTTTCCGCTGTCTAAAACGCATATTCCAGGAAATGATAATTACTACTCCAGCGACAAGTCATCCACACCGCCTGAAGTGAAATACAAATTCAAGCACAAGTTTGAAAAAAAGGTTATGTTGTACATCGCCATTTCCGACCGGGGCATTTCAAAGCCTTGGTTTAAGCGGAGCGGTCTGGCAATCAGCCAACAAATCTATCGAGAAGAGTGCCTCGATAAAATCCTGCTGCCGTTCCTGAACGAGCATCACGCGAATGGGAAGTACGTCTTCTGGCCGGACAAGGCGTCTTCCCATTACGCCAAGAAGACGCTGGCGTATCTTGAGGAGAAAAAGATACCGTTCGTGCCGAAAGATCGTAACCCAACAAACTTGCCCCAGTGCCGCCCAATAGAGGATTTCTTTGGCACACTCAGTGCCCTAGTGTATAAAAACAATTGGAGGGCCAAGGACACAGGCAACTGACTACAAGAATATGGAAAATGGACATAAGTGCCGTACAACGTTCTTATGAGAGCATCGCGACAAAGTTGCGTCGAACAGCAGACCACGGCCCTTACTCAAACATTCACTGACATTTTTTTGAAGAAAATACATTATGTTATTAATAAAAAATACTGAAATCGATGAAAAAAAAATATTTTTTATATGTGATTGAAAAAATTCTCATTTTTTATTTAACACCCGTTAAACTAGTGAAGGAATGAAACAATTCACGAATTCAATTGCAAACAAATCCCAATTTAGGTCAATTCATGCATTCTGGTAGTGGTTATCGTAGCAAATAGTTATCAACATTTTGCCTAATCATCAAACGGTATGCGTAGAAGTTCAGTGAGCTGACGACATTAAGGGGCATGCAATCTTGAATAACCGAGCCAAAGTGTTGCATTTGTACCCGCTTTTGTAGACGTGTTAGCAAAACGGATTCCGGAGTGTAAAAATGCATGGGGGTATAAAAAGTACTTCCGAGATCTGGAATGGCGATTTTCCCAACTTGCATCTATTTTGCAATGTCGATTTCTCCAGACTCCATGGTTTTCAAGTTTGTGTTAGGGAAACATCCATTCATTCCTGCGATGGTACCTCAATCGCTGTTCAATTATAACTGAGTGGATTTCCGAGCGGCACTCGCTCATATACCGATTGGTGATTTCAATAGCCTGTTTTGAAAGCAATTTTAAGGCTATTGAAACAAGTTTTTGAATCAAAAAGTATCAGGTCTATAACGCGTAAACATTTTATCTTTCGAATTAAGTGTTTGTCATGTCATTTCGTTCAGTTGTTGAGGAGCCATTAACGCTCAAAATCTCGATCTCCGGCGTAACGCTTTCGTTTTCGAAACTTCGATTTTACACCCCGGTATGGAAATGAAAGATGTAGTCCTACGTCAAAACACATACATACACACACGCGCGTTAGTAAGCATCGGTTGCCGGCGGGCGTCGAGCGTTGAGCGAGAAGACAGCCGCCAAGAAGAAACCGAAACGATGTCGATGTCGATGGCTTCCGGGGAGTAGAAAACAGCTACCGCTGCCAAAAACTCAAAGTTATTACTGTGGGGAATGTGATCAACAAGAAGAAAGCTCCTGCTACTGCCGGTACAGCTGTAGCAAAAAAAAAATAAAATATTGTGAAGAAGGATGAGCGAGCAGTACATTTATGTAGATTAATTGGAAGCGACAGATATTTTATCTAAAGGGTGTGTCACATCAAATTGCATCACGGAAAAAACACTGTAGAAATTTAATTTTTAGGAATTATATCTTCAGCTTTCGCTTATAATCAGATAAGAGTGTATAGATCACGTTGGCCATGCTTCACTGTAAAGTTGGAAAAATGTCGTCGAACGAAAAAGAGCGTCGTGAATTAATCCTGCGCACTCATTTCGAGAATCCGAAGTTGTCACATCGGGACATCGGTAAGATGCTGGAAATCGTCCAATCCACGGTCAGCAGAGTACTAAAACGATACTTCGAGAACCTAACCATCGACCGGAAGGTGAAGAACGGCAAAACTGGATGCTCCGTCAGTGAAAAAGATCACAAGCGCGTAGTTAAGCAGTTTAGACGTGATCCGAGAAGTTCGGTCCGGGATGTCGCCAATAAGCTGAATTTGTCAAATTCATTCGTCCAGCGGACCAAGCAGCGGGAGGGCCTGCGTACATACAAGGTTCAGAAGGCTCCTAACCGCGACGAAAGGCAAAACATGGTGGGGAAGACGCGAGCCCGGAAGCTGTACACCGAAATGCTGACGAAGCCGCATTGCCTGGTAATGGACGACGAAACCTACGTCAAAGCGGACTTTCGTCAGCTGCCGGGCCTGTTGTTCTTCTCCGCAGAGGACAAATTCAGCGTTCCGGAGGAGATTCGCAAGCAGAAACTATCCAAGTTTGCCGAAAAGTACATGGTGTGGCAAGCGATCTTCTCTTGCGGAAAGCGGAGTGCCCCCTTCGTGATGACCGGCACGGTAAACGGGCAGGTTTACCTTAAGGAGTGCCTACAGAAGCGCTTACTACCACTATTGAAGCAGCACGAGGGCCCGACCAACTTCTGGCCGGATCTCGCTTCGTGCCACTATTCAAAGGACGTGTTGGAGTGGTACGAAGCCAACGGGGTCACCTTCGCGCCAAAGGAAATGAACCCGCGCAACGCGCCGGAGCTTCGCCCAATAGAGAAATATTGGGCGATTATGAAGCAGGCCCTTCGGAAGAACCCAAAAGTTGTCAAATCGGAGGCGGACTTCAAGAGAAAATGGATTTCTGTTAAAAAAAAACTACAACCTGACGTTGTACAGAACCTTATGGACGGGGTAAAGACGAAGGTGCGAGCATACGGGCTTGGGCTCGAAGTATGAATAAAAAGAAAATGCCAAAAGTTGTTTAATAGTTTTTATTTTACTGTCTAAAATTTTCAAAAAGATCGGTCTACTGGGCGAATTTCTACAGCTTTTTTTCCGTGATGCAGTTTGATGTGACACACCCTTTATTCGAAATGGTAAGCAAATAATATCCACATAAAGGGGGAAGAGTTTGAGAATTAGTGACAAGCAATGTATCATATATAGGGCAATCTTGAGAAAGCGAAGAATAAATTTTGCACCAGTTTTGCGTGATTGCTACTTTTACTGAATATTTCGTATTCGTATGTAATATGTTGTTTGACGACGCTGTGCACAATACGACAATCTTGCTTTGCTAGCCGTGTCTTGCATTACCCGCATAGTAATCATGAATGAGATGAAACTTCATGCAGGTAACCATATTTATAAATTATAGAGACATAAAACATACTCAGTCCTTTCGACTCTATCAATAGTGTGCCTTCAAAGCATATAACTCGTAGACATTTTATATTGCGAATGAAGTGATAAGGCTTTAAGAATTATTACCATGTGTTCACGTTTTGTTTAAACAAAAACAAAATGAATGAAATGAGAAAAAAATAGTGGGCTCTTTATTTTGCCAATCACTGTAAGTTTACGACTAATTTGTCTAACTAAACGACAGTCGTCCGGGTTCATAAGCGACGCAACCGGTCCGCCCAGCTGATTTGCATAAATCAGCTGTCTGTGCAATTCCGTTGCTTCCGATTCTGATTGCGTAATTAACGTAATTTCCCATTCGTTCACTTGCAGGTTACTGGCGATACTGTCAACGACGGCTGCAGTTGTAGTCAATACACAGTTTCTGGCTTTCGAGCAAACGGGGGCAGAATGTGCCCTGTATGTTGGAGGACCCGGTAAATCTTCGGCGTTCGACTATGGATTAAATCTGTTCCGTGGAACGATGTGAGTACTGCTATCAACGCAACCACTTCAAAGCAATCACTGACTTGTAACCATTCAGATCCCCACTTCACACGGACTCGAATACATGCATCACCTACGATGCCATCAACCAGGCGTATATGGATGCGCGAAAGCGCATCCGAGTATCCCAGCCCAAAGGCGACTGGAAGACAGAGGACATCGCCACGGTTGGCGAACTCTTGCTGGACATCTCCATCCAACTCGCGAGAACGTAAGTAACCTCGAACACACAGAGTCCTTCATAAGCTGTTTGAACTCACCCTCTCGCCATCAGGTACGGTCTCTCGTACGAGGAAATCGAGAAAGGTCTCCCCTCGATTGACACCTCCAAGACGTTGATCCGGGAGGTTTGTCCCGCTTTCCTCTCGGGGGTGGAGTGTCGTCCCGGAAAGTACCGTCGTGTCGACGGTCTCTGCAATAATCTGAAGAACCCTACGTGGGGTGCCGCCATGACCCCGTTCCAGCGGTTGATCGGCCCACTCTATTCCGATGGTATTAACGCACCGAGAATCTCTGTAACCGGTCACGATCTTCCGCTGTCCCGAATCGTATCGCGTACCATCCATCCCGACGAGGGATACCATGATCACGCCGGAACTGTGTTCGTGATCGCGTGGGGACAGTTCATGGATCATGACTTCACCCTTACCGCCACCCCGCTCGACCCCGTCAATCGAAACGATCCGGAGGAATGCTGCAAGCGTCCACCACATCTCAAGCACCCGTACTGCAATGAAATCTACGTCCCTGACGATGACTACTTCTACCGTCTGTTCAACGTGAAGTGTATCGATTTCGTGCGCGGCTTCCCATCGCCACGTCCCGGCTGCCGACTGGGATCCCGCCAGCAGTTCAACACCCTGACCTCGGTCATCGACGGCAACACTATCTATGGAGTCAACGAGAAGTTCACCCGCAAGCTGCGCACTGGTTACAATGGTCTCCTCCGCATGAACCCGGTGTTCGCCGAGTACGGCCTCAAGGATCTGCTGCCGCTCAAGCTGGACATCCCGGATGAGGGTTGCACGCGTCCCAACAAGAGCATGTTCTGCTTCGAAGCCGGCGAAATTCGTGTCAACGAGCAGCTGGTGCTGACCTGTATGCATACTCTGCTGGCCCGCGAACACAACCGCATCGCCACCGAGCTGGGTCGCATCAATCCCCACTGGGACGATGAAACGCTGTTCCAGGAAACCCGTCGGATCAACATTGCCATCATCCAGCACATCACCTATAACGAATTCCTCCCGATTCTGCTCGGAAAGGAGGTGATGGAGAAATTCGGACTGCTGACACCGAAGGAGGGCTACTGGGATGGGTACGACGAGAAGATCAACCCGGCCATCATCGACGCGTTCGCTGCTGCTGCCTTCCGATTCGGCCACTCGCTGCTGCCGACGGCCGTCGAGCGTTGGTCCAAGGCGCACAAGTTCATCGCCTCCAAGCGGCTGTCGGATTTGATCCGCCGGCCGTACGATCTGTACCGGGCGGGTGTGTACGACGAGTATCTAATGGGTCTGATGAACCAGGTCGCCCAGGCTATGGACGACTCGATCACCCAGGAGGTCACGAACCATCTGTTCAAGAAGGAGGGAGCCCGCTTCGGTATGGATCTGGTGTCGTTCAACATGCAGCGGGGCCGCGAGTTCGGAGTGCCTGGCTACATGGAGTTCAGGAAGTTCTGCGGACTGCCCACGTCCAACAGCTTCCAGGATCTGTTCGGTTCGATGCCGAATGAGACTGTGCGGCGATATGAGAGCATATTTGAGTGAGTGCTTTTCTTGGATATCCGCGTGGAAGGTTGGATTGTGATGGATCTTTCTGTTTTCAGACACCCATCCGATGTGGATCTGTGGTCTGGTGGTGTCTCGGAACGATCGCTACCCGGGTCGATGCTGGGACCTACCTTCGCATGTGTCATCGCAACGCAGTTCAGCTATGTGCGGCGCGGGGACCGATTCTGGTACGAACTACCCAATCAACCCTCGTCGTTTACTCCCGAGCAGCTGCAGGAGGTCCGCAAGGCCAAGCTGGCCCGTCTCATCTGCGACAACACCGATCTGATCGACACGGTGCAAATCTACCCGATGGTTCTGCCCGATCATGAAATGTGAGTTTGGCGACAAAAATGTTTTGCTTCAATGGTCTAATTGTGGTTCCTTGCAGTAATCCTCGAGTGCCATGCAAGAGTGGAATCCTTCCATCGATAGATCTGACCAAGTGGGCCGACTATGGTCACGAAAACCAGTCACCTCATCAATATGTGAGTATCTCGTGAGCACTTCCAAACAGCCCCTTGACATTTTGACTGTTCCAGCAATTCCTGAACGACATACCGGAGAATATCGGCTTCAAGAAATGAACAACCCAAGATTGCGACCTGCTGCTGCTACAGCAGGAGGAAAATCGGAAATGCGAACGGGATAAAACCATTTCAGAGATTATAAGTTAGATAATGCATACCATTCGTTTAAGCCAATCTGTACTGTTTCTCCTCTATCCGCCCAAATACTCTCGTGGGCAGTCTTTCTCTTTCTCTCTCTGACCCTTTCTCATTGTATTATACACATCCTATCACCCCCGGGGCACCTGTTGCAACAAGAAGCGAGCTACCCTTTTCGGAAGCGCCGACAGAAACCTTTTCAACCGAATGCTAACATGTTTCCTCGAGAAAACTAACCAACAAACTGAACAAACGTGAATTAACGGATTCACGGATTCATTCGCCACATTGTTTTTGAGTTTTTGTTTTATAAAATTGAAGAAAATGCCACAGGTGGAAAAGCCATTCCAAGACCTTTGCAAAACATTAGTGTGTAGGTTATATTAATACTTTTTGTTCGAATTCCCGATCGATTTTTGTTTGTAACGGTAAAGAGAAAAAAAAGACATAAAACAGAGCATTTATACCACATAATACATTCTATAACACACTCCTCCAGGACGTGCAACCGGAGGGATACGGGTTCAAGCGCCCGCTCTCCGGAAGATTCCGCTGCAAGTGTAGTAGTAATAGTAATTCTCTATACTGTTTTCGTGTAATATTTATGTACATAATAAAACTTTTAAGTGATCGATGCGAGTTTCATTGAGGGGTGCGGGCTTCTGACACTTTTTATGGATATCGACAGGGATAACGTTTGCATTAAAAAAATGGATTTTTTTTCGGATGGTGATAAAAAAAAACTAAGATGGATAATTGAGTTTGATAAATTTCCCATGGAAGGTAGTTATATTAGCTTACTGCGCCCTTGCGAGAGTTAAAGAACACACTTGTTCGAGTGACAAACTAACAATGATCGTTTATTTCTTGTCCGAGCCAAAAAGATACAATTTAATTCTCAATGTAGGTTATTCAAACTAAACAAACTGGCCTATTGTCCTAGTTCGGTCTCCTCAATGAAAAACAACACATGTTGCCTAAAATAAGTTATGCTGACATCAGCATGTGGTGCGTCGCGTCGCTGGTTGTTGATGTTTTCAACATGTGGTACGTTACGAAGCTGTTGCAAGAATTTAGCTGGTCGAAATTGTTGCTAACTCGAGCGGCCTTTCTACAATTAACCGGAACATCCGCCATGGCGGACGAAAACATACGTGAAGGCATGTTTTTGAGTTCTTTCTTCGTTTTATTTATCAATTTATCAGTTGGAGTAGATCTTACGCTTCAGGTTTGCCCAGAAATTCTCGATGGGACACAGCTGGGGGACGTTGGGTGAGTTCGCCGACTTGGGTGCCATATCGATATTCAGCCGCTCCATCTCCTCTAACGATCGCTCCGAGTAGCGTCTTCACCCTTATGGTATTTCTTGATGAACGACGCAACTTCCGGCAGGCACTTCGTACTATAAATTTCCCCGTTCACGGCCAGTCCGAAGCTAAAGAAGACCGGCTTTGCCATCCCCTTCTCACTGATTGTCAGCCATAGCAGCACCTTCTTGGGGAACTTGGTGTGTGAAATAAATTTCACTTCGGAGCTTACTTCGTTCGTGAGAGAAAGTAAAATAAGAAGAGCCCTGCCAGTCGTTGCCATCCAGGGTGAAATGGGTCTCGTCATCCATCACCACCGCCACGTAACGATTCACCGGAAAAATCGACTCAACCATCTTATTCAACCACTGCCGCTGCGTAATCGTCAGCAGCTCCGAGACCAGTAGACGGGACTTCCGCTTTCTGCCATGTTTGTCCATGTTTGCCAGGTACTTTTTCACTGTCCCGGCCAAGCGCACGCAGCGATGTAGCCACTTTTTCCTCGATCTTCCTCTTAAACATCCTTTGGAGCTTCTTGTCGCTCAGCGTCGTCGGCCGTCCGGAACCGGGCTTTCTTTCGATGCCCTGATTGTTGTCCAACAGTGCCAAGATGTTATAGATGCCGCAACGGGCGTATCCGGCGTCCACAAAGTGCCGCACGATGTCCGTTTTCGACGCGGAGAGGTACCGTTCTTTGAACGCGCACACTTCTGAACGGAGTAGCTTCACTTTTTTCGCCATCACGGTTAGAGTTCGACTGTTAGAGCTGTCAAATTTGTTCTGCTGACTCATGGGTTACTAGGATTGATGTTGCATGGGTAGTTTCGTCAGTGCGTGTGAAGGTAAATCTTTAAAAAATCGGCAAGTTTTTGCCCATTTTTTTTAATGCAAACGTTAATCGGTCGGGACATTTGCAGGCAATTTGAAAGAAAGGACGACGGTCATTTTGACCGGTCAACAGTTCTAGTGTTGATAAGGATGATGCAAGTGAAACTACGTTGAGACGGTGGAGTTTCGAAATGAAGTCAGTGAAGAAGAAGAAGAAGAAGAATGGTTGCTGCCTGAAGTAACCAAACTAGCCATCCAAGATGACGACAGAACGATGTCGACATCTGGATATGACATTAGTTATCCATTAGTTACAATCATCTGTTTTAAGTCAAATATGCGCCGTTTTGTTCGATGACTTGTTCCCAACGAGATGCCAACTTCATAATACCCCTATTATAGAAGCTCGCTTCCTTATTGGCAAAAAACTCGGATAGCCAATTTTCACAGGCCTCTTTTGTGGCTAACTTCTGACTACCTAGCTCGTTCGCCATGGACAAAAACAGGTGGTAGTCACTTGGTACAAGGTCCGGCGGATGCAAAAGAACCTCCCATCCGAGCTCCCGGAGTTTCTGGCGCGTCACCAAAGAAGTGTGTGGCCTGGCGTTGTCCTGATGGAAGACAATGCGGCCTCTGTTTATCAAAGATGCCCTCTTTTTCATGAGTGCTACCTTCAAGCGGTCCAGTTGTTGGCAGTAAAGGTCCGAATTGAGCGTTTGGCCATAGGGAAGCAGCTCATAATAGATTATTCCTTGACAATCCCACCAAACACACAGCAGAACCTTCCTGGCCGTTAATGAGGACTTGGCCACCGTCTGAGCCGCTTCAGCGGGCTTCGACCACGACCGTCTGCCATACAAATGAAACACAAATTTCTGCATTACTCGGAAATTAATCAAGCAATTGGAACCAAATTTGGCATATGGAGGTTATATTTTTATGGTGGTTTGACACTCCTTTCTCCTCTTTAAAGAGGAGAGGGGAGGGTGCTGAACAACTCGAGAACTAATCAAACAAATTGTATTAAATTTAGCATATAGAGGTTTTAGGTTTTTAAACGTTTCTATGGTGGTTCGACACTCCTTCGTCCTCTCTAAGTGGAGGCTACCATACAAATGAAACACAAATTTCTGCATAACTCGAAAACTAATCAATCAAATGGAGCCAAATTTGGCATGTGAAGGTTTTTGAATAAAGGGTGTGTCACATCAAATTGCATCACGGCAAAAACGCTGTAGAAATTTAATTTTTAGGAATTATATCTTCAGCTTTCGCTTGTAATCAGATAAGAGTGTATAGATCACGTTGGCCATGCTTCACTGTCAATTTTTCGTAAATTTGGAAAAATGTCGTCGAACGAAAAAGAGCGTCGTGAATTAATCCTGTGCACTCATTTCGAGAATCCGGAGTTGTCACATCGGGACATCGGTAAGATGCTGGGAATCGTCCAATCCACGGTCAGCAGAGTACCAAACGATACTTCGAGAACCTAACCATCGACCGGAAGGTGAAGAACGGCAAAAATGGATGCTCCGTCAGTGAAAAAGATCACAAGCGCGTAGTTAAGCAGTTTAGACGTGATCCGAGAAGTTCGGTCCGGGATGTCGCCAATAAGCTGAATTTGTCAAGTTCATTCGTCCAGCGGACCAAGCAGCGGGAGGGCCTGCGTACATATAAGGTTCAGAAGGCTCCTAACCGCGACGAAAGGCAAAACATGGTGGGGAAGACGCGAGCCCGGAAGCTGTACACCGAAATGCTGACGAAGCCGCATTGCCTGGTAATGGACGACGAAACCTACGTCAAAGCGGACTTTCGTCAGCTGCCGGGCCTGTTGTTCTTCTCCGCAGAGGACAAATTCAGCGTTCCGGAGGAGATTCGCAAGCAGAAACTATCCAAGTTTGCCAAAAAGTACATGGTGTGGCAAGCGATCTGCTCTTGCGGAAAGCGGAGCGTCCCCTTCGTGATGACCGGCACGGTAAACGGGCAGGTTTACCTTAAGGAGTGCCTACAGAGGCGCTTACTACCACTATTGAAGCAGCACGAGGGCCCGACCAACTTCTGGCCGGATCTCGCTTCGTGCCACTATTCAAAGGACGTGTTGGAGTGGTACGAAGCCAACGGGGTCACCTTCGTGCCAAAGGAAATGAACCCGCCCAACGCGCCGGAGCTTCGCCCAATAGAGAAATATTGGGCGATTATGAAGCAGGCCCTCCGGAAGAACCCAAAAGTTGTCAAATCGGAGGCGGACTTCAAGAGAAAATGGATTTCTGTTTAAAAAAAAACTACAACCTGACGTTGTACAGAACCTTATGGACGGGGTAAAGAGGAAGGTGCGAGCATACGGGCTTGGGCTCGAAGTATTTTTTTTTTTTTTATTTAAATCGTTTATTTTTACAGGCTCAGTTACATAGGTTTAAAGGAGCCGAACTCCTTACTGTATTGTTACTAGTATATAAACATTTTTCCTTAATTCTAATGTTAATAATATAGGAAACCGATTACTCGCGGTCGACTCGAGTTTAGAAGGGTGACATATTTTCTTCAGGAAAAGGAGGGGATATGAGGATATATTGTCAATGATCACACTCACACTCTCAATCACACTCATCACACTCAATTCTTAAACCTATCTTATATCTAATATGTATTTACATTTCATCTTATTCTTAAGAAGGGATCCGATCTCTCACAAAGGAAAAGGAAAAGGAAAAACTAAGGGTATAAGGACAATCACACACGAAGATCGATAGCTTTAAGGAATACATATATTTGGGACATGTAATCAAGGTCTAACCGAGCCAACACGTCTCTCACCGGCATCATGGGCTGCCTTCCTCGGTCCCGAAGGGTGACTACTAAATTCGATCTGGCAACAAGATACACCTCGCACGACCAAACAACGTGTTCGATGTCGTGGTAACCTTGGCCACAAGCACAGATATTGCCATCGGCAAGATTAAAACGAAAGAGTAGCGCGTTTAACGAACAGTGATTGGACATGAGTCGGGAGAAGGTGCGAATAAAGTCCCGACTGAAGTCCAGACTTTTGAACCATGGTTTGAGGCTAACCTTAGGGATAATCGAGTGGAGCCACCGGCCCAATTCATCTTCGTTCCATTTGCGTTGCCAGTTAACTATGGTATTTTTGCGGACTAAAGAATAAAATTCATTGAAGGCGATTTGACGCTGATAAATATCGCCTTCAATTGCACCTACCTTTGCTAATGAGTCAGCCCTCTCATTACCCGGAATTGAGCAATGTGAAGGGACCCAGACAAAGGTAATGACATAACAGCGTCTGGTTAAAGCACTCAAATTTTCTCGTATTCTCTCAAGGAAGTACGGCGAGTGCTTTTCCGGCCTCACTGAACGGATAGCTTCGACAGAGCTAAGACTATCCGTTACAATGTAATAGTGTTCAACAGGTCGTGAGGCGACGCTGTCCAGCGCCCAGTGTATCGCTGCCAATTCAGCAATATACACTGAGCAAGGATTCTGAAGACTGTGTGAGGTGCTAAAAAATTCGTTGAACACTCCAAATCCTGTGGACTCATTCATAGAGGACCCATCAGTAAAGTACATATTATCACAATTGATATCCCCATACTTTGCATCGAAGATCGTTGGAACGATCCTCGATCGAAGATAGTATGATGTTCCATGGATATCCTGCTTCATGGACAGATCAAAATGCACAGAGGAATTGATGTAGTCAGGAAAACAAACACGGCTGGGAATATACGAAGAAGGATTAACCTGCATGGAGACGAATTCATGATATGAGCTCATGAATCCAGAATGAAAATTTAGCTCGATCAGCTGCTCAAAATTTCCGATCACCAATGGGTTCATAACCTTACACCGGATGAGGAACCGAAGAGATAATAAATTGAAGCGATCTTTTAGTGGGAGTAGGCCTGCCAAAACCTCGAGACTCATGGTATGCGTTGAGGGCATACATCCCAACGCGATAGGGAGACAAAGATACTGAATTCGCTCGAGTTTAATTAAGTGTGTTTTGGCAGCTGATTGAAAACAGAAACTGCCATACTCCATCACTGAGATAATAGTTGTTCTATACAACATTATAAGATCTTCGGGATGGGCTCCCCACCAGGTGCCGATAATTGTACGGAGAAAGTTTATTCTTTGTTGACATTTTTTACTCAGATACCTAATATGGGCCCCCCAAGTACATTTGGAGTCGAACCAGACCCCAAGATACTTGAATGACATAGCATGAGTGATCGGTTTACCCAAAAGTTGAAGCTTTGGTTTTGCTGGTTTATGCTTCCTAGAAAAAATCACCATCTCTGTTTTCTCCGTGGAGAATTCGATCCCTAGCCCAATGGCCCAGGTTGAAAAATTGTTCAAAGTATCTTGTAAGGGTTCTTGTAGGTCGGATTCTGTTGATCCTACGACAGACACCACTCCATCATCTGCAAGTTGTCTTAGGCTGCAATTTTGTGTAAGGCAATTGTCGATGTCGCTTACATAGAAGTTGTACAAAAGGGGGCTTAAACATGAGCCCTGGGGGAGTCCCATGTAGGAGACCCGACTTACTGTCGAATCCCCGTGAGAAAAATTCAAATGTTTCTCACAAAGCAAGTTATATAACACATTATTCAATAGAGGCGGCAGACCCCGAGAGTGTAATTTGTCTGACAGAACCTCTATTGAAACAGAATAGGCCCCCTTTATGTCCAAGAATACTGAAGCCATTTGTTTTTTTTTTCGGCGTAAGCCATTTGAATTTCTGAAGAAAGCAACGCAAGACAATCATTCGTCCCCTTGCCCCTGCGGAACCCATATTGTGTATCTGAGAGTAGGCCATTCGTTTCAACCCATCGATCAAGGCGAAACAGGATCATTTTCTCCAACAATTTCCGTATACAAGACAGCATTGCTATCGGGCGGTACGAATTGAAGTCGGACGCGGGTTTTCCGGGTTTTTGAATAGCTATAACTCGTACTTGTCTCCAATCATCTGGAACAATATTATGCTCCAGAAACCGATTGAATAAATTCAATAAGCGATGTTTCGCCACATCAGGGAGGTTTTTCAGCAAGTTGAACTTAATTCGATCCGATCCCGGAGCAGAATTGTTACATGTTACATTGTTACAGAGCAAGAGAGAATTCTACCATCGAAAACTCAGAATCAAGATCGCACCTATCTTGTGGTATATCTCGAACAATTTTTTGCACAGGAACGGAATCGGGACAAACCTTTCGTGCAAAATTAAAAATCCATCGATGTGAATATTCTTCGCTTTCATTGGATGAAGAGCGATTTCTCATGTTTCGATCCACTTTCCATAATTTTTTCATTGACGTTTCTCGTGACAAACCTCCCACGAAATTTCGCCAATAGGCACGTTTTTTCCCTTTAATCAAGTTTTTAAATTGATTTTCAAGGTCCAAATACGTCTGAAAATTTTCAGGGGTTCCACGTTTCCGAAAAGCTTTAAATGCATTCGATTTATCCTGATAAAGCTTGGAACATTGGCTATCCCACCATGGATTGGGAGGCCTTCGACGAATAGTGGAACCTGGGATGGGTTTCGTTTGAGCGCGAACCGCGCTGTCATAGATCAAACGAGAAATGAAGTTATACTCCTCCAATGGAGGCAAACCATCTCTGGAATTGATGGCTAGAGCAATCGCGTCCGCATATTTTTTCCAGTCAATGTGTCTTGTGAGGTCGTATGCCATGTTTATTGATTCAGAAGAATTCAACCCATTGGTGATAGAAATTTTGATTGGCAAGTGATCACTACCGTTGGGATCCTGGATTACATTCCACTTGCAATCTAACGATAGTGAATTCGAGCAAAGCGAGAGGTCAAGAGCACTTGGTTTAGCAGGAGGTTTAGGTACACGTGTTGTTTCCCCAGTGTTCAAAACGGTCATATTGAAGCTGTTACAAAGGTCATATATCAACGATGAACGATTGTCGTCGTACTGTTCCCCCCAAGCAGTTCCGTGAGAGTTGAAGTCTCCCAAGATCAATCGTGGCTCAGGAAGGAGTGAGCACATGTCAACAAGTTGCTTGCGGCTAACCGCAGCTCTCGGAGGCCAATACAAACTGACTATACAGAGGTCTTTGCCTCTGATGTTTGCATGACAAGCAACAGCTTCGATCCCTCCAATAGATGGAAGGTCAATTCGAAAAAATGAGTGGCACTTATTGATCCCCAATAGTACCCCTCCGTATCTGTCATCGCGGTCCAAGCGTATTATATTAAAATCGTGGAAGGAGAGATCATTTTGAGAAGAGAGCCAGGTTTCGGATAGAGCAAAAACATCACAATTGAGTTTATGAATTAGAAATTTGAATGTATCCAATTTAGGGATAAGACTACGA
Source organism: Toxorhynchites rutilus septentrionalis (assembly GCF_029784135.1). Lineage (NCBI taxonomy): Eukaryota > Metazoa > Arthropoda > Insecta > Diptera > Culicidae > Toxorhynchites > Toxorhynchites rutilus. Next base: position 189,103,878 of record NC_073744.1, on the reverse strand, counting down.
CAATTCCACTGTAAAACAGTGATATCTCCGACCTCTCTATTTAAATTAGACATCAAGAGAGATAATCATTGCAAGGAGGGGCCATGTTTGCATCAATTGCTGCAAAATTGTCTTTAGTACTGGAAGCATTGCGGTGACAATGGTTCTGATGGAGTCGGAAACATTAAAACACGTGAAGATTTGATCCACAAGGTCAGACAACTTTATAAATCCCGATTGGGAAGTTGAACTTGACGGAAAAACAGGGACAGTTGGGGTTTTTGATGTCCCCTCGAGTGCTGGGTCGTTCGAAGGTGAACTATTACCACGGAGGCCAGGAGGGACCTGATTTTGCTTATCCGCTGCACTCGATTTTTTGGGCAAGCTAACAGGGGGTATCACCGGAGGGACTTGTCCTTGAACTTTGGGAGTGGTCACATTTTTGCGCCGGGGATTCCCTTGAGAAATAAACGGCGTGCCCCCGTTAGCTGTATCCGCTTCCATTTCGTCAACTGGCAACGTAGCGAAGACATTGTGTGTATTGATTGGTTGTTGTTCTTGAGCCAGTGGAGAAGCGCCCTTCAAAATTTCTGCGAAAGTGCGTTTAGAGCGTTCCCTCAAAGAGCGCTTCTGTTTCTCCCAGCGAGCCTTGTATGTTTCACAAGCTGAGAGCACGTGTGGGGATCCCCCGCAATATGGACACTTATGCTCAGTCGCACTGCAGGATTTCCCCTCATGTTGTTCTCCGCAAGTGGCACATCGTTCTTTATTGGCACAATAAGCAGCCGTGTGACCAACTGACTTGCACTTTACACAAGTCATTGGCTTTGGAATAAAAAGTCGCACGGCTAACCTCAATTTATCTACCATCACGTAGTCAGGGAGAGCTGAACCAGCGAAGGTGACTCGAAACGAGTTGGACGGCGTAAATTTCTTTTCTTCTCCTTCATGGGAGACTGTTCCGAGCTGGCGGCAACCCAAGATCTTAACAGTCGTCGAGGGCAGTTTTTTAAAACGGCCGGTACCTTCACTCGTAATGTATTCGCACGTCAAGCCCGTTTCGGTTATCACACCCTCAATTTCGACTATGTGAGAGGGAATGTAGACCCGATACTCAATTGTAAAATGCTGATCGACAACAATCTTGTTTGCGTCTTTTCGATCATTCACGACAACTCGCAATTTGTTTGGTCTAACCTTCGAAATTTCCGAAACGGAGGTATACCTTGCCAGATCTTTCGCGATCTGCATGACTCTCAACGCCTTTCCATTTGGCTTAGGCCTGAAGAAAACAACCCAGGGACCAGTTCCGGGCGCATCTTCTGGATAGACCTTTACACGGGGAGTGGGAATAACAGGGGGGGAAGGCGAGGACGGGGATTGAGAGTGGGAAGACGAAGGTTGAGAAGGAGCGGGAAGAACAGAGGGAGAAGACGAGGTTGAAGGTAGAGTGGGATCGTTAAGGGCAGATGGGAGATTTGCTTGTTTTTTGGAGGGAGGCTTGGTAGGGTTAGCTGACTCGTCCCCAGAAGAAGTATCTTCCGTATTTGGTACGCGTTTGAGTGACTTTTTTTTATCACTTAGGAGGGAACTAGAGTCAGAGACCTCCATATCCGAAGGTCCCCCACCCTCTGCCATTTTAAAATTGGCACTTATATTCTAAGTATTTTTTTTAAAATAATATTTCACAATTTCACAAAAACAAAAAAAAACTTATAATTAATTAATATTTTCTCTCACTATATTCAATCTTATTCACCTATGAACGCACTCCAGTGCAGATGAACGGGAGCGTGCTGAAAGCTCGTTGGTGGTGGGAATGTGCCTACGACACCACTACACACAGTCGTCGGTGAAAGCTTAATCTCGAAGTATGAATAAAAAGAAAATGCCAAAAGTTGTTTAATAGTTTTTATTTTACTGTCTAAAATTTTCAAAAGGATCGGTCTACTGGGCGAATTTCTACAGCGTTTTTTCCGTGATGCAATTTGATGTGACACACCCTTTGTGAGAAATGTTTCTATGAAGGTATGACACTCCTCCCTCCTCTGAAATGGAGAGGAGGACCCGTAAAAATAATACACATATTTCAACCAAACATGACAATTGAAACACTTGGAAAGGAGTGAAAATAAAATGCGACTAAACTAGTGAACGATCAAACAAGAAAGATATATTTCGACAAACTACAGAGCATTAAATTATCATGGCATGCTTCTTGTAATCGTGTTGCTTCGTTGGCAATTTCAACACTCCTCCTCAATCACGATCTGTTGCAGGCCAATTGATGATCGTAGTCTCTCCAGCTTCACCCTTGGTAGCGGCTTTGTCAGGGCATCTGCTTCCATGGATTCGGTTGGACAATACCGAACGCACAGGACTCCAGATTTCTTCAGATCACGGACGAGGTTGAACCTGGTGTCGATGTGTTTGGTACGCCGGGTATCACCTTCGTTCTGCAGCATGCTGATGCAACTATGGTTGTCCTCGTGGATGAGAACAGGGTAGTGGACTTCTTCACCGAGGCCTCGCATGAGTTTGATGAGCCACAGCAGTTCCTTGGTTGCTTCTGCCAGAGCTACATACTCTGCCTCGGTCGATGACAACGTAACGCATGATTGTTTCCGGGATGTCCAAGCGATCGGTCCACCTCCAAGTTTGAACAAAAATCCGGAATTCGATTTCCGGTCCGAGCGATCTCCTGCCCAATCCGCGTCAGCATAGCCTTCAAGGTTTCCCTCTCCTCCTAGCTTCAACCGCAAGTTGGCAGTACCCTTCAAGTACCGCAGGGCTCGCTTTGCTTCCGACCAGTCGGTTTCCGTCGGCTTGCTTACTCTGCGCCCGAGAATGGACGCAGTGATCGCCAAGTCTGGTCTGGTACAAACAGCAACATAGAGCAAAGCACCGCCAAGGCTTTGGTACTTCTCACTGTTCGGCATTTTCTCCTCCTTTTGCGTGATGTTGGGGTAACCAGGATCCATCGGTATCGGTGAAGGTTTCGCTTGTTCCATACTAAATCGAGCCACGATCCGATTGATGTAGCCTTCTTGCGACAGCAGAAAATCTCCGTTCACGTTCCGTTCCACCTGGATCCCAAGGTAGTTTTTGAATTTCTTCCCCAGGAAAGAGCAAACTCGCCTGTATTCGTTATCTCCAAATGATACGATTAGCATATCGTCGACGTAGAGCAAAATAAACGAAAGCTCTCCGTCAACGTTCCTCACGAAAAGACAGTTGTCAGCTTCCGTTGGCTTGTATCCCAGCTGCATCAGGACTTCGGTGATGGTTCTGTTCCAAACCCGTCCGGCTTGCTTGAGTCCATACAAACTCCTCCTTAAGCTGCAAACTTCGCTTCGATTTCCGGTTTCGTATCCGGGGGGTTGCTGCATGAAGATTTCTTCGCTGATTTCTCCATACAGGTACGCCGTTTTGATGTCGATGTGCTTCACATCCATCATCCTCCGGGCAGCTACCGTCAGAAGTGCCCGAAATGTCGTGTGTTTGGCTACGGGCGCGTAGACTTCATCGTAGTCAGTTCCAAACTTCTGACTGAAGCCTTTCGCCACGAGACGCGCCTTGTACCTTGCTACGTTGCCATGCTCATCCAGCTTTTTCTTGAAAATCCAGCGGCAGCCCACTGGTTTCCGGTTGGAGGGCAACTGGACGATTTCCCAAGTTTTGTTCTCCTGCAGAGAAGCAAACTCCTCGTCCATTGCTTTCTTCCACTGCTCTCGCTCTGGACCACCCAGGGCTTCTGCGACGGTCCGTGGCTCAGCGGCTTGCTGAATGGCAATCTGGCCTGTTTCGCCATATCTTTGAGGTGGCACTCCCTTCGTAGTCCGGCTGGACGTTCTTGGAGCCACAGGTTCAATTGGTGCGTTGGGGGGACGTTCATTCTCGTCGTTGCCATCTGTGAGCGTGACATCGCAATCAACGTATGGATCGATCGTCTCGTTTTGATCATCCCCTTCGTCGGAATCAGACTCCTCCTCAATCTCCGGTTGCTCACCATGAACGTCCCCTGCAACGATAGGAAAATTATTAGTCTTCGGGAAAGCATGTTCACCGATCGAGCATTCGATGATACTTCCATTTTCTGACGCTTCATCCTGACCGGTGTTGCCCATTGTCAGAAATCGTGCATCTCTGCTGTTCACAATGGTGCCAGTCATCAGGTCCAGGAATCGGTACGCCTTCTGTTGCGATGAATAGCCCACGAACGTCATCTTCACCGCCTTCGAATCAAACTTCGATCTGTTCTGTTTGGGAACCCACACAAATGCCTTGGTGCCAAAAATCTGCAAATGGCTCACATCCGGTTTCTCGTCCCACCATGCCTCGTACGGTGTTACCTGGAGTGCCGTGGTAGGAAGCCGATTCTGGAGGTAGTTTGCAGTATTCACGGCTTCGGCCCAGTATCGCAACGGGAGGTCCGCGTCCAACAGCATGCACTTCGCCATCTCATTCAGAGAACGATTTTCCGTTCCGCAACACCATTTCGCTGCGGGGTGTACGGTGTGGTAAACTGTTGCCGGATGCCTTCCCGTCTGCAGAAGTCTTCCATTGCTCGATTCTTGAATTCACCGCCGTTGTCCGATCGGATGATCTTCGGCGGCCTGCCAAAGGTGGTCTTCATCTCCATCACGAAGTCCTTCAGCTTGTCCTCTGCATCGGATTTTTCACGTAGGAAATATACCGTCGTGTAGCGAGAATAGTCGTCAATCACGGTGAGATAGTAGCGACATCCACCTTGTGTGACATTTTTCATCGGCCCACACACGTCGACATGGACCAAATCCAACGGGCGCTTCGATTTCTTCTTGGCTTCTTTGGGAAACGGGAGTCGTGCAAATTTCCCCTCCAGACAGCACTCGCACTGAATCCGCAGCCCACAGTCCTCGATTTGCAGTCCTGTCGCTAGGCTCTTCCTCTTCAAATCCTGCAAGGCCTCGTTGTCACGATGACCCATCCTTCTGTGCCACGTGTGCTGACAGTTGGCGGTGTGGCGTTTTTCTTCCACCTTCGTCGCTCTGTGGGCGTTCTTCAAGACGTACAACCCACCAGAAACGACCGCGTTTGCTGCAACCCTTTCATCCTTCAGAATGGTGCAGCCCTTGGCATCGAAGATGACGGTTCCTTTCTTCTCGACCAACTTCCGCACCGAAATCAAATTCAACTCGAGATTCGGTACGTACAACGTATCTGTAAGATTAACTGTCAGATTTTTACCTTCAAGATCGAAGCAACCGATGCGACACGTTCCTTTGTCCCTCGCAACCGTCGTCTTGCCGTCAGCGAGCACCACGTGTTCGTTCACATTTTCATCCAGGTCCACGAAAAAATCCCTCTCGGCGCACATGTGCGATGTCGCCCCGGAATCGACGACCCAGGCTGCTGCTTCAACTGCTCCTCTGGCCATGAAGGTGGTTTCGCTCCTATCTTCACGAACCGCCTTTGCCCTGGACGAAGTTTTGCGGGTTTTCCGGTTCTCCTGGTCGTTCCGGTTCTCCTCTCCTCGGTCACTGGCCAACTTCCGACACTCTCGCTGTTTGTGCCCCGGTTTTTGGCAGTAGTGGCAAGTAAGTGGCTTCTTACCAGAACCTGCCCGAAAACCGGTCTCGTTGCCATAGCTACCGATTTTCGTTACCTCGTCGATGAGCATCCTTTTCACCAACTCCAAAGTGAGCTCGTCGTCCGCCCTGCTTTCGAGGGCCGTCGTCAGCGTGTTGAAAGATTTCGGGAGGCTACACAACACAATCGCCACCTGCAGCTTTTCGTCCAGTTTCAGGTCCGCCAAGGAGAGACGCTCGAAGATTTCTTCCATTCCGACGACGTGCTTCTCCATGTCCTCGCCCTCACTGTACCGTTTCGTAATCAGGTTTCGCAATAAGGACACTTTGGAAGTCAGGGTTGGCTTCTCAAAATGGTCCCCAAGCTTTTTCCAGGCTTCACGAGCGGTCATTGTCTGCTTGATGAGGCCATGCTGGTTGCTCTCCATCAAGAGCCCGATCGTGGCTCGTGCTCGCTGGTCCCCGTAGTTCCAATATTCCAACTCAGCAATGTTTCCCGGATCCGCCGTCGTCGCAGCTTGATCGGCAGGTCTCGCTTGGGTGACGAACTTCCACAAATTCTCCCGGATCAGCAGCAGCTCGGTGCTGAACTTCCAGCTGCTGTAATTTTCTCCATTTAGCTTCGGAAACTGGATCTTCTCCATTTCGGCTTCGCTTCAGGAAAAAAATTTCACGGATGTTGATTATCGTTGCTAGGCACCTAGTTCTGGGCCCATAACCACTTGGAAGGGAGTGAAAATAAAATGCGACTAAACTAGTGAACGATCAAACAAGAAAGATATATTTCGACAAACTACAGAGCATTAAATTATCATGGCATGCTTCTTGTAATCGTGTTGCTTCGTTGGCAATTTCAACAGAAACATGTTTTAATGTGACAAAAAGGAACTCCTATATCTTCTTCTATCTGTGAATATAAACAAAAATGGATCACCGAATGTGTTGATAAGAGCAAAACTCGAGAAAGGAATTGTTTAGGTCGATTTAGGACTGTCTTTATTCTATCATATTTTCCGTATCAAAGAAGAAAGAAAACGTGAATGTTTGAAGGTATTGATAACAAAAAAAAACAAATTTTAGGCGGGACGAAGCTTGCCGGGTCAGCTAGTTTCTTATAAAATCAGGACAAATGCTAGAATATTGAAAAAAAATCAGGACGCTCAAAAATAATCTCAAAATCAGGAGATGGTATCGCTATTTAAAAAAAATCAACAGGCAAGATGAAGAGAAACAAAATATGTAAATTTTTTCCCCCAATCTATAAAAACAGGGATAACATTGCGCATTTCGAAACGAGTAACTCGTTTCGAGATAATTCAAACTCGAATCGAGTTGATTTTAGTATTATGTATCTTTTCCTGGTTATTATTTTCAGTGTACTAGATTTCGAGCAAAATTTGTCTCGAAGAGAAATGTCAAATTTTTGGGTTTGTACACAAAGCAAACTTCACGACTATTGCAAATATCAATGCCGAAAAACAAATTTAATTTGATATTATATTAGAATTGTGATTAAAAAGAAAAGATCGCGAAATGATTTTTGACAATGGCGATAATGAAGAAGAGAGTACGCTTATTCCACTCTCTTTCGCTAAGTGAAAATGAGTGAGTTTGTCTTATATACGTTTCCGATATAATGTTTCGGCAGTATATTGGACTTAGTCAAGAAGCATTTAAAAATATTTTGGATACAACCGTGTTCCAAACAACTTTCAGAAGCACTGCTACTCCTGCAGCTTTGAAATTAGCGGCCGTTTTGAATCTCCTGGCTTCTGGTCGTATCAAATTAATGCAATGAAGGAGAAAATTATTCATTTGGTGTGGCTCAACCAACAGTTTCATCAGTGTTCGAAGAAGCTTATGCGAAAAATGGATCGGACCGGATACATCGTTTATTGAAACAAAGCAACATTTCTTCGACAAAATCAAGATACCCGGTGTATTGATGGTACTCATATACCCATTCTAAGGCCTACGGAAAATTAAATCAAATGTACAAATTTACTGCAAATGTGACGCTTATTGTATTTCTTTGTGATTCCATAGTGCTGAAATAAAAGTATTATACTCACATACTTGTACAAATAGAAGTCAAAACCAAAGGAAATGCAATTGCAATTTTATTTAATGTAAGTTTTAGTATTAAAATCAACGTTTGACTAACATTTTCCCATACGACGATCAACCATTTCTTGTCGAGACATTTCTCGCGTAACTTTTGAAAAGGTCCTAAGTAACAAAAGTAAACAAATCGAGTTTTAATATACAAATGATTGCTTTTATACCCATTAACATCATGCAAAAACACGCATTGTGATTAATATCCATTGAACGATGAAAATTTTAAACTAATAAAACGTCCAATGGTACATTTCGTGTTACGGAGGTTTCACTGTTATATAAGACGTTTGGTTTCGTTAAGTGCGATTCACATACAACATACACGTCACGTTCACGTCCCGTCACGTCACGATACGTCAATGATTCTACCATGCAATTCTCATGAAAACATTCACATACACCAGCAACGTAACGACTCGTCAGCATACGTTCAACGAAAACGACCGGCAGGGTTTGTAGAAAAGAATAATTGACGGAGACGGACGGCTCGTTTGGTTTTTGTCTGGGCTTTGTGTCTCGGCTTTTGTTTTGATTTGGTTATACAGTAATTTACATCCACATCGACATAAGGCTAATTGAACAGATCTGTGATGCAACACGTTTAATTAGACATTTTTACCTCTAGTTGGACATTTTTGTAAACATTGAGTTCGGGGCCCAAATTATGGCCCCACATTGAAAGTCGCCACCAGTCGCAAATGTCCAATTGCTGGTCAAAACCGACTCCAATGCGACACTGAGTGGTGCCTCAGCATATCGCTTTATAAGTAACTAACTGTACTTTTTATGCCAACATATCTCTTAAGGCCCATTTATACGTTGCTAGTAGCTGACTTGACAATGAGCAGCTACTGACCCGGTGGACTCGCTTGACAATTGGTTGACTCGCCTTGTCCGTTTACACAGTGTGAGCTGCTGGCGAGAAACTAGATACTACGGCACGGGTTTACCAGGGATGCCAGGCGACTTTTCAAATGTCCATCAAATAGTCAGAAACAGCAATCAGGTCCGAATTTGTCAAATGATTGGTCCAAAATCGACTTCTTTATTGGCAGTTTTCATCTTAGGTTTTCAGTTGAATGTATCATCACACAATTTTATTTCAAAACAAAGGCTGATCGTGTTTAAAAATACATACTTTGTGCTGAATTTCTTTGAACTGAAGGTACTATCCGAAAAAGCAGAAAGAGAAAAGGATTCGGGCCAGGAATTAGATGCAAAGAAAAGGAGCAACAAATACAATATTGAAGGAACTCTACGATGAGGATCCCCGAGATTACAGAGCAGTGTTGATAATAACACCTGAACAAGTGAAAAAACTGTTGGATTTAATTGCTCCACGAATACAACGCCAAGATACAGTCATGAGGGATGCTGTACCTGCAAGAGTTAAATTAGAAATGACATTGATGTGCCTTTGTTTTGGAATATCGTTGGGATTGTTGTCGATATTTTTTAGAATCTCGAAAACATCCATAGCTCAGATAATTCCGAAAGGATGTGATGTTATAAATGGTAGTCTAAAAGATTTTTTTTTTTAATTTTATTTATTTTGTGAAATGAAAATGATAGTCGATTTGCAGGTGCAATAAATACGCTTCAAAAATTTTAATAATGAATGAAAATGTACTTTTTTAAATCGAATATGTATTCTGTTTCTTAGAACAATACTTTTTTTTGTAAGTTGTGATCTGATAATGATTCTATATTAGAGATTCTCAAGAAAACTATCTCAAAAAGAAAGCGTGCCCCGCCAGCGTGCAAAACGAAATAACAATTATTTCGTTTAGAAACTATGAGGGTTTTATTTGTTTTTCCAATAATTTTCAAGTCTATAAATATCTTCACATATTTTCAAATATCTTAAAAATAGAGACATTTCATTACATTTGGCATCACTGATTCGAACGCTAAATTCTGTTTTTGACGTTGTGAAGCATGCAAGTGCGAGTAAATTCAAAAAACTTTGAAGTAGCTCGCACGCCGGATCACACATGACAATAACTGGCATGATGTGTTCACACGGTGTGAGTAGCTGCACTGCAGTAACTGACTAGACCGACTCGTATGCTTACTCGCACCGTCTGAACCCGGCTTTAGCTCCAAATTTCGGAGTGAAAATCATTCGCGATTAGTTGAAAGAATTATTCTATTTATTATTGTTATTGCATAAGAGTCGGACTACGGGGTTTAAGCATTTAAATAATTGAATTCAATGATTCACATTGAATTTTTCTAAATTTAGAACTGATTCTAGGCATGCTGATTTGAAAGAGGGCATTGCAATTTAAAATTGTTGTAGGTGGCGACACCATGAATAAAATTAAATAAATCATTCGTTTGGCATTTGACGTGACGGTGCTGGTGGAAGCTTTGACTGCATGTGTGAATTGGTGGAGACGTTGACGGAACGTAGACGTTCTTCTCCGTAACGTGCTATGTGAATCGCACATTAACCGTCTGAAATGACAAAACAAACGCAACATCTCAATTATGTACTTTGGACGTTTCAAAGATGTCTTCCAGCAGACATCATAAGTGTGTAAATAAACAAAAACAATGTGAATGTGTACATTGGTCACGTCTATGTTGATTTGTGCTATTATTTTTTGGAATTAAATTTGATTATTTATACCGTTTCCGCGGTGTCTGAGGATGCAGTCGATTTGATTCATAGTAAGTTATAAGAGAAGTGTGTAATGTTGATGTTTTTGACTTAATGTTAAACATAATTTGTTCTCGTCCAACAAGCTGTATATAAAGCTAATCAAACATTACTATTCCTATATATATTATTCTATCCGCAGCCGAATAATTGAGCCTAAAGGGAGCTGCTTTCTTAGTTTCCGCTATAGCTCCTCATAGTTTTATTCCAGGATGCTTTGAGGGAGTTTTCGTTAATGGCAGTTCAGCAGCTACAGTAGCTCCACAGATGACTGGGATGATGCAAACATTATGGATCCACAGGCAGAAAGGCAGTTTAACCACAGTAAAGAAGATAAACCAGAGAGAATACTAATATTGTCAGTTGTGCCATACTCTTTAATTAGGTTGCAACCGTCGTTCTGAAAGATTCATCGAATTGTATGAAGACGATTATACGAATGATGTCAACGACCCAGACTGGATACCTGATGGCAATACAACAAATTAAATAATTTAGCAATCTATGAATATTTTGAAGAATTCAAAATAAATGCTGACACGGATGCGGAAAATGCAGAAACAGAGCAGGATTACGAAGATGATGACGAAGAATCTTAGCATTACAACGATTACGAATATTGGGTGATAGACCCAAGAACAGATGGAGAATCTCAACCGAAAACAATGAAATCACAGCAGGAATACGAAGCTGTAGACGACGGATTTAAGCACGATAATGAAGACGAAGATGAAGAAACATAGTAAGAAGAAGAAGATGGAGAACCTCAGTAATAAAAACGAAATTGAAAATGCGGATATTGCAAAGGTGAAAGGACGTTAACCCAAAACAAGAAAAGGAATTGTTGTCCCAACAAGGCGTGTGAAAAGACCTTGTCATTGGAAAATGCGATGCTACGTAAAGTTTCCTGAACCTGTCCGAAAGCAGTTCCTAGATAACCTTCTAAAACTGACTTTGTCTGGTTAGCATCAACACTATAGATCATTATCAGCACAGTACGACCAAGGGTAAGTAAATATTCATATTTCATGCTCTTGGCGACATTCTAAAACTAAACGTAATTTTTGAGTAATTGCAGATTATTTTAGTATCAATAAATTTTATGGTGAAAATTAATATTCATTAGATTTCAGACGCTAAGGGGTTAAAGGATGATAGTGACTTAATGACTGCTCTTTCGTTAATAACTCATCTGATGGCTTTTTTTTCTCTCGATCGAGGAAGAGAGCAGAATGTTATGGAAAAAGAAGGATTTTATTCGACTCACAGAATGAGGAAGATTGAGTTTTATAATCATGAACCATTTTAGTGAACTGATGATCAAATAAGTATAACATAGTATGCCTAATATATTATTATTTATTATTATTTGTCTATGAATAGTTGTTTTGAACTTTTTGTTAAACGCAATTTTGATAACGTGCGATAGGGTAAGTAGGATATGGTTTTCAATGCATTTGGATATGGGAAATTTGGTTCTATGTTTTTTTGGTTGACATCTATAAAACATTTGTGAGACACTAGAATACATTTTCGCTGTCACTGCGCGTTGAAGGCAATATTCCACTTCCTCATCCCTGCCTCACTTAGGCCACCGTACAGCTACTTTAACTAGTTTTCATGACCTCATTCCTACGTTTTCCCCACTTCAAAACGATTGAAGATCGAAGCTGCCATTAAAGTAAGTGGTCAAACTCTTATTCACGATGAGGATACTTGCGAGCGTTTCACTATTGCTGGAAGATTAACTGTCCGCCAGTTCATCTCTCCAAAATTTAGCAAACATTGTCACTGGTGATGCTAAATAGAGGAATTTTTGTCCATAACCAGCACTTTTAGAAACATGCTTCTGCGCCGTGTAATTCTCCAATTCCGGTAGCAGAAACGATGTTCAATTTAATCCTTCTTCACTCTCAGTACCACTGTTTATCTACAAAGACTTTTAAGACTTTTAAGCATTATCGTTGTACAACACTCAAGGCGCTTACCAGTAAGTCAGAAATTTTACTCAAAACCTAATTAAATAATACAGTAAACATTAAAAGTAAAATTATTTACACACTGTGGCAAGTGATGAGAATCCAAACAACAAAAGGACCAATGTACAGATATGTTTTGTTTTAATATTTTTTGACACATTGGACTATAGTTTTGGCTATCAAGGTCAAGCGTCTGACTAGAACAGTGAAACACTCATAATAAGAAACCTAATGTATGATGTTATGTTTGGTAGGATAATGACTTCTGAATGCAAAAAGAATTATGCTGGCATGTTCCGTTCCAAACGTGTAATAATAAAAAAGTAAAATGACCAATGTACAGCTTGGTTAATCAAAATGTCCAATGTGGTATTTTACGCGTTTTAACCTTTTTTTTAAATATATATTGGCTGTATGGTTTGTATTATAAAAAGTTTATAAATACTTCTCACCTATACAGTCCACAGAACGTGGAAAAAATATTTGTGTTTGAAACAAATTCAAAAAACATTCTGAAAACTTTGCCTTCGTTTTTCTCGAAATGAGTGGTTTGTTACTTAGGACCTTTTCAAATGTTATGCGAGATTTGTTCTCGTTTCGAGATGAAAAATGCTCGAACACAATGTTACGTAATGTCATACTTTCCTCGAAACTCTACTACTGCCTTTTTCATTTCGCTCTGTTCTAGCTCGCGTCTACATTCATAATGGCGAAAGTGGTCGAAACGAACAAAAATCACTCGTTTCGAAATGCGCAATGTCGCCCCAGGTCTTGTCCAACTAAATGTTCTACTCGACTTTTTTATTGATAACAAAATTATGTAATACTCAACACAAATCTCTCCGGAGGAAAAGACAATCAAAACTATTATTTTCTTATCAATATCATCCAGCTCTAGTCTTTTGCCCCTCCTATACAGAAATCATTCGTCATAGCCTGATAGGCGACAAAGTCACCATCACTCTCCCCAATCGTTAGCACGAACTTATCCCCTTCGCTCTCCGGTAAAAACAAAATACTGCCAAAGTCCAGCTCCGCCCGGAATCCCGTCGAAGACGATTCGATTGCACACTTTCCCGCACAAACCAGAACAATGCAACCGCCACGTGCATTCCTCAACTCATACCCAGTAACACCTTTGGGTATCTTTATCTCAGCCACGGAAAAATCGCTCACCGGCGGAATGAACATTCTCGTGTGGGGTCGTTTCTGGGCATCCGCCACCACTGGGTGAAAGATTTTGTCTTCGGCTCGGGAACCCGAGTAATCCAGCAGCCGAAGCAGCGTATCGACGTCTTTAAATTTGGGGGTCAGACCAGCGCGAACCACGTTATCAGAGCACGCCATGCACTCGATGCAGTCCCCAGCTAGGTACGCGTGTGGCACGTTAGCACCGAGGTATATTGCCTGGCCCGGTTTTAGGTCGAGAATGTTTAGGAAGAAAATTGACAGAAGACCAACGTCGTTGGGGAAATCCTCATGCAGCTTCAGGAATAATTGCTCCAAATCGGATCGGCTGGTTTTAGCTTGAATCTGAGCAAGCATCTTGGTTGTGCATAGCTTCAAATCTTCCGGTGGGCTGTGCATCAGAGTGGAGTAAGCATCCTTCAAGGCGTCTTCACCGCCCGATTTCAGCATTTGCAGTTTGTCCGCTCCGAGTAAAACTTCTATCTCCGGCCAACTTTTCAAATTGGTATAGATTTCTTCGTACGGTCGAAAACCGCACATCGCTTTGAACTCGGTCAGTGCAATTGCCAGTTCGGGCTTGTGGTTGGGGTCTTTATAGGTGTCGGGAAAACTGGCATGTAGTTTTTCTGCTTCAACCTTAAAACAACGAGAACACATTATATCGAAATTTAAAGTTCGCATAAAACTGAATGTACCTTGTTAGGATGAACCTGAATACTCAACGCCTTACGAATGCTCAGAACCTTAAACAGGAAGGACAGTTTCGTCCCACTAGTGGCACCCAATGGCTCACCGGTGGCTTTAACAACGGACGGACCACTGCTGTGATCTCCCATCCAGAGCTCGGCGTAAGGTTTGCTCGGGTCGAGCACGAATCTCCTGTCGTGACAAGCTGCAATTTTGGCGACAAATGATTCTTCGCCTAATTTGCCCCAATCGTAGTTCTTCACATCACCGTATATTTCCATTTTTGTGTTATAAAATCACTTGTGAAAAATCACGGTCTGCTAGCAATCGCATCAGAGCACTGAATGTGACCTCTGTTTGAACCAGGGGTTAGACATCAATTGAATATAGGCTACCCAAAATCAAAATCAATATGGCGTCATTTGTTTATCAACATATCATTTACGAGGATTGAAATCGAAAAATGCGCTGCTTTATTCTAACTGCATGAGCGATTTTCATATTCCGGTTTCACATGGAGGTGTTCACATTTAACATGGAGTTTAAAGTTAGCCACTATTCGACTATATAACCGCACCGAGTTGTACACAACAGTAATTGATTGAACCAAAATGTCAGTAAACCGCAGCAATATTGGGTACACTGGCAATATGAGGGATTTGACGTTTTAGTCGTACCCCTGGTTTGAACCCGAGCTCAATGTTCGGTTCGATGCTTGTTGTTTTTGTTGACGTGCGGTGGGCTGACGATAACAAATCCTGAGAACTGTCAATTGACGATGGTGCAATATAGGGGAGAACGGGGAATATCATTGATTGGCGATCTAACGTACAAATCTACACCTAGGTGGCGCTGGGGTGAAAGTGATAATGGTTTTAAACAAGATGCTAAACTATAGGTGTTTCGTTCTTGACACTTTCATGACAATACGTGAGACGAGTAGCGAGACGTAGCTTTCTGTATTATTTTCTTTTTGTTTGGTTGTGTGGTTATGGTTTCATATCAACTCGCTGAGGAAAACAACGCGTAACTTTTCAATAGGACCTATCTAACAAATCGTAAATTCAGAGAAAATCGTGGGTAAAGGATGACGAAATATTTTTTGAAAGTGTTTTAAACTGAATCAATTTTCTTGATCACTGTTGCTGTTACAGGCAAGCAATGTTGATATACTAACTGTAGTAATGAATACCAAATCTATATTCGATGAATTTATGGGGAAAACGTGAAAAAAATCAAATAGGTCGTTTTCATCAACTGAGTTGTATATTGGACATATCACATAGGTCATTTTGTGTATATTATTTGTACATAGCTCATTTTGATTTCTGTGAGTTTCCAGAATATAGCTTCTTTAGGGAATCACCCAGCGTAGCTGTTTTAACCGTTTTAACAGAGAATCGTCTTACCTCGTGCTCGTTGATGATGGAAGTGAAGTCAAGGATCAATGATTACTAAGCAACGGTTTATGCGGTGTCGGTTACTTTCACACTGCCGTTATGACGTCACAGCTAAGAGTACGCCTGATTGTATGTTTGTGAGAACACATGTTCAAACCGGTCGTACTACTATTGTGTACCACACATCTTCCCTCTTCTCCAAAAAAAAAAATTATAGTGAAAAATAGTATATGCTGATAACAGTAATCGCTTCGTTTGCACATCTAACTTGATTGGTAAATATGCAACATTTCTGAAAATAATATTCTCTGTGCGACAAGGTATCCTTAATTAAAGCCGAATTGATGTTTCACCCACTGATTTTGCATCGGGTACCCACCGTTGTCATGTTGTACTTGCACTGGGAGCGATACTGAAAAATGCTGCTGTCCATTCCCCTGTAAGGAGTCGATGCGAAATGGAAAGCATAAAACGAATGACTGGATGTAAACAAAACATAAAATGACAAACAAAATACTTTGACGAAGACCGGAGCATCTCAGAAGGTAAATAAACAGGGAGTATTGATTCAGTAGAAGTTCACTTTTTTCTCTGGTTTTTTTTCGCATCCGTGTTTTGTGGATTACCATTACACAAAATAAACACACATGAGGACATGATACCTGCCCATGCCATAGAGGAAATCGGCAATCAACCTTGATTTTGGATTTCCTGTCGTTCCGCGAAGGTCTGTGCGATTTCACCTTGTGTTTTTCAATCTAACTGGTTCCTCGACGTCTGGTCTGAAGCGCCTCCGAAAATAACGACCCCAGGTTTCCACGGTCGAGTATGTCCCTATCCACAATGATATAACAATAGCGGATACGAACAGACAAATAAAAATCTATTCGGAGGATAACGATACTCGATCGATGCCGAATCTTGCACGCACTTGTCAAGTCTCTGTATATCGATGATATTTCACGAATAATTTATTTCATCAATTGATCAACTCTCGCTATTGTGTACTCCTGTAAATGACAGGAAATCGTAGGTATGATAAACAAGAACGCAAGCATGGCACAGATTCCCATCCGAACAATGATAAGGCGAATCTTTTTTGTTCCCCAAAATATATTTTTTATTAAGGCACATGTGGCGTTAGCCTCACGGGGCCGGGAGAATCTTTTTTTGTTGACACGAGTTGACATAATTGTCTCACAGGAATTTTTCAACTTAATTATCGTCGATAATCCTCATCCTAAAAGTCAAAATCCCTAGACCTAGAAGTAACCCTTATGTAACCCTTATGGAAGGATTTACATAATCCACGAAACAAGTCTCAACTGTTTGGTTTCCATCGACTTCACTCAGAAGCATAACCGTAACCTTCAGAACTAGAGGCAAGGACCACGCAATCAAAAGGAAGTACGATACATTCTTACTAATTCGATCATGAATCGTTCCGATCGTCTTGAAGCTCATATGCCACACATACGTGAAGATGGCGCACCAAATCATTGCAGCGATGAGAAAATAGAACACGATGATGCAGGATAAATTCTCCCCAGTGCTCGGTTCCGAGCTGCGTAATGTGCCATTTACAGCACAATACTTGTGGCGAATTGCTCCACATTTCGCTGGATTCACACAATAGATGTAGCGCATTTCTCGTCCAATCTCAGTTTATTTTTTTTTTGGCACTGCCGAACATGGATCCAATATGGGCATCACGCTTCGCTAGAAGGACAATTGCAACGACATTTGAGTCAGTTTTGTTTGTGTACATCTTACTCTGCGGACATCCCGTTCCGCTCACAGTTTTCTTGCTCTACAAGCAATTTGCGAACATCCCGTTCAGCCAAAATACTGAACTACTTCTCTTCAGTTTTCCTCACAATGGAAACCTGCGGACTTCCCGTTCCTCCAAACCACTGCGGACATCCCGTTCCGCCAAAGTGCTGGACCACTTCCCTTCAATTTTCCGCATAATGGAAATCTGCGGACATCCCGTTCCGCCAAAGTGCTGGACCACTTCCCTTCAATTTACCTCATAATGGAAATCTGCGGACATCCCGTTCCGCTACAACTCTACAAACAAACATTTTCAAATTGCTGCGAACATCCCGTTCCGCTGAAACACAAAGGTCTTTTTTACCCTTCTATCATCCGCGGACATCCCGTTCCGCTTCAACGCTTTTAGTTTTAGATAGCTAGAAAATGACAATAACCACCAACCAATATCTGGGTGATTCCCTTTTCAAAATTATAAATTTATTGAAACCTTGGCAAAAATCGACAGGTTACAGGATTTGAGATGTTGCTATATTAAGCAACTCCTGGCAGGATCGCCAATGTGAGTTTCCAGAATATAGCTTCTTTAGGGAATCACCCAGCGTAGCTGTTTTAACCGTTTTAACAGAGAATCGTTTTACCTCGTGCTCGTTGATGATGGAAGTGAAGTCAAGGATCAATGATTACTAAGCAACGGTTTATGCGGTGTCGGTTACTTTCACACTGCCGTTATGACGTCACAGCTAAGAGTACGCCTGATTGTATGTTTGTGAGAACACATGTTCAAACCGGTCGTACTACTATTGTGTACCACACAATTTCTTTTATGTACGAATGTTTTGAAGCATTTCTAGGGCGTACGGCGTGTTCACAAATTCTATAAAGCGCAAACAGAAGCAGAGGGTCTGGTGAAACATTGGGACGCGTACGAAATTTTCAAATTTCTAGTACAAACAATATTAACCCTTTCACGTACAACATCGAGTCTCACTCGATGTCAAATGATTGTGCCAAAACGTACAACATCGAATCTCTCTCGTGGTGCGCTTACATATCACAAGGAGCTAAGGCGCTCAGCAGATTAGAGAAATTACTTGATCATGCATCATGAAGCATGATCCCATCGAAGCAATTGGATTTGGTCCGCTCTATCGAGAATTAAATTGTACGCGAAGTAAGAAGTAAGACGGCAAACTTAGCTAATAATAGCGTAACGTAGTTTGTGAATTAGCGATAATTATATTAAAATCCATAAATGAATATAGAAGAATTTCTATTAAGTATTTTATTTGAACAGCACTTCATTCGTTAAACACGAGATTTTATAATAACGTTCAACTTTCATCGTTATCTGAATCCATATCTGAGTCAAATCCTCTATTTCCTGCAAGTGTTGACCGCCTTCCTCGGCCTGGAGTTTTCAAGGATTTAAGGAAAGCCTCATAATACCACTTTTGTGTGACGTATGGCAGCAATCGTCGTAAATCTTCCAACTTCGTTGTAGGTAATTGGATGGGTGCTGTATATAAGGGTTTCAATTGAAGGTTTTCCAACGGAACCGATCTCGACGTCAATAGATTAATGTGATTAGGGTTTTCTTCTGGCACATCTTGTTTGAATGCAACGATACCGGGTGTTTCCGTAGAGCACGAGAAGATCCTAGCTTATTTGAATTTGAATGGTTCATTATTCATGGTGAATTTAGGTACTGTGTACCGCTCATTCAGAGCTAACCAATCGAAGAACCGATTTTGTTCCATATCTTTCACAATAATTGGAGGGTTTCGTTTGATGGATGCAATGAATAAATTCCAGTCACGAGGTGTTTCTATGTTGGCATGCGTCCTTTTTTTCGCCCGCTCAATGGCAGAATGAATTGTGTCGCATTCCATATGACTATGGCCGCTAGTCATGAATTTATGATGAAGAGTTAATTTCAGACGCCATTATTTCGACAACATACATCATCAGAAATAAGATGATGCGATTGTTATTTTGTCCAGCGCAACGATCGCTATACATATTAAGCTTTTCAACGTAAACTGGTAAATTTTTCAGGTATGCCCACAAGCACGATCCGATTTCTCTTGATCCTCTTTTCGCTCGGGTTTCATCCCATATGTAGCAAAGTGGTATATTCTTACCCACTTGAGTTTCAAAGATTGTCAAATTATATGTATACAGCTGACGGCTGTAAAAAGAACGACCACAAGTCAAATAGGGTGTGGCTAATTGCTTTTGCAGATCAAAAGATACTGTCCGTACGGATAGATCAGTGTTCGCTTGCAGTCTATCTTGTTTCTTCTCATCATACATGCGTCCAGCTCCTAACTGATGTGCTTCCTTTCGAACAAGTATTTCCTCTCGTTTAACAATGTCCTTCTCCACCTGTAACTCTACTTTGATCATATCACACGTGTTGCATGTGTCAACTTTAGGCTTTCGAAATTTAATATTCAGCGAATTAAAAGCAAGCCTGTATGTGTTATAATGTACTGGAATAATGTTATCTACACCGCACTGGTTCTGATACAGCTCGTGCATTCGATGTATTGTTAAATCAGAAGATAGATAGAGACAGGATGACTTTTCACGACTGTAGTGACTTTCTTCAACTGGGAATGATTTGATGTGCTTGACTATGTACTGAGCATGTTCGGGATCAATTTTCTTTCTCGAGGTATTATCTTTCCGCATGTCATCTCGAGCGATCCCGGCACCCAAGACCAGTTTATCGGCAAGAACGCGAATTTTACGTTCCTTGAGGTCGTACGTAGACACAAACATTCGTTTGCAAACCTTAAGCTCCTACTCCTGGGAGCTTATAGATCCGAGACCAAGTACGCCGCGAAATAAGAACCTTCACGAACGAGAAAATAAAATAGCAAACAATAACTTATTATATTTTTTTCTGAGTGAATTATTCGAATAAATTCCGTTAAAATTATAAATTAAATAAATAATATAACTGTGTTGTATTTTATTACCTGTGGACGAACTGTGCTGATTACAGTTATGTGGCTTGATAAGAACTGATTTTGTCCCGAGTGTGTCAGGTCAAGTAGGCTAGCCAAAAGTTTTTTTCGGACAGGTTCAGAAAATTTTTCATTGCACCTCATCCTACAAGCACATGGGGGTTGAACATGCCTGGCTGGGACAAGAGTTCCATCTCTTTTTATATACTGGAGTCCTTTTTCTTTGAGTTTTCTGTTTTCCTTTGGCGAAAATGATTTACTTTTCTTTGCCTGTGGTTCTCCTACATCTGCCTGAAAGATATGCTCATTTTCTTCTATAGCCAATGAAACTTCAGAATTATTATCAGATAAATGATCATTCTTAAACTGCTCAAAATATTCATAAATTGATAAATCGTTTAATGTCGTAGCATCCCCGTCAGGCAACCAATCTGGATCCATGTTGTCATCTGAGAAATCGTCTGCATGTTCACAATCGCTGAAATCTACTGCCTGAGGGAATTTCGACTTTCTTCCTGCGCCAATTGAGGAGAAACTATGTCAAGTTGATCCTGGATAATCATAGGTTTGTTTCTCCGCAAATCCAACAGTGTTGACAATCGTCTTTGACGGAACGAACTTGTTTGGACTTGCTTAATAACCACCAAATTTAACGGTGTATCGTCCACGGAATTTTCGCTTATTGAAAGATTCAAAGAAAATGAGTCCAACGGAGTGGATGTTTGGACACGTTGGAATGATGGGTGTTCATCCAAATGGTAAATGGAATCTGTTGAAGCGGTTAAGCGGTTTGATAAGTTGCTCTATTTTGAAAAGATCACCCAATTCAATTTACCGTAGCTAACTCTGATTGAGCTTAGTCTTTTTCGCTCGGAGTTTGTGGACCAATTCGATGTGTCATTAAATGCAATACGATCGATGCCTGGATGGATCAGATTTGACCATGGTCCTTGACTGCTCAGGTTGAGGCTCTCATGAAAACCTGGTTCCAAAGTTTATGGTAACTTATTTGGTAAGTTATGAGCTATGAATGAAATATTCTTCCAACATACCTTTCAATGTAACATTATACTGGTTGGAAAATGTCGGTTTCTCTCCACTATTACAAATGGGTATCTTGTTGATCAAATCAGTTTTGTTGCATGTTGCGGTTTCTCGTAAACGTTTCTTTTGAATTGCGTTTGATCCTAGTGTGCGGTCTATCAAAAGGCCAAACAAAGAATATCGACGCCGTGTTACATTATTGTTATTGGTCTCTAAACTTTGGGTTGCGAGTGACGATGGGCATTCACCAACAATGGCATAATTTGTAGTACCGTTACCTGAAATTAAACGAATATTTAGAGAGCCAAAATGTTGATACTTTGCTAGAAGCTTGCGCTGGATAAAGTGAATGTACTTGTCGGTAACGAAAAAGTTTTTTTTTCGTTACTCAATATTGATTTCACAGTTGTATATTAAAACATTTTCAACTAACCATGCCGTGCTTTTTCCAAGTCGCTTTTAACCAGAGCAGTGTGGTTGATATCACGAGGCTTTTTCCATAAAACAGCCTTTGTCGGATTGTAAACTGTTGTCGCAAATCTCCATTGAATGGTTCTTCAGATAATGGATCTTTGTCTGAAACGAAGGTGAGATTTGTTGTCGTGCAATACTGCAAACTACTGTTGATGCAAACTTCCTCGAAGCGCCCCGTAATAGAATGAGCCGGTGAAACTACCGAACCTGCTGCCGAGGCTGCCTCCATTTCCACTTTTTTCCACATCTGATGAGAGTAAATTTTTCATTAAATGTGGCCTCACAAGGATCACGATCAACAGACCAATGAACAAAACCACGTTATTTTGTTTGTTTTGACACTTCGGGTACGATGACCAATGTACAGATTACAGCGCTGTTGCTTTTATGACACTTCAGACGTTTGAAACAAACACCAAAGGCAAACGTCTTATAAAACAGTGGAACATGTATAATGCGAACTTGGACATGAGACGTTATGTTTGTTTTGAATATTCTTCATTGTAAAACCATTAATCGGGATGTTTGTTTTTGTATGGCGTACATAGTTACTTGCGTAATTCAATGGTTCGATAAACTCAATTTGTTTACATTTGTTACTTAGGACCTTTTGAAAAGTTAAGCGAGATATATTCGTGAAAAATAGTGTACTATAGCTGCAATAAGGTATTTATATTATATATTATTCTATATTTTTGGGGGACCGTGATGATTTGATGAGCTTGTGGGTGTGATAAAAGTGCTATAAGTCTAAGAAATCTGTTGTCCAACTCCTCCATAGATAATCGTTCACCTCGCGGTTCTCTATCATGCCAAAATTATATTGTGAATATTTTATTCACTTCAGATGCCGTATTATTGTGCAGTAAAAGGATGTGGAAACAAGGTTCTCATAACGAAAAATAACCCGGACATTGTTTACCACACTTTTCTCCGAGATGGAGATAAAAATCTAGATATATGCTCACGTCATTTCCATAGCAGCAGCTACGATGACCGACATCAAATGCGCCATGAACTTAATGGTACGAGGAAATATAGGATGTTGAATTCCAAAGTTAAACCTTTTTTCTGCGTTATATGTATCAGCCATTCCATGTCGAACCGATATAGTGGTTCTCCGGGTTTCGTGGAAAGTGGTAGATTTGTTCTTTATTGTAAAATATTAGACCCGTCTTTTCTTGTTTTTTTATTAGGGCTGTGTGGTATACGTTGCAAATCGTGAATTTTGTCACCGGATTAAGGGCATTGTAGTGATGTAGAACGTTGAACTTTTGACTAGTCTGAAATCGATCCACCGCCGCAACAATAAGAAATTTCTCACCGTGCAATTTTTCGAAATGACTGGTATACTCATCGGCAGTGCGGAAATACTCTCGGCATACAAAGCAGCAGCGCAAAGAGGGGTCCAAATTGTGTTTCAGCATACGTTCCACCGCAGTCACATAACGAATTTCCGATAGAAGTCGATTCGCCACTACCATCTCTTTAATTTCCTTCAAAACTTTGTCGTTTTGTAAAATTGCATCCAGCATACGCAGGAATTTGTTTTGCTTTTCAGAAGTCAACTCTGAAAAATCAACAAATATAATCATTCTTTAGCGGAATAAATATATCAAACCGACCCACCAGCGTGATTGTTCTGTTCGTGCTGCTCCAGTAGGTTTCGCAACCGCTCCATGTTGAATTTAAAATGATTTGGTCGATTACCATTGGCATGCTGTTGGATTGGCTCATTACGTGTTATCAAATCGTGGTTCATTAGCACCAAGCCCAACTCGTCCATTTTGACACGAGTGTTGCGGCGCAGTTTTATCTCTTCGAAAAGTTTCTCGCGTAGTTTCCGTTTGATGATGCCTCCGTCCTTGATCAGATTGTGCCGATAAATTCGTACCACGTACGATTCTATTTCACGCTTTTTCCCAGATGATAAAACAAAAAAAACACTTTTTTAAAATGCTCAATAAAACCACGTACGATTAAAACGCTGCTTGCTTGGAAAGAAAAGCATTGATTGCGCGGCTAGAAGGTAAAATATACTCAAAACATCCTTCTGTACTGTTTTTAATTCGACCGCTGATTGTAGATATCTGAAGAAGTAGAAGCAATTATGAGAAATTGTTATACGAAAAAATCCAGAAAATTACCTGCCTACAGTAAAGCGCGAGCAGCTATTTTGCCAACGAATGCATTTGTCACCAAAAGATATGATTTGTTATGTAAACAAATTTGTTTTTTTCACAAGCAATGGCCGAACAGCAATTTTGACATTGCGGTCCACCTATTGTATAACGCCTTGGTTTTAAATTTTGCAATGTGAGTTTATGGAAGGTTTTTACCCAGCAAACATTAAATCGCATAACAAGCGTATATATAAAATCATATGCCCTAAAATTTGGTTGGCATATAATGCGCCTAACTGTTTGGATGAATATGCCACTTTGACCGGCTATAATAGCGATTATTTTTTTTTATCCCATTTATTTATTTATTAGGCTCATTAGCATTTTAGCTGTAACAGAGCCGGGTTTTAATCGTGTACATGTACATATGTTTATGTTTCTATAAACTGTAATTACACAGTAGTTAGTAGTAGCCATTTAGGCGTTAAGTTTACTGTTCCATTACATTATGGTAAATTACACAGTAGTAGCCATTTCGGCGTAAGGGTATTCTTTCTGTTCTTCCATTGTTCAGCAGACCGGACAGCGGAGACAGTTGATATTGATCATTGTTGGGTTATTTATAGAACAGCAGCCCGATGTTTCTTGCAGAGCAGAGCAGTTGTATGGATGAATAGATCTAATTTCGACCGTGGATCTCCATCGCTGATGATGTTTGCGTGGACGTAGTTATTCTATAACAACACAAAGATGGTCAATTGAGGGCCCTGAGTTTGAACTCACGACCGATCGCTTAGTAAGCGAACGCGTAACCTAGTGGCTACGAAGACCCCCTTTGTATATAGCGATTATGTTGGAATTGAATTGCGATCTAATATGAATATATTCATGAATTGTCAAAGCACCAAATACGACTTTTGTCACACTCATATACGATTTATTACAGACATAAAAAAAACAAGCAAAATATTTTCGTGAAATATTTATTATAGCCTCACGAATCGCCATTTTTATATATGAGTATTTATGTTTGTAGAAATAATAATTGTTTGATTGACTTGTGTTGGGAGTGGAATATGAATGTTTAAAATGGCACAGATTGCTGTTTGGTGAAAACTGCTCCGATGCGGGTTCGAACTCCGGTCGTCTGGATTATCATCCACCAGCTATCTCGCGCGGCCATCTGAAATTTGATTCAACAGTGGTTAAAACTTTCGAGTGCATCAGCCTTTCATTGACATTTCAATATGATATAATATGTTCTTTGTTAGGATCTAATATGATTTACTGTTTCATGATTTTCTTCAGCATGCAACACGATTTACTACAGTACTGAATCGATTACAATTATACGCTTATACGACACACAAACTGCATCAGCGTAATATACGCATATGATGCGGATTAAATATATTTTACGACAATGTACATCATTAAATTGTACTACATTAGAGCTCAGAACCACAAAAGTGAGGGTGCTTGTTTATTTTACGCACTGAAAAGCAAGATTCGATTGTGATTATTCATTTTATTTCAATTTAGATTCATTTCAGCCATTAAATGTCGTCAGTATATGGTATGGAAGTTTTGGATATTTAGAATGGTTTCAACACGCAATTGGATCAAAGTCATAGACAATCTTCAAAAAATTTAAGTTTGATAATGCATACCGGTTATTGATACTATGGGTAATTGCGATGAAATCGTTATCACCTCAAATTGGCTTCTTCTCCTTGAATGGCGTTAACGTTCCCTGTGGCACTTTTGCCGTCTCAACGTATGCATCAACTAGCGTAATTTATTAATACTTAGTTGAGATTTCTTGAGCCAAATAACACGCCTTGAATGTATTCTGAGGGACAAGCTCTAGAATACGCGTACCACAGTGCAAGTCGAAAGAAATTTCTCTGACGAAAAATCCCCCGGCCAGAACGTGAATCGAACCCGAACACCCAGCATGATAATGTGAGACGCTAACCACTCGGCCACGGGTGCACTCAAATTGGCTGATATCATTGATTATGTAGGGGCCGATACGAGAAAGATTTGCAGTATTTTTAGCGCAAAACACGCTACTCGTCATTTACTTAGTTAAAAAATAATAAAGTTATGATACTTATACCAAGACATTTTTCAAAATATGCATATTACATTGTTAAATGGTGATTTTCTAACATTTTTAGTGCAGAAAGAATACGTGAAACCGGGAAATTTGAAGATAAATTCTGATTTTTCTAGAAAATTTGAACGAATTTCATACCAGAAAAACAAAACATCCTCATTTTACTCGCAGCGCCATCTGGTTGTAAATCCAACGTAAATTCGTCAATGGTTGAATCAATAAAGAAAATTCGAGAGCACAATCAAAAACAAGTTGAAAAATGCATGGTTCCTGCATGTGAGAACTACCTTGTAAAGTCCGGAAGTAAAATATACGTGATTTGTTTTTGAGTTTCAGGTTTTATTGCACCTCCAGATGTCTCATCGATCGTTTACGTTTTGCGTTAGATCGTCAATAGAGGGGAGAAACAAAAGTCGTAAGGGTCCGTTCATACACCACGTGGACAGAAAAATCACTCCCTCTGTTGCCCACGTGGATATTTTTCCTTTTCTATTAAAATAATACAGTAAAAACTGAATTGCGCCTAAATTCTATTTCAATCCCTTTAAGTTTATTTTATTTCAAATTTTACTAGCTGTATCCTGTTACGCTTTGGAACATTGCCATAATTTTGAAATACTTTTGAGCAATCTGGCTATCTGGTTTTCCAACACGGGAACGCCTAATATACAGCTGACCAGGTGAGGAGCAATCCACATCAGAATACAAACGATATAATTCCAAAGATTGATCTTGAGCTCCACTGATTGTAATTACAAACGCCAATCAAATTAAAAATAAATGGATTCAAAATCTTTATCAGAATTTTAGTTCACGTTTTTTTAAACACTTGAAAAAAAAATGTGTTGCTATCACATAGAACACCTATTTAGTACAAGAAAGTTCATTTACCTCTACGACTTTATCTCAGAATAGTGCTCATTTCATCTGGAATTGCCTCACTACGCATACGCTATAATCAACTGAGAAATCAATTTTTCCTAATTTTTCCATTTTCATCCAAAATTCTTCAATTTTTTCATGTCGTAACAACAATCCTTGAAGTGGATTTTGTGTTGTGTCATAGTATGAGCTCTATCGGTGCCGAACTTTCACAGGAAGATAAAAAAGCATTTTTAACATTTTCATGCTATAACGTACATATAAATATGTTTGATATTTGTATGCGTTGTAGACGGAAATATTGTAAAAGAAAATCAAGCATTTTTTGTTTCTCTGGATTTTAATAATATACCCCCAACCTAGCCAATAACAATCAAACTAACCTGATTGATTCGCTTCCTTTCGATTCATAGTAAGTTTCAGTAGAACCTTCTACTAAAGAGATGTTCTCGATCGATCGGAACATTATCCTTTCATTTCGAATTATGAATATTTCATGAAACAATGTTCGCGCAGCAAATCGATAGGCCGTTTTGAAAATTAAAAAGTGTTCTATCCAGCTTTGACGAATGCTATATTTTATAACGAAGTTACATTGTTTCAAAAGTCACTTAAAATTTTCGATGACGCTCCTCTAATTTTTTTGCCCACTCCAGAATATGATCGATCACAGAAAATGCCGGTTCATCTTCAATCTCGAGTTCCGATTCACCGTAACTTGTCAGCGCAATGCGAAAACTTTTTTGCTATAGTTCAGAGAATTTTTCGAGTATATTAATAGGATATTGAAAATATTTAACTATTATTCAAATCCCGCTCGCGAGGTTATATTACATCAGACAACTCACTACTCATTATTTTTTAACTAAACTAGTCCAAAAAGTTATTTGTATCATGTTTTTAGAATTTTCCTTCGCTTAAATTCGTATCAAAACATTACTTATGTAATTTGAACGGCTTACTGGAGAGCAATTAAACGCCGAATGAATCAGCCGCTTCTCCCCATTTTTTTAATTTGTACATTTTTTCCCAAAAATTTTTAGTTCGGAATCCCGCTGTCCGATTGAAATAAATTCTGGGGAAATTAATGCACTTTCTGTGAAAAATTAAAGAGAAATTTAAAATTCTAAATTTTCGAATACGGAACAGATTTAATTTCGTGTTCACTTGGACATAGTCTAGACCCCCTCCTCCCTCTACGTGGACAAGCATGGACAGACACTTGTGAGTTACTGAGCTCTGAAGAAATTATGAAGAAAGTCCTAAGTATTGGAAGACATTTTGAAAACATTATAGAATCACTACTTTCTGAAGTAGGATTACGTCTTTCGGGAATTATTAGAGATACAAAATCGATCACATAACAAAAATTGTCATATTTCGAGCGCTTATTGTTCAGTAATTTGTTGATGAATTTTCGAGATTCTTGCACCAATCGATTTGAACACTCCCTAAGGCCTTGTTCTCACTGCAGCGGGGCGTCAGCGTGGCTTGTGATGCTTACGGTTAATCGTGTGTGTTCTTACCAATGTCTTCACACCAGGCTGACGTGTCGTGAGCGTGGTTTTGGCGTGCAAACGAAAACACTTCACGCCGGCGATATTTGTACTTCTCCGCTTCTCCCTTGCATATATTTGTTTGTATTAGTGACATAATTTTAATTTTTCGCGTTTTTTTTCAGTTTTTATGTTTTTCACTGTCCTGTTTTTGTCCCGGTTCGTCCAACGATGTTGGAATATTTGAAAATAAACCAATTTGCATTCTTTCATCCAAAAACACACATTGACAATTTGTATAAAACACTCCGAAGACACGCCGCTGGCACGGTGCAATGTGAGTGAATTAAAATGTCGTTGCGAGAAGTGAACACGCCCCGCTCACGCCACGTTGACGCCCCGCTGCAGTGAGAACATGGCCTAACAATATATTGGAATATAGGGAATTGTAAACTTCCAATAGTAATTTCGTTGAAACAATTTGTGTCTATCAATGCGTAAACCTCTAAATTGTAAATAAATTTCACATCCGTACGAGTGATGCTATAAACGTTATGGTTGTAGACAAGATAAACGTAACGCGAACACGCTCAAACATCAGCTTCCCCTACAGGCGTCCAACAAGGCATAAACACTCGTGTCGCTGGTGAAGCAGAGAAAAAAGAGATGAAACCCTCCTCGATACCTCCAGTATTTTCACAAAAATTCCCCGTGGAGTTTTATTTGTACCTCAATCGAACGCGTATCGATACGAATTTTCTTTGGTCCGATCGATTCACCGGGAGCACTTCCAAATTTAGCCCAAATTAGAATTTTTGGGAAAACTGCGGAGGCAAACTCAATGATTTTCGAAAATGTAATGTAAAATCGAGTGTTACATTAGTGTTAACAAAATTTAGTAATATTTAGATAAACATTATCATAAAACAAATAAATTGGAGCGTTTTGTGTTTCCAAATAGAGAGAGAACATTAAAAAAAATATCGGATGGAGTGAGCGAAAATAGAACGTTAATTGTTCTATTCGAAGAATTGAAGGCATCATCTCGGGTTGCTCTAAGCTCGCTGGACACGACGCATAGGACGCAGGTCCTTCTATCAACTGAACTACTTTGAATCCTCTGTGCATGACGCTTTCGAGGCGTATCCTTTCATTAACTGAAACTGAACTTTTTCACACAGTCACTAACAGTATGACTAGAATGAGTATACACGAATCCAATCGATCAGTTGAATATATACCTGCGATGACTAGGGAGATACGGTGAACGGAACAGCCACTCTGATACGCAGGAAATAGAAATCATCACATCTTATTGCCATACAAGATGTTGAACATACCCATGATGAAATGCTGGTTAATTCAAGACCGTCTGCGAGTTCTCCTACAAAAAATATCAATGTTCAACCACGTTTTTTCGTTGTCAAAATACACCACTTCTCTGGTTACGCATCTCGTAGTATGAGTTATGATCACCCATTTAAGGAAAACGTAAGGAAATTATTGAAGCATGTGAAACTGTTACTACAGAAAAACCACCTAATATACTGAAGAATCATTAGAAAAAGCGTGTTAGACAGAGTTATTCTTTGAACCATAAACTTGTTATTTTCATTTCCGATGCTGACCTTTTCAACAAGCCCAATGTGTTTGAAAATAGTACAACACAAAAATATAATGTAATCCACAAAATTCCAATCGTAAAAAAACACTCAAAAAACACGTTTGTCGCATAACTACTCAGCCCCTCCGAACATGGATGACTCAGTCAGTCGATACTTTCCCTTTTAACATGATTCTCTACCATTCAATCATCAAAATAAATTCCCCAGGATACAAACATCGTTTTATTTTATGTCATCATCGACACACTCAACCTCAATGTGCAGAATTATTAATTTCCCGATAGATGTTAGAAGGGTTTGATGTTGTTTATGTCTCAATCAATGTAAATCGGTCGGTAAAAATAAGATAAGTATCCGTGTATTTGAAAATGTGTATTCATTTATTCGCACACAATTTCCATCCTTCGTGTAAGTATACGAAGTTAAAAACTGGCCAGCAATACTTATACTAGTTAAGGCTTCAAAAGTAATATTGCCCCACATAGTATTTTATTATAATAACAAAAAAAAATTATAGGAGGTTGTGTCCAAGATACGACCGCATTGTTGACGTAGAACTACGCTGTTATTTTATATAAGTCGCTCGTTTATACCTTCGAATATTATTCAATAATGCTGTGAAATTTTAGAAACAACTGCATAGTAGAATAATCTCTGAAATGTTTTTTTTTTCATTGTAGAACAAGCTGACGATAATTGCTTGATGATTCATTCTTGCCCTCGCAGAACAATACACTAGCTAATCTTATGTCGCAATTTATTTCATGTCAATGCATTGAAAATTTACCTCGAACGCTATTCCGGTGGCCTATTTCGCAATTGACATAGAGTCTGATTATATGATTATATGCAATTGACTACAGTCGATTATATACATGTTGTACCAGTACCATTATTCCACATCTCATAACTACATCAATATATCTTTGGCACCGCATGGAAACAACAACAATGACAACACTTGCAAGTATCAAATATCATGCTACATGTTATTTAGTATTGCCTCAGTGGAATCGCACCTTTAGGCATCGTTCGTATAACGTGAACTTAAAACTATTAGGAATATAAACACTTCTCATCATTTTGCGCTATTCTCAAAAGAAACGCTTCTGTTAATATTACTGGCCTCGAAAAAAGTTGCATTACTTTCTCTTGCTAGAGATAAGCACAGCTGTCACCCTTAGTGGAGGAAGTTTTGCTACTGGCCTGCTTGGAAAAAGACTGAATTATGCCACACAGCTTGTACTCTGCTGTAACACCCATCGATGCGAATTCGCTGATGAGTTTGTCAAGAGCGACCGCCTTCACCACTAGCGGGTGGAGCTTGAATTTGGTTGCTGCCTGAGTAACGGCGTTTACATTTTCGACCGACGCGCCGAAGTCACCTATTTCGCTGTTGTTCGATGCGATGTCACACTCGCGAAGGCTCGGTTCAGTGCGAGCGCTTTTAACTGCACCAACATCGCGTGCATCATCAAATGATGTTGCTTCGAAATTGTATTGCCCCTGGCAATGCGTTCGTTTTTTGCAGGGCTCGAGCCTGCCTTCCTCTTCTTCTTGCTCGTCACACATTACGCGATTATTAATGAACCAAATAGCTAGGGTAAAGTAAGAAGAACCGAGCAAATATAAATCAAAAAAAAAGTCAAGCTTGAAAGAAACGAATCCAGAAAACTGCAGAAATGAAAGAAGAATGTGGAAAACTATTCGCCAAATTGATAAAACAACATAAAAAAATGGTGAAAATTAAGCCTAAAGCTTGCAAATGGGTAAAATAATAGATGAAAATCCCGAAGCTTCCATTATTTCTACTCATAATATAAACTGTACCACTCAAGTACTAATGTACAAGAAGCCGACAATCTGTCCGTAACGAATGTCTCTGGTAATGACCCCTCTCAGCTGACAGCCAAAGTGACAGTTCCAGCGCATTTCCCCGACAAAACAATCAATATTTACAACACTGTCAGACAGCACAAATCGCACATTCGCGGTTCTCGTTTTCACGAGAGTGGCCCGTGTCTGTAGTTTTTCTCTCGTTGCCAAGCTTACAAGGTAGTGCTTACGGTGTTTTTGTTCTTCACCATTCTGTGTGAAATGGAAGAAACTGGCCAGTCCGCGGGTTGTAAATTACTTTGATAGGCGTGGAAACAAGTACAAACGCGCTGAAACCACGCGAAAAATCGGAATATTGAGTGCGGAATGCCTCTGCTGGAGCTCAGAGGGCAAAAGAAGAAACCGTAGGATAGGTACCGTCTTAAATCTTCAGTTAGTGTATTTCATCTTCCAAGCTGCGAATTTTCAGTGTCTAGTTGGAACGTTCGCTCTCTAGTGGTATGCGAGCTACGCATTGTGCAATTAGGATTCCATTTGTGGTTTAGTGACCAGTGACCGATTCAGTTTTCCCCGAGGGGTGGATGCGTGATGGAACCGTGAAAAACGAGTTGATTATCCCCAAATTGTTGGTGCATAGAAATAAGTATAGTTGTGGAAGAGTAGTGTGCGTGTGTGTGTTGATGGAGAAAGGGGGAGAGACGACGGTTTAAACCAAAACGAGTTGGGAAAGGAAACGAGAGAAAAAAGCACTGCCACGGGAACTGTGCTTCGATGCGAGCGGTTAGAGATTTTTGATCAGGGAGCCAGTGATGCCAGTAGCATAATCTGTCAACAAAATGTTAGCAGGATTTAAATAATTAAACCCACACCAAAAAAATCGAGTTTGGCCTAACCGCTCGGATTTTTTTTAAATTTGTAAACTGCCCAAAATTACGATTTTGGTTATATTATTACAAATTTTAATTGCGAATGAACTTTTCTTAAAAATGTATCTAAACTCCTTGTTCGCAATTTATTTTCACAAAATATTACATTTAGTAAGTAAAGTACTTTATCTTATATTTATTTACCACAAATATCACATTTGCTGTAAATGTATATTAACATTTGCAAGCCTCGAGTTACTCGTGAGTTTCAATAAATTTTACTGCGTTTATCATTAAAAAAAAATTTTGCAGTTTATTCTTGTTCTGATTATAATTTGAAAAAAAAAAAGTCACAGGAGGGTTGTGTTGACGTAGGATTACGTTGGGCTATCTGCCACATGCTGATTTTGGATACGTTTGAGAAACTATATTGTTAAACTCTTTGATAATGATTTGGTGGCTCTGAAAAGAGCCGTCAAAAATCAAAATAAAAAAAAAATAAATACATTTAAATTTTATCAATTCAAAACTGTCTTTGGGCCTGCTAGTTCGATGGGAGATTAATCTGCCTCCCTAAATGAATATTGCTCATGGCGTCGCTTGGTGCCGCCGAAAGAAGACTCGTTTGCTGAGGAGTGCTGAGCGACAATGAAAATGTCTTTCGAAAGGTAGGTCGAGAAAGAGTATGAAATAGTTTTCTTCGCAAGGGCCCTTCTCAGGGCTAGAGACGAATGAACGTAAAGTAAAAAGTCTCTATATTTCAAAAGAAGAAAAATATTGCTACCAGATGTCA
Organism: Toxorhynchites rutilus septentrionalis; assembly: GCF_029784135.1. Classification (NCBI taxonomy): domain Eukaryota; kingdom Metazoa; phylum Arthropoda; class Insecta; order Diptera; family Culicidae; genus Toxorhynchites; species Toxorhynchites rutilus. The sequence goes on along the minus strand of NC_073744.1, from coordinate 189,070,280 downwards.
CGAACTTCGACATTTTTTGCTACTATGGTGCTACTCGCCCGTGTAGATGGCGCAAAGGCACAGCAAAAATATTATTTTATAAAATTCCTTCATGCACTTGTATGATATGGGTTGTGTATCGTTCGTTCTTGTTTTTGAAGGGACTTTAACCCAAAGGTCATTCGTCCCTAACGGGCTGTGTATGACTGGAGCGTTCCGTTATATACATGCATTCATATGTCCTTTTGTCAAATCCAGTAAAAGGTGGTTGATGAAACGTATGTTTTTGACGTGATACCTTCCATGTTAGTTGTTAGTAGAAAATGTAAAAATAAACAGTATTTTTGATCGGTTTTATATAGTTTTTGTGGTAAGTGGAAAACAGTAAAATAAACTCTTGTTTCAAAACAAATTGAAAGTCCGGAGAAGGACTGGAATGCTTTAATGGGTTGTACGGAATCTGCTGCGTTTCAGTCGGATGTAGCAGTTTAGTTTTGGGAGCGGTAGCTTTTACGGATTCGCTGATGCTTTCCTTGACTTTGGCGCCATCGGCTTCTGTGCGTCGATTTGTGAGGGTTTGATTGGCACCACCACGACGAGCTAAACGACGGATAGCGGGTGTGATACGATGCGATGCAATGCACTTAGCTCCTCTGCCTCCTTTGCCGCATCCAATTGTTGATGTGAAGAGGAGCGCACCAGCAATGCACACTAGATTTAATTCGATGCTCTCCGCTGCTTCCTCTTCTTTGCACCCTTTGCCGCACCGCATCCATCGTTGGTTGCCGATGGCTTCCTCTCCTTTGCCGCACCGTATGGTTTTGGATGATTTGTAGAGCACTGCACACTAGAAGCCCAGATGTTTGCCGATCTGAGCGTTGAACGAGAATGAGAAATCCAAAAATGCTACCGTCCTTTTATATCAGTTGGTATGTGAGAAATAGGCGCCCCCCACTCGCTCACCATGCAAATATTTGACTTATCGGGGAACGAAAGAAGCGAAGCAGGCGAAAAAGAAATGACGTCAATTTCGACCAATCAGTACCGTTTGGATAGGGGTTGAGATTTTTGAATTTTTCGATAGTTAATTACATGATATATATTATTTTATTCAATGTGAAAAATTGTTATAGAGTGCCGCAATGTTTTGTTGTTAAAATCTCATCAATCCGTCATGAAATGACTGAGCAATAAGCTTTTGAAATTGGACATTTTTCACGATGCGATCGATATTCGTTTTTTCAATTTGTACCCCAATATGTTCCCGAAAGACGTAATCCTACGTCAAAATATCAGGTTGTGTCCAGGATACGACCGTATTGTTGACGTAGAACTACGTTGTTATTTTCTGTAAGTCGCTCGTTTATAACTTCGGAATCACAGGCGAAATTCCAGAACATTTATTTTCATCGTGAGCTGACGTGAGCCTAGCTTGATAATTCCCCACACTATTGTGTAGTTCATAACATTAATGCAATGGCGTGTGATGCAATGTGGTGCAATGATTGAAATGTCAGATATCGTCGAGTGAGTATTTGGTCGCGCTCACAGCTCAATCCAATAAAGAAGTTTACTCTACTTATCTCCCAACATCCTCAGGTGTGTCTTCTTGTCTTCTTGAATGGCGTTAACGTTCCCTTGTGGAACTTTTGCCGTCTCAACGTATGCATTAACTAGCGTCATTTATTAATACTTGGTCGAGATTTCTTAAGCCAAATAACACGCCTTGAATGTATTCCGAGGGGCAAGCTCTTGAATACGCATGACCACAGTGCAAGTCGAAGGAAATTTCTTTGACGAAAAATCCCCCGGCCAGAACGGGAATCGAACCCGAACACCCGGCATGATAATGTGAGACGCTAACCACTCGGTCCTCAGGTGTGTCTCAAGGCTCAATCCTAGAACCAATACTTTTTCCAATATTCATTAACGATCTTCCAGATGTTTTGTAGTGCTGTAAAATCCATATTTTCGCGGACGACGTGCAATTCTACTACGGATGTTTGAATGATACTTCCACAATTGTTTTGAGAAAAATTAACGAAGGTTGACAATATTCATGAGTGATTCGTCAGAAATGGATTCAAACTAAATGCTAATAAAACGAGTGCTCCATTTGTGAGCCTCTCCCATGCCAACAGTGTCCTGAAACCCTACTTAAAGTTGAATAATGCTAACATTGCTCTTACGGAGGAAGGCGTGAGCTTGGGGATCACAACTTGGGTAGATACGATAGAGTTACCCACCTCCAACATCGCTTAATCGGGTGTCCGTTCAGCAAGTTTTATCGGTTTAGATGTTGCCGCTTTTTGTTCAAACTTGCGAAGTCAAAAGCTCCCGGATATCTACATACTGGTCTGAAGCCATTGAGAAGTTCACGCGCGAAAAAGTATGCTATTCCTCGACACAATAAGCCCTCATACGGCAGTTCGTTTTTCGTCAGAGACATTTCCTATTGGGATTCTCTACCAAATGAGTTAACCTTGAAAATTCCACAACAGCTTTTAAGAGAGAATGCTAGGAGCACTTTAATAGATGAAGTTATCGATTTCTGTAAAAGAAGTAATGAATTAATGAGTTAATGAAATGATTGCATTCACGAATAGTTTCGAAATTACGGCGCACCTTCTTATTCATTTACATTATGTAACATTGAAAAAAGACTGAAGTCTCATGTTACTAATTAGAAATAAATAAATACAACGTTGATGATTGTTAAATTGGAAAAGGTTCTGAGAGTTAACATTGCAGCAACCTTGAGCGTCGTATCACTGAAATCGAGTCTTTTTCTCATTTGCTTGATCAACTCCACAAAAAAAAATGCTACAAATATCCCTAAATATTATCTGCCTTCACCATCCATTGTTCTGATAGCTTCTTCTGCTGCCTTCCCAATATAAATACTCTTGTCGCTTTTCAATTCATTCAGTAGCATCGAACATTAAAACAACGTAAAATCCTCGCAGATATAAGTGAGAATGGCTAGATAGAATTAAAAAAAAAATAGAAAAATCTGTTAAAAAATAGTGCGCCCATAGACGACATCCGTGCGATGACTTGTGTGTACGAGCATCGCCTATAGACGACATCGGGATGATACTGCACGTCAATCACTCCAGCGCGATATGAAAACTTGTCGGCGCACACTGCCGTAGCGAAAGGGTTAACACGGCAGCAGTCTTGAGGGTCCAATTATCGAAATCAAACCTCTGCCTCATTTGTTTTATCAACTCAACTACACGTTTTATTAATTTTTCGCTCCAGATAAAGGGCCTGATCACGAAAATCATTGCCACGTACGCTTTCACGTTTTCATATTCACGAATACTTGTTTGCTCGTGAATGATGTACTTGTTGAACATATGGGAATGTAATTTTAATTTCTCTTTCTATAATTTACGCTAGAGATAAAACATGACTATTATACATAAATGAAAATCTCGCATATTATTGTTCTTAGCTCTGTCTAACTCGTTTGAATAGTGAGAAGCATTTAGTATAGGTCAAGGCTAGAATCATTTTGTAAGAACTATTTCTACAATGTTATTGCATAAATATACCTTCTTTAAATAATTGAAAATCAGAATTTATCCACCTCACAATCAGTATAATCTGAGCTACTCCCATATGGGATCCTGAATTTCAGTTATTTTGTCCTTCCTATTCACGTGTAATTTGATATACGGAACACAAGGAAATTTCGAAACAGTATCTTGTGAATGTTTTGCAATGATAGACTCATTGTTTCCTTGTTTGAAATTTATTATCATTTCAGTTCATTTGGCTCTTAAATCTATTATCACTTTTTTAACATTCTCTTATTCACAGCATGTTTTCAAAACAATATCGTTGGAAATATTTATTACGTAAAAAGAAAAGAAAAATAATGGTCTTATTCTTTATAACTATCGTCCGTTATAATTATCGTTCGAATGTTTGTATTACAAAAACTGTAGAGCAGAAAAAACTTCATGGTTATTATTCAATACTCAAATCCTCTGGATACGCCAGGAATTCGTCTAAGAATGCCACAAAGCGGGTAAATTGATGTTTTTTTTATCTTTTCTTTCCCAAACAAGACAAGACAAGATTCAAAATGTTAGCAAAAAAGCTAAATAAATACGAAGTTAAATTTATCCATTCCGCGTGACTAGCTTTCACCATCTAAAATACAAGTGACAAATATACCTGTTTTTGTCCGTGACATCACAGTATCGTGGTATTCATAATAACACCGAGTTCATCAAAGTTGTCACGATGGATGAACTCTTCCAGATTCTACACACACGGTGGCAGCCGTAAGAAGGTTGTATAAAATTCACTTCGTTTTCACCGTGAAGTGATGTTCGTGATCAGGCCCAAAAGCTGCACCTTGCTGTACTTTTGTACAAAAATCTGTAATGTGTATCGTACATAATATGTACCTAAAAAATCTACCTTTCCAGATAAATCTGATTCTTTTTAAATGAGAATCATCTCTTTCCGACATTCACGTGTAGCGTGATGTCACACATTCTGATGCAAACGTCTGCGTTATCGGTTAGCGTAACAATAAATAAATAAATGTTTATTTTTTTTTGTTATAGCTCAGATAATTCAATTTTAAAAAAAGCGCTTATACTGCCGTGAAAATTCACCGCGTCACAAAAATTTTCCAATTTTGAGTGCGTTATGCCCAGTCAAATTATACTTCAAAATTGGACTTATAAATTTAATACAGATTTCAATACAGATTTTTTGAAAAAATACTGAGATTGTTAAAGCACCGTCAACATCTGAAAGAGAACCCCTCGTGGGTACAGTGCCATAATTTTATGGAATAAGTGAAAGAACATTGAACTGAAATTTGGAGTTTAAATAATTTGAAATCGTAGCAGACGAGGATTTTGAATCAAATTGCTAGATCATTCTAGAGGAAAAAATATCGAAGATGGAAGTAAAACTGAAGAGCTAGAAACTTTCATATATATCAAGTGAGAAAAATTGAATTTGTTGAAGTTGTTGAGTAGAGTTTATTAATGTATTGAATTCGCTTGATTTAGGTCTAGAATTTGGAAAAACAAAGGCAATTAGGATTTTTTTATCGGATGAGAAATACTCAATTATGTAAGTTAATCCTTGAAATTCATGTAAATTGTTACTAAAAAAATAAATTTAGCTTAAAGCTGTTCACTGGAAAAAACTGCTTTGGGACCAGTAACTCGTCATCCGAATAGAGATAAAAAGATTTTTTCAGACCAAAAACACAGATTTTATTATGGTAGCCCTGATAAGCACTTCATTCGAAAGATAAAATGTCTACAAGTTTTATGCTTGTTAGTTGTGGCCTCGAAACCTTTTTTAAATAGTTTAAAAATTGCTTTGAAAACAGGCTTTTGAAATCACACAAATCTGTATATAAACGGGTGACCGCTCCACTTAAAGAGAGACGAATGACCATCGTTTAGGTCCCTTTAAAAACCTTAAGAACTGATCTGGAAGTCCGCTTAGTTGTGATTGTGAAGTGACCGGAGAATGTTCTCGCTCGCTCGTCAATGCACTATGCGTTCCCTCTACCAATCCCGTTTCTATCCTGCTGATCATTCTTTGCCAGCTTAACAAAGTGGTATCATAATCACCTCTTTCAAAAGAAAAATTGTCCAAGGGTTATCGTCAGCGTTGGCAATGTTCCAGTTTAAACTGGATTTTTCCAGTTTTTTTTCTTCGATCCAGTCAAACGGTTAAACCCTAAAAGCTTCCAGTTTTTTCAAATATTGTCCAGTTTTATCCAGTTTTTTTTTGTTATATGTGTGCTTTAGTTTTACTTATTTTATCTAAAATGCATAAATATTATCCATCCTATTCCTTGACCAATTTTGTTGACGTAGAACTACGTCTTTCATTAAGGGTGCCAACTCAAAAAACGGGTCACGTTTTTATGAAATAAAGTTAACGTTAATAACTATTTTTGCCGCGAACGGATTTTGGCGATTTACATACTAAACGAATCGGAAATTTCCTAAGATTTGTTTAATATATTATACATTAGAATCCCTTGGTTTGTAAATGGTTAAAATTCATGAAAACTTTGAGCGTTTCTATTTTCCCATACATTTGTTCAGTCCATTTGTGTGCTTTCCCGAACAGAGCCCTCAATAACGAGCAACTTATCGACGACCAACGAAGGGGAAATCGTAGGATATAAAGTCACGGTGAACAAAGGAAAAGAAGAAGAATGAAGGGGAATACTTGCCTAGAGTATAAACATTGGATCTCGCTAAGGCAAACTTTCATTCGGCATCGGACTGTTGAGCAATCCAGTTCACTTTGCTTTCACTGCGCTTCGATCTAAAGCCTGGTTTAGAGTTCCCGTGAACGTGAACTTCAACAGATGGTGGAATAGTACGATCATTTCACGGTGAACTACATTGCGAACATACAACTCAAAAAATCGTGGTGAATAGAATAATTTTGTTCACGTTCTCGTTCATATTAAAAGTTCGGCAATAAACGTGAAGTAAATAAACATCGATCTTCAATAAAGTAATTCGGATAAAATATACAGTTGTTCACGAATCAACCCGAAGCAACGAAGTTTTTTAACCCGCACAGAGATTCGATTGAATGAAATTGCATCCATATCAAAATTTTCATTCAAAACTAGAAAATTGCTAAACATATCCTATTACAGTTCACGGTGAAATAATTTTCAGAATGCCTTGGGACATTTGAACGTGAACATGAACGGGGAAATATTTTGACGTCTATATTCACCACTGTTTTCATGTTCACGTTCACCGAAGTCGGTGAACTATGGTGAGTTCACCAACATCTCGATTCCACGGTGGAAATTCAGAACCGTTGTGAAATATTGAATTAATCCACTTTTATCAATATGAATTGTGTTTAAACATGTTTTTCAACTAGAAAATGTTTCTTCCTATCGTTTCAAGATGTTTTCCTCGCGATTTATATATGGACTGATGAATTATTAACAAAAAAGTGTTTGTCCGCGTTCACGTTCACGGGAACTCTGAACCTACCTTAAGATTGGACCCCACCAGTGGTAATCCAACTCGGATATCGTCGTGTTGTTTTTTCAGTTTGTTTTTCGCGTTATTCGTATCGTGTGTTTTTCTTTCCGCGTCATAAATTGGACGCTTCGCATAGTGTGTGATGAGCAAGAAGAAGAGGAAGGCTGGCTCGAGCCCTGCAAAAAACGAACGCATGGCCGGGGGCAATAAAATTTCGAGGCAAACGTCATCTAATGATGCACGCGATGTTGGTGCAGTAAAAAGCGCTTGCACTGAACCGAGCCTTCGCATCGAACAACAGCGAAGTAGGCGACTTCGGCGCGTCGGTCGAAAATGTAAACGCCGTTACCCAGGCAGCAACCAGCTCCCCCGCTGGTGGTGAACGCGGTTGCTCTTGACAAACTCATCAGCGAATTCGCATCGATGGGTGTTACAGCAGAGTACAAGCTGTGTGGCATAATTCAGCCTTTTTCCAAGCAGTGAACATTGTTTGTTTTCCGTCATAAGGGCTTCGATGGTGCTTTTGACATTGCATGAATGTATTAAATTGACGTTATGGCGAAGCAGGCGTTAAGTTTGTGCGCCAAAAAATCATTTGGGGAATACCAACCTCTTTAATGTCGTGCTGGAATGTTATAAGTTATTTAAGTTCGCGTGTCAGTCGCAAATTTGCCTTTAAATAGGATTGCATTTGCACTTGACATAATGAAGCAATGCTACTATTTTCGAGGTTGTTGATATTAAAAAAAGAGTTTATTTCGCTTGTTTAATCACCAAGAAAGTGAATGTCGTTCAGGAATTTTATATGTGATTAGGTTTCGCTTGCCAGTAGCAAAAGTAATGCAACTTTTTTCGAGGCGAGTAATATAAACAGAAGAGTTTCTTTTGAGAATAGCGCAAAATGATGAGAAGTGTTTATATTCCTAGTAGTTTCAAGCCACCAGTGTATGGCTCTGTATGCATGCTATGGCGAACGCTTGTTTGGCGTTTTGTTTACGTTGTACGAACGATGCCTGGAGGTGCAATTCCACTGAGGCAATACTAAATAACATGTAGCATGATATTTGATACTTGCAAGTGTTGTTATTGTTGTTGTTTCCTCGCGGTGCCAAAGATGTATTGATATAATCGACTGTAACCGAGTATATGTCAATTGCAAAAAATTGCGACATACGATCAGCTAGTGTATTGCTCAGCGAAAGCAAGAATGAATTGTCAGTCAATAATCGTGAACTGATTCTACAATGAAAAAAACATTTCAGAGATTATTCTACTAAGCAGTTGTTTCTAAAATTTCACAGCATTATAGAATAATATCCGAAGGTTTAAACAAGCGACTTTTATAATATAATAGCGTAGTTCTACGTCAACAATGCGGTCGTATCTTGGACACAACCTCCTATAGTTTTTTTTTTTGACATTTTTTGTTTGATCGATTCAAGGTGTATTTACCTTGAATCGATCTTCATTTTCTTACACACTCTCAGTGTTATTTTTCTCTTGCTTACGCTTACGAATTCAATACTGTGTTGTGCCTGCCCAAGCAGCAATGTGCTACACTGTCTTTGAGTTTATATAAATATTAAATATTCTAGATCCGCCAAAACATTTAACAATTAACTATTCCACATTCTTCGTGAGTGCGAAAAAGATAGCACGAGATGGCCAGAAGAAACGCTACACAAATGTCAAAATTCGAGTTACAAAGAAAATAACATAGGATTGAGGTTAGATATGAAGCAGTGATCTCCCGTGTCCCTTGGACCTGATTTTCAAGTTTCATTCAAATAAAACCGTATTTTCTAGGGGTTCTAGAATAAAAGATCCTCAAATACTGTTTCACAGTAATGTCCGAGTGGTGGGAAACATTATTATGATCTACTCGAATTTTATTTTTTATTGTTTTTTTTCGCTATTTTATGAACGTAAATAAAATAAATACTACACGAAACTTCAACAGAAATTCTATTTGTCAAGCGTTGGAATAGGTTATAAAATCATTTTAGATAAATCAAAGTCGAACTTCTTGAGGCAAAACGATTTTATTATTGGCAACCCTGGTTATCGTACGTTTGTTACTTATTGACCCGAAAACATGTTTCAATAGCATAAAAAATGGGTAGATTCTACCTTATCTACAAGGTTTAAAAGGTCGGTGAGGGACGGGTCAAAATCAGCGGTTTTTCGGCAAACTTAGCTTTATTTCAAGCCGGGAAGTTCTCTAGATTATGGCAACAATGCCCGGCGCGATTTGTTTTTTTTTCCATCTTGATTTGATTCTCTCGCTCCCTTTTTCTCTCTCTCTTGTATCATTCCAATGTGTATAGAGTGTGTATGCCTTCAACAGTTTCGCTACGCTCCGTCATTCCAAAAGCCACCGTCAGCCAGCGCATCACATCTCGGAGTCAGTCAGTGAAATTGGGTGTGTACTACGCGAAGCTAAAAACGTTAGCAAAAGTAACAGCAACAGCAGCAGTGGTAGTTTGTAGTGTTGTGAATCGCCCCGTGTGACGAGTTCGTAATAACCGCAATTGGAAAAGTGATAAAGCCTCCGAAAAGTGTGAAAAAACGGTAGAAAATAGTTCGCGAGTTTGGCCCGTTATGTGCGCTGAAGCTGAAAAAAATATGGTGTAAACAATTGGCATCCCACACTCTCAGTTATCTCTCTCTCTCCCTGCCTTTCGGTGGGCAGACGACGTTGTATCGTTTCGTGGGTGTGTGTGCGTGCGCGTTTTTGTTCTAATCGCTGCTTTATTTTGTTCCAACAAACGTCTCGCGCGTAACAACACATCACACACTACACAATTGGTTCTGTGGTGTGGTTCTCCATAGTGAGTGACTGACAGACGTGACGACGGGGTGACGGAATCGGTCGCACGGTGGGAAAAAAGCGGAGCGTAGTGTAATATTTTTCTGTTTTTCCCGTTCTTTCGATCGATTTTCGCAAATGTTTTCCTCGCCTGCAAAAGCTGTTGTTGGCTAAGGTTGTGTCGTCTGCGGCAGGAAAACGGCGTCTCAGTGGAAGAAGAGAAGAAGGAAAAAAGAACGCCAGGCCAGCCCAGGCTGGAAGAGAATCCGGTTCGTTTCCTTTTTTTATATGGGTGCCGCCGCCGAGTGAGAATAATTGTTGTGGCAAGAAATACAGTGTGTGCAAGGGCTGGAAACTGAGCCGGGAGCCGCCGATGTGGCTCTGAAGAAGCGGAACCAAGAGTAGAGGCAAAGAAGAAAATAGTGGTTTAATAGTGTCCAAAAAAAAACAAGTGTAACCACGGAAACGAGAATAGGATAACGACGGCGACAATGTTCAAATGCATCCCGATCTTCAAGGGCTGCAATCGGCAGATTGAGTACGTGGACAAGCGCCACTGCTCGCTGCCAAATGTTCCGGAGGAGATCCTGCGGTACTCCCGCTCGCTCGAGGAGCTGCTGCTCGATGCCAATCACATACGGGATCTACCCAAGGTAACGTATTTCTTGTTTTTGTTTCTTTCGTTCTTTTGGGCAACCGTCGTTAGGGGGCGGAGTGGTTTTTGGATGGAAATAATTACATTATGATGTCACCGAAGCAATATCGCCGTAGAGACAGAAACAGGGTACAGACACACGGTGGTCGGATCGGACTGGACGACGACGGAGGGGGCGGCAGAAAAACCGGACTCATTACCAGAGAGTGTGTGGAATGGAATGAATGTTCAGAGATTTGCTTGGAAACGACGATGACGACGCACACAAAAGACCCAAGACCAGCGTTGCCAATGTTTCAGTTTAAACTGGATTCGTCCAGTTTATTTCTCTCGATGCAGTCAAACAGTTAAATTTAAAACCTTCCAGTTTTTTTTAAAAATATTATCCAGTTTTATCCAGTTTTTTTTTATATGTGTGTTTCAGTTTTACTCATTTTATATAAAATAAATTCAAAATGTATAAACAATATCCCTTACTCACCCTTCCTATCCCTGGGTCAATTTCGTGTTTTGACATTTCGGTTTCTCTTTTCTTATGGGCACCTTACACGATCAAACTGATTGACAATAAGTGTCTTCAATATCGTGACAGCTGGGCTTTCGACATCCGATCTAACCTCAATCAATATTTTGCCACCTTACACGGTCAATATCGCCCTTAACCCGAGACAACGAAAATATCCGCGATGGCTAGTGGCGACATTCGAGTTTGGGATTCAAACTATTCTCCATCAGATTAGAAGGCTAAAAAGCAATTTTCAATTGGTTAAATTTGAATGAAAATATCTACTTGGTATTATTTAGTTAGTTGAAGCGCGTAGTCCTAACTCTAACTTAACCTATTTTCTATGAATATTCAGATATTCCTACTAAAATTTATTATTATTATATAACGTCAGTTTCAGATACAATTTTTGTATGAGATTTTCTCACCACTTGCAGAAAAAAAGTGATTTGCATTCACATAGAATACTAATTTGATTTGGAAAAGTTAATTTTCATTCATAATTTACACTTTAAAACTCGTTTTTCCTTCTCAAAAACACATCATAATACTCGCTTCACAAATACAGACTAATCCTTTCAGTTTCAGGGATGCCAGATTATTTTAGATTGCGAAAATATATGCAAATTATATTATCTGCAAGCAAATGTTTTTATTCGATAAATAAGACTATGACAGTAGAACCCCGATTATCTGTATCTGTATCTATTTCTGTATTGATAAAACATAGTTTCTATGTTTAAACATCATCCCGACTATTCGCGGATAATCGGGATTCTACTGTAACTAGAATTAACACGTGATGTTTTTTCATCTGTGATTTTCCCAGATCTTCTCATTCTCCAAATTTTATAGCGGAGTGTGAAGAAACACACAACTTAGACTAAAGTGGCTGCCCCGCTTGCTAGCGCAAAGAATGACCGAGTTCAATGTTAAAAAATTCCTAAGACGTTGTTAATTTTCATTCACTCTCTCACCATCACATTGTCAGTTTACTTTGAGGTTTTGATTTGTATCGCGAAAAGTACTGTATTTTGCTATTTTAGGTACAGTAATTTACATTTAATGCGACATTTTTCTAATTGGACAGACCTGTATGCGACACGTTTAGTTAGACATTTTTTGTAAACATCGAGTTCGGGCCCAAATTATGGCCCCACATTGAAATTCGCCGCCAGACGTCGACGCTGTACCACTCTCATCCTCAATGTCCAATTACAGGTCAAATCGCCTCCAATGCGACACTGAGTGGATCCTCGGCATGTCGCATTAAATGTAAATTACTGTATCAGTTTTCCAAACCAAAAGCTTTCATTTATGATTCCTACAATTTCAGAAGTTTATAAATTTTAATTGCAATCGCAAAAAAGACTAACAAACATTAAATGTCCACTTGCAAATCTGGCAACTCTGTCTGGAAGTCCGTGAGGTAAAACGTCATCATCATGCATCCATATGAAATGTCACGATATTGATGCCCGAAAATCAGAAAATCCGGATTTCTGCGTTGTCGGCCATGTTCAGCTGTCATTATGCTCTCAAATGTCATCATATTGTCAATAAATTTGACCGTGTAAGGTCCGCTTTATACACTCAATTCAGTGTTATTTCTCACTTGCTTACACTTTCGAATTTAATACGGTTTTGCGTGTAGTGTATGCTGCACTGTTTAGGATTTGTATAAAACCCAGGTATTCGAGGTCCTCCAATACATTCTGAAGTTTAGACCAATTGAACTACCATTTCAATTACGACTGACAATGTTCATAGCAAAAAACAGGAAGTGGGTTATATCTATGGTATAACCGCAAGGGTGACGTAGGACTATCGTTGATTTAGAGATCATTTGTTTGAAGTTGAATCTAAATCCATTCTGAATGAATGAATAAATGATTATTTGGGGGACTTCGAAAACGAGAGCGTTACGTTGGAGGCACAAGGTTTTATGCATCCAATATAAGATACGAAAAACCTTGTTCTGAAGAATAATCTTCAGAAGCTAACCTGCTAACTGTACTTGATTGACAAATCATAAACCCAAATGTATTATATGGATATTTTATGGATAGAAAACATTAAAATACACTCTTTCGCTTGAATGTAATTTTCAATTCCAAGGGGAACTGGCAGATTATTTTCCAGCAACGATTAGATATTTCCACATTTTCCTCGATACTGGAAGCCCACCAGTGGTTAATACTAACTCGATAACAACCTGTTAATAGTACTTGATTGAAAAATATTTGGTCACAGTGTTACATGGATAGAAAACATTCAAATAAACTCTTTCACATGAATGTATTTTTAAATTCCCAGAGGAACTGGCAGATTATTTTCCAGCAATGATTAGATATTTCCACATTTTCCTCGATACTGGAAGCCCACCAGTGGTTAATGCTAATTCGATAACCATCTGTTAATAGCACTTGCTTAAAACATATTTGGTCACAGTGTTACATGGATAGAAAACATTCAAATAAACTCTTTCACATTAATGTATTTTTAAAATCCCAGAGGAACTGGCAGATTATTTTCAGTAACGATTAGATATTTCCACATTTTCCTCGATACTGGAAGCCCACCAGTGGTTAATGCTAACTCGATAACCATCTGTTAATAGCACTTGATTGAAACATATTTGGTCACAGTGTTACATGGGTAGAAAACATCAAAATAAACTCTTTCACATGAATGTAATTTTAAATTCCCAGAGGAACTGGCAGATAATTTTCCGGATCTTTCTCGATGCTGAATGGCATCCAAACGGAAAGAATTCCGCGCGTTTATGTGTGTGTGTGTAGCGGCTGCTTCGAGATCTTCCCGGGGAACCGTTTGTAGCATCACTCTCCTCCTGATGGATTCCCTTCTGGCCTAAGCTGCACAAATAGGCTCTTGGTGACACCGTTCATCCGCGCTTTCATGATAAACGAAGAGCTTCACCACAACAGCGACAACATGCTCCAATCGCTGTTCAATTAGAACTGAGTGGATTTCTTACAACTTAAATGCATTTTTATTCAGATGTTTTTCTATTTGAATACATATTTCACAGTTCAAGTGACACAGTCTGGGCTTTACATCTTTGGTTCAGCTTTTGGATTTAAAATCATACTGTTGAGCAAAAGTTCCTTATTTTTAATTTGACAGTTGTTCACCATTTTAATGGTATTGTTTGAAATTAAATTTGGAAGAGACTACTTATAAACTACTAACTAACTAACTAATAACCAACTAACTAATCTACTATATACAAATTTTTTATCAGGTCAAATTCAGAGGATCTAGATTTCTCAACAAATTTAGTTTTTGTTTCATACATAATTGCATCTAGTTTTTGGATATTAGCCCTCTTGGTGTAGATCCGAGATCCTTGTGTCAAAAGGACGATCAAGAATCATCCTCAATGCACGATTTTGCGCCACTTGGAGTTTGTTCCTGTGAGTCTGAGCACATGACCCCCACACCACAATTGCATAAAGGATGGCAGGAGCTATGATTTGATTGTAGACGGCCAGTTTGTTCACCTTTGAGAGACGGGATCGTCGACAGATCAGAGGGTACAGAGATCGAACCAAAGCGGAACACCTATTCAAATTCTTCTCCACGTGCTGACGGAAGAGGAGTTTCTGATCTATCACTAGCCCCAAATATGTTACTTCAGCGGACCACTCAACCCTTGTGCCATTCATCACCACAACGCAAGATGGAGGAGGTTTGAGTTTGGGAGACTGCCTGTGCAGGAACATGATTGTTTGGGTTTTGGAGGCATTGATTTTAATTTTCCATATGTTAGCATATTCAACAAAGGCGTCAAGGCATCGTTGAAGCCTGTTTGTAATTTCACGAGGCATCCTCCCCTTGACGGCAATTGCGGTGTTATCTGCGAACAGAAAGGACGCGCAGCCATCTCCCAGGGGAGGAGTGTCAGAGGTGTAAAGGCTGTACAGCAAAGGGCCCAGCAGACTTCCCTGCGGGACCCCTGCCTGGATGGAAAATGTGTTTGACAAACAGCCATTCAACGATACCCTGAACGACCTTTGCTGAAGGTAACACCGGATGATTTTCACGAGATAAATTGGAATGTTAAAGGAACAGAGCTTATATACAAGCCCGTCATGCCAGACACAGTCGAAAGCCTTTTCGACATCCAACAGTGCCAAGGCTGTGGACTTGGATACAGCCCTGTTCCTTTGGATGGTGTTCATCACTCTCACTAGTTGGTGGATAGTCGAATGCCCCCGTCTAAACCCAAACTGTTCAGGCAGGAGGATGTTGTTGACCTCAACAAATTTTTGCAATCGGAATAAAATGATTTTTTCAAAAAGTTTGCCCAGCGCTGAAAGGAGGCTGATAGGTCTGTAGCTTGAAGGTAGAGTTGGATCCTTCCCGGGTTTGCGGATCGGCACGATCTTCGCTTCTTTCCAGATGCTTGGATAATAGTGCAATTCCAAGCATCGATTGAAGATGTTGCTGAGCAGCGAGTAGACTTTGGGAGTGAGCCTTTTCAGGATCAGGTTGAAGATTCCATCAAACCCGGGAGCCTTCATATTCTTAGTGGCCTTCAGCGCTGAGCAAACTTGTTCTGCATTGAAATCATCTTCCCGAGGTATGGCACAAGGGGAGGTATCTAGTTCTTGGACGCACTGCGCAACCTGCTGTTCTAGCGGACTAGCCATATGCGAGCCAAGCAAATGCGACGATGCAATGTGATTGCCTGAGTGGATTTCCGAGCGGTGCTCGCTTATATACCGATTGGTGATTTCAATAGCCTGTTTTGAAAGCAATTTTAAGACTATTGAAACAAGTTTTTGGATCAAAAAGTAACAAGTATAGAACGCGTAGACATTTTATCTTTCGAATGAAGTGTTTATCATACCATTTCGTTCAGTTGTTTAAGAGCTATTAACGCTCAAAATCTCGGTCTCCGGCGTAACGCTTTCGTTTTCGAAACTTTGATTTTACACCCCGGTATAGAAATGAAAGACGTTGTCCTACGTCAAAATAGAAATATTTTCAATTGTTGCAAATATTGTGCGTTCCGCATTTCGAAAAACAATCAGTGAATTCATATTTCTGTACAGTAAAGATGTAATGTGAGCAAACTAAATGTTTTCACTTAGCAGCACAAATTGTTCTCAGAGCAGCGAAGCAAAAATAAATTCAAACTAACGAGTCCAGGCGATGCGATAGCAATCGCAACGGACCGAATTTTCACTCACTGTTTTAACCGAAAAAAAATTTGTAAAGGGTTGTATCTAGGACACGACCGCATATTTTCGACGTAGAACTACGCAATTACATTATGCAATCCACTTTCCATCTGAAAATATTGCACGTCTCATGTTTGCGTAGTTCTCGAACCGCGAAAATTCATTCACCTTTAGTATCTGAATTGACGATTTTCCCCGGCTTTTCAGTTTAAAAGTACTTTTAGGGAAACATATTCCGGTCTGCACAACGTCAAGCAAGTAAAAAAGTACTCAACACTAAAAAATATCCCCGACTTGCATATTTTGATAAAGCGGGTTCCCCCAGGTACATTGATTTATAAGTCCGTATTAGGGAACCATAGATCGGTGGGAGCAAAAATACCCCCAAATTGCATGTATATTTGCAGAGCGGAATTCCACAGGTATATCGATTTTGAAGTCTGTGTTGGGGAAACCGTAAATCGGGTCAATAAAAACTTGGCAGTTAGGGCGTTTAAATGACGCTTGACATTTTACAGTTATTCAATTGTTCATCTCATGAAAAATAATATTTTATTGATTTTGATGGACGCGTAGAATCATTAACCACCAATTGATGCAAACATATTTCCGATCTGTCGTTCCAGTTATAAGCATTCGAAATATGGTTAGAGTTAGCACACAAATCGGCAGAACAAATGTATGGGAAAAAGGAGATTCTTCCAGTTTTCATGAATTTAAACCGTTTAGAGATTAGCGAATTTTAATGTGCAGCATATCAAACAAATCTTAGAGAATTTCCGATTCGATTGGTATGCACATCATGAGAATTTGTTCACCGTGTAAATAGCTATTAACGTTAACTTTATTTCATAAAAACGTGACCTGTTTTCTGATTTGGCACCCTTCCTGAAAGACGTAGTTCTACGTCAAAAAATCAACATGCGACAGATGGCCTAATGTAATCCTAGGTAAACTATGCGGTCGAGCGTCGGGCACAACCTTCTGTGACTTTTTTCGATTTTTTCTCTAGATTTGAGATTGTGATATTTTGTGAAAACTGAGCAGTTGATTTGTATTCAGAACGCTAGAAATATCATTACCAGCTTCGCTTATTCGCTAGTCAAATTTTTGCCTTGTGTGCATTAGCTGAAACAAAATGATCCACAATTGCATCTAAATCAAGGTTTTAGCGATTCTTTCTCGATCGAATGAGCCAAGCCTTATTTTATTTTAGAACGCATATTATTTTAAATCAATTTAAGCTTGCTGAAACTGCGTTTGCACGATGCCAGTACGTCAGTGAAATTCATGGCGCCGTCTCGATGTTGCTTCGAGAGAATATCTGGGAATAATGTTCAAGAAGCCTAAAGGCGTCGAAGAGTTCAGGTCAGGGAAAAGGTCCTTCATCTGCGTCTTGAACACTTCCACCTCTGATTCAAGTTCCTCTTTTTCAACATCTGAAGAATACTACCGCCCGAAATTTGACGCAACCTGCTTCAATTGATCGGTTCGGTTCTTGTTTTTGAAGGGACTTTAACCCAAAGGTCATTCGCCCCTCTGCTTCAATTGAGCCATGCCCATAGTCTTATAAATGGCAAATCTGATGCAATATCCGCTATAGCAGGGGTGGCTAAACTTTTCACCATCATGGGCGCCTTTTTTTCAAAAGCAGACGGCGGGCTACCAATACAATATGTTTTTAAGTGATCGTTAATAAGTAGTACTTTGATTATAGAATGTAGAATGTTTTAGATAGCGAGAGTAATGATTTCTTTCCGAAAACTTATTAATTATAACAACAATAGGCTCTTTCATATTTAATTTTTTCATTTTTACTGTGAAAATTTTTATTTTAGACACATTTTATCCTGAATGTTTTTTTTTTGTATCTGATAAAGCGCTGGAAACAATTGATTGGATATTTTCGACATGCTTTTAATATTTTTGTTCAAATGTATTGAAATTTATTTGCAAACAGGCTGCCAAATAGTAATTTGTCAAAGGAGAGCGATGTTCTGTTGCGATTGTATTCATAGTAGAAAATATTGTTTTCAGGTATAAGTATATCCGAAAAAAGTTATCAAAAATGCAACACATTCCCATAAACATTTCCTCGCAAAGTAAATTCCAATTAGTACAGTAAATATATTTTTGAAATTAAAATACTTTTGAAATCAAAAGCTTCATCTTCTTGATTTTAAAAATATATCGCTATTAAAATTGAAGCTTGAATTGAAAAAGATTGAAAAGAAAAAAAGAAGATTGTAGAGAAAAAGATTGAAAATTGAAATATTGAACTCCCGGCCCCGTTAGGCTGACGCCATATGAGCCTTAATAAAAATATATATTTTGAATAAAAGAAAAATAAAATTTCAATTAGAACTTTTGAATTTCATTGATGTTTTTTCTATGTTGATTCCATCATTGAATGGAAACGACATGAATTACATTATTTCGTCTATTTTGAAAATATCTTCAAATCTTCCGTCGATCTTATTTCGTAACAAAAACAATTAATATTCATAGCGATCGTATTCATGCGTTTTGATCTGCTGATTTAATCGCAATATTTTCGAATTGCTTTGAATCTCGTCTCCTAAATTGTGCTTCTCAGTGTGTTCTCAGTTTTTTTTTCCTTGATGTATCATGACATAATGAAAAACGAGATCATGCACCCATTTATAATCATTCATTGAGGATATGCTTTCTTGGGAGTTGCTATTATTTTTTTAAAAAAAGAACTTGGCACCTCGGGGTGTAATAATAATTATCCGATATTTGATTTACAATTCTCTTGCCCTGAATTTGCGTTTCTGCAAACTGCTTTATATACGTCGTTAACTATTTTAACTAACTAGATTGACCATTTTGAGTAACACATCATCCGATTTCAATATTTTTGCGAACAGTGTTTGCTGATGGATACAATTGTTTTTGATAAAATATAGAATATTAAGGGAGACTTCGGTCTGGAAGGCCGAAAAAATCGTTTGTTTTTTTTGTATTTTTGGAATGTTTATGCCCTCAGAAATGTTGTGCTAAAAGGATTTTTCGATATTTGATTTCGTTGGAAAGTTCCAGCCAAAAGTATGAGGTCACTTCAAGGGATACAGTATTGCTGTACAATTTCTTATACCCTTTTTTTAGAAACCATGTTTTTTCAGCTGATGGTATCGATATTTCAGGATCTACTCGACCAACTTGGATGAAACTTAAAATGGATTATCTAAAGTGTTATATAACCATTTTTTGACATTCCATGGAAATAACTCATTTTTTAACAAAAATGGCCGCAATTTTAGCATTTTTTCGAATTTTTAAAACCCTCTTTAGGTATTGTCCTAAAGTTTCAAAATATTCATTGGAATTCATTCTGCGACACTTCGTTGCTTCAGAACCAACAAGGTACCGATTTTCAGGCAGCATCTACGCATTCAGCTGACAACAACGTAATAATCATTATTCGTGCACTCAAAAAATGGAAAATACATCTTTGAATATACCGTATACCCGAAAACTTCACTTTATTCCTAACATCCGAAAAAAATTACGAAAATTCATCATTTTTCGACCTTCCAGACAGCGGCCCGTCCTTAAGCAATAATAATAGAGGGGCGCCCAGGCATGCGTAGCAGAATATTAAAAGAATACTGGTGAAATGTGATGTCGGGTGTTTAAATTTTGCAAAAAAACAGGAAGTGGGTTATATCTATGGTATAACCGCAAGGGTGACGTAGGACTATCATTGATTTAGAGATCATTTGTTTGAAGTTGAATCTAAATCCATTCTGAATGAATGAATAAATGAATATTTGGGGGACTTCGAAAACGAGAGCGTTTCGTTGGATGCACAAGGTTTTATGCATCCAATATAGGGTACGAAAAACCTTGTTCTGAAGAATAATCTTCAGAAGCTTTCCTACTAACTGTACTTGATTGACAAATCACAAACCCAAATGTATTATATGGATATTTTATGGATAGAAAACATTCAAATAAACTCTTTCACATGAATGTATTTTTAAATTCCCAGAGGAACTGGCCGATTATTTTCCGGATCATTCTCGATGCTGAATGGCATCTAAACGGAAAGAATTCCGTGCGTGTATGTGTGTGCAGCGGCTGCTTCGATGGTCACCTTCTCTTCTCCTGAAGGATCGGCTTCTCTGTGCTCCCTCACAGTTTCAAACAAACTGCTTGCGTTTCAGGGCAGATCTCGACCCTTCGCCGTCCAGCATCCTCAGCAACGATGTTATCTTGTCGATGTCCTCACGAAAAATGAATGTGTCTCACCACCAGAATATCGCTTAAGTATGCTTTTTGTGTGTGATTGAATCGAGAGAAGGTGTGGTTTACGATGGCAATTTGGAAGGCAAACTAGAGGGGAATGAAATCTCTGAGCTCGGAACTTTCGGCGAATGAGCAATAATCGATTGCGGGCGCATACAATATTGGATACGGAAATATCCTACTGATGGGGAAGAATAATCTTCTGAAGCTATCCTGTTAATTGCGATTGATTGAAAAACCACAAAACCAAATGTATTTGGTCACAGTGTTACATGGATAGAAAACATTCAATTAAACTCTTTCCCATGAATATATTTTGGAAATTCCCAAAGGAACTGGCAGATTATTTTCAGTAACGATTAGATATTTCCACATTTTCCTCGATACTGGAAGCCCACCAGTGGTTAATGCCAACTCGATAACCACCTGTTAATAGCCGCGCGTGTATGTGTGTGTAGCGATGTCTTCCCAGGGAACCGTTTGTGGCATCACTCTCCTCCTGATAAATTCCCTTCTGGCCTAGGGTGCACAAACAGGCTCTTGGTGACACCGTTCATCAGCGCTTTCATGATAAATAAAGAGCTTCACCGTAACAGCGACAACATGCTCCAATCGCTGTTCAATTAGAACTGAGTGGATTTCCGAGCGCCGTTCGCTTATATACCGATTGGTGATTTCAATAGCCTGTTTTGAAAGCAATTTTAAGACTATTGAAACAAGTTTTTGGATCAAAAAGTAACAAGTATATAACGCGTAGACATTTTATCTTTCGAATGAAGTGTTTAGCATACCATTTCGTTCAGTTGTTTAGGAGCTATTAACGCTCAAAATCTCGGTCTCCGGCGTAACGCTTTCGTTTTCGAAACTTTGATTTTACACCCCGGTATAGAAATGAAAGACGTAGTCCTACGTCAAAAAACAAAGAGAGGACACAAGCAACTACTCATGTTGGATGTTTTTTTTACTCAATTGAAAGATGAAATATAATACGGGAAAAATTGCAATTGAAAATTCTTGGATTTGGCGCCCCAAAGGGTCAGCACCCCCGGCAAATGCCGGTTTTGCCGGCATTATACGCTATTATTGAAATTTCCGTGTAGAATGAACATCCCTTAATGGAGTAACAAGTTTTCTGCAAGGAATATTGAAAACATTTTTTTCCTGTCAAGGATTTTCTATTACAATGATGAAACTTTTGTGTATATATTGCAATAATTTTAATACTAGTCGAGTTAAAGTAAGTGCTACGAATTCAAATAAGCAAAGAGAAACAACGATTAGCAATTATTGTTATTCAAGATTAAAAAGTTGGAATGATAATCTGAGATGATAATCTGAGAGAGGGTATACTTACTTCGACACAAATCAAATTAAACGAAGCAAAAGAGATGAAACTGCGAAAATATTTCGAATGGATCGCAATCACGTTCCTTACGTTTGGTAGTAATTAAACCCCAATTTTTTATTGTTTTCTCAGTAATATTCATTTCATTTTTCAAGTTTTACCCAAATAAAACTGTATTTTCTAAAGGTTCTAGAAAAAAATATCCTCAAATATTGTTTTACAGTAATGTTCGAGAAGTGCAAAACGTCATTTTGATCTATTCGACTGATATGTTTATTTCGCCATTTTATGAGCTACATATAAATACGACACGAAACATAAAAGGGAATTCTATTTCTTTATCATTAGAATGGGTTAAAAAATCATTTAAAAGCTGATCTTTTTAAAATAAAACGGTCTTACAGGATCCAGTTTTTCTTCCAGGTTTTTTGGAGCAATCTTTCAGGTTTTTTTTGAATATTATTATTGGCAACCCTGCCAACGACGCAACAGAAACACACTCACAGTCAAACACACGGACAGAACGCGACGGCGGCGAACACGATGCCATAGAGGAATCGACGATAATGATGACGATGACGATGATTTTTTTGTGTTATGTTATGGGAGGAACAGCGCGCCGACTGGTTGCATTCGAACGGTTGAGTTGTTTACCGTGTCGTGATTTGTTGGCCTGTGGAATGCCGATGCGATGTGACTACCAAATGGTTGACCTCCGGTTTGTTTGCACAGATTGCCTTTGCCAGCAGCGCCTTGGGGGGGTTTCTCGATGATCCGCTGCAGCCACCACGGCCACAGCCACTGTCATTTTCTCACGATCGCCAGCTTTTTCGTCGACAACCGACCGGTGGTTGGTTCGGGACAGCTTTTGGGTCAGTGAGAACCATGATATTCCATCAAATGCTAATTCGTTCGTTCACTCGCTGACCCATGACGGGACAATGGAACGAAATTATTAAGCATCGGGAAATAATTAGACCGTGAATCACTAGAGACTCTAGAGTTAGACGGATGTGGAGCTGTGGATGATTGTTGCAGCTATTTCCGGAATGTTTGGAAGATTATTCATTTGGATTCCGAGGAATGAAGCTATATTTGTTTTGATTAAGATGGAAACAGTGATTACGGAATGTGCAATCAATGCTCGTTCTTGTTTAGACTTACGGCGAATGCTCTAGTCTAGTGGTTCCCAATCGGGCGCCTTTTACACTGAAAATCCCTTTACGCCTATATCGAAGTGAATAGAAGGAAGTTTCACTCCATTTGAGATAAATTCAAAAATTAACTCTAAGCAGTATTGTTATTAGTAATTAAAGGAACACTTAATCTGAGAAAATTCAAGAGGAATTATCAACTAATCAACCAAGAAGAATTAAGGATTGGGAAATTGGAAAGGCTCCTATTTGCTTACCCAATATTTAGCACTTCTTTGCATGATTTTATTATTGGTGAATAAATCAAGGTAAAACACGATCAACTTCAAGTGAACATGTTTTATATAATTGTTGGCCATTCAATGTTGTGATGGAAATTTCCAGGGTCAAAAACATTTTTCAGGTGATCGTGATCTATTTCAATTGCACATGTCTGCCTGGAAATCACTACAGTGAACGAAACATAAATGGGCCATATTTTAACACATTGCGGACCGCTCACGAGATTTCTCGTGTTTCGCGTTCCATCTGTTACGGATGGATCACGAAATAACCAGTGTTTTCTACACTTGAAGGTTACATCCTTGGTTTCCCAAGAATCTAACAAGGTCTACCGATGCCTCGTCTTCATCTCATCCACATCGAAGGAAACGATCTCATTCGTGGAATCCGAACAAATGAAGCGTTCAAGTTTGCTCCAAAACGTGCGGTCCTTAATGTGTTAATCGTCGGCACTTTTCAGACATTATCGACGTCGAAATTTATCCGTGGCGCTAACATCGATTCAGACCATTACTTGGTGGTGGTCAAACTGCGTTCTACACTGTCAGTCGTTATGCTAAATTTGGAAAATGGAAATCTTTTTTAGTTTCGCTTTGTATGAATTTTGATTTTTACGTTTTTTTCCAATGTTGTCAAACCTATATATGCTTTTATATGCTTTTTTTTTTGTATTCCCAAAATTTTATCCGAATTTGCATTTTTTGAAATTTCTATTCACTGATATATTCGGTTTTTTTAAATTTTGTGTTTCTCATATTTTGCATTTTCTGAATTTCAGAATATTCTTAGTTTAATAAAATTTTCTGGATTTTCTAAACTATATATTTTTTTGTTATTTTAACATATTTCTTTTTTTTTAATTTTTTTAATTTTCTAGATTCCTACACTTGATAGAATTTTTACTTGTGTTTCAGCAGGAGAAAAACAATCAAGCTTTCTTTGAAATTTTCTTATTTTTTTAAAGTTTTTTTTATCAATATTGCTTCTGCTCCTGACGCCTTTTTTTATTTTTTTTTTATTTTCTTATGAATTTTTCAGATTCTCTACAAGCTTTTCTGAACTGTCTCAATTTTTATATTTTTTTTTTATGATTCTTATCTAAATTTTAAATTCTAAATTCGGCATTTTTTCAAAATTAGATTTTGAAATTTACCATTGTCTGAAATTCTGAGTTTCAGAATTTTTCATTTTTTTTAGTTTCGTAGCATTATACTAAATCCCCTAAATTTAAAATTCTCTTGATTTTCTAGATTTGAACTTTTTTAAGAATTTTCTAGATTTTAACTATTCTTGAATTTTTTAGATGAGCTATCTGAATTTTTATGATTTTTATTTAAATTATAAATTCTTTTTTCAGGATAATATTTTAAAATTTAGCATCTTCTGAATCTTGAAACCATATCATATTTTTTATTTTTTTTCAAATTTCATAGCATTATACTAAACTTCCTGATTTGTCCCTATTTCCTCATTTTTTAATATTCTGAATTTTGTAGATTTGAACTATTCTAGATTTTTGGATGAACTCTGAATCTGAATTTTTATGATATTCAGCTAAGTTCTAAATTCTGCATTTTTTCAAAATTATATTTTTGAATTTAGCATTTTCTGAATTCTCACTTTGTCATTTTTTTAGTTTCAAAGCATTGTACAAAATTTTCTACTTATTATTTTTTCTGAATTTTTTATACTTCTAACTTTTGATAAATTATACATGCGTTTCAAAAGTCGATAAGCAGTCGGGCTTTTTTTATATTTTCCTTATTTTTTATAAATGTATTTTATATTTTTATAAAGGTTTTTTTAGATTTTTTTTTCTTAACTTTTCTGAAACGAAGATACGAAATTTTTCTGATTTTTTTTTTAACTTTGTTTGATTATTTCTAAACTTCGCCGAATTTTCACTTGTTTTTTAGAAGGTTAAAAGCAGTCGCGCTTTCTGTGATATTTTTCTTTAGTTTTTTCTATAATTTTTTTCTTAACTTTTCTGAGTTTCTAGACATTTTTCTGATTCTCGTTAAATTTCAATTTTTTTTTTCTAAATTCCACGGAATTATTACTTGTTTTGGGATGTGAACGCTCTCCCTGGTATTTTGTGAAGTTTTAAAATGGTGGTTTTCAGATTTTTTCTGACTTTTTTTTCTCAATTTTTTTGAATTTTTGGGAATTTTTTTCTATTTTTTCTAAATTTTAAGTTATTTTTACCTGTGTTTTAGATGGTGAAAAGCAAACATGTACAGGCAAACCGGTTTTTGTGCGGTTGCTTTTTGTGCGATTTCTCATTTCTGTGACTGTTTAGGTGTGATTTTATGATATGTGAGATTAGTTTGTGTGGTTCAAGACACAATGTCATAATAAAATTGCACAAAAAGAGTCGCACAAACGAGTTTTTGTGTGATTAAAAAGGGACCGCACAAAAACAGGTTTGCCTGTAAACGTTTCTTGATTTTTCCTAATTTGATTAGTTTTTTTTTATTTTTTTCTTATCTCTTACTTTTAAATTTCATCTATCTTGGAAGGATAAAAACAGTCATGCTTCCCCTAATATTTTATAATTTTTGTTTTTTAGTTTTTTTTATTTTACGAAATTTTCGTGATTTTTTATTAATTTTTTAAATTTTTGCTAGTTTTTTTTTCTAAATTTTACGTAATTTTTACTTGTGTTTTAGTAAGTGGAAAGCAGTCACGCTAATATTTTCTTAATCTCTTAGTTTTTTTTTTCATTTTCTTTAGACAGTTTTTTTTTAAACTTTTCAGAACTTTTCGAAATTTGTCTGAATTTATCTAATTTTGTTTTTGAGTTTAGTACCTTTTTTAAACAAACAATCCGATTTATTTTTCCTAAATTTTACGTAAATTATACTTATGTCTTGAAAAGTGAAAAACAGCCAAGTTTCCCCTAATAGGTTTCGTTCTTAATTTTTTAGAATTTTTCGAAATTTTTATGATTTAATAAAATTTGTAAAATTTTTCAGATTGTTTTTTGAATTTTGTGATTTTTTATATTAGGCTGTCAAAAAAGTCCTGCGGTATTTCCGCGAGGTGTCGTTGTAAGCGCGTAGTTCTAGTTGTATTCATTGTATCGATAATATAGTCCTTGACAGTGTTTTGTTTGGTTAAGTCGTTCGTGAGTTATAGTGTCGCAAATATGGAGCAAAATAAAGAGAAAATCCGACATATTTTACAGTACTACTATGACAAAGGCAAAAATGCATCTCAAGCTGCCAATAAAATTTGTGCAGTTTATGGACCCGATACAGTTTCCATTTCCACCGCACAACGATGGTTTCAACGTTTTCGTTCTGGTGTAGAGGTCGTCGAAGATGCGCCACGCTCCGGAAGGCCTGTCGTCGAAAATTTCGACAAAATCGCTGAATTAGTCGAGAAAGACCGGCATAGTAGCAGCCGTAGCATCGACCAAGAGCTGGGGATAAGTCATCAAACCGTTATTAACCATTTGAAGAAGCTTGGATTCACAAAGAAGCTCGATGTATGGGTGCCACACACGTTGACGCAAAAAAACATCTTTGACCGTATCGACGCATGTGAGTCGCTGCTGAATCGCAACAAAATCGACCCGTTTCTGAAGCGGATGGTGACTGGCGATGAAAAGTGGGTCACTTACGACAACGTGAAGCGCAAACGGTCGTGGTCGAAGCCCGCTGAAGCGGCTCAGACGGTGGCCAAGCCCTCATTAACGGCCAGGAAGGTTCTGCTGTGTGTTTGGTGGGATTGTCAAGGAATAATCTATTATGAGCTGCTTCCCTATGGCCAAACGCTCAATTCGGACCGGTACTGCCAACAACTGGACCGCTTGAAGGTAGCACTCATGAAGAAGAGGCCATCTTTGATAAACAGAGGCCGCATTGTCTTCCATCAGGACAACGCCAGGCCACACACTTCTTTGGTGAAGCGCCAGAAGCTCCGGGAGCTCGAATGGGAGGTTCTTTTGCATCCGCCGGTTAGTCCGGACCTTGCATCAAGTGACTACCACCTGTTTTTGTCCATGGCGAACGAGCTAGGTAGTCAGAAGTTAGCCACAAAAGAGGCCTGTGAAAATTGGCTATCCGAGTTTTTTGCCAATAAGGAAGCGAGCTTCTATAACAGGGGTATTATGAAGTTGGCATCTCGTTGGGAACAAGTCATCGAACAAAACGGCGCATATTTGACTTAAAACAGATGATTGTAACTAATTTTATGAACAAATGAAAATTCAAAAAAAATACCGCAGGACTTTTTTGACAGCCTAATATAATAAATTTTACGGAATTTTTACTTTTGTTTCAGAAGGTTAAAAACAGTCATGCTTTTTTCTGATATTTTTTGATTTTTTTTTATCTTTAAAAAAATATTTTCATGATTTTGCGGGTAGTTTCAAATTTGTTTATTTTAGATTGTTTTCCTGAATATATATGATTAATATATGATTAAGATTTTTTGAATTTCCTAAACTTTTAGAACGTTTTGACTTTTTTGAATTTTTCTAAATGTTTCTAAAATATTTCTGATCTTAAAAGAATTTCAAAATTTCTGAAATAGTTTTTTTTGTGTTTTTTTGAATTCTTCGTTTTTTTAGGCAATTCAAAATTTTTCCTTTTTTAAATTCTTTCTTTCGGATAACTATTCTTTCGGATAACTAAATTAAATTAAAGGAAAAAAGCCCAATTTAAGAAAATGTTGAATTAAGAAAATGAAAAACTCAAAATATGCAAATGGAAAAATGAACAAAAATTCTAAATAATAAAATAACACAATGGGAAATTTGGAAGAAGCAAAAATGACAAAATGTAAAAATTTAAATAACGAAAGTTTAAAAAAATGGAAATATGAGAAATTTGGAATTCAGATAATGCAAAATTTTAAAAAAGTTAGAATTTTGTTGATTTTTTTTTCAGTTTTGCATTTCCTAATGTTAGCAATTCTTAATTTCGCGTTTTCTAAATTATGCATTTCTTTAATTTCATTTTTCTAATTTAGATTTTTTTTTAAATTTAATACAGTCAACTCTCCCTAACTCGATATTCAAGGGACCATCGAGTTATGGAGAGAAGAATGCTTGTAAAATCAATCAAAGGTGCCACGAAACCCATCGAGTTAGGGAACATATCGAGATACAGAACATCGAGTTAGGTAGAGTTGACTGTATTTCTAAATTTTGCATTTTCAGGGTTTTCCTAAATTTCTCTGATTTGTCTAATTGAATTTGCAATGCAAAAATCAAGAAAAAGCAACATTAAGACGATTCAGAAAATTTAATTCAAACAATCAGAAAATTCTGAAAAAACAGGAAGTGGGTTATATCTATGGTATAACCGCAAGGGAGACGTAGGACTATCGTTGATTAAGAGATCATTTGTATGAAGTTGAATCTGAATTCATTCTGAATGAATGAATATTTGGAGAACTTCGAAAACGAGAGCGTTACGTTGGAGGCACAAGGTTTTATGCATCCAATATTGGATACGGAAATATCCTACTGATGGGGAAGAATAATCTTCAGAAGCTATCCTGTTGATTGCGATTGATTGAAAAATCACAAAACCTAATGTATTTGGTCACAGTGTTACATGGATAGAAAACATTCAAATAAATTCTTTCACATGAATGTATTTTTAAATTCCTAGAGGAACTGGCAGATTATTTTCCGGATCTTTCTCGATCCAAACGGAAAGAATTCCGTACGTGTATGTGTGTGTGTGTGTGTAGCGACTGCTTCGAGATCTTCCCAGGGAACCGTTTGTGGCATCACTCTCCTCCTGATAGATTCCCTTCTGGCCTAGGGTGCACAAACAGGCTCTTGGTGACACCGTTCATCAGCGCTTTCATGATAAACGAAGAGCTTCACCACAACAGCGACAACATGCTCCAATCGCTGTTCAATTAGAACTGAGTGGATTTCCGAGCGGCGCTCGCTTATATACCGATTGGTGATTTCAATAGCCTATTTTGAAAGCAAATTTAAGACTATTGAAACATGTTTTTGGATCAGAAAGTAACAAGTATAGAACGCGTAGACATTTTATCTTTCGAATGAAGTGTTTATCATACCATTTCGTTCAGTTGTTTAGGAGCTATTAACACTCAAAATCTCGGTCTCCGGCGTAACGCTTTCGTTTTCGAAACTTTGATTTTACACCCCGGTATAGAAATGAAAGACGTAGTCCTACGTCAAAACAAACATTTTTTTTACAAAATTTTTCAATTTAAGAAAAAAGCAAAATGCCAAACTTTGAAATTTAAAATTGAAAAAAAAATATTCGGGAAATATAAAATGTAAAAATGTAGAATTCAAAAAATGCAAAATAAAAAAACAAATTGGGAACATGAAAAATTAAAAAAAAATGAAATCAGAAAAATAAAAAAGAACATTTTTTTTTTATTTTGCATATTCTAAATATTTTCTAAAATATTTGTTTTCTTTTTTTTTCTTATTGATATTCTGAATTTCGAAGAATTTTTTTTTCCAATTTCTTAGTTTTGCATCTCCCGAATTTCCATTTTCTAAATTTAGCTTTTTATGAATTTTGCATTCTCTAAATTTGTTTTCTTTTTAACTTTTAATATCTGAATTTTACTTTTTCTGATTACAGGTCGGACTCGATTATATATAGTCGACCATTTTTTTCAACAATTATTTTCAAATCCTATACATAATCGAATCTCTAAAAAACAATATTTTCATTAATGTATCAATGTCAAACATTAATAGAAAAATAGCTTTTATGTGATTGGATTATGTATTGGATTCGAAAATTAACGTTGAAAGTGAAATTATATGTAATCGAATCCGACCTGTATTGTATTTTATATTCAGTTTTTTAGTTCATCTAATTAAAAAAATTTAAATTTAAAATATCTAAAAAATTAAAACAATTAAGAAAACCAAAATGTTTTTAAATAGTTACATTTTTTTTAGATAGAAGAAAAATATCCGAGTTTTTTTCTGAATTAAAAAAAATCTGAACCGAAAAATGCAATAACCAAAAAGACTACCAATGAATAAGCCAGAATAAAGCAAATCTAATCGTTTTGGCTCTGAAGAACTAGTTAACGTATGAGGCTAACCACACAATGATTTGGATTCGTAACATCGACTGCCAGCAGTTGAGCATGCTGAGTTTCTGTTGCCTGTTCATCAGAATATGTAGGAATTTCATTTCTCTGTCGGTCGACTGAGTCTATGTGAATCAGTGAGTCCCTCATCAGCAACAATCCAATCCATGCCTATTGTGTGGTATCAGTGACGTAGAGTTGATTTCTCTGAACGCAAATCACAAAACTTAGTGGTATGAAACTAGCGGCAAATTCTTTGTATCCCGATTTAGAAACAACCTAGCAAACGATACCTGCTGCTAATGAACGAACACATTAACAACTAACATCCGAATCAGCAATAGTGCACACGACAAAGCAGGCAAAAGAGGAACACGTGCGCCGCCTCTCGACGTCGTCTCCGATCCACATCCGCTCATTTGCGCGCTTTGGACAATTGGGAGTAGCTTCGTCGAGAGGTACACATAGCAGTGCATATGCATATGCACGGTGTTGCGTTGCGTTTGCTGGCTTCGTTGATTATTCCAGCTGGATGGATGTATTGATGTGCACGTGTGTGACCATCATTGCGCGCTGTGTTTTGCATCTAATTGTGAACACAAAATGCTGCCTCGCGCTTGGACTCGATGCTGATGCTATGGGGGCCACCACGCAACCACTTCTCGGCGGAAATTATGGACGTCTAATTCGCGCTCCATTGGAATTTTGCGGTGAACGCAAATTGGCGGCTAGCATGCGGCGGCGGCGAATGCGAAAACAACAACCCGCCGAAGCGCCAATCGGCGGGAATAAACAACCCAATGTTCTACTTTTTGAGCTGTGTCATAAGCGCGCGAGATCAAAGTGAGTGGGGTGTGCTGGTCATGGAATTTAGAATCTAGTCATATTTCATGAGCAATTCCATCTTGAATAACCCGCTTCTGACGCGACCAACTACGATTTTTCTGAAACTTTTATACATGCGCTGGCGGCTGCTAGAAAAAGTAACGCCGGCTAAGTGTATCCTATGGCTTACCTTTCCTGCTAACATATTCCTAAATTCCCGAGACATTTATGAGAGGTCGTAGAGTTATCTGCATCTCTCTTAAGGGGGGGGACCTCTGTATGGAAGGTCGAAAAAAAATTATGTTTCGTGACTTTTTTCGGATGTTACAAATAAAGTAAGGTGATCGGGTATTTTGGTGATTGTTTAAGGGGTATTCTAGTGTAGAGACACGAATTTCGAACGTTTTTTCGAGCTCCGTAAAAATAAAACGAAGAATATTTTTACTATCCATCATATCATTATTTGTTCATCTAATTTTTAACAAAAAAACAAAAATTGAATGGAGATCAAATAATCATAACAAGAATAGTTACAAGCTGATGAAGTAAGCAGTAAAAAACCGGGAATTTGGAAATGACCCGGGAAAACCGGGAAAAAAACCGGGAATTTCATAAGCAAACCGGGAATTTTATAATGTTGGAATCAAACACTCGCGTCTATATTTAAAATCAGTATTGTACTGTGTTTTTCGTTTGCTCTGTACATGGAATCAGTTGTATTAGTTCAAGGCGTTATACGCTTTCTCTCATCTCACAAATACTTGAAGCGACGGAGCAGATAATAGGGCGCTTGCAGCGTGCATATGTATTAGTGATCTGTTGGGCAGGCAAAAGTGATCGCTCCATAGGAATTATATGGAGCGACAAGATTGAGCTTTGTTTAAATAATTATTTTAGCGAAATAGTTATAAAGATTACGCGCTAATCTATATGAATAACATGCGAATATATGTTTCTTCACATAAAAATATTTACTTTTAGCGTCAAAGCCATACACACGGGGAAAAATAGAAATTTCTGTTTTGGCCATGATTCATATCAATGGAAGCAGATTGATTATTCAAAAATTTTCACAGAAATAGTGCAAACTGCACATTGCGATTGTATAGCCGGATTAGGTGAAGTGTGCTCCCATTTAGGTTTTAAGCTTTTTGCTGGTCTCGTGAAAGAATAAACTATAATGAATATTCGTGTGCAGATATCCTTAATCGGCGGCTAGTTCCGCCAAAAAAGCAGTTGATTATGTTGAAATTAAGGACATTTTCAGCCTGAAATATCAACCAACTCTCAGATATGATTTCCGAGTACCCGAATGCTCTGCGGAGAAGCTAAATACGTTTATAAGAAAATTTATCGGAAACGGAAAAAATCCATCGATTGACCAATTCATGGAAATACAAGGAAGCATTCAAACGTGAGCTCGAGACTCTGTGACTTTGATCTAGGTGCGAAAATGTTGATAATCCTTTTTCTGCCAATTTTTCGATTCCAATCTAATGGGAGAGTCGCTCAATGAACATCGCGAAATAGGTGCTAGTAAACTAAATAATATGCGTTACACAAAAACTCTTGTTCATAAAATAGCTTGCCTAACTGTTTCACAAAGTTCATGTTAGCTCTATGCACTATTAGAATGACCGTAACTCTATTTAAATCATCTACAAGAACGCCGATTGATAAAAATCCGCTTCTGCTGCATAGACACTACGAATGTAAACAAGCGAATGTGTGCCCAACACATGCTCTGCATGTATGTATAGCAAGAGCCCTCATAACTCATTGAAATGAATGGATGTTTTGTTTTTCTCTCATTTGACCTTTCCATTCATTCGCATCGCGCTACGCAGCTGATTCATTGTGAGCGCCAATCTAACGTCAAAACATTCATACCAACTCACTTCACAAGGTTGGCATTTGATGTCATTTGATGTCTGTGTGCGTTTTATAGTTATGTACTGGATTGGCGTTATATACTGATGCATTGACTAGCATCGATTTGCGGCCATTTTGATTTTCCATTCATTTCAAGAGGTTCGTTCAGTGATTCAGTTGTGTTAAGTTTGCTCGAGATAATTTTTGGAAATTTTTGAGAAATGTCAACCAAATTTTCTACACGCTATAACGAACAGTTTCCGTGGTCCGCAGCGGATCCGAAAGACCCGAAATGTGCTCGTTGCACATGGTGCAATAAATCTATCAAAATTGATTTTATGGGCCGTGGTGCATTGCTCAGCCATGAGAAGTCGAAAACCCACCAGCAGCAGATTGTGATTCGCAGAACTAATTTGCCTATTAATTTTTCTGGCAAAAAAGGTATAATTAATGTATAATCAATAAATATTTATGTTTAATAATTAAATGAAATTTATTTCTAGATAACAAACGGAAAGAATCTATTGAAAAAGACGGACGTGCCATACTTCAGCCTAGCAATTCCTCCAGTGCGCCGGCTCCGATTGCTGAGCAGTCATCCCGGACTACTGAAGCCGTTATGTCTAAACTCTTAGTCTCGGAACAAGTTACGTCAGCTGAGATACTGTGGACTATGGCATGCGTTTACAAGCACATTTCATTACGCGGTGCCGGAGAGTGCGCTGCGCTATTCAAATTAATGTTTCCGGACAGCGTTATTGCGGAAAAGGTAACCCTCGGAAGAACCAAGGTAGGCTATCTAGTGAACTACGGATTGGCACCATATTTCACCAAGAAGTTGCTGAAAACTCTACTAGATGTCGAAGAAATAGTACTCGGGTTTGATGAAACGTTGAATAAAGTCTCACAGAAGCAGCAGATGGACATTTGTGTTCGGTTTTGGAACAAGGAATCCAATCAGGTGGACACGCGATACGTTGGTTCAGCTTTCTTGTCTTCTACAAGAGCGGTGGATCTCCTCAGTGCACTGAAAAGTTGTTTCAAAACTGAGCCAACCATACTGCTGAAAACAACCCAAATGTCCATGGACGGCCCACATGTTAATTGGAAGTTGTTCCATGATCTTTCAGCTGATATTCAGCAGCAAAATTCTAAGCAAATTTTGAATCTTGAAATTTGTGGCTTGCACGTAGTGCACAACTCGTTCAAGGCCGGAATGAAAGATACTAAGTGGAACATTCAGGGCTTTCTGATATCACTCTACTGTGTTCTAAAGGACATTCCGTTCAGATTTTTCAGCGGTAGCAAAGACAAGCATCCTACCCCTAAAATACTGCGGTGTGCGGTGGGTGGAAAACCGGAGTGTGGCTGAACGTGCCTTGAAAATGCTGCCCGACTTTCGTAGATACATTAAAGCAGTGAAAACTCAGCAGGAAAAACGTATGAAAGAATCGGATCCGAACTACAAACGAAGCTTTCCAGCTGTTTACGAGTCTAATCATTTTTTCTGTATTGACAAATGCATTAATCGATCGTTTGTTTGAAACTAAGCTGAGCTTTTTCATTCAAGCAGCATCAGCTATTGAACCCTTCTCAACCGCTTTCCAATCGGACAAACCAATGGCACCGCTTTTGTTCGAAGAACTCATTTGTTTGATTAAACCTGTCATGCAAAAATGTCTAAAAGCGGAATGCCTCAACGTAAAAACTAACTCGCTGATTGAAGTTCCACTGACTGAAGACAACTTGTTACCTGCGGCAAAAATGGATCTAGGATTTGCTGCCAAGGCTGCTATTAAGAACGAGTTTGCGAAAAGAAAAATTCCTGACAAGGATCTTCTGTTTTTGCGCATGGAATGTCGTTCTTACTACGTTGGATTTCTCAAGAAGATGTTCAATCGTTCACCATTATCGTACCCACTGACCAGATATGTTTCGTGCCTCAGTCCCAGTGTTGTATTGAGTTCAATGGATCTTTCCAAAAAGCGACTAGAATATTGCCTTGATGCCTTCGTCCAGAAAAACCATTTGACT
Source organism: Toxorhynchites rutilus septentrionalis (assembly GCF_029784135.1). Lineage (NCBI taxonomy): Eukaryota > Metazoa > Arthropoda > Insecta > Diptera > Culicidae > Toxorhynchites > Toxorhynchites rutilus. Next base: position 189,035,272 of record NC_073744.1, on the reverse strand, counting down.
GGATTTACTGCTGAGAAGATAAAAAATGAGTTTGATGTCCTCTCCGAAACAAATTCTTTTAAGCCGTTGCTATCTGCATGGCGGGTAGATGACCGACTAGATAACTTTTGGTGGCATGTGATTTCAAGCTGCGGCAAAGATTTACCAAATCTGGAAACTTTCATCAAAAAAGTTTTAATTTTGTCACATGGGAATGCGGCACTCGAAAGAGGCTTCTCTATTAATAAAGAATGGCCTATGGGAAAACTTATTAGATGAAAGCTTAGTAGCACAGAGGACCGTGTATGATGCAGTCAGCGTGGCTGGCAGTGTAACCAAAGTATGCATCGACAAAAGCCTTATTTTGAGTGCCCGTAACGCCTATGCACGATACAAAGACGCGTTGGAAGCGAAGCATCGGGAAGGAGCAGAAAAAGACACGAAAAAGGCGAAGAAGCGAGAAATGGATGACCGAGTTAAAGAGCTAACTGCGAAAAAAGCAAGGTTGCTGGCCGATACTGAAAAGGAGGCAGCGATTATTGACGAACAGATTAAAGATTTGGCAGAATAAGTTAATAAGGTAAAGTTTTATATATCGCAGTTCATTTACATTACATTTTTTTTTACTATTTTGCATTTTATTTTTGTAATACCCTGCATTTTGTTTCAGGTCCGGTTCTCATTTAATGATTCTACATTTGTGCAGAGGAAAAATCATGGAAAATTTTCATACCATTGGCATACAGACAAAACCACAACAAAAATGTATTTTTTTTAGTAAATAAACAATGTTGAACTTATTTATCACTGCGTTTTAAAACCGGGAATATCATCAATTTTTAACCGGGAAAACCGGGAAAAAATCGGGAATTTGATTTAAGAAATTCGCTGGCCACCCTGAGTAAGGGGGTTCAAAAAAAATTGCGCCATGGCGTCAGCTCTTCTGGTTGTCCGAAACAATTTCCAGGAAGTAATTTATCAATTAAAAACATACATTTTTGTAGAGCCCCCGCTGAATATGAGGCTAATGTGATAGCGTGAAGTGAATATTTTTGAAATCACGTCGAAAAAGACGGATAAAAGTGATATTTCCATGTGCCATTTTCACTCCTCCACGTTCATAGAAACAAACGAAGTTTCGTTATTTCACCGTTATGAAGTTGATGTTTCGAAGGCTCTCAGTGTCGGTGTGTATGTTGTGAGATAATAATCGCCAATTAATCAAAATTTCACCGAAAATGTTACTGCTTTCGAGAACTAAGCATACGACTGCTCTCTGAACCTTTTTACCACATGAATAATCGAAATAAGCCACGGTATATTTGTCATCTGTTAAAAAACAACCAGTTGAATGATTTCATGAGAATTTTGGCTCGAATTATCATGCAACCGTAAGTACTTTCAGCATTGTTTTGTTTCTTCCATATACATTCCATATTAAATGCAAATAATTACGACACGATATTTGGCTTGCCAATACAGATACACTTCGCTTACTGCTTCACCTCTGTATGTACCTCATTGAGCAATACCTAAAGCGTTACATAGGGGTTTTTGAAGCTTCGAAAAATTGCCAAAATGGCGGCCATTTTTGTTAAAAATGAGTAATTTTTCATGAAAAATCGCTGTTTAGAAACTCATAAAAAATCGATACAATGAGATATAAAAAAACCGCTATGTAGCGTTTTAGACAATCTATTTTTACATGCTAATAACAAAATTCAGCCAAATCGGTCGAGTAGATCCTGAGATATCGATACCACCAGTTGAAAGAATATGGTTTCGAGAAAAACGCCTTTCAAAATTCGTACATCAAATACTATATACCTTGAGGTAACTTCATACTTTTGGCTGTAACTTTCCAACGAAATCAAATATCGAAAAATCCTTTCAGGGTAACATTTCTAAGGGCATAAAGTTCCCACAAATGCAAAGAACAAAAATCTGATTTTTTCGGTTTTCCAGACCGGGGTTCCCCCTTAAGTAAATATCGAACTAACATTCCTTCCCTTTCCTTAGCAGCTGTAAGGACGTTGCCAGGACAATTCTTAACTGTTGGAGAAAGCATGCCTTCATCTAAGAGATATTACCAATAATCAGCAACGGATGGAGGCTAGTTTGTAACGTATCAATTCTGAATTCGTACCACCTACGATACTGTACAACTTGCTCGATGCTAATGCTCAAGTGCTGGCGGCTGTTAGAAAAAGAAGTTTATGCCGATTTGTGCAAAAAAATAATCAAAACCATAATTCTTGAAGGAGCATCAAATGGATTGTTCCACATCTGAGTAATTCCAAATGAAATCGACAAATGACAAAACATGAATATTTTTGATTCGAATGAAAGTGTGTATTCCGTTTGGGTTAGAGCAAATATGAGTTTGGATATTGCAAATCGAATTTTTAGGAATTTTCGAAACTTCGAATTTTTGTATGTTAACAATCATTTTTAGCCACAAATTATGATTTCTTATGTGATTTAAAACAAAAAAGGTTATTATCAATCTCCTTCTAAATGTAACCATTCTCGAAATATTTAAAACAATATTTCTAATTTATTGTCTTTTTTATAGTAAATAATCCCTTTTAATATGTTTGTCGTGTTACACCGTCATGTTCATGAAATTTTATGAATTTGCTTATAATTTCCAACACCTTTCCAAATACATCATCATGGTTCATTTTTTGACTCAAGCGTAACTTTTGAAAAGGTAAAAGGTATTTGTATCTCAAAAAATATGAGTCGTACCGAAATAGTGTGTTAGAAAGAGTTATAGAGTATTATTGGCTTAATTTGAAAAAAATATACACTGAGAAGAAAAACTAGTACTCTTTTTTTATTTACAAAATAAAATTTTAATTTGCGATATCAAAAACTATGTATATTTTTTATATTTTTTCATATAAAATAGAAGTCATGTAGAAAATTTAAAAAATGGGCCCAAGATGGTAAAACTATTTTTGACGAAATTTGTGGAACATCGAATTTTTAGGAATTTTAGAAACTTCGAATTTTTGTATGTTAGCAATCATTCTTACCCACAAATTATGAATTCTGATGTGATTTAAAACAAAAAAGGTTATTATCAATCTTCTTCTCAATGCAACCATTCTCGAGATATTTGAAATTATATTTCTAATTTACAATCTTTTTTATAGTAAACTAGCTAACCCGGCAAACTTCGTCCCGCCCATTTACTTGATTAATTCTCGAGTAATGCAGAAATTTGTGTTTTATTTGTATGGCAGCCACCCCTTAGAGAGGGGGGAGGGGTATCTAACCACCATAGAAACATTCATTGCACCCTAAAGTTTCCATATGCCTAATTTGGTTTAATTTGCTTGATTAATTCTCGGGTAATGGAAAAATTTGGGTTTCATTTGTACGGCAGCCCCTCTAAGAGAGGGGGAAGGAGTATCTTAACACCATAGAAACATTTATTGCATCCTAAAACCTCCACATGCCAAATTTGGTTTCATTTGCTTGATTAATTCTCGAGTAATGCAGAAATTTGTGTTTCATTTGTATGGCAGCCCCCCCCCCTTTGAGTGGGGGAAGGACTGTCTAACCATCATAGAAACATTTATTGCACCCTAAAACTTTCACATGCCAACTTTGGTTTCGTTTGCTTGGTTAATTTCCGAGTAATGCAGAAATTTGTGTTTCATTTGTATGGCAGCCCCCCCTTAGAGAGGGGGGAGGGGTCTCAAAATATCACGAAAACCTTCCCCGGCCCCAAAAACCCCTACATACCAATTTTCATGTCGATCGGTTCAGTAGTTTCCGAGTCTATAAGAATCAGACAGACAGACAGACATCACTCCATTTTTATATATATAGATAGATAATCTCTTTTAATATGTTTGTCGTGTTATACCGTCATGTTCATGAAATTTTATGAATTTTCTTACAATTTCCAACAATTTTTTTGATTGATTGTAGTTTGTATGAGAATAAAAAAAAAATTTCAGTTTCGCTAAGTTTTGTATTAACCCACATGTCTTCGCATGTTTCGTAACGTAACTCCTAAACATATGTCTTTACCATAACGATGTATTTGGAAAAGTTGTTGGAAACTATAAGCAAAATCATAAAATTTCATGAACATGACGGTATAATTCGACAAACATATTAAAAGGGATTATTTACTATAAAAAAGACAATAAATTAGAAATATTTTTTTAAATACAGTCAACTCTCCCTTACACGATGTTCCGTATCTCGATATTTTCCCTAACTCGATGGATTTCATGGCACCTTCGATTTTACAAGCATTCTTCTCTCCATAACACGATACCTCCCTAACTCGATGCCTCTCTTACTCGATGTGTTTTGATTCGTTTTTCCATGGAATTTCACCTCCCTAACTCGATTGATTTTCGCGTACATGTTTTTGTGCGTTATTACCTCAGATTTCAATTGCCCTTGAAAGTGAAGACGGAGTGTTCGTGTCATCAAACAATTTCTTTTCAAGTATGGAAAACCACGAGAAACCTTTCAAGCGAACAATCAAAACGCTAACCATTGCGCAAGGTTTGAGCATCATCGAGCAGGTCGAAAAATATGGTCGGAAGGGGTCTGAAGCTGCAAATAATTTCAGTATTGCACAAAGTGCGGTATCAACACTACTCAAACTAAAGTAAAAATGGAATCGGAATGGAAAATTGTATCTAGACCAAAAGCATATAAGGTTGGTCAGAATCGAGAAGCTGGAGCGGTCAATGAATTTTTGTCTTGTCAAGCTAGACAAAATAATTTACCCCTCTTTTATTCTTCGGGATATGGCTTGAGAATTTGTCCAGAAACTGGGAAATCCTAACTTTAAAGCACAACCAACATGGACGGGAGTGTTATTCCGCTGGCATAATTAATGTGTCGTGAGCGATGTCGACGGTAGAATACCGTTCGATTGCTCAATGTCTTTTAATAATTAGTGCAAAAAGGACCAAAACGTGATTTGCTGTGATCTGATGCCAGATACCGATATACTGGAAAGTGTTGAAAAACCTGAGAAAAACGCTGAAGATAGTAGTTCTATTGAGATGTTAATTCGAACGTTAAATCAAACCTGAAGAATATGTCCGGAATATTGAAATCAACTGAAAATGTTCCTGTGAAACTATTCGAACATTTCTTTGTGATTGAACAGTTCCTGCGTGATCGTTACAATTCAGTTTGAGTAACATACTTAATCAATATTTTCTTTGTTAACCTAGTGCCTCGTGCAAGTCGGACTCGATTATATACAAACTTGATTATATATGATTCGATTATGTAAAATGTAGGGCTCGATTGTATACAGTTTGAAAAAAAAAGTTTTTTTTTATAATTCAAATATGAATAATTTCAAGAAAAAAAATTAACCTTTCAGCATTAAGGTGAAATTTAAGTGGTTTTTATAAGTACAGTGGGTTAAAAATCGCGATTTTTGAAGATTTTGATTGAATTTTCATCAGGAATTGTTTATATCGATATTGCAGCGAAATTAAGAGAGATAGAAGTTGGGCGTCAAAGAACAAATTGTAGAGAGGTTAGAGAGCTTTAATTTAATTGATAGAAACAATCAAGTTTAGTATGAATTTTTAGGATAAAATTAATAATTGCAAATAAAAAAAAACTTTTAAATTTTCCACTTCAAAAATGTTTAATCCACTAATTTAGATGTTCCACTACTATATCCTGTACTAAATTTTCTCATCTTTCAAATGAAAGCAACAAAATCGGATAACGTAGCATACTTTTCAATGTAGAGTCAGTTTGAGCCAACAGAATCCGAAACAAAGAAAAAGTTCTATAAGTCTGTCATCGTTGAAATTCTAACATATGCGTAGAGGCGAATGCCACATTAGGCAAAGTCTCTTTAAAAATAAATAAATAAAAAAAACATGCGTAGAAGGATTTTTTTCGTGAAATATAACCGTCTACCACCTCCTGAAAGATTATGGAAAAAAATATTTTTTTTTATATGAGAAAGGTTTTTTCACTTTAAGGGAATGAATCAAAAATTCAAATTCATACCATAATTGGGACACTTACCCTAATATATGACAATTTGAGACATAAAAAAAAATTAGGAAAAAATGTTCTGTATCTCGATACCTCCCTAACTCGATGGTCCCTTTTGGATATCGAGTTAGGGAGAGTTGACTGTATTTCGAGAATGGCTACATTCAGAAGGAGATTGATAATAACCTTTTTTGTTTTAAATTACATCCGGATTCATAATTTGTGGCTAAAAATACTGTTACTAAAATCGATACGCCCTTTTCAAGAGTTACGCTTGAGTCAAATTGCTGTGAAAAACTCATATTTCCTCCAACCCAAACGGAATACACACTTTCATTGGAATCAAAAATATTCATGTTTTTTCATTTGTCGATTTCATTTGGAATTGCTCAGATGAACCCAACTTGAATGAAAAAAATAATCACTGACAGTTATAATCACAGTTTTGTTAACTTCGCATAAATATTTGTTTTCTACAAAATGTTCAAATCATTAGATTTGCATGACAAGTAATATCATTTAAAGGGATTCACACAAAATTTCAGCCGGATTATTAAGTTTTTGGATTTTTTTTTTGTGAACAGCAATTTGAAAAATATAGTTCAGTGAAAGAAGTAAGATATGTACCAAATAGGTGAATTTATTTGGAAGTGAAAGTTTGTGAATGGTTGAAAAAAAATGTACATGTAGGGTAAGACGAACAGCTTCTAGAGGGTGGTATGACGGGCAATGAGATGTTAGTTGATGGGGAGAGCATCCTACTCGCGCTCTCTTTCGTTTTCGCTGTTTATTCACATGTCAGTTGCTGGACCCACAAATTATGGGGGAAGAGAGAAAAATTGAACAATTCTTGGAATATTTTTCATAGAATGTAGTCAGGTGAATCAGCCAAAAATTTGCATTATTTTAAATCTAATGTATTTTAAATATTTCTAATTTCAAAAATCAGCAAACTGGCGATTAACGCGCTACACGATGAACCTCTTTGCTGCTCTTAAAAAATATGTCCGCACATTTGGTCATCGATATCGATTTTCACCTTTCACGGTTTCGATTATCCCTGTAAAGCTCCAAAGCCCAGAGCAGGATGGACATAATGGGGTACCACCACCATTAATATTTCATCGTTCCATAGGGGGAAGTAAAATGATTATCGGATTGTGCTATCCATCCACTCATTTGTGCACGACAGTGCTTTCGGTGGGACCGACGGAGGAAAGGTCACGGAGAAAGGACGTGTCACCAGCCCACACCCACACCGGAATGAAGGGTGGCAGCCATCACAATCAAGGTTTTGCATTCCGATGTGGACAGTAACAACAATAGTCTCCCCCATGTCAGCATTTTTATCTGATTGCATGTCTCATACGACGAACGCAACAGCCAAAATAATAATGGTCTATACGTGAGTGGAAAAGCTCTCCGATGGAACAAAAATAATGTTGAATAATATTCGTGTGCCATCTTCCAACCCATATTAATCCCCACTGACTGATGAGTGACCACATTGAAACGATTAATAACGCAATCCCACATTTGTGTGAGCAGCAGTCATCAGTTGTCAGAGGAGAGCTGCCTCAGAAAAGGTCTCTTGTGTTGTGCTGCTTGTTGAATGCGGCTGGCGCAGCAACCCACCCACCTGTTGTTGTTATTGAATCGATGATGCGCTCCTATTTCTTTCCTGGTGGCGGCTGCTATCAGAGCAAGCAATATTTTGCCCGTTTATGTTGTGGATGTGTCTGTATGGGTATGAATATATCTTTTGTTGGTGCTGTCACTATTTTGTAGTCCCAGCGACACAGCCTCTGCTGATGTGGGTTCAGATCTTGTCCTTGGGGGGTGATGGGGAATGTGTACGGGTTGGGCGGAGAAAGGGACACCAAGTTGACACTGATTTACCCGGCGCAGTGAGTGCTTTCCAATCGGTGTATTGTGTGTCTGTGTGTGTGTGGCTCAGTTGATGAGATTTCTTCCTTTTCCATAGTGGTTGCGGTTTTGTTGGGCTTTTGGAGAGGTTGCGAACGAATGGAAAGGAGGGGGCTGCTACATTTTAGAGCGTTAGCAATACCCACTGGAGCATCGCACAAGATATGTGTGAACAATTTGCGGGACTGGAAATGATTGGTAGACTCATTCTGTTGTGTGTAACGTATGTAAAGCGTATGACAAATGTCACTGCAGAAAGTTATGCTTCAGTACTTGGAAAGAGCGAGGGTAAGCTTTCACGATGCGATACGGCTTCTCTTGGCCGAAATATGATACCACCATTACAACACACAACGCAACTCGGTGCGAATGTGCGACGGAAGTGATGGAAAAGTTTCAGGATGATATTGTCATGTTTTGGATAAAGTGGTGACTTTTTGTTATTTGCATTGAAATGTGAATTGTATACTCTATCTTTCAGTCAGGGATATCACCAAAAAAAATCTTCGTAAATCAAGGGTTGATGGGTTGTTTTGACATCATTGCTTTATTACACTTCTTCTACCAACTCAAACGCCCGCACCATCGCTTTGGCCCGCTCATCAGGTTTTCAGTAATGGTGTAAAGTCGACTTGTTCAAACCACTTGAACATCATGAGATGGCCCAAAATTTCTCGGTATTCCGGAATGTTCGGTGATTCGATTTTTTCTTCTGGTACAAAAACAGCAAAAATCCAAATATAAATACAAAAAATAAAAAATATTAAATATAAAATATGAAACATAAAATATAAAATATAAAATATAAAATATAAAATATAAAATATAAAATATAAAATATAAAATATAAAATATAAAATATAAAATATAAAATATAAAATATAAAATATAAAATATAAAATATAAAATATAAAATATAAAATATAAAATATAAAATATAAAATATAAAATATAAAATATAAAATATAAAATCTATCTATCTATCTATCTATCTATCTATCTATATATATAAAAATGGAGTGATGTCTGTCTGTCTGTCTGATTCTTATAGACTCGGAAACTACTGAACCGATCGACATGAAAATTGGTATGTAGGGGTTTTTGGGGCCGGGGAAGGTTTTCGTGATATTTTGAGACCCCTCCCCCCTCTCTAAGGGGGGGGGGCTGCCATACAAATGAAACACAAATTTCTGCATTACTCGGAAATTAACCAAGCAAACGAAACCAAAGTTGGCATGTGAAAGTTTTAGGGTGCAATAAATGTTTCTATGATGGTTAGACAGTCCTTCCCCCACTCAAAGGGGGGGGGCTGCCATACAAATGAAACACAAATTTCTGCATTACTCGAGAATTAATCAAGCAAATGAAACCAAATTTGGCATGTGGAGGTTTTAGGATGCAATAAATGTTTCTATGGTGATAAGATACTCCTTCCCCCTCTCTTAGAGGGGGCTGCCATACAAATGAAACACAAATTTCTGCATTACTCGGAAATTAACCAAGCAAACGAAACCAAAGTTGGCATGTGAAAGTTTTAGGGTGCAATAAATGTTTATATGATGGTTAGACAGTCCTTCCCCCACTCAAAGGGGGGGGGGGGGGCTGCCATACAAATGAAACACAAATTTCTGCATTACTCGAGAATTAATCAAGCAAATTAAACCAAATTAGGCATATGGAAATTTTAGGGTGCAATGAATGTTTCTATGGTGGTTAGATACCCCTCCCCCCTCTCTTAGGGGTGGCTGCCATACAAATAAAACACAAATTTCTGCATTACTCGAGAATTAATCAAGTAAATGGGCGGGACGAAGTTTGCCGGATTAGCTAGTATAAAATATAAAAATAAAAATTTAAAATGCCTTGAATTGACTAGAAATAAATTTTCGAGCATTAAGAGCAAGAATGACTGATGGACTATTCTAGCAGATGGTTATTCTAATTGACATAACTAATGGATACAAATCTGCCTCTTCATGCAACCTGACACCAATCCGCACTACTACTCCCCCTGGCATGAATCTCGTTACCCGTGTACAGAATCTTATTTTAACGTCCATATGAAGTGAAACGAAAACTTGTTTAGTGATGCAAAAAAGTAGTTACACCATTAATGGACGGTTTCATTGATTACCCGCCGTGAACTCAAATCAACGAACTCAGACAGTTACCAGATGTGCTATAAAGGTCCTCGCGCTAGTAAAGGGTGTGTCACATTAAATTGCATCACGGAAAAAACGCTGTAGAAATTTAATTTTTAGGAATTATATCTTCAGCTTTCGCTTATAATCAGATAAGATTGTATAGATCACGTTGGCCATGCTTCACTGTCAATTTTTCGTAAATTTGGAAAAATGTCGTCGAACCAAAAAAGAGCGTCGTGAATTAATCCTGTGCACTCATTTCGAGAATCCGGAGTTGTCACATCGGGACATCGGTAAGAAACTGGGAATCGTCCAATCCACGGTCAGCAGAGTACTAAAACGGTACTTCGGGAACCTAACCATCGACCGGAAGGTGAAGAACGGCAAAAATGGATGCTCCGTCAGTGAAAAATATCACAAGCGCGTAGTTAAGCAGTTTAGACGTGATCCGAGAAGTTCGGTCCGGGATGTCGCCAATAAGCTGAATTTGTCAAGTTCATTCGTCCAGCGGACCAAGCAGCGGGAGGGCCTGCGTACATACAAGGTTCAGAAGGCTCCTAACCGCGACGAAAGGCAAAACATGGTGGGGAAGACGCGAGTCCGGAAGCTGTACACCGAAATGCTGACGAAGCCGCATTGCCTGGTAATGGACGACGAAACCTACATCAAAGCGGACTTTCGTCAGCTGCCGGGCCTGTTGTTCTTCTCCGCAGAGGACAAATTCAGCATTCCGGAGGAGATTCGCAAGCAGAAACTATCCAAGTTTGCCAAAAAGTACATGGTGTGGCAAGCGATCTACTCTTGCGGAAAGCGAAGCGCCCCCTTCGTGATGATCGGCACGGTAAACGGGCAGGTTTACCTTAAGGAGTGCCTACAGAAGCGCTTACTACCACTATTGAAGCAGCACGAGGGCCCGACCATCTTCTGGCCGGATCTCGCTTCGTGCCACTATTCAAAGGACGTGTTGGAGTGGTACGAAGCCAACGGGGTCACCTTCGTGCCAAAGGAAATGAACCCGCCCAACGCGCCGGAGCTTCGCCCAATAGAGAAATATTGGGCGATTATGAAGCAGGCCCTCCGGAAGAACCCAAAAGTTGTCAAATCGGAGGCGGACTTCAAGAGAAAATGGATTTCTGTTCAAAAAAAAACTACAACCTGACGTTGTACAGAACCTTATGGACGGGGTAAAGAGGAAGGTGCGAGCATACGGGCTTGGGCTCGAAGTATGAATAAAAAGAAAATGCCAAAAGTTGTTTAATAGTTTTTATTTTACTGTCTAAAATTTTCAAAAGGATCGGTCTACTGGGCGAATTTCTACAGTGTTTTTTCCGTGATGCAATTTGATGTGACACACCCTTTATTAGCAAAATAGCGTGTAGTTGGGTATGTATTCTTAGCAAAACTTTTGTTCACTTTGTCTCTGAGTTCAATTTTGTAAAAAAAAACATGCAGAAAAACGGGTTCATATCAACAAAATTCAACAGTGTTTGGGTATTTTATAAGTGAGGGTTTTTTTTCGCGTATGATACAAAAAAAATCTAGCTCATCTGTATCATATCTTAAACCCAAAAACTAAAACACGATACATGTATACGTGATACATGAGAGCGAGAAAAAATTCATTTTGGGGGTTTCACTTCAAGATGCAATGAAGTCAATTTGACAGGGAAGAATGAAATGAGATAGTCGAGTCACAGAGTGGAATGGCAACTAAACACCCGAATAACTGTTGAGTCATGTTGAAGGAGAAACTGTTGGAAGAAGCCAAAACTCATTTCCAATCAAATACGAAGGCAGATTTCTTCATATTCCCCTGACTATTCTCAGTTGAATATGACTTTGCCGAGCCCTGGTTTTCAGAACTGCCTTTCGATTTGCGATGCGATCCTCATTTATTGAACAAAGAAATTAATGAGATACAATATTTTTCATTCAAACAAAATATCCCTGTATTCAAAGGTTCTACAAAAACGTTATAGGAATCAAACGAAAGCTAGTTGGTTTTGTTATTGAATTAGTTTGCAAAAAATTGTGTTGGTCCACAAAAATATCCAATCAAATTAAAAAGAATCGGAAATCAAAGATTTCAACATTTTGTATCGGAAGTTTGAAGTACCTAAAATAGTTTTTTACGTGTTTTTTTGTGTGCGGATTTTGGAATTACGCGGATTTCGGTATTTACGCGGTACGTAATAACCGCGTAGAAAGCGACGCCAGTATAAACAGATTTTGTGTGTCAACTGATGTTACTTTTCACGAAAGAAGTTTGTATTGTATCACTGATTAGTAGCTGAGGACAAAAAGGAGAAACAGATATTATGATTGTAGCGTGCAAAAAAAAATCAGTTAATCAATTGTTAGAATATGGGTTACATATTAAACTCATAATTCACTGTTTGTCGAATTTTTACACTAATTTTGAAATTTCGGCGATTTATTTTTTCGCGGGTTTTGGGATTTATCCGAATTTTGTGATTTACGCGGATTTTGAAATTTATGCGGTTTGCTTATTCGGTTTTTCTTTACGTGCCACATATCTCCCGTGTGAAAAACGACTTCTGCGTATAGAATCTAAAATTCAATCAAGAATTTTGACTCTGAAAAAATAGAAAAACATATCTACAAACTGAAATTTAAAACTAATTGGAATCTGAAAACAAAGAATTGATTTCTTGAAACTCACATCTACAATATATTTTCGATCATGAATGTAGACTCAATAATCCGGAAATTTGAAACTGAAAATCCAAACTTTAAAATTGAACACCTGAATGTTTTAACTTTCAAAAATTTAAAAAAAAAATTTTGAAAATTTAGATCAACAATTTAAGTTATTTTTCTTTCTTTAAGTTATAAAATCTGAATTGTGAAAATGGAAATCCTGAATCAAAACTCTGAAATTTACGATCTGAAAAAATTGAATATGAGATGTTAGAGTAGAAACCATCGTATCAAAAAAACTTTTTTATATATAAAAATTTCATTTTTGAAAATTCATTTCAATTTTAAATTTTTAGATAAAAATGTAAACTTAAGTATTTCAAATGTGGTTTTTGGAATCAAACCTCGATGAACTAGGGAAAAATCAATCCTAAATATTCAATATTAACCCTCTACATCCTAAGCCCGCCTTTAGACGGGCTTCGACGATTCTATTTCCAAATTATTCAGACATTATTTTCAATGTTCACCCCCACTAGAACGTCTTCAGAATATTTTTATCCATCACACATACACATTGTTTTCATGCTGGCAGCTTTCTGCTAGGAGTATTTGTATTTTATGTTTTTTTTTATTAATTCTATATTTTTACAGGCTCAGTTACTTAAGTTTAAAGGAGCCGAATTCTTAAATATAATTTTAAAACTATATATATATATATATATATATATATATATATATATATATATATATATATATATATATATATATATATATATATATATATATATATATATATATATATATATATATATATATAAACAATTTTCTTACATCTATGGTTAGTAAGGTGGAAAACCGATTACTCGCGGTGTACTCGAGTTTAGGAGGGTGACATATATTTAGGAGAAGGATGGGATATAAGGAAATTGTAACAATGTTGATGAACACTCATTTCATAAATCTATTCGTATATCTATAGTGTATTTACATTTCAACTTATTCTACTATTTATAGCAAGGGGATGAATTACCCTAGTATTTTATGTTGAAAGCAGTTTCTTTTATGGAAATTCGAGATAAAAGTGGAGTAGGTTTGTTTAGATAAATAAAAAACTTGGGCGGTAGAGGGTTAAATCTAAAATTTCAAATCCTGAATTTTATTTTCAAGGAATGTCACTAATTTTAAATCTGCAGTTTTGAATTCAAGAGTTAAGATATTAAATCTGAAGTTTAAAAACAGGAAGTGGGTTATATCTATGGTATAACCGCAAGGGTGACGTAGGACTATCGTTGATTTAGAGATCATTTGTATGAAGTTGAATCTGAATTCATTCTGAATGAATGAATATTTGGAGAACTTCGAAAACAAGAGCGTTACGTTGGAGGCACAAGGTTTTATGCATCCAATATTGGATACGGAAATATCCTATTGATGGGGAAGAATAATCTTCAGAAGCTATCCTGTTGATTGCGATTGATTGAAAAATCACAAAACCTAATGTATTTGGTCACAGTGTTACATGGATAGAAAACATTAAAATAAACTCTTTCATATGAATGTAATTTTAAATTCCCAGAGGAACTGGCAGATTATTTTCAGTAACGATTAGATATTTCCACATTTTCCTCGATACTGGAAGCCCACCAGTGGTTAATGCTAACTCGATAACCATCTGTTAATAGCACTTGATTGAAACATATTTGGTCACAGTGTTACATGGATAGAAAACATTCAAATAAACTCTTTCACATGAATATATTTTTAAATTCCTAGAGGAACTGGCAGATTATTTTCCGGATCTTTCTCGATCCAAACGGAAAGAATTCCGTGCGTGTATGTGTGTGTGTGTGTGTGTAGCGGCTGCTTCGAGATCTTCCCGGGGAACCGTTTGTAGCATCACTCTCCTCCTGATGGATTCCCTTCTGGCCTAAGGTGCACAAACAGGCTCTTGGTGACACCGTTCATCCGCGCTTTCATGATAGATGAAGAGCTTCACCACAACAGCGACAACATGCTCCAATCGCTGTTCAATTAGAACTGAGTGGATTTCCGAGCGGCGCTCGCTTATATACCGATTGGTGATTTCAATAGCCTGTTTTGAAAGCAAATTTAAGACTATTGAAACATGTTTTTGGATCAGAAAGTAACAAGTATAGAACGCGTAGACATTTTATCTTTCGAATGAAGCGTTTATTATACCATTTCGTTCAGTTGTTTAGGAGCTATTAACACTCAAAATCTCGGTCTCCGGCGTAACGCTTTCGTTTTCGAAACTTTGATTTTACACCCCGGTATAGAAATGAAAGTATAGAAATGATAGAAGTTAAATTGAAAATCCAAATTCTGAAATTTCAAGTCCTCAATACAGCCATTCCATTCCAAACCGATATAGTGGATTTCTGATTTTTGTGAAAAGTACTAATTTTGTTCTCTATTTCGCAAACCATTAAATTCGTATTTTTTTATCAAGGTGACCATTTTCATTTTAGGGTGGTCTGAAAAATCAATTGTTTCCCCTTTTTTCCAAAAATGACTTTTTTTTTAAAAATTCATAACTTTTTAACTGCTGGACCGATTTAGACGATCAAAATATCAAATTGAAGCTTAATTGAAAAAATACTAGACATCCTAAAAAAATGGTTTTGTATCGAAAATTATTGATTGTATTTGTTTTTTATAGTTCACATGGTCTCAGAACCCAGGGTGCCATAATTTTTGTATTTTTTCCTCAAAATCCGGGTTTTTTTTTACATAACATAACCAAATATCAGAGAGGTGTTGTGGTGTTAATTTATGGTTTTTTTAAGTTAATATGTTTTCAGTTTTCGTTCAAGTGATATTTTTTCAACTAGTTTTTTTTTATCTGTATTATAGTGACTTTCAACTCATTTGGCTGGTTCGTCACTTTAACTTCCATTTTTGGAAGAATGTCGGGAGTGAGAATTGAACTCGTGACCTTTAGCGTAAGAGGCATGGATGTTACCACTACGCCAGATCGCCTCCACATTTTCAACTAGTTAATTAGCTTTAATTTGATCGGTCCAGTAGTTCAAAAGTAATAAATTTTTGAAAAAAAAGGCATTTTTGGAAACAAGGGTCAATTGATTTTACGGTCCATCAGTTAACTTTGAAAAATCATAACTCAAAAACGAAAAAAACGCCTTTCTGCCTCTACTATCCAGAAAAAATAGATGCCCTTGGTACCATGAAAAACAAATACAATCATTAATTATAAAAACAAAATTCAAGTTTTGAGCAGCAGCTAGCTAATTGGTTTTGATTTGATATATCGATCATCGACTGGGGTGGTCTTCGTAGCCTAATTGGTTGCGTGTCCGCTATTAAGCGAACAATCATGATCTTATAACTCAGGGCCCTCAACTGACCATCTTTGTGTGTTATTCTAGTTACTACGTCCATGCATCAATCACTATGTGATGGTGATCCCAGCCTCTCACTCCACAAGGGAAACCTCATATAAACAGTTCCGCTGTGTCCAACTGTGAACATTCGAACAATAGGAATATTCTTACGCCGAAAAATGCGGCATGTGTTGTGTATCGATAGAATAGTAATGAATACTCTTGCGTCTAAATGGCTACTGTGTAATATACAACATGACAAAAATGTACACGATAAATTCAGCTCCGTTACAGCTGAATTGCTAGATGAGCCTAGTAATAAACATAAAACGGATGGGATGAAAAAGTAATCTGAATCGGTACAGTTGTTCAAAAGTTTTTGATGAATTTTTGAAAAAAGTAATTCTTGCGAAAAATGAAAAAAAAAGATTTTTTTGGATCACCCTAAAATGGTTACCTTAATGAAAAAATAAAAAATACGGGTTTACACCCGTTAACGATAAAGACCAAAATTACCACTTTTCACGAAAATCTGAGAATCACTATATTGGTTTGGCATGGAATGAAATTGTCGAACTTCGAGATTAAAAACTCAAAATGAAATTAGGTTAGGTTTAAAATGTGGGGTCTAGAATCCAAAATCGGGGATTGCGGAGATTGCCACAATTGGAACGAACGACAAGGTTGTGCTGTAGGCCAGCATGAGTCATCAGTTGCCGGCACCATGGTGTAGTGGTAAGCGTGACTGCTGTGTCTCTTTTTAAATACCACCTTTTGTCGGGTACGGTTCGGGATAATACAATTTAGTGAAATGAACCGGATGAAACTTTCTATTCGACAGCCGCAAGCAGCATTTCGCATGCGAAATAAAACAATTCGACGATGATAATGATTTTTGTTTGAGCAGTTTCAAATTTGTAGTACATTTGACTACACCACACAACCCGCACGTAACATGACACACTACTACGAGATGCGCAGTAATGACATTTGACCGTCATTCAAGCACTTTTCTGTATCTTCAGGCAGGACAGGGCAGATGCAGTCAGCTATGTATAAAGCGATCACTACTACAAGTGCGCCGTCTTGCGTAAAAGTGACATTTGAGGTTCAAAGTTTTCTGCTGAACGAAGCCGATGGAAACGATAGAAAGCACACACACCATTTGTTGATTGAACAGGTAGCTCACTTGGTCACGCGTCGGCTGTGGGTAAAGTGAAAGTAGAAAACAAATGATTTCCATTCCATAGTTTAAGAAATATTAAGCCCCGAATGAGAGGTGAATTACATGGTTCCCGTGGCTTGGACCAAGGGTTGAGGGTCTTAGGGTTAACTGGTAGATCTACCTGTGAAAAAGTAACGAGTATTCGAGACGTTAATCGAGCTCTAAGTCAGATAACACAACGGCAATCGTTGAAGAAATTGTATGAGTAGAGAACATCAATCGACTAGGCACAGATGTTGTGAAAATCGCCGTCGAAGATTTTTATCTAATTGACAAATACTTCGCAAGACCCTCTTTCCAACCAACCACTATTGCCAAACACCGTGATGGGATAAATTGAGTGTGAAAAACGCAATGACAGACAAATTTCAGAACATGTGCTGTCAGAACTGTCAATTTACATTGTACACTAGGAGTGTTTTTGGTGCATATGGCGTCATAGTCTCGACACCGCATCCCACCTAGTAAAAATTGTGTTTCTCTTTGGTTCACTTTTCTTCGGTTGGACTGTCCAACATCACCACGTGCAGAGTGACGTCGTCGGCGGCATCTCGGGAGTGCTCTGAGAGAGGAGGGTGGCCCCTAATAGCCAAAACCGCCAGATATTCACTGCGGCCGGCCGCAACGGAACCGCGCACATGTGATGATGAATCTAAACAAACCATTCGGTGGCAGCGGCCGGCATGTTGGTTTCGAGTGTGTGTGTTTATATTTGTCTTCGTGGAGAGGAGGGGGTTGGATGAAAGTGAAATTGAAAATCGAACAGTAAAAAAATGGGTTAAACCGCGCGTAGTCGGCTTCTAATTATGACCGACCACCATTATCAGTTTACTCGCCCACAATGTAAACACAAGATGTGTGAGAAAAGCGCGATAGACCAATTGATTCCCAAACACAAGAATATTTACGTCTGTTCTGTATTGAACACAGTCCTGGGATAATTATGGAACGAACCCCTGCCGGGTTGGATTGACAAACAATCCAAAAACAGAGCCTCGATCACGTAAGCGCAAAATGCACCTTTTTTCAGTCAACTCCTACCCTACCGAACGGTAGCCCCGGCGACGGAGTTTCCCATATTTGGTGTTGTTATTTTCCTGCTCAAACAATCTCATCAAAAACGCTGACTGTTTTGATGACGAGGGCCGTCAGATATCAAGACGACAGACCTTCACAATTTCGACGTGTTTTGTTTGCTCTGGGTGACATCAAACCCCAAACAGCGAAACAAAACCCCGCCGAGACGACGATGACGACAGTGCCGAACTATGCCAAACAAAACACGACCGACCGGGTGGAGAGGGGAGCACAAAAAGCCCACGTGAATGTAAACATTACCAAGTTGCGTCCCTTGCACCCTCTTACCATCCCTGTCGTGTTGTATGTAATACAACGAAAATTTTGAATGTCGTGTTCCAAATTGAAACATATTAGTCACAGAGAGACCCCCTCGCCTTCACCGTCATAAGCTGATGTTGCAAAGATGGGTAAAACATAAACCTTCATTGTTCGTTGACTTACTCTGTTTTGTTTATTCGGCTATTTGACTCACATTTCATTCCCGTTTTTTCCTGTACCTTTTCAGAACTTCTTTCGGCTGCATCGATTGCGAAAGCTCGGTCTCAGCGACAATGAGATCATGAAGCTTCCCTCAGATATTCAGAACTTTGAAAATCTGGTCGAACTGGACGTCTCGCGGAATGGTAAGTGTTTGTGTGTGCTGGCATAGATTAGTGCCACTTTCGATTAACTGTGCGGCGTTCCCATCATCCTCGGCGGCCGCAGCCTCTCGTGAACCGTAACAAGAGCGCGCGCGGTAGAGAGCAATGTGGTTTCCGTCATATTCCGTCCATCGTTTCATCCTCTCTCGAGTGCTGCGCGCTTCTGTCGAATGGCGACCGCACTTTGCCCTAACCGTACGGTAATTGAATTTTGTGTTACTATGCCTAAAAGAGAAGGGGGCAGAGAGGTTCCCTGAAGCGCACAGAGCTCACTGGGACGGAGGAAAGGTGTGCCGGGCTCTGTTGGACCACCACCGGATGGTTGGTGGTCTCATTTCCTGCTGTGATAGGACAGTGTTGCCAATGCTGGAACTAGACTATGGTCGCTATGTTTAGCTTTTGACATAAACAGGACAGCGTTTGCCAATTTGGGCTGTATGCCGGTAACACATTTCTCCGATAAAAGATTGATGCAATTGTTCAACGACTAATGCGGTGTTCGCACGAGAATTTGGAAAATTATCAATGACAGGGCCACTTGTTCCTTTCGCTCCAACCGGAGTCATTTTCGATTGATTCATATTTAGTTTATCAGTCTATTTCTACGAATACTGAAACATAGATACGTCTATTTCGATAATTTGTGCTGTCGTATTCTTTCAATTTGGACAGCTGAAACTTTCATTGACGATTTCTGCTAGAATTGAATATATTCCCATGACATCGTCCACCTAGCCCATGGGTATTCGTTTTCGAGAATTCGAAAACTACAGCTCGAACAAACCGGGGTTCTGGGATCCCGCAGTCGATCAACCGCAACCGGATATGCCGTCAGCGACCAACTAACGCCACAAACGTCTATTGTCTGTAACACCACCATTCGTAACCTTCTTCTTCTTCTTCAATGGCACTAACGTTCCTAGAGGAACTTCGCCGTCTCAACGTGGTATTACTTGCGTCATTTTTATTAGTACTTAGTTGAGATTTCTATGCCAAATAACACGCCTTGAATGCATTCTGAGTGGCAAGCTCTAGAATACGCGTGATCACAGTGCAAGTGCAAGTGCAAGAAATTTCTTTGACGAAAAATTCCCCCGACCAGAACGGGAATCGAACCCGAACACCTGGCATGTTAGTGATGACGCTAACCACTCGGCCAAGGGAGCACAACACCATTCGTAACCTGCTCCCGCCGATTTTAACTGCTCCAGCTCTGGTTAATCACTTAACCATATACTACCAGAATGTACGTGGAATGCGAACTAAAACAAATGAATTCTTCACGAAAATGGCATGTGGTGATTACGACATCGTCGTTCTTACCGAAACATGGCTGCGACCCGATATTGCGAATACTGAGCTGGCGTCCGATTATACGATTTTCCGTTGCGATCGTAGTGAAAGATCAAGTTCTTTACGACGCGGAGGTGAAGTTCTAATCGCAGTTAGGTCTTCCTTTCGTTGCAATTCTGTATCGTTCAGTAACTACACTCAATTGGAGCAAGTCGTCGCTTCCGTCAAACTCCCTGACCTGACTATTTACATCTGTGGCATCTACATTCGGCCCAACTCTCATCCCGATGTATACACCATGCATTCTAACGCCGTATGTGACATCTGCGACCGCGCATTGGACACTGAGGCCGGTGCTATGCTGAAAGCGAAGCGAAGCGTTCACGCGAGCGAACCCGTTTGCGTCAAAGCATTTTTGATGTACTTATATGGAAATCGGCCAAACCTGATATAGCGAACGCGATGCGATGCGATGCGAACCGACTGTCAAAAACGGCGAAGCAGTTCGAGTGCTGTTTTGACGCGCGTAAACGCTTTTGTATTTGCTTTCAGTATAGTATCGGCCTGCAACCTGACAGTGTTTTGTTGTTGTGTTGTTGTCATTGGTTAAAAAAATGGAAATCGATTCGGAAAATTTAATTTCTCTTGTTTTTGCGAAAAAAGCGTTGTGGGACAAAACCATCAAACTGTATCGGAACAGGTTGGTAGTGGAGAAGCTATGGCATCAAGTGGCAAATGAGCTAGAAGGAGATATATCTTGTAAGTGCGAACAGAAAACAGTTTATTGTGCATTCAAACAGCATATTTTTACTTTTTAGCGGATGTTGCGAAAAAAAAATGGAAAAGTCTCCGGGATACTTTCGGCAAAGAACTGCGAAAGGTACCGAAAGGGAGATCTGGCGATGAAGGATTATTGAATTTCGGAACACACACTTCCTGGCCTTATTTTGAATCGATGCTGTTCCTCAGGAACCAGATGAAACCCCGTAAATCTGGAGGAAATCTTTCGGCAGGCTGCGGTGGAGATGATGTTGTTGACGGTGGAAATAATTATGACGTTCAGGTCGAACAGCAGGAAAGCTTTGTGCAGGATAGTTTTGACGGAAGTGTTCCTGATCTTATTGATGCTAATTATGCTGACGCAAGTGGAACCGATTCATTAGCAGAAACCCTTCCTCCAAGAAATCCATCAAACAGACCTACTAAGCGAAGTGCCCAGCTGCAGCTGATCAACATCGAGGCCCGGAAACTTAAACTGCTGGAAAGCAAGACGAATAGTAAATCCGGCACTAAAGATGATGAAGATGCATCATTTTTCAAGAGCTTGCTCCCACATGTCCGCAAATTAAAGCCGGAAGAAAAGTTGGAGTTTCGAACGGATGTACAAGGTCTAGTACAAAAATATGTATACAAAAAGAACAAATCGCCGGAAAATCTGAATACATCCCAAGTGCTACATACGCCTTTGCTGGAAAATTCGAATACGTTTAATATTCAACAAAATACGCCACATAACGGAAATGTAGCACTTGTCGGAATTACACCATTGTCCTCGTCTTACCAGAGTGCACTACCATCACGAATATCTGAACAGCAACATTAAGGAAGTCGAACATTGATATTCAACGGTAATCTCTACTAATAAAATATTACTCGATAATCACAACACGAACCTAGACTATAATTTAAAAAAAATATTTAAAACTCCAGAATTCGAGCATTTTATTTAAATAAAGACATGTGATGCATAATTTCATGGAAATATGAATATATAAGAATATATCCGAAAAGGTTTAGACTTCTGAATGCTTATATTAGATTTACTATTCCTAAAAGCTCGACACGTGAAATTGAATGATTTTTATCAAAATCCTTTATTTTACAAATTTCTTTCAAATTCAATTAAGTTTATTCTTGTTCACAAACTTTGTGAAATACTCTCGTACATAGCGACCGGTTTTTGTGCAAATTTTGTATGAGTTATCGTCCTGCAGTGTACGAGTTATAAGCTGAGCTGTAATCTGCTCGGCTGATTCCTCCAGCTGTGTATCAACTCCCTCGTAGTCGATAATGACGTTATGGAGTATACACATCGCCTTAACGATATCGTCCGCGAGATCCAGTCCAGTTTCGATTGGCTTCCACAGTATCCTCCATTTGGCAGTCATGATACCAAAAGCGCACTCGACGCATTTCCTCGCCCTGGACAACCGCTCGTTGAAATATTCCTTAACATGATCAAACTGTGACCGCGGATAAGGTCGAAGTACGTTCCTCATAAGCGGATAAGCCTCATCACCGACGAAGACGAACGGCATGTTGACTGTTAGATCTGGATCCGGCAAAGGTGAATCGGGGGGAATGCTCAAGGTTCCTTTTTGCATGTGCTCGTAGAAGTCGGAAGCACTGAAAGTGGAGGACCATCGCTTTGTTGCCCCCATCCTCCAACTTCCACTGTCAGGAAACTGTAATTGGCATCCGCGACGGCTTGCAAAACCGTTGAGTGGAAGCCTTTATAATTCCATGCCATTGATCCTGATCTGCCGGGACATTTTATGCGGATGTGTTTCCTGTCGATACAGCCGATGCAGTTCGGAAAATTCCACTTGGTCCAAAACTTGTCAGCAACATACCGGAACATCTGCTGTGTTGGGAACGGCATGTATATCGGCTGTAGCACTTTCCAGAGCACCTGACAAGTTTCTCGGACAATATTCGCAACTGTGGGACGTCCCATGCGGAAGGAGAACCCAAGGGTTTGAAATGATGACCCTGTAGCGAGATACCTGTAGAACATATACACTGCATTAGTTGAAGCATTAAAATTTTGATCTCATTGAATTACCTTAGGGTGACAATAAGCCGTTCACAAGGGTAAATCGGTTCAAGGTTGAGATTGGTCCAGTTCTTCATAAGCGTTGCTTCAATCAAACTTAACACCATGTCAAACGATTCAATCGACATCCTGGTGTAGGATCGGAACTTGTCCGGGTATTTCCTCAAATCCGGATAGAGCCGATAGAACTCTCCATCCCTTCTTCTGTTCCGATTAACCGGATGCACGGCGAATTCTCTTTTTCTATTGAAAATGAAATCAATTGTGGCTGGGGAGGCAAAATATTCCTCGTCTGACGAATCCATCTCGAACACTGCGAAAAACAACAACAAATGTCATTTGCGTATATGTTTAGGCCCAATGAGCTACATATCGAGGTGGAGTAGTAGGCGAAGTACATTTGTATTGGTGAACAAAATATGGTGTCGTAATTTTTTGCATTGAATATGAATGGTAATGAAAGGAACAAAGCAATGTTAAAAATACTCACGCTTTCATGATGTTTTGAATTTTGCAACTGTTTATTTTTTAATAGATGACAATAGTTTTGTGACTCATTTCCATTATAAGTAGTATAAAGGTAAATATTCTTAATCCTCGGCAGCAGCATTTTCGGTGAAATTCTGTTAAATTGCAGACTATTCTCCCACAATACCTGGACTGAGAGCATTGAAATATCAACTTGATACCGTTAAAATTATGAAAGTTCATTATTGTCTATGAAAGTGGGGGAGTGAAATTGTCGTGAAAAACATTAATATTATTTGTCCTCTTCGACGTGATTCCACAAATATTCACTGCATTCTGCCACATTATACTAATATTCAGCGGGGCCTCAAAAAGTGTATGTTTTAATTAATAAAAACTTGCTGAAGAAAATGTTGTGATTGTCAATAAAATATAAACACAAATATTGACGTCACGATGTGAAAAATAAATCTTCACGACCTATATTCAGTACTTTGACATTGACATTGACAGAACATTTTTTTAACCGAAAACGCTGGAACAAACGCGCTCACTATATCATGGCTCGCATTTCGCTTCGCTTTTGCACAATTCGCTTTTCCGCAACGCTTCGCTTCGCTTTCAGTATAGCACCAGCCTGACTCCATTGTCGTAGTCGGCGACTATAATCTCCCATACTTATCATGGACGTTCGACGAGGACATAAACAGTTATTTGCCTAGTAACGCCTCCACGGAAGCCGAACTTGTGTTCACGGAAACAATAGCTGCATCTGGACTCCATCAAATCAACACGCTTCGCAACTCGAACGATAGGATTCTCGACTTAGCATTTGTTAACGATAGTTGCAATGCCGAAATCATCGAGCCACCCTTTCCTCTTTTGAAACTTGACGCTCATCATAAACCTTTTGTTCTCCGTATTCAACTCGTCGTGTGTTCTCAGCAAGTTCCTGGTGATTCTTGTGACGATCCCGATTTTGACTTCAAGCGATGTGACTTCACTGCACTGAACAATCTTCTTTCAGGTGTTGACTGGAACGAAATCATTGGCGCAGAGTCAACAAACTGCGCAACGGCAGTATTCCATGAAAAAGTTTACGAGATCCTTCGCGATAACGTTCCTCGCAAACGAAGATGTCAAGCACCCAGTTTTAAGCACTCATGGTGGACGTCGGAGTTGCGACGTCTCCGTAACAGCGTCCGCAAAGCCCGAAAAGTTTACTTTCGAGGAAAATCCAGTGACGCGAAAGAAAAGCTTAAGCATCTTGAAGCGTGCTATAGTGAGTGTCGAATAGCAGCTTTTCGCTCTTATACAGATCGAATTGAATCGAAATTGAAACAGAATCCGAAAAGCTTCTGGTCGTATGTGAAAAGTCGTAAAAGCGGATCGCATATTCCGGAGAATGTATCGTATGGTGACTTAACAGCTACCACCCCTGAAGAAGCGGCTAATCTGTTCGCAAATTTCTTCCGAAGCGTGCACAGTGATAACCCACCAGCATTCTCTGCAACAGAGTTTGACAACATTTCGCCGCTAAACGTAAGTTTGCCACCGTTAACCATCACGCCGAATGATGTTCTTTCAGACCTGAAGAAACTTGACATCTCCAAAGGCGCTGGTACCGATCGTTTGCCTCCAACTTTCCTAAAAGAGTGTGCCGAACCTCTGATGACTCCGCTCAGCCTCATCTTCAACCGTTCGCTGATTGAACGATCGTTCCCAACTATGTGGATACGGCTTCGATTACTCCCGTGCATAAATCTGGTGGTACTCACATAGTCGACAACTATCGTGGAATTTCCATCCTTTGCTGCATAGCAAAAGTTTTCGAAGATATTATTCACACAGTCCTCTACAATGCAGCCCGCCCGCTAATATCTGACGCTCAACATGGATTCGTGAAGAAAAGATCAACTGTCTCGAACCTTATGTGCTACACAACATCACTCGTGGAGCAAATGGACAAGCGTTACCAGGTGGACTCTATATATTTCGACTTCTCAAAGGCGTTCGACAAGGTGCCTCATGGTCTTGCCATTCGAAAGCTTAATCATCTGGGACTTCCAAGCTGGATAACAGAATGGCTCAGTTCGTACCTGGCTGGAAGAGAAGCATTTGTGAAAATTGGAAACGCTCGCTCACGTATGTATAGCATCCCCTCAGGAGTTCCTCAAGGTAGTATTCTCGGCCCTCTCATTTTCATTTTATTTGTAAATGACCTCACCGGATGTCTGAAATCTGGAAAGCTATTGTACGCTGACGATCTTAAAATGTACAGGACAATTCACTCAGTTCTCGACTGTTGTGCTTTGCAAGCTGATATCGATGAGCTCACTAGATGGTGCTCAGTCAACGGAATGCAGTTGAACATAACGAAATGCAAATCAACTACTTTCACTCGCTGCCAAACTTCCATCAGTTTCAACTATAAAATCGCCTCTAATAACGTTGAACGCGTCAATAGCATCCGTGATCTCGGTGTCATCCTAGACAGCAAACTGAAGTTCGACGAGCATATCAGCACTACCGCCGCGAAAGGGTTCGCAGTACTAGGATTCATTCGCCGAAACTCACAAACATTTCAGGATCCATACATGCTGAAGACATTGTATTGTTCCCTAGTAAGGAGTATCGTTGAATATGCAAGCTGTGTGTGGTCTTCCTATCACGCAACGCAAATGTTACGCATTGAGAAAGTGCAGAAAAGCTTTATACGCTACACGCTACGGGGTCTTCCCTGGAACGATCCGTCTAACCTCCCCGATTATGCAAGCCGCTGTAGACTGATCGATATTGAAACCCTACAGTCAAGGCGAACGAAAACCCAACGCCTGTTTGTGTTTGACATGTTGACCGGCAACATGGATTGTTCAGAGCTGATACAGAATGCACGAATCTACGCTCCATCTAGACGTCTCCGAGGCAGACAACTCCTAGCGATCCCTCCACGCAGGACCATCTACGGTCAAAACAGTCCTCTACTTAAATGTTTCCGTGAGTTCAATGTAGCGAATAATTGTTTTGATTTTAATATATCCAAAAATGTATTCAAAAATAGAATTAAGGAACTAGCCTAAGTAAACAGTCTGTAGGAATCTTTATATCCAAGACGGTGAAATAAATAAATAAATATTCATTATCATCGTCAAAGTATTTCATTTCGCATGCGAAATGACGCTCGCAGCGATTCGATTGAATGTTTACATTCGTTTCATTTCCCCAAAATACATTATACCTGGCCGTCTTCCAGAAAAGTGGTCATAAAAGGCATTAGCATGAAATACCAGTCACGCTTACCACTACTCAACCGGTGCCAGCAATTCATTATTCGTGCTTTGCCTACTGCACAAGGCCTTGTCGTCCTCGTTAGTTTCATCAAGTAAGTTTCGGTCACAACAACGGAACTTTCTTCTGAATATAAACTGCTCGAATAAATGAATGTTTTAATTCGTTCGTAAAAGACGATTAAAAATTTCGCATCCACGAAGTTTCTTTTATGAGATTTATGATTTCAAATAAGCTTAATAAAAGCTTTTCTCTAAGATTTGAATGTTTTAATTCGCTCGTAAAAGACGATTAAAAATTTCGCATCCACGAAGTTTCTTTTATGAGATTTATGATTTCAAATAAGCTTAATAAAAGCTTCTTCTAAGATTTTTCCTTCCTGGGTATTCCATCAAAATTTCGGCTTTGAGATTCTACGCATAAAACATGAGGGGAAAAACGGGTTTTGAATTATACAAAATTTTACGTTAATTCCTTTTTTTTTTTCATTTAACACGTTGAGCGTCGTTGAGGACCAGTGTCGGTCCCTAGTGGCCGAAATTGAACTTTTTTGTAGGAAAGCGCTGACTGAGTGGGACTGACAGTTTAATATAACAGAATAAATATATATGGTTTGTTTTCAGATGTTTTTCAAAGTGTGACTACTTTCCCGAAAAAATTCTGATTATTTTCTATTTATGCAATAAATATCTTTGGGAGCTGGGATCGACACTATTATAGTGCAAACGCTCTTGACTGGGGCTGAATCGAATGCGCAACAAGAATAATTCGGGGCTCAACGTGTTAAAGAAAAAAATCAATGTTTTCCTCAATAATTTTTTTTTATTGACGGTTTAAATAACACATGTCAAATACACGAATGAACACATTCAAATGTAAATTAGAGCAGTACTAGATTTTAAAATTGAAACAGAAATTCAAAATTTTGAAATATAAATAATAATAAAAAATATTTGCACCGTTCGAAAGATTCTGAGAAAAATCACACATCAACATTACAGTACAAGGTACCGCTCGAAAAATTCCGAAACAAAATTAAAACTCCAAAAAATGTATATTTTTCCGTTTTTTTCAGATACTTATGTTTTCGAGATAAAAAATATGTTATTTGCCTCGTTCAAATTTTGATCTTTTCTGTTTTGTAATGCTAAATTTTGTATTTTTTATACTGCTCGAAAAATTTAGATGAAATCACACACAAAATAAACACGTACGAATACCATTTGACTAAACACTAGAACAGTGCTGGATCTTGAATAAAAAAAATAAATAACAAAATCCTATAGAAAACTGAATGTACCGTACGAAAAAATCTGAAATATTTTTTTATCTTCAAAAATATTGTTTGTACTGTTCAAAAATTCACACTTCGAAAAATACTGACAAATACATTTGAACAAAACTTCAAGCAGTACAGGGTTCATGAATTGAGAAAAATCAAATTTTATAAAACCCAAAAATTATACTTTTTTTTTGTATCGCTCGAAGTTTTCTGAAAAATTGTGAATTTTTTTTTGTATTTATCAAAATATTTTTTTTTGTATTTTTCAAAATCTTTTTTTTTTATTTTAAAAAAACCTTCTATTTGCATCACTGGAAAAATTTTGGTTTGGTTCTTTCAAATTCCAAAGTGCACAATTTTTTTACGCGACTGATCGTGTGAAAACAATTTTCAAAACAAAATTGTAATTTCGAGCAAATCGCGTAAAAAAATTGCGTAATTTTGAGGAAATCGCGTAAAAAAGTATACAGAGTATTTATTTTTGGACCGATCGTAAAATTCTGAAAAAAATCCCATATTAAATAATCACGTACAATTGCATTCAAATAGAAGAAAAATTCAAAATAAAACAAAATATATGAATTTTTAATGTACTTGTACCGTTCGAAAAATTCTGAAACAAAAGTTTTTAAATGCCATTGTTTTTTTTTTGTACCGCTCGAATTTATTTTTGCACCGCTTGATATATTCCTAAAAGAAACTTCTCCACAATTTTATACATGCGCATTAAAATAAAAACTAAAGCAGTACTCAAAACTCAAATTTCCTTCATTTGTAGATTTTTTTATAACCAAAAATGTAAAACACAGTAGAACCTTGAGTTTCCGCGAGCGGATGATCCGCAACTACAAGATCCCTAGTAAATCTACAAACCTTCCCGAAATTTGTCAGTGAGTGGTAGACTCATGCTCTTCTGTTGTGGTCATGGCTTTCACATTATCTGATCACTGAGGTACACGACCTTACAGATTGTTAGTTCAATATTTTCTGTATTGATAAAACATAGTTTCCATGCTGAAAATATCTTTTTTACCTGCTTCCACCTCGTTTTTAGCCCTTTATTGCCCTATTCGTGATTTTTGTTATACGCGGTGATCTAGTCCGACTATTTCGCGGATAATCGGGGTTCTAATGTATTTAATTTCGTACCGTGCTACGCTCTGAAAACTCTGAAAAAAAATCACAATTAAAAAAACCTAAAACTTCTTAAAACCTCGAAACACAAAAAAAAATTAAATATTTTATACTACTCGTAAGATTGTAAATGTTATTCTACTGCTCAAAAAAACATCAAACATAAAAAATTGAACACATTCCATTAAAAATAAAAACAAATTCGAGATACCAAAAATATATTTAAAAAATATTATCTCCTGATAAAAACACGCCAAAAAACACGTCTTCTTCCTTGAATGCCTCTAACATTCCTAGAAAAGCTCTGCTTTCTCAGCGTAATATTTCTTACATTATTTTCGTGCCTAATTGAGATTTATTATGCTCAATAACACCTATATTCTTACTGGCAAGATCTGAAATACGCGTGACCAAAGTGCAAGTCGGAAGATAATTCATTGACGAAAAATACGTACGAACAGATTTGAAAATAAACTGGAGTACTGGGTCTCAAAGCTCAAAACCTTCTTTCTTTATTTCGAAATGACAAAAAACATAAAATCAAAATTATCAAAACAAAAACCAAAATTTGTTTTTTTTAAATACAGGCAAACCTTTTTTTGTGCGGGGGATAAGGACCGCACAAAACCAGTCGCATAAAAAAATCATGCAAAACTTCACCAGTAGCTTTAAAAAATCGGGTTCGGTGCACATTGTGAAAAAAACCTTTTTTTGTCCCCACGTGCCAGAAGCTGGTGGAATCTGGGTGCGTGAAGCGATGGGTAAGGTTACACGACCAAGTGCTAATCCTAGAAGTTTTTCACGGTATGAATTTTCTTGTTTTTATTTTTTTACCATGAATTTGAAAACCGTTCTTAATTTTTGTCACGTCATTTTAGTTGTTGACTATGCTTAATACGCATTTTTAATGAATGACTGTTGTTTTAACTACAGATGTTATAAATTTCTTTGAACAATGCAAATAAATTATTATAAATGAATTGAAGCACTGGATTGGATTATTTTTCCTCAAAGTTTTGTCACTTTCTTTTTTACTCAGAAATATCAGTGCAAACAAACATTTCATGGCGTATCTTCCCGAGTATGATAACGGCCTATTTTTTTAAGAGGATCACACGAATATGGGATCTGTAATATACTGTGGAATGCAGTGCTACAGACGTTGACCGCCAACGGAAATACGAGGGTCACTATTTATATTTCGGGAACTGGCAACACTGATGTCATGTGAGTCCATCTGACGGTTCCATCGTAAAGTTTGACATTTTTGACGATATACGTACTCAGAACATTTTGTCATACGGACGCTATTTGTTTATTTTATATTCAGTTGGAAGTTTGGTCTCGGCAAAAAAATTTAACTGAATCGTGAACATTTTCGTGCGATGATT
Organism: Toxorhynchites rutilus septentrionalis; assembly: GCF_029784135.1. NCBI lineage: Eukaryota > Metazoa > Arthropoda > Insecta > Diptera > Culicidae > Toxorhynchites > Toxorhynchites rutilus. The sequence goes on along the minus strand of NC_073744.1, from coordinate 189,004,550 downwards.
TTTTACGACTTTCGACGTGGATTATCACAACAAGAGTGCGTCAATCAACTTAATTTGACTTTTGGCGATGAAGCTCCATCAAAAACCACTGTGTATCGCTGGTATAGTGAATTCAATCGTGGTCGTAGTTCGCTGTCCAACGAGTTTCGTGAAGGTCGTCCAAAATCGACTGTAGTGCCAGAAAACATCGATGCTGTGCACGAAATGATTAAGCAAGATCGTCATGTAACCTATTGTGAGATTGAGGCATCCCTAAGCATTAGTTCCACCAGCATATATGCGATTTTACATGAACACTTAGTTGTGCGAAAATTATGTTCACGTTGGATCCCACATAATTTGACAATCGCTCAAAAAAAAAAGGCTCGTGTCGATTGGAATAAATGCTTTGAAAATTGGTTTAAGCGCATGCAAAAGTGTATCGATCATCGTGGCGAGTACTTTGAAAAATAATAAAAATATATTCGCAGCTTAACTATTTGTTTTTGTTCCTATTCCCGAAATATAAATAGTGACCCTCGTAAAAAGAAACGATTCATTCATTTTCTTAAATAAATGTATGTAAAAAATGTAAAAGGTGAAATGCTAAAGATATGCAAAAATTAAAATTATTACTCGATTACTTTCAATACTTAAAAGACATAGTCTTGACCCTAACTTAAATATTTTTCTTGACAACCTCGCATTTCAGTCAAAACTATATCCATGATATGAAATTATAGTCAGACACAACTTTCGTTCAAGATTTATTCCCATTTGCAGAGAATGGTTTACATAGAACACAAATTTGATACGGGACAGCTAATTTTCTCTTATAGTTTTTGTTTTAAAAGCGTGTTTGTTACACCTGAAAATCTTTTTTCGTTTTCGCTTCATATAAATGGAACACCTAATGTCGTTCATGACTAATCACATGGCAAGATTGACACATTTGCACAACTCGGTTGAACTTGAGTCGGACGGATCTGGGACTCCCGAGGAAACTACACTATTGATTTCTTAATGGCGTATTTTGTCAACTAACCAAACTAAAAACGGGTGTATGAGGTAATACTCGCTTTTGCCTTTCAGACGAATACATCCAACAACGTGTGGGATCGGATGCGTGTAATGTTGTAGTAAAGCTGATTCAAGACATCATTTTCTGTTTGAACAAACGTGCTGTAATTCTTGAAAATGCATTGCGTTTTGACAAAGGCTGTGACGGCGTTGCTCATGATAGCGTCTCGCAAAAGAGTGTATTCTTCGTAGGAATCGCAGTCGTTCGCCCTCGACAAAGGCTGTGACGGCGTTGCTCATGATAGCGTCTCGCAAAAGAGTGTATTCTTCGTAGGAATCGCAGTCGTTCGCCCTCTACCTTCGCGTAAACGTCGATAATGAACTTTTGGCACAGCTCAAAACATCGTAGAATGACGTTGTCCCGGCCTAGTCGAATAGTCACATACACATAACAATCACCCCTATTCCGTATTTCGATCGATTCGAAATATTTCGAACAACTTGATAAAATTCCATTCTGTATTCCGTTCGAGTTGTTTTTGCATTTTGTTCGATCTGTTTCTCTTCGAACTTTAAATGGGCAAAACGTTCGAAATAGGAAATGAGAAATTATAACTTAAACGAAATAACAGTTTCGAACGAAATGGAAATCAGTTGGAATACAGAATAGGGCTGAATACATCGAGCTCTCACCACCCTGTTGTTTGTTTCGTTCCCTCTAACCGAATGTTCATAAATATTAATTCAAAATGAGAATTGACGAATTGAGAGGAGTCGAAGTCCTCATTTAGCGAGCATAAAGAATCGAGGCGTCCCAAGCCGCCAAGATGACATGATCCCAGTCCACCGCCGACCCGCCGTGGGAAGTGGCGGTGTCTCTCACGCAAACCTGGGATCCACTGATTGCCCGGTTAGTTTGAAACAAAGGATACGATCATTTAGCAATGTCCGACTTAGATTTAGCGAGCGTCGGACGGCATACGTCTACCCGGAGCGTTACGTTTGCCCGGTAATTTTTTTGTTTTGAAATACAATACCGCGCCACAGTATTTCAAGCCTACAACACTTTTTCTGAGTGGTCGTTTCTGTTGCAGTCGTTTTCTGCACCGCTTTATACCGGGAACAAAACAAATATAGCGCCCTCGGTCCCGAGACCATGTAAACTATAAAAATCAATAGATAGGGACCGCATAAAAAAAAGTTTCCCCAAGAGAATAACTCAAATCTACGCCATTCACCGTTCAATTTCCTCATGTTTCCCTGCCTCGCGATGTGACAGTTTGCCTTTTCGGTTGCGCGTGGCTGTTTTGTGCTTTTAGTTGCATGCCGAAACGTGTTGCTGTTAGAAATTATGTCATGTAAAAATTTAGAGCATTTGATGGGAGGAGAGGAATGATTTCAGAAGTGGATAATTGAGACGCAAATGTGCTTTTTTCGCACTGAAATGCAAATAAACCATCGAATAGAACTAATTGGACGATATCTTCGTCAAATATGCTTATTTTCATATACGCACAAGAACAGAAAATCGCTAAAAAAAATACGCCCAAAAAACGCACAAAAACAGGTTTTACTGTACATACCAAAACTTTTTTTTTGTACCGCTGGAAAAATTCTGAAAAAATCACACATCAAAAACATGTTCGAATAAATTTTAACAGAATTATTCTTAAATTTAGAAATTCAAACAAAAATTCCTGAAATTACAAAAAAAAAAAATTTTCTGTATGCTCGGAAAGTCCTCGGAAAAATCACACATTAGAAAACACATACGAACACGTTTGAATAAAAATTTAAGCAGTATAGCGTCTCAAAATATTTTTTTTTTCGAAGAAATAAAAAAAAAATTTTTATCCCGTAAAATATGTGGCAGTTCTGAGAAAACGCACTCACAGTACTGCGTAGTACTGGGTCTCAAAATAATTTTTTTTTGTGAATTTCGAATTACCAAACAGTAACAAATATATGAAAAAAATTAACATCAAAAAACCACAAAAAACCAAGAGACAACAAACGTTTCTTAAGTGGTTTGACAGGGAGAGGGGGGGGGGGGGGTTGGTTCGGTTGCGCTGAATAACTTGAGAGCTAATCAAGCAAATGGAATCAAACTTGGCCCTCTCTCTCCATACAAATGAAACACAAATTTCTGCATAACTCGAAAACTAATAAAGCAAATGGAGCCAAATTTAGGATGTGACCCCTCCCTTCTCTGGAATGGAGAGAGGGTTCCATAAATATAATACATATATTCCAACCAAACATGACAATTGAAAATTTCCATTGAAAAAATGCACGAGAATTGTGTCTGAAAATAATCTGATATTATAATGTCGAGTTTTGATAGAAGTACTGAAATTTCATAGTAAAAATTAAAATAAGGGTAGATTAGAATATTAATTAATGAACGTTATGCTAAAATGCATACGCCCTTTTCACCCGTGGAAAACACTCAGTTCCCTAGGGCAAATAGAACGAATTTTGCCAATCTGGATCGAGAGAATCGAATTTTAATAAAGTTTGTTATGTTTGTATTTTGTGTTACACTGCATCCAGCAAGTGCGTTTACTCACGATATACAGAGCCCCATATACTAATAATTGTTTATCCGAGATTTGACACGGTGATTGGCAATACTGTCCAACTCGTTTTATCGGAATTCTAATTCAAAAGGAAAAGGTTGTCATTGTAGTTCCTTTCTCTTTCTCTATTTTTTTTTTTCTAAACAAGTTGAATGGCACATTAGAATAGGGGAAATATTGAATTCAACTCCATCATTTGGATGCCAGTCGGCGCGAACCGAACGGAAGAAAACCGTTCACCAGATTCCACTTATCTTCATCGTCACGATTGCTGGCTGCACCATCATCTCCGACCGGAATTGCTCGATATTATATATTCAAATGATGTTTTTTTTTTGTTGGTTCAAGTGAATTTCAAGCGACGTTTTAGAAAGGTTATATCTATCGCTGGCTCTCTCCATCTGGATTGTATCAACAACGGGGCAAAGCGGTTTGCTGGAAGCCCCAGGGTAAACTAGCAGAACAAAACGGTACTTTTTCGTTTGCCATTTTTTCGCTATTTATGTGTTGTGTTGCAACCACCATCGCGAGAGAGAGAGAGAGTTCATGGCGTGTTGCAAATGAACGAAAATGTGATTTACCTTTCGCTTTATTTAGGCTTCCCATTGTTTCTCGCTATAGTTTGGAACGAACGAACCGAGAAGAAGGGCACTTTCCTCCGCGGTTTGGCACTTTGCTGGTTCTGCTGCTGCTTTTTCTAGTGCTTCACATTATTATTACTTTGTCGGGGCACTGCTGGTGATTGTGGCGATGATGGCAGAGGTGGTCCGTGGACCAGACCGCAACAGCATCCAAGGCACCCTTTTTCCAATGGCACTATATATTGTTAGGCCGTTCGTTCTCTTTTTGTTTATGCTGTTGTTGTTGATGATGACGGGTTACCACGTGTAAAAACCCGGGAGAAGGACGCGCGAGAGTCATTTGGGGCCATTATAATTGTGCCATCGGCGCTTATATAGTGCTATCATCTGGCCGGTAGTCGTCGTTGTCGGCGGCGGCGGCAACGGAAATCTATTTTTATCCGTTAGCGAGCTTTTTCCTAACAAAACAAGTCTCTTGATGTGTACCACATCAAGCCGAACGGGGCGACAAGGCTTCCAGCTGCAATAACAGCATCAACCAGAAGGAGATAGGCCACTTCAAATGGAAATATGACCTCGATTACTGTCGTTTGCAGCGCGCAAATTCTAGTGGGTAGATGTTACTCAAGTACTTCACAAGTATACAAATGTAAAAAAAATCTGCTGGAAATCGATTTTTTGAATGACCTTTTCGAGAAGATTTCATCTCAGTGTTGTCGGTTCGTTGTTATTACTTGTTGCCCGCCATAGAAGCACGAACTTGCGATTCCCATCCCGCCGCACTCGCTTTCTCGTGCTAATGAGAGAACTGTTTAATTAATTTCTCGTGTTGATTCCACACGACATGAGCAGCAGATTAGAACCACTTGGAATCACAACTCCACGCCCCGTGCAATCGCGGAGGCGTAGGCCATTGTTGTGTTCTTCGCCATAATTCACGGGAAAATGCTAATTTTACCTATATTTACGTTGGCCATTCTAGTTTACCCGGAGACTCACTTGTTTACCTTCTGTAGTCATGCCTCTCTCTGATATATAAACTCGTTCTTATTTTTTTCTGCTTTTTGTTACAGATATCGGTGACATCCCGGACGACATCAAGCACTTGCGGAGTCTACAGATCGCCGATTTCAGCTCGAATCCCATTCCCCGGCTACCGGCCGGGTTTTCACAGCTGCGGAGTTTAACCGTGCTTGGGCTGAACGACATGTCGCTGACCTCGCTGCCACAGGATTTTGGCTGGTGGGTATCGATTTAGAAATCGAACTTTGATTGTCGAGTTGGACCAAAATTAATGATGATCGAGTTGCACCAAAATTAACGATGAAAAGTAAAAAATTCTAAAATTGAAAACCAGAGGTGAAAAACTTAAAATCACAATTTTTAAATAAATATGAAAATTAGAAGCATAAAGACCAAAAGATACAAGATCGGAAGGTTGAAATTGAAAAAAAAACCAAATCAGTAAACTGGAATTACAAAATTGAAAATCAGAAAATTGAAAATAATAAATGTATAAATCAGAGAATTGAAATTTAAAAAATTCAAATCAGAAAACTGTAGAACAGAAACATTTTAATCAGATGATTAAAAATCAGAAAATTAAAAATTAGAAAAATGAAAACCAGAAACGGAAAATCGGAAAATTGAACATTAAAAACAGAAAAATTAAAACAACAAAAATTGAAAATCAGAAAATTGAAATTGAGGTCAGAAAACTTTAAATCAGAAGATTGAAAATCAAAAAAAATGGAAATCATAAAAATGAAAAAATTGCAAAATGAAAACTAGAAAGTTGGAAATCAGAAAATTGAAATTTTCATAACTGAAAATCAGAACATTCAAATTTAGATAATTGAAAATCAAAAAATTGGAAATGGGGAAATAAAAATCGAAAATCAGTCAACTGAAAATCAGAAAAAATGGAATAATAATGATAAAAATAAAAATAAAAACTAGAAAATAAAAAAAACAGAAATGGAAAACTTTAAATCCTAAATGTTATACTCGAAGCAATTTAAAATCAATAAAATGTTGAATTTAAAATTTCAAATTTATCTAAAATAATTTTAATTTAATTTAATCTTGAAATATTTAAATATTTACTTACTAATTTGAAAATAATTAGTAAAATTGAAAATTTTTAAAATATGAAAATTTATATTTAGTATTCAACACTATTATTTTGAAATGAAGAAACAATACGTCTTCGAAATTGTATAAAATATTCACAAACATGATTTTCTTTCTATAAAATTAGTTATATCTCCCGAATGATTACATTTGCGATAAAACGTTCTATATAATTTTTCATGTTTCATCTTGTTTTATAAATTTCGGATCGTAAATGGAGAATACTCTCAAATCGAAAAATCAACTATTTTAATTTTTCATATTTCAACAGGAATAGGAAATCAAAAATGGAAAACTAAAGAATACTAAAGATCTTTTATCAAAAGTGGGAAATTTTTCAATTGATAATAAAAAACACAATGGAACAATCTAAACTAAACGAACTAAATTGAAAAGCGGAATGCGAGAGTTGAACGCTTAAATTAAAAAAATAAAACGATGAAATTTGAGGTCACAGAATCCCAAATTTTGAATTGAAAGCGAAATTTTAAAATTTGAAATTTAAAATTGAAATTCCTATACCGATAAAGATATCAAGAGTTGAAAATTAAATTGAAAACAAAAAAAATCTCAAATATAAAATTATATATTTAAGAAAATAAGTTTGATGAAAAAATGGAAAATGAAAAACGTGAATTTGGAATCCAAAATTAAAAACCAAACTGAACACTCTATTGAACAATCGAAGTGCTTTTGTTCATTTTGTATTGAAAATTTCATAAATTGGAATTTTATTATTTCAAGTTTAAAAGTATAAAACTGATATATAGAAATTGCAAAGCTAAAATTTAGAATTTAAAGTTGAATTAAAAGAAAAAAAAAGCAAAAATTATGGCAAATCTAAAATGAAAATGAATGTATAGTATATATTCAAATTGGAAATATAAAATAATACCTTCAAAATCGGTAAAAATAGAGAATCATAAATACAAAATATAAAAAAGTTATAAAAAACTAAATGTTCGAAGAAATAATGTTTCAAATCACCATCCGGTTTATTGAATCGTAAATGAAAATTTAGATTATATATTCATGGAATTTAAAATAGATTTTTTGATATCTGAAAATAATGATAAATTACACTGTTGTAATTCAAAATGGGAAACCAAAAACCTGACATTTTCAACAGTTAATATTGTACAGTCACTAATATAAAATAAAAATATGGAAAATGAAAATTATAGCTTCAAAATTGTGTTAAAAAATGAATGCAAAAATGCCAAAATTTCAACTTAAAGCGTAAAAACCAGAAAAAATTTTGAATTCACTATACAAAATGGGGTAAGAAAACTGGAATTGTAGATATAAAATTAAAAATTTTCAATCTATAGAGAAATCAAAAGTTTTTCATAAAAGAAAAGTCAAATCAAAATTTTTAAAATAGAAGTGAGGAAAAACAAAAAAAATAGCATCCTGAAATCGAAAATCGATCATCTCAATCAAAATTGGGAATCAAAAATGAAATTTGTTGAGCTTTATACTGTAAACAAATTACTCAAAATCATAAAACTAATTTAGTTTTCAATTCAAAATTATCGCTTTAGTTTAGTTACTAAACTAAAGCGATAATTTATGATTAAAAACTTCAAATTCAAAACATGGGAATAGAATACGAAGATTTTGAAACATTTCATTACCCGTAAAATAGTTTTAAAAGCTAAATTCGGAAACAAAACATGAAATACGAACTTTGAAAGTGCAGTTGAATTAAAAAAAAAAGAATCAAATAAAATTTGAAAATCGAAAATTTAAAATTCAAAATTGGATTGAAGATAGCGAGAGTTCAAAATGTATTATTAATTCATTTATCGACCTGATAAATGTGATCAACTTTTCAAATGATTTTTCAAATGTGATGTGAAAAATCATAAACCTAACTCTAAAATGAAAAACCAAAAATGGAAGATTGATAATTGCACAGCAAAAGTTTGAAATTTATGAATCGGAAACCAAAAATCAAAGTTCTAAAATCAAGTATTCAAAATTCAAATACGAAAATTGAAATTGAAAACCCGAAATAGAAGGGAGAACGATTTTATCAAATCAAACATTCTAAATTGATAAGTCGAGAACAATAAAAATTAGACTTTGAAATTGAAAACCCCGGTAATTTAGACTCGAAAACTAAAAGTACAAAAAATTGGAATTGAAAATTAAAAAAAATGAATTTGAAAACAATAATGTTCGTAGAAATTTGAATTCATAACCTCAAACAATCTAAATCAAAACCACAACAAAAAACTAAAATTTTAAATTTTAATTGTAAACAACTACAAAAAAAATAGATTGAAAAGAAATTTCCAATTTTCAATACAACTTTGAACTTTGTTTTTTTTTAAATTTACTTTAACTTTCGATTTCTAAAGAAAGCAACAATTTATATTTTTTATGTTACTGAACACTGACAATTTTCAAATTCTGTATGTTAAATTAGTGTTTATATTTCAATAATTTAAATCGGATATCGAAAATTCAAACTTAAAATTTTAATGCTGAAACACTTTATAATAAATGACATTGGTATTTGTGAATTGAAAATTCAAGTTAAATCGAAAACTGAAAATTTTAAAAACAAGAACGATAACTGTTTTAGAATTTCAAAGCAAAAAGGAAAATAAAAAATTTAGAAACAAAATTTTTAATTAGATTGAAACCAAGCGTAGTTTATTGATCATAATAAAGCTGAAAATTCAAAACTGATTCCAAAAGGGGAAAATTTAAAATCAATGAATCGAGAGAAGAACAATAATCAAAAATCAAAGCCCAAAAATAAAATTCAATATTTCAAATCAAAAGTTGTATAAAAAACAAAAATTCAAACTTAAAAATTTTGCAGTTTGATAATAAAATATTGGGAGTTGAAAACATAAATACAAAAACAATAATTTCAAGTCAAAACTTTGGCATTTGGAAACTGAAAATGGAAAACCAAACGAGTAGAGCAAAAATTTTAACAGTTTCATATCCCTGATACGTTATTGGTAAAATAAAAAAGAAAATTCAAGTTGATTAATAAAAAGAAAGCGAAAATTCAAAAACGAGAAAGGTAAATTCCGAAAATAAAATAAGTAAAATTTCATAAAAAAAAATCAGAGCTTGATCGATATCAAAAATTATGTTACACAAAACTAAATATAAAAAAAAATTATGTTATAATTGAAAATCGGGAATGGACGATGAAAAATTGAAAATATAAAATTTGAAATTTAGAATTTATCTTCAAATAATTTTTTTAAAAATCAAAATTGGGAAAATCTAAAAATTAAAATCTCAATTTGGAAGCTAAAATGTTTTCAAAACGTCTTAATAATCACAATTTTGTATTTTAGAATTGAATATAGAAAATCTCAAATGTAATATTAAAAACTTTGTGTCATTGAAAACTTTCAAAAATTTTTCAAAATTGTCAATATTTTTTTTAATTCTTAAATTCTATCAATATTATTTTATAATTTTTCAGATATTACATTTTAACACATTTTTGTTTCAGATTTTTTTTTAATTGATCCAATTTTCCTGATTTTCCAACTTCTACTTTTTTTTAACATTTTTAATATTTTGTTGTTTTTTCTCTATTTCATAATTATGTTGTTTTTGATTTAAATTTTTTTCTTTTGTGATTTTGATTTCTAATCTTACGATTGATCAGATTTTTGTATTTTTGAATAGATTAAGTTTGAAAAATTATCTGGTTTTTCAACTTTTCAAATTTGGTTTTAATTTTTTAATATTTTATATTTCATTATTTTGAACTGTTGCGCACTAAATTGATAATTGTATTTTTTTAATTTTCCAACGTATTTATTTAAAATTAAATTCTATTCCAATTTTACTATTTTTTCAAAATCTAAAAATTGAATTCAATTCAAAAATATAAACAAAAAAATCAAAACAACGTTGTTTTTTCATTTTTCAATAGAATTAAATTTTTCGATTTCTTAATTTTTCATATTTTTCAATTTTATATTTTGACGATCTGAGTTTTTTGTATTTACATATTGCTTAGTTTATTTTTTTTTATAGTTCTTGAACTCTTTTTTTATATTTGTATTATTTTAAAAAGAATAATTCTTGAATCATTTTTTAGAAATATATAAATTTTTATAAAAATTTATCTATTGGATTAAAAATTTTATGAATTCTTTCACTTTGACGTAACGTTTTTAGTTTTCCAATTCTAGTATTTTTGAATTGAATTAATTTTTAAATTTTCTGATTTCTGATTGTTCCAATGTTGATCGTATTTTAGCATTTCCATTTTTTTTGTATTTTTATATATTTTATTTTCTTATTTTTTTCAAATGCACTCAAATTTTAAAAATTATTTTCCTCAATTTTTATATATTTTTCAACTTCAACTTTTTTATTTGAAAAATTCTTAATCAAAAATATACTACAGTACATTTTGATTCTTGAAATATTTCTAATTTGATTCTCATAATTTTTGAAATTGATTTAATGATGTTTTTTTGTATTTCCGCATTTACAAGTAATTTTTTCAATGTTTTTGATTTATTTAATTTTTTATATTTGAATTTGTCGATTTTCGAATAGTTTTCTCAACTTTGAAATCTCCGAAATTCTTCACTTTTGGTTTCCACTTTGGTTTTGAATTGAAAAAAGTTCTTGTGTTTTCAATTTATTAATTTGTTGGATTTTGGCATAATTTCTCTTTTGTTTTTCTCATAACCATGTCTTCATCTAAGAGATATTACTAATCACCAGCAACGGATGGAGGCTAGTTTTTAATAACAGTTCTGAATTCGTACCACCTACGATATTGTGCAACTTGCTCAATGCTAATGCTAATGCTAATGCTAATTTCACTTTTGTTTTTCTAATTTTGTTAGCTGTTTTTAAATTTTCAATTTCGGATGTTTAGATTTTTTTTACACTCTGATTTCTTTTTAATTCTTATTAAGTTGTTCATGTTCGTATTTTGATATATTCAATTTCTCCATTTAATGTCTACAGTTTTTCATTTTAATAATTTGTAATTTATATATTTTCAAAATTCTCAATATCAATTTCAATTTCAATTAATATTTGCATTTTTTTTTAAATGGAATTGAGAGTTGAAAATTAAAATACGGGTTCAAAACGAAACTCAAAAACTAAAAACACAAAAACCAAAAATTTAAGTTCAAAAATTTAGAATTAGTTCCAAAAAAAAAGGAAAACTAAGAATAGAACTCAACTATGGAACAGTTAGAAATGGTTTTGATAATGAATATTTTTCCTGACTCGTATTCCGCCATCTGACTTTTAACAAAGCAAATTGCTATCCTATTAATGAACTCAGTGAAAGTAATATTTTTATCTATTGAGTCGGCGGTAAATAACATACCCCATTATGAAGTCATCCATTTGCCGAAACAACTCTCTCCCAGAACTGACAGAGGTAAAAAGCTTTCCGCGCTCTCTAAGCTCGTCGCAACAAATTGATAATAATCTTCTGACATAACGCCAAAAACAGAAACATGAAATTGGCTGACTCGCGCCGTACAACGCGAATGAATCATTAAAAAATTAACATATTTGCAACCGGTTTTGGTTTTGTTATTGACCGGGGGTTCGCAACACGCGGCATGACGCAACCGCTTGAATCTATTTTCTTGACGTTTTTTTTTTCTTTTCCCCATTAGCCTCTCGAAGCTGGAATCGCTGGAGCTGCGGGAGAATCTGCTCAAAAGTCTCCCCGAGTCCATCAGCCAGCTGACGAAGCTGGAGCGGTTGGATTTGGGCGACAATGAAATCGAAGAGCTTCCATCGCATTTGGGCTACTTGCCGTCGCTGCAGGAACTGTGGCTCGATCACAACCAGCTGCAGAAGCTGCCGCCTGAGATTGGATTACTAAGGAATTTAGTATGTTTGGACATCTCAGAGAATCGGTAAGTGCACTGGTGTGCTGTGACTTTGTTTTTTGTGATCTATTGTGCAATGTTTTGATACAGACTCGAGGAGCTACCAGAGGAGATAGGTGGTCTGGAAAACCTGACAGATCTACATCTATCCCAAAACCATTTGGAGATCCTGCCGGACGGAGTTTCGAAGCTAACCAAGTTGACCATCCTCAAGCTGGACCAGAATCGTTTGCATACGCTGAACGAGAGCATCGGTCATTGCGTGCACATGCAGGAGCTGATTCTGACGGAGAACTTCCTCAACGAGATGCCCTGTACCGTGGGCAACATGGTGATGTTGAACAATCTTAACGTGGATCGAAACTCACTGATATCGATACCCAGCGAGTTGGGTAACTGCAAGGCGCTCGGTGTGTTGAGTCTACGGGAAAACAAACTGACGAAGCTGCCCTCGGAGCTGGGCAATTGCTCGGAGTTGCATGTGCTGGATGTGTCCGGCAATAGGCTGCAATATCTGCCCTACTCGCTGGTCAATCTCCAACTGAAGGCGGTTTGGTTGTCGGAGAATCAAGCCCAACCGCTGCTAACATTCCAACCGGACGTGGACGAAGCCACCGGAGAGCAGGTGCTGACGTGCTTTCTGCTTCCCCAGCAGGAGTACGTGCCGGCTAGTCCGGAGAACCGGGATGACACCGATTCGGAGGATTGGGAGGAGCGGGAGGCCTCCCGAACGCATTCGGTTAAGTTTAGCGAAGATTCCAATGTGGACAAAGATACGCCGTTCGTGCGGCAGAACACGCCCCACCCGAAGGAATTGAAACTTAAGGCGCACAAACTGTTTGCAAAGGAGAAGAAATCCGACGAGCTGAGCAGTGGCAATCTGGATACCCTGTCGGAGGAGTCCTCTTCGAAGCCATCGTCGCTTCTGAACAAAACCGGTGCCATGGCCACCATGGATGACATCCAGGGTGTGATTGTGAATGAGGTCATCGCCGAGGAGGATTCCAACAAGGAGGAGGACGAGGAAAATGAGCCGAATGAGGATAACGAGGAGAACGAGCGGAATGAAGAGCACGAGGAGTACGAGGATGATGATGACTACGAGAAGCGGGTGGAATTCGACGTGAACGAAGAGGATGATCGGTACTACGTGGATGAGAATGGCGAGCTGCACGAGAAGATATCGAACTTTAAGTTGAAACGAAGGTTGGTTGTGAATGGTTTGCACCCTTGGTGGCTGATAACAACGTGTGATGATTTTCAATTACAGAGACACCCCACATCATCTGAAAAACAAACGCGTGAACCACTCGCTAACTGACCAGAACAGCCTTCTGGTGCTGAACTCAATCATGATGAAGGAATCCATTGCACCGTCAGCGAAGACGACAGACGATGTGACGACTCCAGTGCTTCAACAACAGCCGGAGACGGCGATGGAGCAGCAACCCAACCCCTCGGGAAATGGTAAGTCTCTATTCGGGAAATGAGGGGGGACTTGAATGTCGCAATCGTGCAAGCGTGCGCGTCGATTGATTATGAGTGGCAATTAGTTCGTGTGCGGTGCTCACAGAAATTACCGTCAAGTGAGTTTGCAAGCAACTCTACAAATTTGAAGGGTCACATTCTTACTTCATTATCATCGAACATGGTGGTTTGTTTATCTCTATAGTGCTGAATTACCTATGTGTAGTAGAATTACCTTACATACTTTTTTTTAGAAATAGTAATCCTTTACGTTGTTTTGAGTCTTTCCTCGTTAAACCCATACTAGTCCTTCGCTCTTTAACCGAATTTATTCGAAAATTCGCGTAAAAGAAAAACCGCGTAAACAACCTCATTGAATGGAAAATCCGTGTTGGAAGAAACGCGTTAATTTGAAAAACCGCGTAAAAAATCGTAAAAAATTTAAAAATTCGCCTTCATAAAAAAAACCTTTCAAAAACACGTTAATTCGATAATCCGTGAAAAAAAGTGAAAATTCGCCATCATCCAAAAATTCGGTTACAAAAGACTTCGTAAAAAACGCGTGAATTCGAAAATCCGCGTTAAAAACAATTACGTTTATTCCAAAACCCGTGTGAAAAAACATCGTAAAAAAGAGATGCGAAAATCCACGTAAAAAATGACCGCGTTGATTTGAAAATTCGCGTGAATTCGAAAGTCCGTGGAAACTAACTACCTCGTTAAATACGAAAATTCGTGGTAAAAATTTCGCAAAAATCCCGCATTATTTCGAAATTCTGCGTGAAAAAAAGGCCACGTTGGTTTGTAAAATCCTCGTTCATTCAAAAATCCGGTTATAAAAAACTTCATCAAAAACCGCTTTGATTCGAAAATTCGCTAAAAGAAACCCCGTAAAAAGAGGATTTCAATCCGCGTCAATTCAAAAATCAGTGTAAAAAACCTAGTGAAAACCGTGGTAATTCGAAAATTCGCGTAAAAAAAGACCGCGTTGATTGAAAATCGCGTTGGTTCGAAAATCCGTGTAAAATACCTCGTAAAAAAACTACGTTAGTTCGAGAATCCACGTTAATTTGATAATTCGTGGTAAAAATTTCGTAAAAAACGGCATTAATTCGAAATTCTGCGTAAAAAAATTCCGTGTTGGTTTGAAAACCCGTGTAAACAAAATCACGTGATTCGAAAATTCGCGCAAAAAAAAATCGCATAATTTGAAAATACGCTTATGAAAAACCATGTTAATTCGAAAATCCATGTAAAAAACCTCGTAACAACCGCGTTAGTTAAAGAAAGGCGTTAATTCGAAAATCCGCTGTAATTTGAAAATCCGTATGAAAAGGTAAAAATCCGCGTGAATTCAAAAATCAGTATAAAAAAAAATCTCGTGACCCGCGTAAAAAGAGACCGCGTTGGTCCGAAAATCCGTGTTAACAAAAAACGCTTTAATTCGAAAATCCACCTTAATTTGAAAAAGGTGGGCTTGAAATTTGCCTCAATTAAAAAATCAGCATGAAAAAATCTCGCAAAAAATCGCCTTAATTCAAAATTTCGCGTGAAAAAGACCGCGATGATTTGAAAATTCTCGTAATTCTAAAATGCGTGATAAAAAATGTCAATTCGAAAATCCGCTGTAATTTAAAAATTCGTTTGAAAAAGGGGAAATTCGCGTCGATTCAAAAATCGGTATGAAAGAAAACATCGTAAAAACCGCGTTAATTCGAACATCCGTAAAACATATCTCGTAAACAAACCGCGTTAGTTCGAAAATTAACAAAATTAACAAAAACGCGCATTAAGAAAAACGCGTTAGTTCGAAAATTCGAGTAAAAACTACGTTAGTTCAAAAATCCGCATAAAAACATATTGAGAAGCCGCTTTTATTTGAAATTCCGTCTAAAGAAAAGTGAAAATCCACGTTATTTCAAAAATCAGTATGAAAAACCTCGTCAAAAACCGCGTTGATTTACAAATCCGTGTAAAGAAAATAACGTAATTCGAAAATCCGCTTAAAAAACTCGCATATTTTGTAAAATCCGCGTAAAAAAACCTCGTTAGTTCGAAAATCTGTGCAAAAAATCTTACTTCGAAAATCCGCGTTAATTTGAAAATCCATGTGAAAAAAGGTTAAAAACCGCGTCAATTGAAGAACCCGTGTAAAGGAAATCGCGTAATTCGAAAATCCGCGTAAAAAATTGCAAGATTCTTCAAATTTGCGTAAAACCGCGTTAATTTAAAAATCTGGAAAAAAAAGTCACAGGAGGGTTGTGTCCGAGACACGACCGCATAATTGCCGTAGGATTCCGTTGGCTATCTATAGATTTTGGATATGTTTGAAGAATTACGTTAAACTCTTTGATAATGATTTGGTGGTCCTGAAAAGGGCCATTTTGTTTGGTTGTTGGGTATTGTTTGTTCATTCCACCAGTGTTTACAGAGTGATGATGACAGAAGGATGGTAAACAGTCAATGGATGGTGCGTATCAGATAAAAGATACCGAAATGGAACGAGATATGATGAAAACTGCCCTCTGCGATCCTAGACGAGATGCCTCACGAAGTAACCAACATTAAAGTTCCAAATTTAAATTTTATTTGCTAGAATTAATCGTATCACTCACCTTACGTGCAATATAAAAATGCCCCCGACTTGCATATATTTGCAATGCCGATTTCCCCCGGGGACCTTGGTTTTGAAGTCTCTGTTGGGGAATACATTTAGGTAGGAACAAAAGTTCCCCCTATTTTCATGTATCTGCAATGCCGATTTTCCCCAGGCAGCTTGGTTTTGATGTCTCTGTTAGGGACCCGTCGCATGTGTCGTCAATTTCGACCAATCAGAAATGGGTATTCCCGGTAGGATAGGGGTTGAAATTTTTCAATTATTCGATAGTTAGTTTCATGACATATATTATTTTCTTCAATATAAAAAATTGTTATGGAGTGTCGAAATCGATTTACGCAAAAATTTCATTAATCCATCATGAAATTACTGAGCATTAAGCGTTTGAAATTGGACAATTTTCACGATGTGCTCGATTTTCGATTTTCAATTTGTACCCCAATATGTTCACGAAAGACGTAATCCTACGTCAAAAGGTGGTTGATGAAACGTATGTTTTTGACGTGATACGTTTCATGTTAGTTGTTAGTAGAAAATGTAAAAATAAACAGTATTTTTGATCGGTTTTATATAGTTTTTGTGGTAAGTGGAAAACAGTAAAATAAACTCTTTTGTTTCAAAACAAATTGATAGTCCTGAGAAGGACTGGAATGGTTTAATGGGTTGTACAGAATCTGCTGCGTTTCAGTCGGATGTAGCAGTTTAGTTTTGGGAGCGGTAGCTTTTACGGATTCGCTAATGCTTTCCTTGACTTTGGCGCCATCAGCTTCTGTGCGTCGATTTGCGAGGGTTTGATTGGCACCACCACGACGAGCTAAACGGTGGATAGCGGGTGTGATAGGATGCGATGCAATGCACTTCGCTCCTCTACCTCCTTTGCCGCATCCAATTGTTGATGTGAAGAGGAGCGCACCAGCAATGCACACTAGATTTAATTCGATGCTCTCCGCTGCTTCCTCTTCTTTACTCCCTTTGCCGCACCGCATCCATCGTTGGTTGCCGATGGCTTCATCTCCTTTGCCGCACCGTATGGTGTTGGTTGATTTATAGAGCACTGCACACTAGAAGCCCAGATGTTTGCCGGTCTGAGCGTTGAACGAGAATGAGAAATCCAAAAATGCTACCGTCCTTTTATATCAGTTGGTATGTGAGAAATAGGCGCCCCCCACTCGCTCGCCATGCAAATATTTGACTTATCGGGGAACGAAAGAAGCGAAGCAGGCGAAAAAGAAATGACGTCAATTTCGACCAATCAGTACCGTTTGGATAGGGGTTGAGATTTTTCAATTGTTCGATAGTTAATTACATGATATATATTATTTTATTCAAGGTGAAAAATTGTTATAGAGTGCCGCAATGTTTTGATGTAAAAATCTCATCAATCCGTCATGAAATGATTGAGCAATAAGCGTTTGAAATTGGACATTTTTCACGATGCGATCGATATTCGTTTTTCAATTTGTACCCCAATATGTTCCCGAAAGACGTAATCCTACGTCAAAACGAAAATCTTATGGACTCGGAAACTACTGAACCGATTGCTATGAAAATTGGTATGTAGGGGTTTTTGGGGTCGAGGAAGGTTCTTATGATAGTTAGCATACAAATGAAACACAAATTTCTATATTACCCAAGAACTGATCAAGCAAATGAAATGAAATTTGGCACGTGAAGGTTTTAGGGTGCAATTAATGATTCTATGGTGGTTAGATACTCCTCCCCCTTCTCTCTGGGGGACTACCATACAAATGAAACACAAATTTTTGCATTACTCGAGAATTAATCAAGCAAATGGAGCCAAATTTAGCATGCGAATGTTTTAGGGGACACGAAACGTTTCTATGGTGAATATACACTCCTCCCCTTTCTCTGTGAGGGGGGGAGGTGTACTGCCACACAAATGAAGCATACATTTCTGCATAATTCAAAAAACACAATATCAAATTTGGCATGTGGAGGTTTTAGGGGGCAAGAAACATTTCTAAGGTGGTTTAACACTCCTGCCATAGAAATGAAACACAAATTTCGGCATAACTCGAAAACTAACCAAGCAAATGGAGCCAAATTTGGCATGCGAATGTTTTAGGGGACACGAAACGTTTCTATGGTGAATATACACTCCTCCCCTTTCTCTGTGAGGGGGGGAGGTGTACTGCCACACAAATGAAGCATACATTTCTGCATACTTCAAAAAACACAATATCAAATTTGGCATGTGGTGGTTTTAGGGGACAGGAAACATTTCTAAGGTGGTTTAACACTCCTGCCATAGAAATGAAACACAAATTTCTGCATAACTCGAGAACTAATCAAGCAAATGGAACCAAAGTTGGAATATGGAGGTTTTAGGGAGCAATAAATATTTTTATGGTGGTTTGACTGACCTCTCTAAAGGGGGGGGGGGTGTGGTTTGCTGAACAACTCGATAACTAATCGAATAAATGGAATCAAACTTAGCATATAGAGGTTTTAGGGATCGATAAACATTTCTATGGTAGTTCGACACTCCTCCCCCCTCTCTGAAGGGGGGCTCCCATACAAATGGAACACAAATTTCTGCATAACTCGAGAACTAATCAAGAAAATGGAGCCAAATTTGGGATGTGGGGTTTTTGGGTACGAGAAATTCCGGGTAATGAGAGGGCTGACTCATTAGCAAAGGTAGGTGCAATTGAAGGCGAAATTTATCAGCGTCAAATCGCTTTCAATGAATTTTATTCTTTAGTTCGTAAAAATACCATCGTTAACTGGCAACGCAAATGGAACGAAGATGAATTGGGCCGGTGGCTCCACTCAATTATCAATTATCCGTTCGTTAAACGCGCTACTCTTTCGTTTTGATCTTGCCGACAGCAAAATCTGTGCCTGTGGCCAAGGTTACCACGACGTCGAACACGTTGTTTGGTCGTGCGAGGAGTATCTTGTTGCCAGATCGAATTTAGAAAACTCTCTTCGGGCTAGAGGAAGGCAGCCCAATGTGCCGGTGAGAGATGTGTTGGCTGGTTTAGACCTTGATTACATGTCCCAAATATATGTCTTCCTAAAAGTTATCGATCTTCGTGTCTGATTGTCCTTATATCATTATATTCTCCTTTTCCTTTTCCTTCGCGAGAAATCAAATCCCTTCTTATTAACAATAGAATAAGGTGAAATGTAAAAACATATTATATATAAGATAGGCTTAAGAATTGAGTGTAATGAATGTGAGTGTGAATGTGAGAGTGAACATTGTCAACATATCCTTTTATCCCTTCCTTTTCCTGAAGAAAATATGTCACCCTTCTAAACTCGAGTAGACCGCGAGTAATCGGTTTTCTACACCATTAACATTAGAATTAAGGAAAAATGTTTATATTTACTTGTAACAATACAGTCAGGAGTTTGGCTCCTTTAAACTTATGTAACTGAGCCAGTAAAAATAAACGATTTAATAAAAAAAAGGGCAGTTCAGGTGCTCACATAAATTATCGCCGAGTGTGTGAGTGTGTTTGCAAGCATATCAACGAGTTTGAAGGGTCACATTTTTACCACATTATCATCATCAACAAACAGATGTGGCTACAAGATAAAACACACACACACACACACACCTTTCCGCAATTTTGGTGGGAGATGAGTCATCTTCCCGGTGTCGAAATTCAGCCCGGGCCAACAAATTAGAACAATAATGGCCGGAAGCAATTCCCACTTACCCATTTCGATGAGGGGGAGAACCATGTTTTTCGTAAACACCCCACAACACGCACGCTATTACCCTCAATGGAATGCGATGTCGTCTCGGATGGAATGTGCTGTATTGTTTAAATATTGATAAAACAGCGTATGCTTTTAACCGTGCAGTAAATGAGTCCCCCTCCCATCTCTCATTTTCCTGGAGGCGGTTAACGGGTGCTGAACTAACCCCACATGAGTTTTAGATTTGGAAGGCAGGAGAAAAATTAACCACTTTCCACAAAAAAAAAACAAACAAACAAGAGGAAAGGATTAAAGCCCAAGAAATTCAATCCTTTTGTGTCTGGCGAACACGCTACACCATCCACCCTCAATCCACCTGAAACCGGGTTGAACTGATGAAATGTGTGTGTTTTTGTGTACAAAGAAGCGCAAGAGAAGCACTTCAAAAGAAATCTCTGTTTCCACACTCCTGTCCTCGTCGTCGTTGGGCGCCCGGTTATGGTTTTGAAGCTTCCCCACATATCCCCACACGGCATCCGCCTCCGCTGCGCGAACAAAGTGTTTTAAATATTTCCCACTGGCTAGCCAGCCGCAGTCGGTCGAAGAATCTTTCCGTGGGACTGCTGCCGTTGTTTGTTACTGTTTAGGGAAGTAATTTACATGAAAGCGAGCGCGCGCACAAATGCAAAGAGACAACATTAGTCATCATATATTTTTTGCTGCCTCCAGTTTCATATCGCGCACTGTCGTTGTTGTCGCTATTTATTCTTTCGAGAATATGGGAAAATATTGTTTTCGGGCAGAGAAACTTTTACCGCGCGCACTTTGGACAGCAACGACAACCAGAAGAAGGACGGCAATGAGCAGTGGTGCAATGCAATGGAAACGAAGTCATTACACGGACGATTTCGTTTGTGTGTTTTTCTTGTTTTCATTCTGCTTTTTACATTTTTGGAGGTCAAGTCGCGGAGCTGACCTGTATAGTAATTGAATAACATACGGAATGGTGGTGGGTCTGCGAGCGCTCCATCGACAGACAACAAAGTTGCTACGTGTGGCCTAGATTCGTCGGGAGGAGGACAGCCGTTGCTTATCATCACACACTACTAGTAGCGTGTCACAGCACTGAAAACATCGCGAGTGGTGGATATTGTCGTCGTGCGCATGAAGAGGACGTGATCATTCACAGAGAATGTTATTGCCGCTGAATAAAATCGATGACCCTAAAACCTGTGTGGAGGCTTGAAAGGTTGAGATATACGGATGACGGATTCCACACCATATAAGTCAATGTTTACAAGAGAATCGACCGAACGTTCAGAGTAAACCTACTTCTAAGATTAGTACATTGGGTTAGTAGAAGGAGAAAAAAATCTCGCTGCCAACAGTTCTTCAGGTTCTGATTAACGATGTAATTAAAAAGGTCGCTTTTCAAGTCTCAGTCTGTCAGGCCAAATATTTCTTTGCAAGCTTCGACCATTCCTCGAAGCCTTTTTCCCCCTCCGGTTTCCGCACTTTTATCCAGGAAGCTTCTTGGAGTCTATCTTGACATAGGTTTCGTCGGCCATCACCACGCAATCGAACTTTGTCAGTACTGTCGTGGTATAGCTCTCAGAATCGTGTTTTGGCCGTCTTGCTCCGACAAATCGTCGCGATTTGGAGTCACCACTTTCTATTAAGTTAACATTCCGGCTCTATCTCTAGCTCGAGCTCGGTTTTAGACAACACTCCCAGTTCGTTTGCTTCATCTCAGGTGAGGTGAGTTTAGGGTTCCACTTGAAAGCGCTGGTTGGCACTCTTTATGTCCACACTTCGGCTCCCGGCTTTCGATATCCATTCGATCCAGGGTTTCTGGCAATCGAAAAACGTTCCCCAAACACTCTTGTTACCCAGGTAACCAGAGAAGGCGTCCGGGATAATACCTTAACAATATTCTTGAATTGCATCACGCGAATTTTAGAATGCATGACGTATTGTAGATTTTTTTTTTATTTCTTGAATATCTGATTTTTTGTTTTTTTCCACCTTTAAATCTTTAAATTTTTGAATTTCATGAATTTCAAACTTTTGTGTTTGTCAATTCTCTAAATGTTTGAGTTTTTGAATTTTTGGATTTTTAAAATCTTCAAATTTGTGAATTATACTGAATTTTAAAATTTGTCTAGTTTTTATATTTTGTTGAATTTTCAATTTTTTTTCTTCAATTTTTGGAATTTTTTAATTTGTTGATTTTTACATTTATGTTTTTTTTTGCATTTTGAATATTTAAATTTCTAAATGTTCTAAATTAAAATATCGAAAATTTTAAAATTTTACCCTTCATTCAAAGATTTAGAAAAAAAATTCTTAAATTCAGAAATTCTGTAAAATGTACAAATTCGAGAATTCGAAAAGCTAAAAATTAAAATCAAATATTCAGCAAAACTCAGTAGAATGCAAAAATTCAGCAAAATTATAAATTAAAAAATTAAAAAACTCAAATATTGAAAAATCCATTAAAATTCAAAAATTTGAAAATTCTATGAATTCTGAAATTAAAAAATCTAAGCATCAAAAATCTCATCATTTTTTGTTTTGATATCGAAAATACAAAAATTCAAAATATAAAAGTTCAAAGATTAAGAATTCCAAAACAAATTATATTCAAAGATTCTAAAATTTAAAAGTTAAAGTCTTCATTCAAATGAAAATATACCTTTTTCAAGAATTTGTAAATTCTAAAATTATGAATTTTAACTGTTAATCAAAAATATAAATTCTAAAATGAAAAAAATGCGAAATTAAAAATACAAAAATTATCTAAATTTTTAAAACTTTCAAATTTAAAAAAAAATTGTCAAATTTGAAAAATTAAAAAAAAATGAGAAGTTGTTCAAACATTTAAAAGAGTTGAACATTTCAAAAATTCAAATATTCAAAAACAAACAGAAAAATCTGAAGAACTAAATAATTAGCAAATCAAAAAATTCAAAAAGGTGAAAAATCAATTATTTACCTTGATTTAAAAACCAGTAGTTTGTCCTCTACTGGTCTATCGATGAAATCCAAAAATACTCACATTCACATTTTTTACATTCGAGAATTATAAAATCTAAAAATTCAAACAGTCAAAAACACAGAAATTCAAAAACTCTAAAATTCCAAATGAAAAAAATATATAAATTTAAAACTCAATCAAGAATTCTGAAATTTTACAATTTTGAATATTTTTTTAATTTTGGAAAATTAGAAAAACAATATTAAAATTTAAAAACAATCAGCAAATACAAAAAAAAACTACAAAGGGGGTGGCTGAGTAAGGGAGTAAAAAGTGCCCCCAAACCAAATCACTAGTCACTAGATGTAGGAAGAAATTTGAATACAAACTAGAGTAGTACTGAATCTCGAAATCAAAAAAAAATAATTTAAATTTTTTTTTAGTGTTTGATTTTCTGATGAAAAAATTGTTCGAAAATATTGATTGATACACCTAAGTAAGATGTACTTTCAGTATTTTTTTCAAATTTTTATCTCGAAGCTTTTGAGGATGGCGTGATATAAACGTGATATAAAAAAGTACGTTTTTCACTATAGATCCTATGTTGATCCACATAAGTGTTCAAATAAATCGCCAAAATTCTTATTTAATATCCTATACAATATTTGCCATACAGCTGGTGATTTGGTTTGGAGGCACTTTTTTACTCCCTTACCCGGTCAGGTCCCTTCAACTCGAGAATTCAAGAATCGAAAGGTTCAAAATTTTAATAAGTTAAATGTTTAGCAAAATTTCAAAATTCAGGAATATTATAAATTAAAAAATTCTAAAACTCAAATACTCAAATACAAACAAAAACAGAAAATTCAGTGAATCCTCGAATTCAAAAATTAGAAAATTCTAAACATCAGAATTTAAAAAACCATGAATGTTCAAAATTTTAACAATTCGAATATAGTACAAAACTAAAATGTAAAAGTTTACGAAACGTAAATAAAAAAATTTAAATCTCAATCAATTCTAAAATGAAAAAATGCAACTCTAAAATTTTCGAATTAAAAAATTTAGACGTTCAAGAAATTCTTAAATTGATAAATTCACTAAAATGTACAAATTCGAGAATTCGAAAATCTAAAAATTCAAAAATTAAAAAAAATTAAAATATTCAGCAAAATTTAGTAGAATGCAAAAATTCAGCAAAAATATAAATATAGAAATTAAAAACTTAAATATTTAAAAATTCAATAAATTAAAAAAATTGAAAATTCCGTGAATTCTGAAATTAAAAAATGAAAAAAAATCTGAACATCAAAATTTCATCATTTTTGCTTGCTCTGATACCAAAAATACAAAAATTCAAAATGTAAAATTTCGAAAATTCAAAAGTTAAGAATTCAAAAACTAAACATTTCAATGGTTTGAAAATTGAAAAATTTGGATCTTTATTTAAAAGAAAAATTTCTTTTCTATAATTTTAAAATTCTAAAATCAAAAATTTGGGAAATTAAAAATTCTAAAATCAGATATTTTTTTTAAAACTTAAATATAAAATTCTCAAATTCGCTAATTATTAAATCTAAAAATCAAAGCATTCAAATACTTTAAAATTAAAAATGAAAAAAAAAAGAATTCAAAAAAGAATTGAGAATAAAAACTTAATAAATTTTGAGATTCGAGAATTCTTCAAACAAACAAAAAATTTACAATTTCGAATATTTTTTCGATTGTGAAAAATTCAACAACAAATTATAAAATGGAAACTTTAAGAAATTCAGCAAAACCAACAACAAATCCTTAAATTCAAACCTCAGCAAAATTAAAAAATTCAGTAAAAGGTACAAATTCGAGAACTCGAAAAATCGAAAAATTCAAAATTTGAAAAAATAATCTTTGGCAAAATTACAAAATTTAGAATTGTTATAAATTTAAAAAATCATATAAATTTAAAAAAAAATTGAAAATCCAGTAAATAAAAAATAAAAAAATTAAAATGTGAAAGTTCAAAGAAACGTAAAAAAATCAAAAAATTGAAAATTCAGCGAATTCTGAATTATTCAAAATCCAAAAATCCAATAATGTTAAAATTTAAAACTCCCAAAAGTATCAAATTTTAAAGTTCAAATACAGGTCGGACTTGATTAAATATAATCGCAATTTCACTTTCAACGTAAATTTTCGAATCCAATACATAATCGAATCACAAAAAAAGCTATTTTTCTATTAATGTTCGACATTCATACATTAATGAAAAAATTGTTTTCTTGAGATTCGATTATGTATAGGATTTGAAAATAATTGTTGAAAAAAAATGGTCGACTATATATATAATCGAGTCCGACCTGTACTAAAAAATTTGAAATGTATATTTGATTTTTTTTATAATTTTAAAATTCACAACTAACAATTTTTAAATTTTAGCAATTTAACACCTTAAGCATTTTTGTATTTTTATTTTTGTGTATTTTGTTAGCTTAGTTTTTTTTTGTATTTTATGTTTATCACGGAGAGCAACTATGAAGTTACAGTCTACCCAAGCTTATTTTTATTTGTTTATGGAATTTATAAATTTTGGAATTTCTGAATTTCTGAATTTTGAAAATTTTGGAATACATATTTGAATTTTGTATTATTTTTTTAAAATGGTTTCTAAAATACAAGATTTTTGAATTCGAATTTACAAAATTTAGAATCCTTTCAAAAATTTGTTTTTCTCTTGAAAACGTTTGAATTTTTGTTTTAGAAATTCTTGAATTTTTGAATACGTTTTTTTAATTTTTTATTTTTAAGTTTTGGAAATTTCAAATTTTGTTATGTTTCAGTTTTTGAAGTTTTGAATTTATTCTTATTTTTTTTTAAATTTTGGAAATTTAAAAAATTTTATTATTAATTAATTTTTGAATTTATGAGCATTTTATATTTCATTTTTTTTGGCAGACTTATCTCACTTCTTAACTAGGCGAACCTAGCCAGAATTTTCACCTGCCCCCGGGCTTCTGAATGCCAAAGGGGGACTAGGCTCTGCGGAATGCACGTATCTGCATGCTCGTGCTGTTTTAGTCCTGACCGAGGAATTGTCGGACAATCGCGTAGGTGCTAAGGATGACCGACTTTTGGATGCCGGCCAATTCCTTCTCGATGTTCAACACCTTTAGCGCTTCCAGAAGTGTCTTCGGGATAATTCCAGTTCCAGAGAGAACGACTGGAACAATTCTTGGGACCTCCCTTAGCCCCCACAGTTCCTTGAGCTCCACGGCCAATGGTCGGTACTTGCAGATTTTGCGACCGTGGGTCTCCTCCAGATTCTGGTTCAGTGGAATAGCGACATCGATGATGGTGACTTTGCGGTCGCTCTTGTCGTAAACCATTATATCTGGGCGGTTGTGGTGGATCGAGAGGTCGGTCAGAACAGTGCGATCCCAGTACAGCTTGAAACGGTCATTTTCCAGGACAGGTGCAGGCAGGTACCGGTAGTTTGGTACGTTGTCTTCCAGTAGAGCACATTGGAGCGCCAGTTGTCGATGAACAATACGGGCCACGTTGTTGTGGCGCTCGGTGTAGGCTGCGTTGGCCAAAACGGGACAGCCTCCCATAATGTGCTCTATGTTTTCACCTGGTTGATGGCACATCCGGCAAATGTCATCAACGTCTTGA
This sequence comes from Toxorhynchites rutilus septentrionalis, assembly GCF_029784135.1. NCBI lineage: Eukaryota > Metazoa > Arthropoda > Insecta > Diptera > Culicidae > Toxorhynchites > Toxorhynchites rutilus. Next base: position 188,978,007 of record NC_073744.1, on the reverse strand, counting down.
TGCCAGACGTACCGCCTGCAGTTTCTCGTCGGCATTATCCTGTCCTGGATGGCTATCATGTCGGCTTCTACTACTGAAGAGAGTTCACCACGAGTTAGCCACAGATTAGATGCGGCCTTGTCGACGTGTGGCCGGTCCAGTTGATGGGGGTGGGCACCATGCACTGCCTTCTGCTTCCAAGCTGCAATCTTCTCCTCCACTGTCTGCAGATTGCAGTTGAGTTGGTACTCCGCTTGCGCCAAGTGCAGAGCGCTGTATCCTCTGTCGGCGGCGCAGACAGCCCGGTATAGCGCGTTTTGGTTGGCGCGTTCTGCGAAGTACTCGCGCAGTTGTCGTACCTGGGCAACACACAGTGCAGAAATGTCGACGATTCCAAGTCCCCCTTCTTTGCGTGGTAGTGAAACTCTCTCCAGTGCCGATTGAGGATGGTGCATTCCGGCCTCTTTGAATGCTTTCCTCATCCTCCTCTCAAGGTCCTCTAGGTTAGTTTTGCTCCATTTGACTACACCAAAACTGAAGGTCAGCAGGGGAACCGCGAATGTGTTGATCGCGCGTACCTTGTTCCCCGCGTTGAGGAAAGTCCTCAGGACACAGTTCACTCGACTCAAGAACTTGTCTCGCAGCTCCGTCTTGATGTCGGAGTGGCGAATCCCGGTGAGCTGTCGGAATCCAAGATATTTATAGGATTCGCCACGAACCATGTCTCTTATAAACTTGCCGTCATAGACCTCGTAGCCTCCGGATTCGGTAAGTTGTCCTTTCAGCAGGTGGACACAGCGACACTTGTCGAGGCCGAACTCCATACAGATGTCCCTGCTTATGTCTTCGACAACCCGGATAGCTACACCTAGACGCTGACGTGAATCAGCGTAGACCTTGAGATCGTCCATGTAAAAGGTATGGGTCACTTCTTCGTGGGCGCCGTCGCCATACCTTATTTTATAGCCATGACCGTTTCTATTGAGCGTCCTACTGAGGGGGTTCAGTGCCAGACAAAACCAAAGCGGGCTGAAAGAGTCGCCTTGGAATATCCCCCTCTTTATCTGCAGCGTTCTAGACTGCAACACATTTTCCCCATCACTGAGGTGCAGAGACGTACTCCACTGCCTCATCGCATGCTGCAGGAACCTAACGACGACTGGATCAATTTTGTAGAGCTCCAATACCCGGACGAGAAACGAGTGAGGTATGGAGTCATAAGCCTTCCTGTAATCGATGTAGGCCATACTTAGGTTCCGCTGGTTATATACCGCCTGGTCGACTATGGCTGCGTCGATGATGGCCTGGTCTTTGCAGCCATGCGTATTTTTCCTGCATCCTTTCTGCTCTTCTGCGATGATGTGATGCTGTTCGCAGTGAGCAGAAACTTTGGCGGTAATTATGCTGCTCAGTATTTTGTACAGACTCGATAGGCACGTTATCGGTCTGTACTTTGATGGGTTCAATGTGTTGCTGTCTTTCGGGAGGAGGAAGGTGACGCCACGGGTGGCGAATTCAGGAAGGTTGTGTGGGTCACGTAGCACCTTGTTGAAGCACTCAGCTATCTTTGGATGTGCGACGGTCAGCTTCTTGTGCCAAAAGTTCTGGACACCATCGGGGCCCGGTGCTGCCCAGTTCCTCAGGTACCGCGAGGCTTCGCGGACATCGTTCTCTCCGACGATGATAGCTGGCATCTCTCCAATTTCACCACAACTCTCCTCCTCCCGTCTTAACCACATTTGCCCGTCGCGATGTTCTACTGGGGTCTCCCAAATACCAGCCCAGAAGTTCGTCACATCGCTAATATCTGGCAAACCTTCGCGGTAGTCGGGCTTCTCGTCGCTAATGTGGTCGTAGAACGCTTTTTCGTTATCTCTGAACATCCGATTTTGTTCCTGGCGCTTTGCAGAGTCAGAGTAACGTTTCAGCCGTTTAGTTAGGACGCTCAATTGCTGTACCAGTGTGTCGAGTTTTTCCGTCAGCTGGTGAGCTCCCAGCTGGCGAAGTTCAGTAGGCCGCACGATCACAGCAACTTGGCGACATAATTTCGCCGATCTGCTGCCTCTTTTGTACGCCATCAGTCTTCCAATTGCGGCGCGCTTGTTTAGGATCCGTTGCTCCAATCTCCTTCGCCATGGAGGCTCACGCCTTTCACGGAGATGTTGGAGCAGTCCGCCTCTTGGCCTAATACGGTATCCTAAACTTTTGGCGGTCGCCACAGCAGCACAGTAAACTTTCAGTTGCAGCTCCTCCATGTTCTCAGCATCAACCAAGTGCAGCGGAAGAACGTGCTCGTTCATGAGCTTTACTGCACTTGTCAGCCTGCGGGAATGCTGCAACTTCAGGATCCTGGGGCGCGACAAAGGGTCCGTGTCGCGGAACTGTGAGATCGCCTCGTCGTAATGGAAGACCAGATCGCGTAGTAGTTGTTGATCTGGCTGTGGATCTTCCGGCTCAGGGGGTTGTTGTACTGTGGCCTCCACTGGTGCTGATTCGCGTGCCCCACTCGCGAATGAATTGCTCAGCCGTACTGAACTTCGTCTCGACACATCGCTTGCTCTGCTTGTTCTGGAGCTTAGTTCTCTCTGCACCTGCTGCTTGATCTCGTCGACTTGCGTTTGGGAGAGCATATTGTTGCGTACAATCGCTCTACGCCTCGCGTTCATCGCGTTTTGGTCAAGCCTCCCGACGAACTCTGGATACGCTTCCTCGAACATTGCGAGTATTCGAGGGCGACCGCTCATGTCCGTCTCCAAAGCAGTGCAGATGTAATAGGCGCGGATCACGAATTCATTCATTTCATGTGTCCACATGATCCGTCGCCTAGTAGTACCCACAAGTGTGGACGACTGTCGTCTGACAGTCGCAACACGCCTCGTAGGCGCAGCGTTTCGTTGGTGATGTCGATGGCTGCTGTTTCCGTGTGGCGGTAGCTCTTCGGGTTGAACCCGGCTGGTGGCCCGCTCTTGCACATCGCCCTCCAGCCGCTGGCCGCTCGCTCTTACGCCCGTTCCAGGACCAGCTCCAGTTCGGGGACCCTCCTCGGGCGATCGCATTCTGAGTATTCTTCGTGAACGTAGCTCCATTTTCTGGGTGTATCTCCTTTGCCCGGGAGACAGCGGGTTGGCAAGGCCTCCATGACCCGGGAGGCCTTCCCCGGGAGAGATATAGCGCTCTGACTCGCTCGCACCCCCTCACTTAGCCACTTTCGACACCCGTTCTCGAAGCCAAGACCAGGTGTGTGTTTCCAGTTCACGCCCGATCTAAAAATGTCGTCATATGATCTTCGTGGAGGCGTGAGATAGGAACATTTGAGACCAACAGGTAGGCTCCTACCCTAGTGTTGATCCCCATTTGAGAACCATTTTATTTTTTAAAAGTTTTATTTTTGTTGTTTTATTTTTTAATGTTTAAACTCTTGAATTATTGAATTTTTGATTTTTTTAAATATATAAAAAAAAAATTCAGCGAGCTTTATCGTAACTCGGGATCTAAAATATTTGTAATATGCTTCAGATTGTCCGATTTGGGTCAAATATGCACCGTTTTGTTTTAAAATTTGTTGCCATTCTAAAAGTAGCTTCATAATGCCTATCTCATAGAAGTATTGTTCCTTACACTTGCGAAACACTCAAGCAATACATTTTACAATCTTCACTTGATCCTTTAACTTCAATCCAATCTTTAAAAATTAATAAAAAATAAAAAAAATAGAAATGATAATTTAAAATTAAACGTATTTTACTGGTACAATATCTGCACCATAAACACCATTCATAATTTCAGCGGTCTGGCTTGCATTTTTGCCTTTATAAAAGGAAAAGTATAAAATGTACCGAATTTTCTCTTTGTTGACTTCCATTGTTAACACTCTTTGCCTCACAGCTGGATGGAACAAACAAATAACACCTTTACGAAAAGCCTTGTATGGTCGATTTTGTGCGAGATATTGATCACTAAAGCCAGTTACCGTCAGTCAAGTTTTTCCAGAATTAAAAAAAAGTTCCGAAATAAACTTTTTTCAATGTTTTTTTAAAATTTTATATTTTATATTGAAATTTAAAACTATTTCTTATATTTCATTCTTTGATCAAAAGTTTGTAGATCATATAGTTTTTGAGTCAGAATTTCTTGTAATATTTTTCGAAAAATCCGTTTTCAAAAAGCCGTCTAGATATATTATTGCATCTTCAAATACGCAAAGCTGACTGCATTGCAAATGTCTTCAAACCCACAAAGTTTTACTGCAATCTGAGGTGCTGCTCTCAATGGCTAGTGAAGTTGCAATGAAAATGGTCAATTTTTTTTCTCATTTGAAACTTAGAATCAAGATTCTAAACATGCAAAATTGCTTAAAAGACCAAAGGTTTTAAAAGGGTCAAGAGGTTTTCACACAATTTTAATGCATTCTGAGATAGCGCTGCCAATTTCGAGTTGCCATGAAATTCATCTCCTCTACTTTGTCGAGTTAATTTCGGCACGCGACGGCAGAGAATCGGCCATATTTATTAATACCCTTCAAGAAAAACGGAGTCCTCTGTCAGAAATAAACGGAAATGGAGTGAGAAAAATGCGTTTATTGAGGTAAAACCTATCGCTATGCTGAATTAATGATGTTTCCAGATACTGTGCATCGGATGACTTTGTCGATGTTAATGCGATGTTACGATGTTGCGAAACCGTTGACGTTGCTGCTTATCTTGGTATCGGGCGTGGCTCGACGAACCGTTTCAGATTATGCTTCTCTCTGTTTTCACTTATATTGATTGTTTGTTTTTCACAACAACTTGTTGCTGCTCCTCCAAAAACTACCGAAAGAGATGGCAGGAAAGCTCTCTTACGCAAAAACAAACTCGGCCCAAAATTCAGACTGATTGTATAGGTGAATAAATTTTCGTCAAAGTCGCAGAGATGTTTACTATTTGGATAGGCTGATAAAATAACAGGTATTTTTATGCGATAGAATACAAAATTGTGTTCGGCAGGAGCAGGTTGAACCTGATAAGAAGCGCGCGCACGACATTTTTTACGATACACGAAGGCTAGCCGTCTTATCGATTTGACAATGAAACGTTTTGTGTGTTTGTCTGTATTATTAGCGTAGGTTTAAAAATAACTAATGGGTGGGCATGTTTTGAAACATCACTTCGATAATTACCTCTTTCCATGGGATTTACTTCTAAATTAGTTGATGATAAGACTCCATTTACCGACATGTTTTCAATTAGAATAAACTAGATTTTTGCACAAATTAATTGGATATGAATAAATGGAAAACAACATAGTAATTACAGCACCACCCCCTTCAAGCTGCTCCAGTTTAATTGTGAAACACACGACATTCTCGCACGAGAGGTAGTGGTAGTGGTGGGGGTAGTGGTCTACTACATCTTATCGCAATTTCTAGCGATGACGAGTCACGTCACGTTACTAGAACCATTCATGAACCTCCTGAACACACTCCTCCCCCTCCCCCGGGCAACCAGAAGTGCGACGCTCAGTCCGTCAACTAGTCAACGTCGTGTTGTGTACCTATTATTCCGCTGAGTCAAATCAAGTGCACAAACACTTGTGTGTCGCGCGGTATGGTACGAGCCGTTGAGCATAAATGAGACCCTTCACAGTTTGCCTTATGCATTTGTACACAAAAAAAAAAGGTTAGTTGGTTAGGGGAGGTTTAGAGCTGACTCAAGGTGTGAATTGTTGTCGAAGGGAGTAGAGCGAGCGGAACTTTTTGAGATCATCTTCGCTCCCTCCCCATCACAACACCGTATTCGAGAAGACAAAACTAGTTGTGGTGGCGACGGGATAACACTTGTTCTGCCCTCTTCAATGATGATGATGATGTTGACGTTGGGGTGGTGTCCCTTTGTGAGTGTGAAGATATGTTATCGCAATTCGCTATCGTTATCGGATGCTATCAGCGACAGCAAACATAGGCCGCAGCGATGGAGGGAATGGTAGTGTTTGCGATCCGCGATTTTCCCGGACCGTCACATTGCTCAGTTCGGTGGAAGTTTTGGTAGCGAATGAAAGTGTGTAATATAGCAATTTGTGCGATTTCAAGAATTAATTGGTGTTTTGGTGTCCGCGAAATCGTATGGTGGTAACTGATCGACCGACCGATTCGAGTGCTGATGGCGTAATCGAACCAATGCGATGGGTATTTGAAATTGGCATGTCGACAGCGCGATGATGATGATGAATAATGCGCGCTGAGTGATTTGGAATAGATATTTTTGTGTCTGCGATCCGCAAATTGAACTGTGAACTGTTGGCATAAATCCACCGCACCGATTATACAAAGTTTTCATTCCAATGCGAAGCCTGAAGTAGAAATGTGCTGTTAAAAAACTAACCGCGTGTAAAGCCGTTGTCAAAGTGGCGGACTTAAGCCGCGGTCGACCCAACAAAGAGAAGCAAACCCAAACAGAAACCCGGGCGCTATGTTCTCGGTAAAGTTCAAAGTCAGTGACGAAAACCGCAGCCGTAGGGGATCCACGTCATCAGCATCCCTGAAGAGGAATATCCGTTCGCCGACGCCTTCGGTGCTGTCAACGAATTCGTCCAACTTGAGCAGTATTCTGACCAACGGCGGCAGCGGTTCCAAAGGCAAACGAAAGTCGAAGGATGACAAACGCAGGATTCGGATTATCACCGGCAGCAACAACGCGCTGGGAGAACATCCCGGTGGGAAACAGTACAAGGGTAAGGTGGTGGGAGGACGAGGGAAAAAAAAGGGGCGACGGGAAAACCCTTTGTGTTATTATGAGCTGCCACACATATGTATGTTGTGTATCGATTTTGGGAAAAGTTTGACTCATGGGGTTGTGAGTCACGCCATTTTGATAAGGATAAGTTTTTCGCGCCCCTGTAGCATATATGAGATGTGTGAACCGGAGGGAAGGAGGCGTCTATAAATATGGGATAATGAACGCGAAGCATTATTGTAATGAAATATAGTTTTTTGCGGTACCCGCATAAGAGCTTGTTAGTAATTTATTTCATTTACGGTCAGACGTATCAAGATGAGTGTTCACTTATTACAGGTAAACTTCGATATAACGTACATTTTACCTCGATATAACGTACAAATGATCGAAGTCCAAAAAAAATATTTTTTTAAATTTTTTTTTCTGAAAGAACAATAAATTATCTGTATTTTGATACTAAAGCTTGTGTTGTAACATTAATCAATCCCGAAATACTACTGTTTTGTGATTGCGGATTCTAAATGAATCAAATTTCAATCAACTGAACAAAGGGAAACATTATGAGAAAAGTAGGCTTCGTCTTCTTATTGATTTTATTCATCAACCTTACTCAAACAGCAACACAATGAAGTAATATAAGCTACGTTTCAGAGTTCTTTATTATGCTTCGATATAACGTACATTTCGATACAACGTACAATTTTGAAAGCAAAATGTACGTTATATCAAAGTTACCCTGTATATATCGGGCCTGATTCTCGAATACACTTCACGGTTGAAACGCAATAAACGGCACGCCATTGAACTACGTTTTACGAGTTAGTGATGTGTTGAAGATAATGATGAGTTTTCAGGCAGAATGAGCACTTTTCAAATAAAAAAAACATTAATGAAAATTAACTTCTTCGTATCAAACTGGTATTCAATGTGAGTGGAAAGCTTTGTTTCTTCATGTGATATAATAATCTCATACAAAAATTTCATCTGAAGATAATTTCATATTATAATGATAAGTTAAGTGGAAAACTAATCTCGTATCCAGATGTGGGCACCGTACCGTTGTCATCGCGGATACGTTTCATTCCGTTTCCACCGTGAAGTGTATTCGAAGTGTATTCGAGAATCAGGCCCATCATTTCAATTGACCTTTAAAATAAATATAATTTCACAAAAGATTTTTGAACCCGGGTCGGGATCTGCGAAGACAAATTTATAACGATTTCGTGATACATTTTTTCTAGCCAATTTGTACAGCTTGAACTTGAGTAGACTCTACACTATTCGAATGCACTTCGTGATTCACCGGAGATAGCATAACTTCACAAAATATAATTTAGTGAAGTCATCTATCCACATTGTGAAAAATTTGCTAACTCGAATTTTAGATTATCAAAGATGACGCAAACTACAAAAATGTTATAATATATTCGAATAGAAAATTATAAAAAAAAACAAACATTAAAACATTTTAAAATCAAAACAGAAATTGGGAATTGGTTGCCTTCTCAGAATGGCAAGGATGGAAACATAAAAAAACTTAAAAATTGAAAACTTCAAAAGTGTACAAATGTGAAAAGACGCCATGCACAAATCATAGTTACATATAGTAAGAGACGCAGCCTTGAAAGCGTAAAAATCTAAAAATTTAATAAACAAAAAAAAAAAGGAAAGCCAAAAATCGAAAAATTAAATAAAAATAAGTTCAAAAAAAATCTTCAAATCCCAAAATCTAAAGAAGGAAATGAGAAACGTATAAATCTGAAAATACAAGCTAGACAAATAGTAAAAATAAAAAACCATAACATGCAAAAATTGAACAATTAGTCAAGAAAAAAAAAAGATTTTGTGAAAATGTCACACTCTGTAACGTAAAGATGTAATATAATCCAACATTTAAAAATATTGAAAAACATAAATTGAAATTAAAATTTACAAATCAAAAGATCTAAAAAAAACAAAAATCAAAAAAATAGAAGAAATTGAAAACAGGAAATTTTAAATATAGAAACTAGAAAATACGGCAATTCGAACAAACAAAAATCAATAAATTCAATTAAAATGTTAACAAATCTAAAAATGTAGAAATCTCCACATCCTAGAATCTAGGACAATTAAACAAAAAAAAGAAACATACAAGGGTAGATGAATAAAAAAAATAAAAAAGGAATAATAAAAATACGTTTTTTTTTTAAATAAACTTTTAAATTGTCAAATCAAAAATTCTCAAATCTAAAAAAATCAAAATTAATTTTAAATTTTAAAAATCAAGATCTAAAAATCTAGAAAAGAAAAATAGGAACAATCGAAAATATTGAATAATAGAAAAATCTAATAATCGAACACTTAAATCAAAAAGTCGAATAATCTAATTGAAAATAAATCTTAAATTTAAAAATCGAAATATTAGATCTAGAAAAAAATAAAAATGTAGATTCGAAATAAAATTGATAAAAAGGTCTTGAAAAAATAATTGGAAAAATGTAAAAATCTAGAAATCGAAATATAAAAAGCAAAATTTTAAAACGTAATGAAGAAATCAAAAAATCAAAAAAATTAAAAAGGTAAAAACTTGAAGAGTCAAGAAAAACTAAATATGTATAAATATGCAAAAGTCTGAAGATCAAGAAATTTTAAACATTTTTGAATTCTCAATTAAATTTATAGATTTATGAATTTGTTTCTTTTAAATTAAAAATTTTATTTAAATTTTAAATTTTTTGTAAATTTATTTTTTTCCTAAATGTATATTTTTTTTATTTTTTGATTAAGTTTTTATATTTTTGATCATTGTCTATCATTGAATTGTATAATTTTTAATTTTTCTATCGTTCAGATTGTAGTATTTCTAGATTTCATAATTTTTACAGTTTCTTTGCAAATTTTAGAATATAGGAGCTTGGGAATTTTAGAAGTTCAGAAGTTTTGAAATTTGGAAATGGAAGATTTTTAAAATTTAAAAATTCAAAAATGGAGAATAGACAGAATCAAAATTGAAATTAATGAAGTTCAAAAATATAAATAAAATCAAAAACTTTAAAATTTTTGAATTAAAAAAAATAAAAAACGATGTGTTAATAAACAATTTCTAACATTTTTGAACTCCTACTTAAATTTATAGATTAATGTTTTTATGAACTTGATTCTTGATATCGAATTTTTATTAAGGTTTTTTTAAATTAAAACAAACAAAAATTTGAACATTTAAAAATTAAAAACAAAAATTAAATGAAAGAAATACACGAACAGTGAAACTGAAAAAAAAGAATTCATGATTCTACAATTTATAAAAATAGAAATTCAGAAATTAGAAATAGTCAAAAAATTTAAAAATAAAAATTTCGAAACTCAAATGTACAACATTGAAAAAAAAATAAGAATCCATTATTTGAAAATTTGATGACTCAATCATTTAAAAAATTGAAGATGAAAACATATAAACATTTCATAATTTAAAAGTACAAAAAAATTTAGAAAATTAAAGTTTCGAATTAAAATATTGAAAGTTTCATATTTGAAAAATTGAAAATTTAAGAAAATTCAAAATTAATAATTCGTGAACTTGAACAATTTTTTTTTAATTTTAAGTTATTTAAATGTGAAAAATCACCCCCCTTGGGTGATTTTTCGATTTTCAGAAAACTCAAACTTTGACTGCTTTGCGCCACTCTCCCTTAAGTCCGATCGAGCTGAACTTTGGCATAGGGTGTTTTTTCGAGGTGGTGAACATTTTGTATAGGGTACCTTTTTTAAATTTTAGGGTCTATTCTCATACATTCATTGGCTCCCTAATATATATACATATATAATATTGAAAAACTCGTTTAAAAGGTTTAAAAATTGAAAAATTCGGTAATTTAAAAAATTTAATTTGGATATTTTCAATATTCAAAAATTTGAGAAAATTCGAAAATCAATAAATTTTAAAATTTAAATTTTTTTATTTTTTTTTCATTTCTTCAATTTTTTTCAATTAAAGAAATAAAAAAAAGTGAAATCAAGAAAATTCCAAAACTCTGAATTTTGTTTGAAATTTGTTTGGAAATAAAAAAAAATCTTAAACGGAAACGTTGAAATTAAAAAAAAAAAAACAAAAAAGTCTGGAAATTGTAAAATTTTAAATCGAAAAACTTAATAAAAATAAATTGGAACTTTCATAACCTCAAAAATTTAAAAAAAATAAGTAAGGAATTAAAAAACTGAAATGAATTACTGAAAACCCGAGAAAATCATTCAAAAAACTGAAAAAGGCAAAGATTTCAAATATAAAATTGATGTTTTAGGAACTTGAAGTTAAAAAAATGAAATTTGAATAATTGAAAACTTATTAAGAATTCATCATTTAAATATTTTTTAAAGTACAATTTAAAATTTGAAAAAGTCAAAAATGAAAAAAATTAATTACGAAATTCAAATGTACAATATTAAAACAAAAAAAAAAAAGAAATGATAAGAATTGATGATCAAAATAAGAATTTGAATCAAATGAAAAAGTAAAATTTTGGAACACATAAAAATATCATACCTTGAAAAAAAAATAAATTTAAATTGAAAAAAATCAATATTACAATAGAAAATTTGAGTAAATAAAAAGAAATGATGATTCGAGGTTTTGTAAGTTAAAAAATGGTTTTTTTTTCATTACTTCATTAAAACGTGAAAAAAATGTCAAAATAAAAAAAATCAAACAGTAAAAAACTCAGAAAAGTTGAATAATTTAAAATTAAAAATATGATATAATAAAAAAATTGAATTTAATATTTTATTATTTTTAGTTTTTGATTTTTTCTATTATTATTTTTTTTTTATTGAAATGGTTCTATTTTTTGAAAATTTCGTTAAAATTGCGGAACTTTTCAATTGCTGAACTTGAAAAAATACTGAATAAGAGACTGGATAAGAGGCGTATTTTGAAATTTGATAAATTGAATGATTTGATTTTTTAATATTATTTTCTTTAATTTAGTACAGCTTTCATTTTTTTAAAATATTCATTCAATATTTTTCGTTTCCATTTTTTGAATTTTTGTTCAAAGATTTTTGAACTTTTGGATTTGGAATGAATTTTTGTCGGTTCATTTTATTGTGGAGGTATTCTCTCGGTTGCTTCGTCAGGTTATTAAAATTGAATCTTTTGTAAATGATAAGAAGTTTGCTCTTAAATTGACATGTTTAATCAAAAATAACGGCAAACACAAATCGAATATGGTTTCTTTGGAAACAGCTAGAAAAACAGCGGAAGCAAAATTTTGAAAAGTTTGAAACTATGGTTTTGTAATTTTTATGATGTACACGAAAATGTCGTTTCCATATGATCATTTCGTTCCATCAATATCATCTTAGCATCGATATGATGATGCCGCCCTCCGTCGCTTTTGACATTTATCCCGGCGACAGCACAAAAACTAAACACAATTTGAGTCGTGTTTCTGATCGATCATCTGCAAACCGGGGGCAGGGGTAAAGTGCAGCACAAATGCTTGCTCGTAGCACCTGTAGTAATACCAACCTGTGGCATTCCCATGGCGATGGCGCCGAATCGAACAAAGGACTGACGGTGGGTGTTCCATCATCCTCCGGTGAACTCCGCCTTTTGCACGCTTTCACATAAAAATTGCACTGCAAAAACCTGTAAGGGCATTGCTGCTGCTGCAGGTCTCTGAATGACGCTATGTGCAACTCTCGTTCGAAAAAAAATCTCTATCCTCATAAAAGTTCACCCAAGAAGTATTGATGCGCTCGGGCCATGTCTGTTATTGTTGGCTCGTGGATATAAACAACACACTTGAACTGGAGATAGACCGGCCATAACTCAGGGGCAGTGTAAACGATTACCTAAAAACACGAATTTATCGATTTCCAAACATTCGATCGAACATTGTCGAAATCTGAGAAAAATACGTTCTTTGCACTTGGTTCAGCCAATCACGTTTCGCATTTTACCGTGACGAAAATGTGCTAAGCCACCACCGCTGATATACCGGTGATATCGATATCACCAATGCCAAACAACGTCGTGTTTTTCACTTTATGAGCAATAAAACGGCACAAGCAATAAGCGTTGAACGCGTATGTAATTTCATGCCAATTCCTCCCGTCGCGCTCCGCTCCGAGGACCTCAGTCGTCTCCAAAATATGTGTGTTTGTTTTCGAACATCAACAAACAACACCGGCGAGACGCACAGTGTGTGTATAATCAAAATATTTGAACTGACACCAACGCGGGGTGCACAAGACAGCGGCGACGACGGATTTTATAGGAGAAAGTGTTTTCTTTCTTCCTCTGACCCTGAATGTGTGCAAACAGTATCCATGGTACCACCTATTGACTCAAGCTGCTACCCCTCCTGTACAGAATGTTTACGAAACGCGCACCGCGAGAGGGGCATCAAATGTCATCGAAAATGAGAGTGCTAATAAAACATAGGGGTAGTGGCGGCAAAGTGGTCACCTGCTTGTTTGGTAGTATAACTATTGACTATAGATGCCGTATTGATAGTCCCCTAATGTTTGAAGAATTTAATGACTTTTGAGTCACCCTGTACTTCAGTACAGCCGTCGCATGTCAAAATATGAATAAAAACAGAAATTGTTCTCTCGGTAGCCATTCGACCGTAGTTCTGTGCGCATGGTGTCTAAGGAATTTCTCGTGAAATTTAGTTTATTCAATCTGATATATTGGACAAATCATCAGTTTGGACGATTGTTCACATATTCTAGGAGAGGTGAATAGATGTTTTGTTCAATCTCAGCGACTAGTTAGCATAGAAATTACTTTGATGTTTGGGGGTAAAGTGGTCATAGGTGAATGTCGACTTACAATGTAGCAATTTACTAAAGCTGGTATACCGCATCGCATTCTGCTCTTGAAGAGGATCCTTTTGTGGCTTTCACCCTGAATAAACATGCCACTCCAACTAAACCAAGCCTCATTATGCGGAATGTTGTTTGTTCCATACTACGTTTTTGTATGCATAAAGGGTGTGTCACATCAGATTGCATCACGGAAAAAACGCTGTAGAAATTTAATTTTTAGGAATTATATCTTCAGCTTTCGTTTATAATCAGATAAGAGTGTATAGATCACGTTGGCCATGCTTCACTGTCAATTTTTCGTAAATTTGGAAAAATGTCGTCGAACGAAAAAGAGCGTCGTGAATTAATCCTGTGCACTCATTTCGAGAATCCGGAGTTGTCACATCGGGACATCGGTAAGATGCTGGGAGCAGAGTACTAAAACGATACTTCGAGTACCTAACCATCGACCGGAAGGTGAAGAACGGCAAAAATGGATGCTCCGTCAGTGAAAAAGATCACAAGCGCGTAGTTAAGCAGTTTAGACGTGATCCGAGAAGTTCGGTCCGGGATGTCGCCAATAAGCTAAATTTGTCAAGTTCATTCGTCCAGCGGACCAAGCAGCGGGAGGGCCTGCGTACATACAAGGTTCAGAAGGCTCCTAACCGCGACGAAAGGCAAAACATGGTGGGGAAGACGTGAGCCCAGAAGCTGTACACCGAAATGCTGACGAAGCCGCATTGCCTGGTAATGGACGACGAAACCTACGTCAAAGCGGACTTTCGTCAGCTGCCGGGCCTGTTGTTCTTCTCCGCAGAGGACAAATTCAGCGTTCCGGAGGAAATTCGCAATCAAACTATCTATCTAAGTTTGCCAAAAAGTACATGGTGTGGCAAGCGATCTGCTCTTGCGGAAAGCGGAGCGCCCCCTTCGTGATGACCGGCACGGTAAACAGGCAGGTTTACCTTTAGGACCCAGCAAACATTAAATCGCATAACAAGCGTATATATAACATCATATGCCCTAAAATTTGGTTGGCATATAATGCGCCTAACTGGCATATGCATGCAAAAGTGGAGGCCATATACATACATGGCAAATGCTTACCGAATTTGTTTGGATGAATATGCAACTTTGACCGGCTATAATAGCGACTTGTGCCATACTCATATATGATTTATTACAGACATAGAAAAAAAAACAAATGGCGCTAAATATTTTCGTGAAATGTTTATTATAGCCTCACGAATCGCCATTTTTATATATGAGTATTCATGTTTGTAGAAATTATAATTGTTTGATTGACTTGTGTTGGGAGTGGAATTGAATGTTTAAAATGGCACAGATTGATGTTTGGTGAAAACTGCTCCGATATGGGTTCGAACTCCGGTCGTCTGGATTATCATCCACCAGCTATCTCGCGCGGCTATCTGAAATTTAATTCAACAGCGGTTAAAACTTTCGAGTGCATCAGCATTTCATTGACATTTCAATATGATGTAATATGTCCTTTATTAGGATCTAATATGATTTACTGTTTCATGATTTTCTTCAGCATGCAACACGATTTACTACAGTACTGAATCGATTTAAATTATACGCTTATACGACACACAAACTGCATCAGTGTAATATACGCATATGATGCGGATTAAATATATTTTACGACAATGTACATCATAAAATTGATGTTTATTATACCGATATGCGACTTAATTTGATAATGGTATATAGAATCGAGTTTTTACATTTTATGCTATTTCAAATATACACGATACATACTTTGATTGATATCATATGCGATTATGATTTATTCGGATTTCTTGTAAGACTTGGCACGTGCAAAATTATACGATTTAATGTTTGCTGGGGAGTGCCTACTGAAGCGCTTACTACCACTATTGAAGCAGCACGAGGGCCCGACCATCTTCTGGCCGGATCTCGCTTCGTGCCACTATTCAAAGGACGTGTTGGAGTGGTACGAAGCCAACGGGGTCACCTTCGTGCCAAAGGAAATGAACCCGCCCAACGCACCGGAGCTTCGCCCAATAGAGAAATATTGGGCGATTATGAAGCAGGCCCTCCGGAAGAACCCAAAAGTTGTCAAATCGTAGGCGGACTTCAAGAGAAAATGGATTTCTGTTCAGAAAAAAACTACAACCTGACGTTGTACAGAACCTTATGGACGGGGTAAAGAGGAAGGTGCGAGCATACGGGCTTGGGGTCGAAGTATGAATAAAAAGAAAATGCCAAAAGTTGTTTAATAGTTTTTATTTTACTGTCTAAAATTTTCAAAAGGATCGGTCTACTGGGCGAATTTCTACAGCGTTTTTTCCGTGATGCAATTTGATGTGACACACCCTTTAGGAAAATTTTAATTGAGACTCTAGTTCAGGGGTTCTCAAACTGTTTTGGGCAAAAGACCCCTTTTCCAGAATTAAGTCATACCATAGGCAAATTTCTTTGAAAATCCTATCTAGTTTTTTTCTTACTGAATAATTATCAATTGAGGGGCTTAGAATGAAAGGGGTGTAAGTGATTTGATCAATTTCTCTATATCGACTCTCTCTTTTGGTCATAGCTTAGCCTCAAATACATTCCCAGCTGTATTTGACAATGTGGAAGATAGGTCAGAACCTCACCTATCAGATTCTATAGCAAACTTAAATTGAAACGTTTTTGCAATTGAGTTATTAACTAAAGAAAAAGTTGATGAAGAGAAATCGATCAAGTCACGTAAACCCATTGCATTCTACGCCCCTCAATTTGAAAGCATTGCGGTTGGTTAAATGAAAAAAAATGACATTATTTTCTCACGGAGGCGATCTGGCGCAGTGGTAACATTCGTACCTCTCACGCAAAAGGTCACGAGTTCAATTTACACTCCCGACATTTTTCCAAAAATGAAAGTAATGTAACAAATCAGCTAAAAGCGTTGAAAGACACTAAAATACAGAAAAAAAAATTCTCATGATATGTAACTGTGATATCCACGGAAATAAGAATACTCAAAGCGTTACTTATAATAATGTTTATTCTATTCTTGTATAACGTTGCGTCTACAATTCAACTCCTTTGACAACTGACTGAGGGGTCAGTCAACGGTTTTCTCTCTACGATTACATCATTACAGTAACAAAATAAATAGAGATAAAATTAAGTAAATATAAATTGTAGTAAATAATTATTAATACAAATTACTCATAAACATAAAAACATTGAAATCGCAAACTACCAAAATATCAAAATTGTCGAATTTTTTGCAAAAGTAATATCTTTTTCAAAGAAACCTACCTCATAAGCTTCAATTTGATATGTCGATCATCTAAATCGGTCCAGTAGTTCAGAAGTTATGAATTTTTGTAGTGGAAAAAAGGGGAAAAATTTGTTTTTTCGAACCATCGGTCAACTTTGAAAAACCATATCTCAAAAACTAAAAAAATTGCACCGCTAATATCTAGATATGTTATGTAAAAAATCCTCAGCTTTCAAGAAAAAATATTTTAAAAAACCGCGCCCTCTAGTCCAAAGTCATGAAAACAATAAAAAAACGACTAAAGGGTGTGTCACATCAAATTGCATCACGGAAAACACGCTGTAGAAATTCGCCCAGTAGACCGATCCTTTTGAAAATTTTAGACAGTAAAACAAAAACTATTAAACAACTTTTGGCATTTTCTTTTTATTCATACTTCGAGCCCAAGCTTGTATGCTCGCACCTTCCTCTTTACCCCGTCCATAAAGTTCTGTACAACGTCAGGTTGTAGTTTTTTTTTTTAACAGAAATCCATTTTCTCTTGAAGTCCGCCTCCGATTTGACAACTTTTGGGTTCTTCCGGAGGGCCTGCTTCATAATCGCCCAATATTTCTCTATTGGGCGAAGCTCCGGCGCGTTGGGCGGGTTCATTTCCTTTGGCACGAAGGTGACCCCGTTGGCTTCGTACCACTCCAACACGTCCTTTGAATAGTGGCACGAAGCGAGATCCGACCAGAAGATGATCGGGCCCTCGTGCTGCTTCAATAGTGGTAGTAAGCGCTTCTGTAGGCACTCCTTAAGGTAAACCTGTCCGTTTACCGTGCCGGTCATCACGAAGGGGGCGCTGCGCTTTCCGCAAGAGCAGATCGCTTGCCACACCATGTACTTTTTGGCAAACTTGGATAGTTTCTGCTTGCTAATCTCCTCCGGAACGCTGAATTTGTCCTCTGCGGAGAAGAACAACAGGCCCGGCAGCTGACGAAAGTCCGCTTTGACGTAGGTTTCGTCGTCCATTACCAGGCAATGCGGCTTCGTCAGCATTTCGGTGTACAGCTTCCGGACTCGCGTCTTCCCCACCATGTTTTGCCTTTCGTCGCGGTTAGGAGCCTTCTGAACCTTGTATGTACGCAGGCCCTCCTGCTGCTTGGTCCGCTGGACGAATGAACTTGACAAATTCAGCTTATTGGCGACATCCCGGACCGAACTTCTCGGATCACGTCTAAACTGCTTAACTACGCGCTTGTGATCTTTTTCACTGACGGAGCATCCATTTTTGCCGTTCTTCACCTTCCGGTCGATGATTTGGTTCTCGAAGCATCGTTTTAGTACTCTGCTGACCGTGGATTGGACGATTCCCAGCATCTTACCGATGTCCCGATGTGACAACTCCGGATTCTCGAAATGAGTGCACAGGATTAATTCACGACGCTCTTTTTCGTTCGACGACATTTTTCCAAATTTACGAAAAATTGACAGTGAAGCATGGCCAACGTGATCTATACACTATTATCTGATTATAAACGAAAGCTGAAGATATAATTCCTAAAAATTAAATTTCTACAGCGTTTTTTCCGTGATGCAATTTGATGTGACACACCCTTTACATCCAATAATTACGAAAATAAAATCCATTTTTTGCAAGTTCAATATTTTGAAATAAAAGGATAGCTGGCTTCAATTTGATATGTTGATCATTTGAATTGGTACAGTGGTTCCAAAGTTATGAATTTTTGAAAAATGTCATTTTTGGGAAAATCTGGGAAAAAAAAATGAGTGTGTTATATCTATGATATAACCGCATAGTTAACGTGGGACTCTCTTAGCTTAGCAATCATTGGTTTGTTTTGATAAAATTTTTGATTGCAACAATTTTCGAATTCAATGGAATTCAATATATTTGCGTTATGAGTAAAGATATTGAATAAATGCCATGTAATATATCAATTCATGCATTGTGATAGATTATGTTCTTCGTTACAAGTAAATTTAATGACAGTCCTTTTACGTTTGGTTTGGGAATTATCAAACGATCATTTCATTTTACATTTCCCTCTGGAGTCTGCATCTCTTAAGTGTACGTATTTCTCGAAACGCGAATATGCTTGATTTGATGAATTTCAGGCACTCAGTTTCGATTTTGACATGTACGTCGAACGCATATTGTTTAATCAATAGGCGTTATCGCAGCTAATGGTTATCAGCATATTGCCTAATCATCAAATGGTATGCGTAGAAATTCAATGAGCAGAAGATATGAAGGCATATCATTCAATGCAATCTTAAATAACCGAGCCAAAGCGTTGTTTTCGTACCCGCTTTTGTAATCCGTGTTAGGAAAACACTTTTCGGAGTGCAAAAAAAAAACATTCGGGTGCAGAAGTACCCCCGGCTTGCATTAATCAACAACTCCAACAGTTTCTACTTTTTATACTATAGAGGCTTTAAACTTGGAAGTTCATTCGTTACTAATGTCTGCACGATTATCCCAGGTTCCTAAGTTTAGAAGACCGTGTTAAGGAAACATATTATAGTCTGCACAAAGGCAAGCGAGTACAAAAGTACTCGCAGTTTGCATTTATTTGCAAAGCCGATTTCCCCAGACATCTTGGTTTTGAAGTCTGTGTTAGGCAAACACATTTCAGTCGGAACAAAAATGTCCCCGACTTGCATGTATTCGCATTGCCGATATCCCCAGACACCTTGGTTTAGAAGTTTGTATTAGGTAAACACATGTCAGTCGGAAAAAAATACCCCCGACCTGCATGAATATGCAATGCCAATTTCCCCACGCTCCATGGATTTTAAGTCTGTGTTAGGGAAACACATTTCAGTCGGAACAAAATACCCCCGACTTTCATTTATTTGCAATGCATATTTCTCTAACGCTGCTTGGTTTTGAAGTCTGTGTTAGGGAACACATTTCAGTGAGAACAAAAGTCCCCATACTTTCATGTGTTTACAATGCCGATTTCCCCAAGGCTGCTTGGTTATGATGGATGTGTTGGGGAAATCGTAGATTGAGCCAATCAAAACGAGTCAGTTAGGACGTTTAGATAACGCCTAACATTTTACATTAATTCAATTGTTTATCTACTGAAAAATAACATTTTACTTATCGCGATAGATGCGTAGAAATATTCCCTATCAATTGATGCAAACATCTTTCCGATCCAGTGAGAAATGTTCGAGTTATAAGCATTCGGAATCTTTCATTTTTTCCTGCATGTTTCGTGTTTTGGTTTTCATTTTACCCCCCATATACTCCGGTTAGACGTAGTCCCACGTCGAAACAATTTTTCGGACCACCCTTAAACGTGAATAAAGAACAAAACTATCACTTTTAATAGAAATCTGAAAACCACTTTATCGGTTTGGCATAGAATGGCATGCCTGAAGGACTCGTACGCTCAAACACATTAACTTGCACGAACCTGTTCACGTTTTTTTACTTGCCGAATTTTTCATCTTGTACTTTTTGTTCTTTTTTATTATCATCGCGTGCACACTCATTGTCTTGTTGAGTTTTTAAAATGTACAGCAATAATATTTTCTACTAAGATATTAGTCATTCTCAGGTTTGCCACATATACAAAATATTCTGTATTTTACAGTTTTTCTGCAAAGATACAGAATTTAAAGATATTTTTTTTTCAAATTCAAATTGCAATGTTCAAATAATTACAGTTATTTTCTCTGTCAACCTTCCTACTAATAAATTTTGTTTTTTTTTTCATCGTTGAGCCATGAAGATATGTACCTTGATTTATGAAAATGTTGAACCATTTGAAATGTCACCTCACTTCTCCATTCCTGCTAAGGATGTTTTTGGGACTCTTTTTGATAATTCCACATTCATCAGCGTGTGTTGAGTGAATATTCTCGCTTCACAATGCCAACAAAACAAAGTTCTGAAATCGATTGGCTTCCACAATGATAGACTCTATTTTGAAAACAATGTATCGGCTCAAGGAGGAGCGTCAAGGATGAAATTGACGGAAAATTTAGGAAAAGCAAAGTTCAACAAATGTATAAACATCACACAATTTATTATGAGAAAACTTTTTTTATGATTTATTTTGGTGTAACAAACCATAGATAAGAACCATAAATTTAAAATGTAAATATTTTTTTTTCCAACCCTGGTCATTCTTATAACAGGGTGGTTCACATAACACAACTTATGAAGCATCTTAAATATTCCAAATTAGAATTTGTGTTATTTTATAGGGATCGATATTCAGACCCCGTCGACCCCCAAAATCGATTTCCGTTTTTGTCGACCCCTGGGAAACCGAAATCGACCCCAGGGAGTCGATATCGACCACTTTGAGAAACCCTGCTCTAGGTGAATAGGCCAAGCTTATTTCATATATGTACCTACTATATCAAATATCATTTGAACAAATTTGGACGAAAAAACGCATAAATCTATCCCATTTGGCTTGATATGTGCGAGTGACCACTTTATCTCCAAGCAAAAATAATCTTCGATTTTTCACCTTTTTTTTTCAAATGATGAAAAGTGTACTATTTTGATAATTTTTATAATAAAAGCCTTGAACAACTTGAGCAACAATGAGCTGAACTATATTATTCTTCGAGAAACGGGAATTGAAGCGGTATGTGGATGCTGGAAATGGGCATATTACTTAGGGTGACCACTATGTCCCCACCTCCCCTAATCTGAATCCGATAATTAGGTGCTGACTCGCCGCTTTGTTTATTTCCTCCAGACGCCCTGGATGCGTTCACCGAGCTCAAGGAGGACCGGTTCGAGATCCACATCGAGCGCACATCCGCCGGCCTCGGACTCAGTATAGCAGGTGGCAAGGGTTCCACCCCGTTCAAGGGCGATGATGAAGGTATCTTCATTTCCCGCGTGACCGAGGGCGGTCCGGCCGATCTGGCAGGGCTACGAGTAGGTGACAAGGTATGTGACGCGCGTGTGTGTGTGTGTGTGTGTGTGTGTGTAACATGAAATGTATTATAATAGCCTCATCCGCTTCTTGTCGATAGGTACTTAAAGTAAACGGTATCTCCGTGGAGGAGGCCGACCATTACGATGCAGTGGAAGTGCTGAAGGCGTGCGGCTCAGTTCTCGTGCTCTACATCGCAAGGGAGGTAACCCGATTAATTGGGCATCCGGTGTTTGATGAGAGTGGTTCAGTAGCGCAAATCAGTGTCGTCGAGCAACAGCAGCATCATGAAGCGCTCCATCAGCAGCCCCAGCAGCAGCAGCAGCAAAAAGTGATTGCAGCTCCAAATTCCGTTGCAGTTGAGCAGCAGCAGCAACGGTCACTAATGGGTGGAGGCATTGCAGATGGAGGAGGCGGAGGCGAAAATCCGCATCCGTCGTTCAACGTTGTCGGGCTGCCGAATGGGAATGCGGGAACTCCGGCCCCGATTAGTTTGCTGAACGGAAATGAAATTACCCACAAGGTTATCCTGCACACGACACTCATCCGGGACCAGATCGGGCAGGGTTTGGGGTTCAGTATAGCCGGCGGCAAGGGACACGCCCCGTTCAAGGATGGCTCCGAGGGAATCTACATCTCGAAGATAACCGAGAATGGGGTTGCCCACAAGGACGGTAAGATTCTGGTGGGCGATCGTGTGCTGGCGGTGAGTTTACGATGCTTTTATTTTTGAACCTAAATAATCTGCATTTCTCGCATTCCTGACAGATTAATGGAGTTGACATCACCAACGCCCACCACGACAATGCGGTCCAGCTGTTGACCGATCATCAGCGCTTCGTGCGGCTGGTGGTCCAGCGTGAAGTGAAGGGATCAATGGATCTGCCAGCTAGTCCGCGGAGTCCAATGACAAAGGTTCTCAACCCCAGCGGGTACATGGCAAATAGACCAGGTTAGTTGCTTTCCCGGTTACAGTAAAATGGTCCGAAAAATAACCGAAATCTAAATTTAGAGCTTTGTAATATATTTTACGTTGCATCGATTTTACAACACGTATAAAATGTACCTGTTGTATTAGCTCCTTCGCGTACAATGTTATTTTCAAAAGACCAGACCAAATTTGCAAACGCTTCGATGGGTCACGCATCGAGTAATTCCCTACTCTGCTGAGCGTCTTAGCGCTTTATGATGTGCAAGCCCACCACGAGAGAGATTCGATGTTGTACGTTTTGCCACAAACATTTTAGAAAACAACAAAGAAACTCAAAAATCATCCGAGAAAACTTTAAGACCACCAAGACTGCAAAATGCAGGAGACTTACAACTCCTAACTCAGAGGTTCTCTCCTGAAAGTTCTACTACAAGAAACCCTTGTCCCTGTTCTTGAAAAAGCATCGCAGAACATAGTTAGATCTACAAAGAAGTATCCGTAAGGATATGACGTTCAAAGAGCATACGATAACCTCGAGTTTGTCGATCTTAGATGTTGAAATTATCAAACCATTTGCACAATCATAAGGCGGTGATACAAGAGATCGAGCCCATACCCATGATTTTGTTTTCCTCGCTTCTTTTAGATGGAGAATCTCTCTGAGGACACATCAAAAAGTGTTGCTAACTTTATGTTCTATATCGCATCACATTACTGTATGTGATCCCAGCAAACATGAAATCGTATAAAATGCCATAATTGGAGGCGATATACATACATCCAAGCCACATTTGGGTGATATCTGATACATGCAAAAGTGAAAGTGATATGCGAATATGTCATGTTATATGTGTATTAGCGAAAATGGTCATGTCAAATTTGAAAAACCGACATTTTGTTTATTGGCCCAAAAAAATTACCTGTGCAAATTTTCAGCTCAATCGGACAAGATTTAGGGGTGCCGCAAAGCGCTCAAATTTTTTTTTTCGAGATGACACCAGATCTCGACGTTTTATGCTTTTTTAAGCCATTTGGCAGCGAAAAAAAAAACCATTTTCCAAATTTCTTTTACTCCCCCTTGAAAGATTTTTGAGGAGCAAAACATCAAAACTGTAAGCGCTTTGAGGCACCCCTAAATCATGTCCGATTGAGCTGAAACTTTGCACAGGTCAATTTTTTTTGGACCAATAAACAATATGTACATGGTCGGTTTTTGAAATCCGATGATGAATTTTTTTCCATACATCCATTGCCACCCTAATGTGTATACAAAGTCGCATTGTATCGCTGAACGATACTTCTTACACTGATATGCGATTTGACCTGACAATGTTAATGTTACATATGTAATCTATATATATAAAAATGGATTTCTGTCTGTCTGTCTGATTCTTATGGACTCGGAAACTACTGTACTAATCGACATGAAAATTGGTATGTAGGGGTTTTTGGGGCCGGGGAAGGTTTTCATGATAGTTTTCAGACCTTTCTAAGGGGGGGCTGCCATACAAATGAAACACAAATTTCTACATTACTCGAGAATTTATCAAGCAAATAAAACGAAATTTGGCATGTGAAGGTTTTATGGTGCAATAAATGTTTCTATGGCAGTTAGACATTCCACCCCCCTCTCTAAGGGGGGTCTACCATACAAATGAAACATAAATTTCTGCATTACTAGAGAATTAATCAAACAAACGAAACCAAATTTGGCATGTGATGGTTTTAGGGTTCAATAAATGTTTTTACGGTGGTTAGATACTCCTCCCCCTCTCTTGGGGGGGGGGGTTGTTTTGCCATATAAATGAAACACAAATTTCTGCATTACTCGAGAATTAATCAAGCAAACGAAACCAAATTTGACATGTGGAGGCTAAGGATGCAATAAATGTGTCTATGGTGGTTCGACACTCCTCTCCCCTCTCTTAGGGTGGGCTGTCATATAAACGAAAAACAAATTTCTGCATAACCCGAAAACTAATCAAGCAAATGGAGCCAAATTTGGCATGTGATGATTTTAGGGGACACGAAATATTTCTGTGGTGAATAGACACTCCTCCCCCCTCTCTAAGGGAAGAAGAGGGGAGGGTCTGTCTGTATTCTATCATATTTTCTGTATGAAACATTTATTCCATGTAACGGAGAAACATGTTATTTGCAAGTGGTTGAAAAATCCTGAACGAGAATTATGTCTGAAAATAATCTGATATTATAATGATGTGTTTTGATAGAAGTACTAGGAATTTTATAGTAAAAGTTAAATTCAACGGGGTCGATTAGAAGATCAATCAATGAACGATTGCGAACGAAGCGATTGGACTCATAAACTTGCGCTTAGTAAGAAAACGTGAATGTTTAAAGGTATTGATAACAAAACACATATTTCGGACGGGACAAAGTTTGCCGGGTCAGCTAGTATGTTATATATGTTAAATAATATATAATATGTTATGTTATAATATAATATATCTGTTAAATAATATATAAAATGAATATAATGTACTATATAATGCCGCACATAACGATATTAGAATGATGCTTATACCCACCCATCGGTCCATCAGTGATATAGAAAATCGCGTTTTGGCATTTTATACGATTTCAGACGCACATGATGCATCCTTTGATTGATATTTAATACGATTGTAATTTGATACAAATTTAAATGCGATCTAGCATGTGAAAAAGTTATACGATTTGACCTTCACTGGGATCTTGGGTAAAGCTGTTTCAAATTGATTAGGGTATATAGAAAAAAATAACAGTATAAAACAACACAACGTGAAAAAAATACTCTAAATTAGACCTCAAAACACGGACCATATTGGTCATGTGGAACTACGAAAATAATTCATCCAATTCGCTTGTTCACATCTAATATTATTTTTTGGAGAGCGACGATGAAATTTTAGAATTAGTTTTGGCCGGCCTGAAGAGGGCCAATTTTTTGCGTGAGTTTTTATCCGAAGACAAAGTCAACCGTAAACATTCCACTTTCCAGTATTTTTTTTGCATCGTTGTTAACAAAAGAACAGAACAAAAATCACTGCTCTGAGTTGTGAACGAGATAGATGGTTTTGCAGCAGCAAAGGCGCTATTAACAGATCAACAGATCAATTCTTACTCAAAAACTGAATTTTATATTAAAAACTTTTATATCTCTAAACCCTCCTTCAAAGAAACACTTAGTAATATGTGCTCAAAACTGGACTTTTTGTGACGAAACTTATATTAGATATTTAAATTTGTGCCCCCAATATGTTCTCTAACGAAACTGTCAAAGCTTAAGGTAGTGAATTTCAATTTTTTCTGAGTTTTTCTAACACTTTTAGAATTTTCCCGATTTTTCTTGTTTTGATGCTTGGGATTTCTTAAACTTTTTTCTGATTTCGTTCCATTTTTTCAGATTTCTTATGAGTTCGTCTGAAACTTTCTGAATTTCATGTAGGGGAACCGCGGGTAATACGGACAGTGGAGGTAATATGGAAAGGTGGTTGATTTGTATAGTTACATTTTGAATTTCAGATTTCTGTTCATGAGAACACCTTCTACATGTTGTTCTATAATATTTAAGCCACCCTATGGCAATGAATACTGATCAAAAGTGGAAAAATGAAACAAAAACCGAATTATTGTACTGGTGGGGTAAAACGGACAGTTGGCAGTAAGAGTGAGATGGATTAATTCGATTTTTTCATCATTTAACGGACATTCGTGATGAGTTCCGACTTTGGTTGAATAAGATTATTCCTCTCGCGATCGATAAACCTTTACGCTTCATATATTACAAACCTGTCCATATTACCCCCACTATGTGTTCATATTACCCGTATCGAAAGAAAAAGTTGTACTTTTCGGTCTGTTTTAATTTCAGTAAAAAACATTGAAAAACACATTTTTTTGTCAAATATTTGGCCAATTAGGTAGAAAAACAGTATATTGAATTGCAAGGAACTGCATCAAAGTTTTGGGAAACATGAATTTCCAAAGATATTATTGAAGTTCTTCTTAACATGCCCGTTTTACCCCCACCGCCCCTACCTTCTCTTTTTTTTGACGTGGGACTACGTCTAACCGAAATATATGGAGGGTAAAATGAAAACCTAAACACAGAACATGCAGGAAAAAATGAAAGATTTCGAATGCTTATAGCTCGAACATTTCGTACTGGATAGGAGAGATGTTTGCATCACTTGATAGGGAATATTTCTACGCATCTATCGCAACTAACAAAATGTTGTTTTTCATTAGATAAACAATTGAATAACTGTAAAATATTAGGCGTTATCTAAACGCCTTAACTGCATCGTTTTGATTGGCCCGATTTACGGTTTCCCTAACACAGCCATCAAAACCAAGCAGCCTTGGGGAAATCGGCATTGCAAATACATGAAAGTAGGGGGACTTTTGTTCTCATCGAAAAATGTTCCCTAACACAGACTTTAAAACCAAGCAGCGAAATCGGCATTGCAAACACACGAAAGAGCCTAGAGGCGAGTGAACTGAAAAGTTTAAACCCTCTTAAAGCCAAAAAGAAGAAAAAGAACACACGAAAGTAGGGGGAGCTTTTGTTCCCACCGAAATGTGTTCCCTAATGGAGATTTCTAAACCAAGGTGCCTGGAGAAATCGGTATTTCAAATTCATGCAAGTCGGGGGTATTTTTGTTCCGACTGGAATGTGTTTCCCTAACACAGACTTCAAATCCATGAAGCGTGGGGAAATCGGCATTGCGAATTCATACAAATCGGGGGTATTTTTGTTCCGATTGAAATGTGTTTCCCTAACACAGACTTCAAAACCGAGGTTTCTGGGGAAATCGGCTCTGCAAATAAATGCAAACTGCGAGTACTTTTGTCCTCGCTTGCCTTTGTGTAGAGTGGAATATGTCCTAACCTAACATGATCTTCTAAACTTAGGAACCTGGGAAAATCGTGCAGCCACTAGAAGCGAATGAACTTCCCAGTTTCAAGCAAATTCGAGATTCGAGAAGTATGTACACTTTTGGGATGTAAACTTCAGAGGGAAATGTAAAATAAAATAATCGTTTGATAATTTTTTTTGTTGTCTTTATTGGAAAGATTTTCAGCCTTAGGCTGGTTCATCAAACGTTTGATAATTCTTCCGTACATATATTTTGTTCTAGTCATCATACCAAACGTAAAAGGTCCGTCATTAAATTTACTTGTAACGAAGAACAATCACAATAAATGAATTGACTTTACACGGCATTTGTTCATTTTTTCACTCACAGAGCAAATATATTGAACTCAATTGAATTTGGAAACTGTTTCATTCAATCAAGAATTTAATCAATACAAACGAATGATTGCTAAGCTAAGGTAGTTCCACGTGAACCTTGCGGTTATATCATAGATATAACCCACTCATTTTTTTTCAGTCTTTTTTAAATTTTTGTGAATTTTCTTCTGAATTTATCTAAAATTTTCTGAGTTCGTTTGATGTTTTCTATATTTTTTGAATTCCATTTTTTATGCTTCTTCGTTTTGTTCTAATTTTTATCTGTTTTTTTTTATTTTTCACATTTTTGTTATTTTTTAGTATTTTCTGAATTTATCCTTATTCCTGATTTTTTCAACATTTTTCTGATTTTCTCCTGATTTTAAAAAAAAATTCTGAATTATTTCTGTTGGTGTTGTGCCAACGGATTACAGGGAAACTTCGATATAACGTACCCTCGTTATAACGTACCCTCGATATAACGTCACTCGATATAACGTACATTTTACCTCGATATAACGTACACATTTCCAAAGTGTGATGGAAAATTTTTTTTAATTTTTTTTTTTTCTGATAGAACAATGAATTGTCTGTATTGTGATTCTAAAACGAGTTTTGTACCTTCAATCAATTCCGAAATGCAGCTGATTTTGTGATTCCGGATTCTAAATGAACAGTACGAAGGGAAACATCATGAGAAAGGCTGGCTTCGTCTTCTGATTGAAGTTATTAATTAACTTTACTAAAACAGCAACACAATAATGTATTATAGACTACGTTTGTGACTACTTTATTATGCTTCGATATAACGTACAATTCGATACAACGTACAATTTTGAAAGTGAAATGTACGTTATATCGAAGTTTACCTGTAATTGTCACAAAAAAAACACATATAATGAGCTCTACTAATCTTAGGTTTTTATTCGCTTGGTAAACTTCACGTGGGATATGTATCACTCATGGAATCTAAAACTCGAATAGGGTGGAAATATACAGCTTCGCAATCTATGCGCTCGTGCTTGAATTGCGCAGTACTTGTGCCTACCAATCAGCATCGCGCCTAAAGTTGTGTTGGTCGTCTCTCGTTCCTTTCGTTATTCCTTTTCTGCCTTACGCGAGCTTGTCGGATGTTGCATGTTATAACATGTTTTCATGTGTTATCCTGTTCATATATATTGGAGGGAAGATTGCGAGGAGTGCATTATTTCGCCTTATTGCAAAATCCGTTCGCTCGCGCGAGAAATTTCGGCGGGTTCTGATATGTTCTGAATTTGTCTGAATTTTCTGATTTTGTTTGAACATCTTTGAACTTTGAACTAAATGTTTTCCTAATTTTTCAGATTTTTTCTGTCTTTTTCTGAATTTTCTTGCTTCTTTTTTATTTCCTCCAATTGATTTTTTTTGTCTGATTTTTTTCAGTTTTTTTAAGTTATTCAGAATGTTTTAAATTTTTCTAATTTTTTCTAAATTCACAATTGTGCACAATTGGATTAACAATGCCTACTATGATGTGACTGCAGAACACATGGGAAATCGTTTTTATTTCAAATTTCCCTATTTCCCTTCAACATTTTCTAATTTATTTTTTTTCTGTGTCATTTACCAGCCTACTCGGGTTACCGGCGTTCCATTGAAGATCCAGCCGAACTGATCCAGTCAGGAGAAACAATCATTCAACAAACCAAGTCGGGACCGGAGATGGTGCATACCACAACAGTTCACAAGGTAAATGAGGATCTCTCGCACAATATTCTAAGCACATTTACAACCTCACCTATACTTGTTGTCCAGCAATCATTACAACAATCACAACAGCAACAGCACTATCAACTACAACAACAACAACAACAACAACAACTGCAAAGCTCATTCGCACAATCACCAACATCAT
The DNA here is from genome assembly GCF_029784135.1 of Toxorhynchites rutilus septentrionalis. Lineage (NCBI taxonomy): Eukaryota > Metazoa > Arthropoda > Insecta > Diptera > Culicidae > Toxorhynchites > Toxorhynchites rutilus. The sequence goes on along the minus strand of NC_073744.1, from coordinate 188,948,287 downwards.
CATCATCATCATCATCACAGTTTTCACCACAACAACAATCACAGCAACAGCAACAGCACCATACAATGGCGACCGAATTGCAACAGTCGCAGCAACCGCAACAACAGGCGCCACTACCAGCCCCACGAAAAGTATTATCCCAAACGTCTGTAAATAACGGCAACCAAATTAGCAATGGTAGTAGTTCTAACAACATCATCAGCAGCAACAGCAACAACACAAACGGTAGTAGTAGCACTCCCCACCAGCAATCATCACCCTCATCCACATCATCGGCGACGACGACGACGTCGACTTCGACAACCGAAGCGGACACAATAATCAATGGTACAAGCAATAATAGTAGTATCGTAGCGAAGGAAAGTAGCGGCGAAGATTCGCAGGTGAGTGAGATTTGCGTGCGCGGTTTTGTGTAGTTCTGCCTGCCTTCCCCGTCTGTATAAACCGAATGCTAGAATGCAGTGTTTTCGACTCTGAATGTGTGTTACATGTGTTTTTTTTTTCTGCACGTCGCAATGTTGATTTTATAGCCCCTCCCCAACTACCCAACTACATGTTTGCTAACATTTTCTCGCGATGCTCGACGCGCCCAGTAGAAGTACATCTCTTGGTCTAGACGTTTTCTGTAGTAATTCGACAGGAAGATTCTTGGGTTCGTGATGATAAAGTTTAAGACCTGAAAAGAAAACGTCTAGTAGCTAACATTTGTACTAATATTTATCGTTAATGCATTATTTCATTGTGCCTTTTTCTTTTTTTTTCTTTTCTCTAATTCCATCGTAATTTATCATCACACGTGTTTTTGAATGTTCCCCCTTCAAAATATTACACGCATTCAAACCAAACAAAAAAATGCAATCCCATGTGCATCCCGGTATTGGCTTTCCTGTTGGTGCGAAACAAAAACAAAAAAAAACAATCAAACCTCTCACTTTAAACACGAACAAACAAAAACACGCACTCTGTGGCGTAACCGGATGATACTAAAATTCAAATAAAAATACATCGGACGCCGTTGGCACACACACACACACAGGCACTGGTCCGACCCATGACGAGTGCCGACTTCCAGGCGATGATCCCGTCGCACTTTATCAGCGGAGGCCGCCAGGTACGGGTGGAACGGTCAGGAGGAGGTTCGGGTGCTTCCGGGGCCCACTCGTCGTCGTCGGAGCATGGACCCTCGGTCACCGTGACGGTCCAGAAGGCCGTCCCGGACGTTCCGATGTTGCCGCCAGCGCCGACCGAGCTCGGCACCGTCACCGAGACGATCACAAAGTCGACCTTCACTGAGACGGTAATGACTAGGGTTACTGACAATCGGTTATTGGAACCACTAATCAGTGAGGTGAATACCCCCGTTTTTGCCTAAGTGAGAGAAAAAGAGACCCGGCAATCGTTTTGTTTTCACACTTTTATTTTCTCTATATCACCACAACAACAAGCGAGGACGCTTTTTCTTTTTTTTTTTTGGTTTTATTTTGTTGGTCTCTGTTCACCGTAGCACCGTGTGTTCATTTTTATTTCTCTGTGTGTTCATTTTTGTGTTTAAATTTGGGAATCCTTCTTCTGAATAGATTCAAAATTGTACTCTGGCTCCTATCTGTCTGTCTTATTTTCACGAGTTGCCTTTACTAAACAAATAGTTTTGGTGTACGGGTGCCCAAAGTTTTGTTTTTTAAGCTTTCAAATAAATCAGAATTTACAATTGTGAAATTTCACATTCATTATTCAAAATGTGTGAATCATAAATTTGAAATACGAGAAGAATCTAGAATCAAGAAATTAAAATGGTGAAATAAGAAGCATAATAAAGAAATTTAGTTTGAAACTTATTATTATAAAATCAATAGTCTCAAGTTTAGAAAAAAATAAAAAACAGAAAATTAAAATTCTCAAGTTCAAAGTAAAATTTAAAAAAAACTGAAATCAAACATTTTATCATTGGAACACAAAATCTATAATTCAGAACCTAAAATCAAGAATGGAAGAACGGAAGCAGTAAAAGTTGAATAATATACCTTCTGTAACACCTATCTCAGTCTTATAGAAAAAATTCGCAAGTCGTGTTTTTGCTGATCAACTGCGGAAACAATGAAGCCAGGTAAAAGGGCGTGGCTTTGTCGCAACCTTCTCTAGGCCGTTGAAAAAGCCAATTCCGGAAAGCAAGCTTAGAATCAACTCTCAGTCTTAGTGAATGATGTTGATCGCTCGCTGTCTAGAGCAATACTGCGATAGGAATCGCAAGTGGCATCTCTTAAACTCACACTCGCTGAATTGTCCCCGTTTCGTTTCGTATTTGCGTTGACGGCATCGAAAAAGATAATATGAATGAATGAATATTTTATGAATGCAAATTAACTTTTCCGTATCAAACTAGTATTCTATGTAAATCAAAAACACTCATTCAAAAATAGGGTCTGAATACAATAATGGGAGTATAGGAGTAATAGGAGTACCGGTAAGTTTCTTCGTTTTTTTTTCAAACATTAATGCTTTATTCGGCAAAAATGGTTACAAATTTAATATTCAAAGTATTGCCCATCGCTAGTCACAACTTTTTCCCGTCTTTCTGGCAAATCCCCGGATTCCTTTGCGGAAATAATCGGCCGGTTTGTCGGCTAACCACGAATCGATCCAATTTTTGACTTCATCAAAATTGGAGAAGTGCAGGTCAACCAGGCCATGTTGCATCGATCGAAAAAGGTTGTAATCGGACGGAGCAATGTCTGGAGAATACGGCGGGTGGGATAGGACATCCCATTTCAGCGTTTCCAACTATGTTTTGATCGGTTTCGCGACATGCGACCGAGCATTGTCGTGCTGCAAAATAACTTTCTCGTGTCTTTGCTCGTATTGTGGCCGTTCTTCATTCAGTGCACGGCTCAAACGCATCAATTCCGTGAGGCCGTCGATGTTGATGCATGGCCAGGGTATCCATACGTTGCCCGACGTTTAGGATTGTCGTAATGGACCCACTTTTCATCGCCAGTAACGTTTCGATGCAAAAAAAAAACCTTTCTTTTATGCCGTTGGAAAAGTTGTTCGCCCGTGGAAAAAACGACGTTCGACGTCTCGTGGCTTCAATTCATACGGTACCCAATGTCCTTATCTTTCGAATCATTCCTATTGCTTTTAAACGATCGGGTATGGTTTGCAGAGCTAACTGCAAATTCTTGTTGCTTTTGTGACGGATCTTGATCGAGTAAAGCTTCCAATTCTTCATCTTCAAACTTTTTTGGCAGTCCGGAACGTTCTTCGTCTTCCAAGTCAAAATTACTACTTTTAAACCAAAGAAACTTACCGGTACATCTAACATAATGAAGAGCGTCAGTAAAAATATTAGAAATGTATAGACAAATTAAATAAATTAAATAAGAGCCAAGGTCACGTTTTTAAGTAATTAAATAATATAACTTTTACATAATTTTTCACTAAAATTTTAACATTTTACATGTTTAACTAGCTAATCTGATAGAGATTACACTTTCGAGTTTGAGTATGGGACCTAAATTATAACCCCAAATTTTAAAGTTGGCACCATGCTTCGGCACTGTACAACTGTCTTCAAGGATTGAATAAGCTTTAAACTTAAATTGAAATGTGACTCGCCGCTACGCCGATGCTTGTTTTCGACGGCACGGCTAGGAGAGCACAGATTGCACAGATTGTGCTAATGTATTTATCAGAACGTGAAATTTTCGTTTATTTCATCTTGACATCTTGACAAAAAGTTTCTTTAACATAGAATATAATTTTCTTAATTTAATATGTGCGAAGAAAATCATGGATTCATGCAAGCAATCGAAAATTTTTATATGTTACATGTAATTTTTTTAGATTTTCATTTGACCCGTTAAACGTAGTCCTTCGTTAAAAATGATTACAGCAACAATGCCGGCCAATGTTGCTTTCACATACATTCCCTGTTGGTATTGGAAACCACTTACATGAATTGACATATAAATGAATCAGTCGTCATTATTTTCCCCGCTTTGTTGTAAAAAATTACATAAACATGTTTTCATTGCTTACATTACACTATTTCTAATGATTGTTTTTATGTAACATCGTTGCATTTGAATTGATTGTAAATAATATTATATTATCGTTCTCATTTTTATGTTTATATTATTTTGTCCATACATTATATTCGTTTCAACCTAGCTTGGCTTTCCACATAGAATGTGTAGCGTGCACTTATTTTATTTTATTCAAATCGATGAACAAATTGGTATCACTAATATATCATGTTGTGTATCGTGGCACTTTTTCAGGAGGTAGTACTGCCAAAGGATCAAGGCTCGCTCGGTTTCAGCATAATCGGTGGCACTGACCACTCTTGCACGCCATTCGGGGCTCACGAGCCAGGAATTTTCATCTCACATGTAAGTTCAGCCTTCATTCCTCGTACTTACAACTCATCCGAGGTTAATAATAACCACATGTCAACAGATCGTCCCCGGTGGCATCGCGGCCCTGTCCGGCAAGCTGCGCATGGGTGATCGCATCCTGAAGGTGAACGGAACGGACGTCACGAGCGCCACCCACCAGGAAGCGGTGATGGAACTGTTGCGACCGTGCGATGAAATCAAACTGACCGTTCAACACGATCCACTACCTGCCGGATTCCAGGTAAGCCAGAATGGGTTCGGTTTCGGCAAGTGCGCCCCTTTTCTCTGCACTTCTTTTTCTCTATCTTGCGCGGCTTCTGAGGAATGGTGAAATTTATCGACTCTCGCAGAAACAATCCCACACTCACACACAATTTAGGCTCAACGCAACAATAAAAAACAACAACAAAATTGCTTGAATTTCGTTTACATACGCTGTTCTTGTATTTCATTTTTTTTCTCCTTCATTCGCTACTACTAACTAATTCAAACATCAAATCGCACCCGCACCGGCCAGCATTTTGAAATAGTTTGCTTGAAAACGGAGGTACGTAACGGCATTTGATATCGTCCCCCGCGTTCCGATAGATGTGTGTGTGGTCATCGCGGTTCCCTCCCCCCAGCCAACTTCAAGCGACAATTTTCCGTTTATCGTGACTTTTTGTGTTTTCTCAGTTCATATCATCAAGTGTTTCACTCATGTATGGTCATTTGTAGAATCTTTCGTTCAGTTCCCGTAGGGTTCCATCATCTCCGAGAGTCTTGACTTATGGTGTTGATGGCGTCGTTATGTACCGAATGGGATACTGCACCTCCCAGTAGAGATTTGCTAGTTTATTGCGTATTGTTTCGTTTATTTTTTCGGTATTGGCACCGCAAATCGATGACTTAATATTAACATATTGTGTATCAGCGTCATGGAGTCTGCTCGTTCCTTATTGATGCGTGTTTTCGTCGACAGGAAGTGCGAATCGTCAAGCAGGAAGGCGAACGGCTCGGTATGCATATCAAGGGTGGCCTCAACGGGCAGCGGGGCAATCCACTGGATCCGGCCGACGAAGGGGTGTTCATCTCGAAGATCAACAGCTCGGGAGCGGCCAAGCGGGACAGCCGGCTGCGCGTGGGAATGCGCATCCTCGAGGTGAACGGTACCTCGCTGCTGGGGGCAACCCACCAGGAGGCGGTGAATTCGTTGCGTGCCTCCGGGAACGAGTTGCATCTGGTCGTGTGCAAGGGTTACGAGAAGGGCGATCTGATGCATCAGTCGATCGGTAGCGCCGGTGGTATGAGCGCAGGCATAAGCAATAACGGGCATAGTACGAGAATTGGTAAGTATTGCTTGTGATGGGGGATTTCACACAGAGCGATCACAATATATTTGAAAACTATTTTCTCCGATTGGGATGAAACTTTACACATGTCAACTGGACTTTTGGCACCGATGGAAAAATTATTCTTACTGATGAAAAGTATAAATATTAAAATTTGTTTCTTCATATTTTTATGGTTCGAAACACTTTTTATCATTCAATATAATCTACTCGAGCTTCAACATAATTGTGTCGGTGATTTTCTGATTTATGGAATCTATTCTTGGTGTGATCCGGGACAAATCACGATTGTTTCACTACTATTAACGCATAATTTTTCTAAGATGCAAAAACAACTAGAAATCAGTGGGAACCCAAAAAAGAAGAACACAGAATTCTTTCTGAGAGAATCGCATTCGAATGTGTTCCATTTGTAACGAACACAGCGGTACAAAACTTTTCTGAATCTCAAAATCGGAACGAATGAATCAAAAGATTCAAAGACGATATTCCAAAACTATATATTGCATTTTTGCTACAATTTCAGGGGCGTTTTTGGACGTCCGTTCAACATACGTGAATTGTTTACAAGGCTTGTACGTTTTAAAATTGGCAAAACACACATTATTACTGTTCCTGTGGAAGGTGAAGAGTACTTGTGCATGTTTAACAATCGAATTTGTTTTGGTGTAGCACTTTCCGAGAATCATATTTTATATAGAAAAACAATCGGCGACTCATTAACTTTGAATCGTCAATATGTAAATTAATTGTCAAGCAAACCTAAGAATTTCTACGTGTTCATGAAAAGTAATGAACTAGTTGGATTAAGTATTTCTTAAAAACGGATTACTTTAATTTTCAGTTTTCTTTAAAAGATTGCTATATCAAGTACCAATTTCTCCATACACTCATTGGATTAACGATTGTGGACTTCTTGCCTCAGTTTACATGTTGCAAATTAAATTTTAAAAATATATTAGAAATTTTTTTTTTAACTCTAACTAATTTTCAAAATTACTCAAATTTATCTAAATATTAGTTTTTCCAATTTGAAATTTTCAATCAAGCTATTTTTTTATCTTTAGGTTTTTATTAAGATTCTTTCAATTATTTGAATTCTGTTTTGCTTTTTAACTTTTCAAATTTTCCAATGTGATATCTTGTTAACGTAGTTTTTTCCAAACATTTTTAATCAACAGTTTTTGGGTTTCGAGTCTTAAATTTCGTTTTTTTTCAATTATTTCAATTTTAACTTTCATTTCTTCAACTTTTCAATTTTCTGATTTTGAAAACTTTTTTGAAAACTTTTTGAAAGCATTTTTTTTGGTTTTTGAAAATTCCAAAATCGAAAATTGAAAGGTTTAAAAATTTTATAATCTAAGGAAATTTGAAATTGGAAATATTCAGAATAATTTAGAAATTTGGAAAACAATTTAAAAAATTGAAAGGAAGAAATTGAAGCAAATTAGTGTGTATAAATAATATAAATATTAAAGCAAAAAATTCTTTATAAAAAAAAATAATAAAACTTGAAAAGTCTTCTTATAAAACTATAAAACTGAATGAAATTAAAAATAAATTGAAATTTGAGAAATTAGTAAATTAGAAAATTGCAACACATTTTAATTTTTTTAATCTTTTATTCTTTAAACTTTTAAATTTATAAAATTTTCATTTTTGATATTTTTATTTTCAAAATTCGAAATACGTAATTCGGAAAAATTTATAAAAATCAAATATTTTAGAAAATTAAAAGATTCGGGTACAAAGTATGAAATTGAAGTTGAAAGACTGAAGAAATTGAAAAAAATGTAAAAAATATTCAATCAAAAATCTAAAAAAAAATTATTTACAAAAATAATAAAGGACATTTAACAATACTAATTAATTTCAAAAGAAATTAATTTGGGATGCTTCAAAAGAATAAAAAATGTAGTGAATCTTAGAGTTTCTCAACTATTTTTCTTTGTATTTTCGATCTCTAAAATCTTTAATCTTAAAAATTTCAATTTAGAGTTTTTCTTTAGATCTTGTTCTTGTCTGATTTTGTCGATTTATTCAACTTTCTAACTTTTCAAATTTTCCAATATTATTTTCCAAACAATGTTTATCAACATTTTTTCAATTTTAAGTTTAAAATTTCAACCTTTCTCATTGATTTCAATTTTCAAATTTTTTTTTTGTTTTTCAAAAATTCAAAAATCGGAAATTGGAATGTTTAAATCTTTCATAATCTATTAAAATTTGAGAACGGTTTAAAAATTGAAAGGAAGAAATTGAATCAAATTAGAATAAACAGCAATGATTATATAGGGAAACTTCGATATAACGTACCCTCGTTATAACATACCCTCGATATAACGCACATTTTACCTCGATATAACGTACACCTTTTCAAAGTGTAAAGGAAATTTTTTTTCAATTTTTTTTTTCTGATAGAACAATGAATTATCTGTATTGTGATGCTAAAACAAGTTTTGTACCTTCAATCAATCTCGAAATACAGCTGGTTTTGTGATTCCAGATTCTAAATGAATCAAGCTTTAATCAACAGTACGAAGGGAAACATCATGAGAAAGGCTGGCTTCGTCTTCTGATTGAAGTTATTCATTAACTTGACTAAAACAGCAGCACAATAATGTATTATAGACTACGTTTGTGAGTACTTTATTATGCTTCGATATAACGTACAATTCGATACAACGTACAATTTTGAAAGTGAAATGTACGTTATATCGAAGTTCACCAGTTATGATTAAAAGATTAATGAATAAAAACAATTAGAAACTCATAAAAAAATAAAAATATAAAAATGTAAAAATTGAAAAGAAATTAAAATCGAGAAGTTAAAAATTTAGATAATTGCAATGAATTTGAGTTTTTTTCAATCTTTTATTCTTCGAACCTTTAAATGTAGAAGTTTCAATTTTAGCACGTTGAGCCCCGCGTAGGTCCCTACGGACTGACATTGAGCTTTTCGTTAGAAATACGTTGATGACGGGGACTGACAGTTACAACATAAGGAAATAAAAAAAAAATGATTTGTTCCCAGATGTTTTACACAACGCAGCGAGAACGATCCGGGGCTCAACGTGTAAACATTTTTGTTTTCGATTATTCAAAAATCGAAATATGTAAATTCAAAAATTTATGAAAAATAAAATATTTTATAAAATTAAAAATTTTAGAAACAAATTGAAAAATTGTTGTTGAAAGCCGGAGAAATTGGAAAAAAGACTGAGTTTGAAATATTCAAAAAATTTAAAAATGCAGTGATTCGAGTTTTTCAGTTTTATTTTTTATTGCATTTTTGAATTTTTAGATCGAAAAAATCTTAAATATTTAATCTAAAAAAATTTGAAGAATTTTCAAAACTAATAAAAAAAAACTTTAAAACTTTCGTTTCTTCCAGTTTTCAGTTTTCGGATGTTGAAAGCATCCAATTTTTTGTATTTTTTTTGTTAAACTCAAAATTTGAAGATTGAAAAGTTTAAAAATTTTATGAACAAAGTTTTGGAATAACGAGTCAAAAATAAAAAATGGAAGAATGAACGAACGTTCAAAAAACTGTAAAAATTGAGGAAATTGAAATGTAAGAAGTTGAAAAATTAAAAAGTTGCAGTGAATTTTAGATTTTTTTTTTAAATCTTTTATTCTTTGAACCTTTAAATTTATAAATTTTCCTATCATAAAATTTTTATTTTAGTATTTTAAAAAATTTTAAATTGTAATTTTGAAAAAAAATATGGTAAATAAGATATTTTGAAAAATTTAAAATTTGAGTTTTTGAACCTTCATTCTTTGCATTTTCGATTTTTCAACAGTCCTTTTTTTAACCTTTTGTTGCGAAAAAATTAAAAATTGTGGAAAAATTAAATACAGGTCGGACTCGATTATCCGGAAATCGATTTTACGGAATTTTAGACTCGATTATCCGGAGTATTTTATTTGCGATTTCTTTTTATTTTTTTATTTCAAAAGATGTCTAATTAACATATTTATATGTTACAATATTATCTAGTTTTTTTCTTTCTTAATTTTAAATTTTCAAATTCCGTTTTGTTATAAATTCATAAATTCAAAGTCGTGAATCGTTCTCAATTTTTTATTTAAATTTGAAATAATGAAAATAACTCAAATTTATCAATTTTCACATTTTTTAATTTATGTAAAATTTTTTATTATTCTATTCTATTTATTTCTATTAAATAACAAAATTGTAATTTTTTGATTTTTCAAAAGCTCATTTTTAATTTTCTTAAGAATTAAAAAAAAAGGAATTTGAAAAGTTCAAGTTGAATAGTTTGGTACTGAAATAATGCCAACATTCAGAAATAAAATATTTAAAAATGATTCTAAAAATATATATAAAAGATAAAAATAATGTATTAATTCGAACAATATAAAATAATAAAAATATAATAACTAAAAATAAAAAAAAACAAGAAAAATTAAAGTTTTTTAATTTCTATTTACTTTTATTAACATATTTTTTCCGGAACTGTTAAATTTTTTTTATTTTTATGTTTTAGTCTCTTAATTATCAAATATTTATTGTTTTTTATTTTCGAACTTTTGAGCTTCAGAATTTCTCGATTTTTTAAATTTTGTTATTCTTAAATTTTTATTTCAATAATTTTTTAATTCTTCAATTTTTTAATTGAATCCAACTCATTTTTTTAATTAAATTTTATTTCTTTTCGAATTGTTTATTTTGTTAATTCTTATTCGATTCGAATTTTCGATTTTCTTTCAACTTCTGAATTTTTACATATTGAATTTCAGTTTATTGCACTTATTATTAACATAAATTTTTGATATATTCAAAGGTCCAGATTTTTCAACCTTTGTTATTTTTTTAATAATGTTTATTTAATTTTGAAATGTAAGAATAAAAGAATAAGAAAAAATATAAAACTAAAAAAAAAAACAAATTCAAAACTTAAAGTATTAAAAAATTAGAAAACTGCAATGTAGTTTTGAATGTTTTCAATCCTTCTTTCTTTGAATTTTTAATTTTTACACTTCCTTTTCAAATTACGATAAAACAAAGTTTAAATTCTTCTATTTAAGAAATGTAAAAAAATTGAATTGAAGTTGAGGTTGTTTTTTGAAAGAATTGGAAATTCTGATATCAAATATCCTAAACAAATTGAAGAGTTCGATGTATTCAAACAACAAAAAATTTAAATGTGAGAATTTGAAAGTTAAAAAAATTGAAACAATAAAAAACAATTGTATCTTTCTTCTATTCTTTAAATTCATAAATTATTTATTATTTTGTTTTTTTTTCGCATGTCCTGAACTAAAGCATTTCTCATTTTAATTTTTTTTTAATTTTATTTTTAATTTTTCAATTTTTTATCTTCCATTTTTGTTTTTTTTTAATTTTTCAATTTTGCCATTTTGCTATTTTAGCTCTTGAACTTTCGAATATTTTTTTTCAAGTTTGAGTTGTCATAATTTTAAATTTACAAATTTTTTTAAACTGCATTTTCGACATTTTGAACATTTAAATCTTGCATCTTCAAATATTTAAATTGTTAAATCTCTTTTTTTTTAATTTTCAAATTTTAAGTCTAATATTATTTTAATTTTTAAGTTTTCAAATTTCTGATTTTTTTTTAATTTAATCAATCCAATCATATCCAATATTCTTTTTTTTGTTTTGAAATTTTCCAGTTTTAAAATTTTTATTTTTCATTTTTTTAAAATCTGAATGATGGAAAATGAAAACGAAAAATTTAAAATTGATTTGATTGTTTGGATTTAATTTTGTTTTAATTTTAGAGGATTTGAAATCTTTGAATTTAATTCTAATTTTATGCTCAAGTGGTGTTGAGATTTTTGTTTCAATTTTTGAATTTTGAAAACATTGAAATTTAATAAAGTTTTGGTTTTTCTAATTTTTGAATCTTTCAGTTTCTAAATTTTTGGATTTTTTAGTTTTTTAATGTTTTATGGGTTTTGAGATTATTTTTATCTGATTTATCATGTTTTAATTTTTGAATGTTCTAAGTTTTTTTCTTACGTTAAAAAGCATAATTTTTAAATTTACATTTTTAAATTTTTAAAATTTCAAATTTTCGAGTTTTTCGTAGTTTTATTTCAATAAATTAAATTGCTCTATCTGTTTTTTATATGTATTTCTAATAATTTTAAAAGTTGTCAATTTTTGGATTAATTTTTTAGTTGCATTTAGTTGCAAATTATTAGTTTTTGTAACTTCATGTATCCAAAATCGTGTTTATAAGTTTATTTTTTTAAATTGTTGAATCCAAAACCATAAAAACAATAAAAGTTTATCAATTCATCAAAATTGCATTTTCTAATCCTATAACTTTAAAAAATTTCGATTCATGAATTTAAAAAAAAGTTAATCTTTTTTTTAATTTTCTTTTATGTTTTTCAAATTATCAAATTCAAAATCGTCAAAATAAATCAAATATGCTTAATCCAAATTTTTAAACCTATGATTATTTCAATTTTTTTCACCAATTACTTTTTTCGAATTTTCTTATTACTTCTCATTACTCATTACTTTTTTGAATCTATTGAGTTGAAATTTCGTTTTCATTATATTTTCGTAAAAATTAAGTTTTCTTGCATTTTCAAAAATTTTAATTTCTTGATTGATATTTTTTATGAATTTTTTGAAATGGCAAATTTTCGATATTTCAAAACATTTTCAACTCTTAAATTGTTAAATAGTTGATAATTTTTTGCAAAATCCAAAATATTTCTTCTATTTTTAAAATTTTCAGTCCACGAAATGAACAATTTCTTGGAATTTTCATTTTATAATATCTCTGTGTTTTAATTTTTTCTAAAATTTTGGTTTTATCTAATTTTTTTATTTTTCGAATTTTTGTTTTTTTTTCCAAAATCGTCGATGTAAATAAAGTCTTTTAATCTTTGCAGTTTTGAGTCTGTGTAATTCTCAAGATTTGCAATTTTTATCAATACATAAATGTTTCAAAACATGATTGATTTAATTTTTACATTTTTTTTTCGGCAATTATTTTTTTTTTTTTCCAAAATATATATTTTTATAAAGGCTCATATGGCGTTAGCCTCACGGGGCCGGGAGTTCAATACAATTTTTCTTATTATCTATGTTAGTAATATGTAACCGATTACTCGCGGTTGGCTCGAGGTTAGTATTACAAGTGTTTTCGTAATTGGGATGTTGCTGTCTCCAATGCTCTGTACGTGTGCCCGACACGGGATACTTCCTATTGGGATGCAGCTGACCATTAATCAGCAACGCCCCCCTAGTCTGTACCTCATATCTAGCGTGGTGCGTCTTTCTCGACTCGAGGAATCCAGGATAGAATGGTCTCTAGCCGGCGCAATCATCAGTTCGTGTAGAGTTGTCATGAGCGGTACAACCTTTGGCTCTTGTTGAATGATCAGTGGACTGCACAACCTTTGGCCCGTGTGTCTGTAAAGAGTGTGTGTATGTATTGCCGCGACTAAGTAAAAGTTTATCGATCGGATAGGAGGGATATGAAACGGGGACACAACGAAGGAAACATCATTAAACGTTGACATCGGCGTTTCTGAGGAACAGGTATAGATGAAGCAGAAGATCAGGATCATGGCTACCTAAGATATCCCGGACGGGGATATCCGATTGTCTGCCTTGTGCTCTTAGTGCTCTAGAGAGCTGAGAGCGAGCAGCATGGAACCGGATACACGACCAGACAACATGCTCGATGTCGTGGTAGCCATCGCCACAATCACAAAGATTGTTTGCTGCGAGCCCAATGCGATAGAGATGCGCGTTTAGGTTGTAGTGATTGGACATAAGCCGAGATATCACGCGAATGAAATCACGACCTACATTCAATCCCTTGAACCATGCACTCGTCGAGACCTTAGGGATAATCGTGTGTAACCAACGACCGAACTCATCTTCACTCCACATGCGCTGCCAACTTACGAGCGTATACTGACGAGGAATGTGGAAAAATTCATTATAAGCAATTTGCCTTTCAAAAAGTGTGCCTTCTAAAGCGCCCACCTTAGCTAGCGAGTCCGCTTTCTCATTCCCCGGAATCGAGCAATGAGAGGGAACCCATGCTAAGGTAATCTTGAATAATTTTTCGACCAAAACACTCAATAGTTGTCTTATTCTTGTTAGGAAATAAGATGAGCGTTTATCAACCTTCATTGAGCGGATTGCCTCTAATGAGCTGAGACTGTCTGAAAAAATAAAATAGTGGTCGATGGGCAATGTTTCAATGATCCCCAGTGCGTAGTATATCGCACCCAGTTCAGCAACATACACGGAACAAGGATCTTTGAGTTTGAAAGAGGCACTGGAATTTTCATTGAAGATGCCAAAGCCAGTGGACCCGTTTATGAATGAACCGTCAGTAAAGAACATTTTATCAGATCTAACTATGCCCCCATATTCTGCCGAAAATATCGGCGGAATAGAATCTGAGCGTAGATGATCTGGGATTCCATGGATTTTTTGTCGCATGGACAGATCAAAAATTACAGAGGAATTGCAAAAGTATGGGACGCAAACTTGGTTGGAGATGCCTGGTGAAGGGTGCACGTCGTGGGTAAGGTACTCATGGTATATAGACATAAAACTTGACTGAGGAGTCAGTTGGAGTAGATTTTCGAAGTTATCAATCACCAATGGATTCATGATCTTGCAACGGATGAGAAATCTGTAGGATAATTCTGTGAACCGAAGAGTAAGCGGGGGTACTCCTGCCAAAACTTCGAGACTCATCGTATGTGCCGAATGCAAACACCCCATGGCTATACGCAAGCAACGATATTGTATTCTCTCCAGCTTGAGAATATGAATCCTGGCAGCTGATCGGAAGCAAAAACAGCCATATTCTAACACTGATAATATCGTTGTTTTGTATAACTGAATGAGGTCTCCTGGATGGGCACCCCACCATGTTCCGGTTATTGTTTGGAGAAAATTGATTCTTTGCTGGCATTTCTGTTTCAAATACGCAATGTGTATTCCCCAGGTACATTTAGAGTCAAAATATACTCCAAGGTATTTGAAAAACATCGAGTGCTTGATCGTTTTGCCGGATAGGTGAAGCTGGAATTGGGCGGGTTCGTGCTTCCTAGAAAAAACGACCATTTCGGTTTTCTCCGTAGAGAATTCGATACCCAGCTTGAAAGCCCACGTGAACAGATTGTTCAGGGTATCTTGTAAGGGTTTTTGCAGAACGGCGGGATTAGTACCCGTGATGGAAATAACTCCATCGTCTGCAAGTTGTCTCAGCGTGCAGTCTCTAGTTAGACAATCATCTATATCATTGACGTAAAAACTGTACAAGAGGGGGCTTAGGCAGGAGCCTTGTGGTAGGCCCATAAAACTGTATCGAGAAGATTTCAAGCTGCCATGATTGAAAAACATGTGCTTTTCTGACAGTAAATTGTACAGGAAATTATTCAGAATTGGTGAAAGTCCACGATTATGAAGTTTCTCTGAGAGAATTTCCATGGAAACTGAATCAAATGCCCCTTTGATATCGAGAAAAACGGAAGCCATTTGTTCTTTGCGAGCAAATGCGAGGGAGACCTCGGCAATTATATTTTTTTCGATTTTAAATTTGATATCGTAGTAATGTTTAAATCTTTCGTAAAGTTTACATTTTTTAATCTATGTAATTCTTTAAAAACTTTAGTAATTTTAGAATTATAAACATTTTCATTTTATGTTTTTTTTCAATTCTTAAATTTCACATCTCCAAGTAATCTGTGTTAGCACCATATTTTTCCTTCTACTTTTTTCTTTTAAAAATATAGCAAAGTTTCAATCTCTTAGTGCCAGCTTAACAATTTGGTAGTCTTATTCATCATTTTCGACGGCTCTTCCTAAATCGTTTGAACTATAAGACTTCCTGGTTCCGTCTCAAACGCCGTTCTACAACCAAAAATCTTAAAGCTAAAATGTTTTAAATCAAGTTTGCTCTATAAAACATTCGCCCTTCCGAACTATTATCTTAGCAAGAATAATTCTTCCACCCGTGTAAAAAAACCTAGTATTCTTTACTGAAAACGCGTGCCAAGTTTCATCCAGCGGTGTATACTCCGCTCAACCGATAGTAATTAACCCGTATGATTCGCTTAGGTTCTCGAGCATCGGAAACCGGCTCCGAGCTGAGTCAGAGTGTATCGAGCTTGGATCGAGACGATTCAATCATTGCTGCCGACCCGCTGCGAAAAATTAGCGTAGACAGGGTACCGGAAGAGGAAGACGTAACGTACACGCCCCAAGCGACTGAACCAGTGTCAGCAGTCCCTCAGCACAGGCCACATCCCAGTGCAGTGGCGGCGGCGACAGTGGCTGTGCCTCAGTCTCAAAACAATCGGTTCACGCCAGTTGTAGAACAATCACAAGCCCTCATGAGTACTCGGGAGAAGAGCACACCGGAAAAGGTATAGGATACCTACTAAATAAGTCGGAAGCTATTTGGTACAATTCTCTAATTTCATTCCTAGGTCTTGGACATTGTGCGGGCAGCCGAATCTCTAGCGCTCGGCGGTAGCAATCTGGTCGAAAATGGTCCACCCAAATCACCCACAGAACCTCCAGCGGCAGATAATCTGCAGAAGACCACCACCATCGTGATGTCGAAACACACGCTGGACACGCATGCGCCACAGGTGAGTTTCCGGTCTCAAAACCTTTAAACTAGTCCAAACATCCAGCTTTCGGGGGAACCCTCATCACTCATTACATTGGAGGGAACCTTATTCAATAGAAGCAACAACAAAAAAACGAATATCATCCCCCGAATCCGCCCCTACTGCACAGAACACATGTGTTTGTGTGTGTGTGTTTCCGCATCGTTTTCATTGTGTGTAACTAAAATGCAAATCAATGCGCTGATTCCCTGCTTAAAAATGAAATTCAGCGGTGACATCCGCTCCACAATAATCAGCGCTTGAGTTTTGTTACATTTTGTTTTATTATTTTATTTGATTTTAATGTTCGTTTTCGTTTGCCCTGTAACTCTTTTAAGGCTTGGGTTATGCTTATTTTTAATGTCTTATAATATACCAATTAGTTATTGTTCGTATTGCCGAAACAGATATCGGTTATTTTTCTTAAACGTTTGGTTTAATTTCTATTCACTTCTTACAAGGCATTGCGTTCGCTTCGTTTTCGTCCCCTGTTTTTTGAATAATGGTTTTGTTTTTTCATTCTGCATTTTACCGAATCAAGTATTAACAAAATTAACAATGCCGTTTTGACCGTTTACAAATTCTAACAGTCGTCCGCTGTTTTCATCCGTTCTCTATTTATCCGTCTGGTGTTTTTCTCCTTTTTCTCTTTTTCCTTCCGACATCTATACATATACACAAACACAAATATAAACATAACGCTGCTACTACTACTACTACTACTTAAACTGCTGATTCGAATAAAATGTGTCTTGTCGCGCCACTCACAAGCAGACATCGATCAAAAATCTTCCATAACACTTACTGTAGGACAACCAGAAGACTGAGATATTATTGTAGCTAAAGCGGAGAAATAAACAAACAAACAAACAAACAAAGCCAACTACCATCACCATTCCTGTCCACCAACTGTTGCTGTAATTTTACTATTATTACTATCACTGGAGAGGAAAGATGATGAGAAAAAAAAAAACAGAAACCACCATGCCTAGGTATTAGAAGAAATTTACAAAAAGAAATGAGGAAAGACATATAGGAGGCAGTCGATCAATTCCTGTTATTCTTCATCGTCACATACAAACAGAATTCAAGAACAAACAAACAAACAAAAAAAGAATGCAAAACCTGATAAAACAATACTGCCAAAGAACTATTATTCTGCACAAAACATATGGTCTCTATTTATCTAGTTAGAATTGAAGAAAAGTGCTGTGCCGTGTTTTGCTTCCCTCCTCCTCAAAAAAATTAATGAAGCTGGAACATTGTTTCGGCAGCAGTTTTTGTTTAAGTGTAGGATTCACTCAACCCTGTAGAGAGTTATTCGGGGGTAAGGTCGGGTCACTTCGTTGATACAGTTTGGAATGAGTCGGTACTGATTGTGGGCATCCCAAGAAACGGGGTCTTGGTGGGGTTCAACCTCCGTCACAGTGTCATCGTAGGACTTAGTTGTGGAAGCTGTAACAGCTGCCTTCAAGAATATGAGAAGATCGTAATGGTGGCATGAATGATCTACTCATATTGAACATCTGGTATAGAACGCGGTGATCGGTCCCAATAACCTACACGTGATCACAAATGATAATGAGTGTAGATGGGCTCATGAAGCCCTCAAGATTGGCAAATAAAATCCGATCTGACATAACCCGATGTCTGAAGCTGAAGAAGTCATTGACCAGCTGAAGAATCACATAGTAGTAGTTGTTAAGGACGGCTTCGCCGAGGAACCCTCCAATGCCGGTTCAGGAAAACTTATACAATGCATTCACCGGTTGATGAACTCTAGTTTGAGATATATAATAGCTACCGGAGATGTTGAAAGAAGAAGCCCCATCTTCAACACGACTCGACCCGACCGAACGGCGGACAGACAATACGATTTCTGTTTGGCCCCGCGTCGGACACTGGACCTTTTCTTAAAATCATTTCTTTGCCTCGAGCCTTGCTCCTGCCGTTTCCAATTTTGACTCTCCTGATGAAAAGTCAATTTCGCTGACAAGCTGGATGGTGAGATATACCGTGCAACTGAGACTCTGGATGGTGCAATTGTATGCTGATTTATCGGATGTCATCAAAAGGAAAGCTATAAAGTATGTGGCAGTTCCTTCAAAAAATCAAAAGGGGGTGTTAAGTTTGTGCGTACCACATCTTCTTGAACGGTATTGGACGTTTTGATTTGACGTGGCTAGTTGTAGCTTCGATGATCCGATACTTTCCACATTTTGTTCTGAAATTACTTCAATGTCTGGTTTCTGTGTTCATTCCGTCAATGATAGCATTAATAAAGAACTTACCGTTGATTTCACTACTCAACTTATTGACTGCAATCTCGTCGTTCACTATGGACTTCTTTCTGTTTTTTTCTCCAGCCCCATATTGTGTTTCACAGAGCTACAACTGCAGTAGCCTTCAAGATTTACAGATGTGAGAGAAAGAGAAACATAGAGAGATAGAGAGAGTGAAAGATAGAGAGGAAAAAATAGAGAGAAAGAGAGAGAGAGTGGTTAACACTTTATCGACCGCAAGCCTATTAATCGGCTTTTCGATTTGGCAATGCTCCTCGACCAGTAGCCTATGAAACGGCTTGTAGCAATCGACTTCTGTATTTAACCCATTTTAGGCCAAGCGTTCGAAAAATTGAGCAGAAACTTTGATAATTTTTCTTAGCTTTGGAAAGCAACCATATGGTAAGGTTGAGGCATCAAATGATAGCTTAGTTTACTAGCTACCACTTACTCTCAATTTAATTCAATTTAGTATAACTTCATTGGGCAATAAATCCGGATAAAAGCAACTATGTGCGGAAAGTACACAACATCACCATACCTAACAAAAAACAAAACCTCATAAAATGCAAAAATAAGTAAACTTTTCAATCGTATTACTTTGATAAAAAACACACAGGGTTATGTAGAAAGAAGAACATTGGATTGAACCTCCTACAGGAACAACAATGTAGGTTTTGGTCAATGTTTTTTTTAGCGACTTTTCGATTTTTTGTGATTTTCCGGAAAACGGAAGAACGGAAAAAAATAATTCTTGAAGATTAAAGGTTTCTGTAACGTCAATATACAAAATTACACCAATGGCTTTCGTTTAAAAACATAATTTTTACAGTTTGGTCGTTAATGGTTTAAAAAGGGATTAAGCGTAACATGATATGAACGAAAAATTAACCGGAACGGAGAGTTGATTAAAAAATTGAGGGATAATGATTAAGAAAATGAGAGAGAATCATCAAGAAAATGAGACAGGATGATTTGAAAATGATAGAGAATGATTAAGAAAATGAGAGAGAGTGATTAAGAAAATGAGAGAAAGATTAGGAAAATGAGAGAGGAAATTAGAGACAATGATTAAGAAAATGAGATAGAATGAGTTAGAAAATGAGAGAGAATGATTAAGAAATTGAGAGAGAATGATTAAAAACATGAGAGAGAATGATTAAGAAAATGAGAGAGAATGATTAAGAAAATGAGAAAGAATGATTAAGAAATTGAGAGAGAATGATTAAGAAAATGAGAAAGAATGATTAGGAAAATGAGAGAGGAAATTAGAGACAATGATTAAGAAAATGAGAGAGAATGATTAAGAAAATGAGAGATGATGATTAAGAAAATGAGATAGAATGATTAAGAAAATGAGAGAGCAAATTAGAGACAATGATTAAGAAAATAAGAGAGAATGATTAGGAAAATGAGAGAGGAAATTAGATACAATGATTAAGAAAATGAGAGAGAATGATTAAGAAAGAGAGAGAGAATGAATAAGAAAGATAGAGAGAAAATTATTAAAAAAGAAAGAGAGAAAATTATTAAAAAAGAGAGAGTGAATGAATATGTGAGTGAGTGACTATGAATGAATGAGTGAAATAGAGAGGAATTGTTTTAGAAAGAAAGAGAGAGAGAAAGAGAAAGTGAGATAAAGAAAGAGAAAGAGAAAAAGAGAAAAAGAAAGAAAAAGAGAAAAAGATAGAGAAAGAGAGAGAAAAAAAGAGAAGAAAAATAAAAATAAAGAAATATTTAAAAAATCAAGATCGCTAGGAAGAGAAAAAAGTGAGAAAGAAAAACAGAAAGAGTGAAAGAAAGAGAGAGAGAGTTGTTTGTTTTCTACCAGGGTGGTGTCATATTTTTGGAACTGCAAAACATTAGCATTCGGTGATGAGAGTTTCCAATTTGCATTCGCCTGCATCTTTCGGTGAGAAATTTGGCTCCAACATCCACTTTCTTGAAAGTTTCTTCTCAAAACACCTTCTATAAGGTGCGACGCGAACACGACAAGGGCATAGAATGAACAATTGAATGCGAAGTCCTACCATAAAACACTAAAAAAAAATTGATTAAAACTTTTCTGTAAATTTGTCAAAACTCGAGTCGGATGGCGTAAACAAGGTTAAACAAGGTCTATCAATCAACTTACATCAACTCTTGGCGATCTTCCTTTGTCATTGTTTGTCACGATTTTTTGTAGTCACCACTCAATAATCGTCGAAACCCGCGAAGGTCGTCCAAACGTCCAGTTGTTGTATCGGAAAACCTCGATGTCGTGTAAAAAAAAGTTTATGCCGAATCACCAAGATCATCAGCATTATCTAAATGATCATGTGAAAAATATTTGCTCTCGTTGAGTCCTATATAATCTGATAAAATTTTCTTGTTTCAAGTTCCGTATTTTATTCAAAGTTACGATTGTTTCGTTGTTAGTAGGACTGTATTCGATTGAGTTCGGATCGGAAAGGGCAACTCGCTCTCACCAGAAGTAGCTAGAACGTTTTCCCTCTCTCAAAGGTTTCCGCTAAAAACCCCCCAAAATTGTACGCTGGTTGTGAGAAGCGATTATCCGAAGCCGCGAACGGTGCTGTGCTAGTAGACAAACTACAAAGTAGAGACGATGACGGAATCCTCTTCGGCGTCAATTTGTATCGTTCCTTTTCGAAAAAAAAACGGGGTAATAGGCGAAGTAAGATAAGTAACTGTATAGTAAGAAAAAATAAATAATACACGGCAAAAACAGACGCGAACGATCGATTGTTTCCAAAACCTTCGTTATGCAGCACATAACATTAAATCAATACATTGAAATGATTCCCGCCCGTCAGAAGATAATAATAATAAACCTGAGACAGCCATAGAAACAAAAACAAAAAAACGATGGTGAGATTTTTTATATAGCCGAGTTAGTGTTGAGCAAGTGAAAACGTAATAAATACTGTAAAACTTAGTGATTAGACCGAGGATCGAGAGAGAGAGATATATCATATAAGCATAAGCTGTTTCATAGTTCAAATTCATGCACGAAACAAGTAAAAAAAAGGTAATTGAACTTGTTGGACCAAATGATTTTATAAATACACACAAGCAAACAAGTGAAGAAGAAAACTCATAAAAGCCAATCAATACACACGACAAAGCTGGACAACAAACCGCAACATGTATACCGATAAACAATTTCTCAATAGATAGGTTATTATACAGAAAACAGGAAGGATACACATATAGAATGAAGAATATCGCAACTAATGTAGATAACTTATTTACGGTCTGTAATATTAACAAATCATGCGTTCTATTTAAATAAACAAATCGGTTTATGTAGTGAACAACATTAGATAACTGTAATACAATTGAAACAAACAAACAAACAGCAAATTATAATTGCTCATCATGATAATAGTGTTACTCTCGTTAATGGTAATGGTTTCGTTGAACAGAGCATAGCCATACTTAAATCGTTATTGCGCATCGTTCAGTTGGAGAGCGCATACGCAAACGCACTCCAAACATATTCCTGTTGACTTTTGGTCCTCTGTATGTTTTGTTGTTGTTGCGAAAGCGAAACACCAACACAGAAGCACAATTCTATGAAAAACTCTATCACGCTGTGTATGTCATCTCTGTTCATGTCACATTACATCGTCATTGTGATCACACAAACACAAATAACTCGCACCTTTCATCATTGTCGCCCTGACACCTTTCTGACGTTTATCTCTTTATGGAAACTAATTGTGACAAACACTTTTATACAGCGCTGGAGAAGGCGCGCCTGTGGATGGAAGTGATAGAGTGAATTGTTTTTCTAGCCCGTAGCGAGCGAACAATATAGATACATGTTTACATGTCAAACAAACTGTCACTCTCTATTTGTCACACACACGCAATCTGTCTATCTCTTTACAAATTTTTCATATACGTTTATCTATAAAGAGAGGAAAATAGTGTAGAACTATTATACCGAAGCGAGAGAATGCGACAAACAAAGTGAAACACTATTTCTACTTAAATGTTAAACGAACGCGTGACAACAAAAAACAATGTCGTGTATTCAAATAAGCCAAAATGTGCGTGTGAAAGCGAGTGCTACTATTGACGAATTTGTTCCTATTTTCATCAAAAACAAAAACATCTTAGATCAATTCTCTTGTTTGAATTTAATTGTTGAAACTTGTTAAAAAGGGAGGAAGCCCTTAAGAGGTTTAGTTTAGCTAGCTAGTTTAGTGAAAATATTCAACCACAGAGCCAAGCTTTATTTTCCCAGCTTGTACATATAGGAATTATTCCAGTTTCGAAGAAACTCAGACAACTTGTTAGAGTAGAGCGATTGTTTGTTTATCATCATTTAATTGGAACGAGAAAACTCAATGAGAGTCCTAACAAAATATAGAATTTAAACAAGATAGGTTTATATGATAATAATGGTAACTGTTGAATTAAAGAAAGCAGTGGAATATTAAACAACCGCGCGGGTGTTTCAATCATTTGCGTTATTTTTTCATTCTCCACGTTTGATTGAATTAGAGATGTGCCATCCGCTCATGAGCTGTTCCGAAAAATCGACTCTTTGAAGTGAGTTGACGCGGAACAGCTCGCAAAAAAAATCAAACAGCTCTTCAGCTCACTTTGATGATGATGAAGGAGAGAAAAGAGCTGTAGAATTGAAGAGAGTGTGTGAGCTGTAAGATTCAAATGAACTGACCGTCTCTCGCTCTTCGTGTTAAGACATCAGTTTAGTTTCATTTGTCCCTCGTCTTTTCATCTGTTATATTCGCGTTGACGGCATTGAGCTTTGTTTACCAGTTTAGAGGGCGCCAAAAATAATAATTGGCTCTCAGGCAGAATGAACACGTTTTTAAAATTCATTATTAATTATTAATGAAAATTAACTTCTGTGTATCAAATGAGTATTCTATTTCAATGAAAAACACTTTGTTTGCAGGCGGTGCAAAAATCTCATAAGATTTTTTTTTTGAAGAAAACCTTCTATTGTAATGTAAAGCCTCAGTAAAAATGTCGGAAATGTTGTACTCGCCGAGTCTGTTGTAAATAATAGTCTGGAATACGTGTTTCAAGTAATTATTAATATGGTGTGAAAAATTTCATTTGAATTTTAACATTTTCAAACTGGCTTCGTGGCTATCGAGTTTGGGACCCAAATTGAAAGTCGGCACTGACAACTGAGCTGAAGAGCTGTTCATAAAGAACAGCTCATTTAGATGAGCTGATATGATCAGAGCTGTTCATCATGATGAGCTGATTTGCACACCTCTAGATTGAATGACAACAGTGGTATCTCAGTCTTCTAACACACGCACACAGAGAAAAAATACACAGGTTCTCGTAGGGAATCGAACATGTCTCTCTCTATCACGGTGTTCAGACGTGCGCGCGAACACACACGCGGCAGAATTGGTAAATATGGAAACGTATTTTTATACCAACCTTTTTTTTTCTACTAGCTGTTTCTCATTCTGTCTCCTTATAATTCTCTCTCGCTATTTATCTCTTCTATTTGTCTCTTTGTTCGTCTGACTTTCTCTCTTTCTGATAAGTTTGGTTTTGTTTAATTTGCATTTTTGGCAATTGGGCTGTTGTATTTTCGAGTAATGGCGTTTGCTATTTCCATTTGATCTTCTGAGGGTAAATAATATTTTTTATGTTTGATTTACTAGCTTTTATATGTACGTTGTTACAATATGGACGACGGGCACGATTACTCTGTCAGTCAGACGATACTGCTAACTTGATAGAATATACATCACAATCTGTTTTCCGCTTTCGGCACAAATGGGATACCCCCATCATGTTCCAAGTCTCGGTACTGGAATCAGTACGAGCTCACACCAGTAATGCTCTGCTAACGCATTGGAAAAAAAATTCAACAATCTTTCTATTGCTAATTAATTTTACAGACAAACTATTTCATCCATTCAAGTAATAAACAAAACTCTCAAGAAAAATTTAGCTCCACACAGCGCGCTGATTTTGTAATCCTGGTTATTGTCACATATCAACCCAAACAACTCTTGTCCTCACTTCACTCCAGAACGAATCAATAGAATTACCCGAATGTATCATTCATTCGAATGTAGAAAAAATACAAAAAATTATATCACGATTGTTGTCAAATGTCCTGATATTAAATAAGATTAATTAAATACCACGTAAAGGGGCTACCATACGGAGTAAAATGAATGTTCTGATTACGGAATTTTGAAAATAATGCGAGAGAACTATATGTTTCCATCTTTTTTCGCTTTCAGAGCCCCCATGTATACATTAACAAGGGCTTCGAAATATTTAGAAATATTTAGAAACCCTCAGAACAATATAAAAAAATACAAAAAACAAAATTGAAAAAATCGAAAAATTCTGATAACACCAGAAGAATTTAGAATAAAATTGAAAAAAAAACCGAAAAATTCAGTCAAAATCGAAGCTTCAGAAAATTCTCAAAATTTCAAAGAATTCCAAAACCAGAATAATTTAGTAAAATTCAGAAAGAACAAAAAAAAAAGTTTGGAGAAAGCAAAAAAATCTAGAGAAATATCAAAAAAAAAGTTTAGAAACATTCAGAAACATTCAGAAAAAATCGGAAAACAAAAAACGTCATCAGAAAAGTTTTGAAAAATCGGATAATTCAGAAAACACCAGAAGAATACAAAATAAAATGGAAAAAAACAGAAAAAATCAGTCAAAACCTAAACACTTTCAAAAAATCCAGAAAATTTCAGAGAATTCAAAAACCAGAAAATTTCGAAAAAAATAGTAAAATTCTGAAATAACAAAAAAAAGACGGGTGGGTAATGTCGGGGATATAACCGGAGTGACGTAGGACTATGCAAAGGGGACAGCTTTTGTTAAATATATATTTGAAATATATTGTTTTATTTTCTTCACCTACGTGAATACCTACCTATCTACCTGAAAAATGGATTAGTTTACTGTTTACTCTTTATGAATATGTTAATGGTTCTGAAAAGAACCTTTGGTGTTGTGTTTTTGTTATCACTCGATATTCCCATCTTGTTCGGCTAAACCTTCCTGTTTAGCGATTTGTTGTCACTCGCCACAGCTTTCACAGTTGGAAAATTTCTTCCCATCCAGCTTGTGACATATTTTACAGTAAATTACATTCAATGGCACGTCGCATTACCACCACTCAGTGCCGGATTGGAGGTAATTTTAACCTGTAATTGAACATTTGCGATGACAGTGGTACAGTGTCGACTTTCAATGTGGGATCATAATTTGGATCTCTATGTTTACAAAAATGCCCAACTAAATAAGTCACATTACATGTCCGTCCAATTAGCTAAATGTCGAACTAATTGTAGATTACTGTACTTTCAATCTGGAAACAATTTAAGAATTGGTGAAAATTGAATAATCAGGAAAGTCC
Organism: Toxorhynchites rutilus septentrionalis; assembly: GCF_029784135.1. Lineage (NCBI taxonomy): Eukaryota > Metazoa > Arthropoda > Insecta > Diptera > Culicidae > Toxorhynchites > Toxorhynchites rutilus. The sequence goes on along the minus strand of NC_073744.1, from coordinate 188,922,228 downwards.
CCAACTATCAATAAGCTCAGAACAACTGCCAAATTCACATACTCATCAAATCCTGGCAAACAAATTATGAAAACATCAATTTGTGTTTTATTATTATTTTGGATAATGTTTTAGAAAGCATTGAACTTTATTTCCTAAACTCTTTTATGGAAGGTTTAATGGCCCTGAAAAGCGCCTTGTTTTATGGAATGGTTCCAATTAAGAAAACTTAGTACTCGTGGTTTTGAAAAAATCCATTTCGAACGCCCTCGATGCCGCCTTGTTCTGGATTTGCCACCAAAGCAGTTTGTATAAAGAACAAACTTTTTTCTTCTGCTACCTGATGCCGTTTTGCGATTGCGTTTGCCACTCGCCATTCGCTGCAACTGCCTGTTGTCTTGATATCCGCCGAACCGAATGCGTTATGTTCCGAATGCAGGTTTTCTTATCGTCGCGAGCAGCTTTGCCAGCCAACTCGATCACTCCGGCGGCCGAAACTATATAACGCCGGCTAGGTGGACTGGTACACAGGTACTAACGCGCTCGACCTAGCTACCTTTTCCGGTGCAATTGGCGGATACACCTACGGGAAATTGCAGACCACCACGGTTCGAGCGGGATTTTGCCTTTCCCTTCACTTTTCCTCCTTTGCCATATCCAACCATGACTGCTTGTGTTGATTTGTTGATGTGAGGTGATGCGAAACGATGTGGTGTACGGTTCGGATGAGAATGATCGTTACGGCAGCGGAGAGGGGATTTTTAAGCTGACTGGCTGGCTCGAGAATTACGCATGTGTGAGACTGCGACCAATGTTTCGTTCATTTTTTTCTTTTTCCTTTCCAATCGTGCTTCATTCTATTTCGCTGCTGCTCTGGTTGCCCGTTTTGGTCGGTACGATTTGAGGAGCACAAAATGGACCAATCAAAAATGGGCACATAGTGTATATGGACAATGCTTGATATTTCACAATTATTCAATTATTTATCTCAAGAAAAATGAAATGTTATTCGTTATGATAGATGCGTAGATATATTTCCTATCAATTGATGCAAAAACCTTTGCGATCTATTGAGAAATGCTCGAGTTATAAGCGTTCCAAATCTTGCATTTTTTCCTACTTGTTCAGTGCCTAGATTTCCATTTCACCCCCTATATCTTCCGGTTAGACGTAGTCCTACGTCAAAAAGTTTGAAGAAAGCAAAAAAAATCCAGAAAAAGATATCAAAAACAGTTTAGAAGCATTCAGAAACCCTCAGAAAATTTCAGAACAATATAGAAAAATCGGAAAACAAAGAAAAAGTCAGAAATCCTCAGAAAAAATTAGAAAAATCAGAAAATTCAGAAAACCTCAGAAAACGTTTTTAGATTAAAACTAAAAAGAACAGAAAAAAGCTAACTTATTAGCTTTAATTTGATATACAGGTCGGACTCGATTATATATAGTCGAGTTCATTAATGTATGAATGTCAAACATGAATAGAAAAATAGCTTTTTTGTGATTCGATTATGTATTGGATTTGAAAATTAACGTTGAAAGTGAAATTGAGATTATATATAATCGAGTCCGACCTGTATCGATAATCTAAATCGGTTCAGTGGTTCAAAAGTTATGAATTTTTAAAAAAGGGATTTTTGGGAAAAAATGTGTAAAAATTGATTTTTCGTATCATCCTAAAATGGAGATGGTCACCCTAACGCAAAAATAAAAAAATACGGTTCTAATATTTTGCGATAAAGAACAAAACTACCACTATTCATGGAAATCTGAGAATGGTGAGAACGGAGTCGGTTTGACATGGAATGGCTGAATTCAGAAAAAAAACCAAAACAATACAGAAGAATTCAAAAAGTCTCCAAATTCTGAAAATTCGAAAAAAATCTAGAAAAAATCAGTGAAACTCAAAAAGATTCAAGAAAAATAAAAAAAAATTGAAAAAAACCAAGAAATTTAGAAAAAATACATACAATACAAATACAAATACAGAAATAAGAAAAAAGAATACAAAAAAATGAAAAAGAAAACGAAAAATACATTCAGAGAAGTGCAGAATTTTTTTTAAAAAATTAGGCAAATCAGAAAAAAAGTTAAAAACCTGAAAAATTTGAAAAAAAATTATCTATTTTTTTTTCAAATTTTTCAGGAATGTTAGGACAATCCGAGAAAAATAGACAAATACAGAAAAAAATTTTAAAAAAATATGAACAATTCAAAGTGAAATTGATGAAAATCAGAAAAAATCAGATAAATTTTAGAAATCGGAAAAATTGCAACACTTTCAAATAATTCAGAAAACATACGAAAAAATACAGAAAACATTTGAAGTCTGAAAGTTCTGAGAATTCATAAAGTTCGGGAAAATTCGTTAAAAATTCAAACAAAAATCTGAAAAAGGTGAAAATCTGTTTTCTTTTTTAAGTTTAAAATTCAAATAAAAAACAGAAAAATTCAAAGAGGTTCAGAAAAAAGTCAGAAACATAAAAAAAAATATAAAGGAAGGTCCCACAGAAATGGAAAAGATCAGAAAAAATTTAAAAACGTTAAAATAATTCAGAAGAAACAACCACCAAAAATACAGGAGAATACAGAAAGTCAGTAACTTCTTTAAATTTCTGAACAATTCGGAATAATCCAGGGAAAAATAAGGAAAAATTCGGAAAAGTTAAAAAAACTCAGAAAAAAAAATTGAAAAAAATTTAAAAAATTAAATTCAGAAAAATTGGTACAATTCGAGAAAAGCAGAAAAAATAAACACATACAGAAAAATTTTAAAAAAAGTTAGAACAATCTTTTTAATAGTTAGAAAACAGTTAGAAAAGTTCAGAGAAATTAGAAGAAATCAGAAAAAATTAGAAAAATACAGCAAATTTCTAAAAATTCAAAAAAAAAAGTCAAATAAAGTCAGAAAACTTTTATAAAAGTGCAGATTTTTTATTTAATGACAAAAACTCAGACAAATTCAGAAAAAAAATAAAGAATACGGAAAAAAACAAATACAGACAAATACAGAAATCTTTAGAAAAGTTCAGAAAAAAAAGTCAGAAACATTCAACAAAATTTAGACAGGATTTATAAAAATCCAGAGGAATTAGAAAAATCAGAAAAGATTAAAAAAAATCACAAAACGTTAAAATATCAGAAAAAAAAATCCAAGAAGTTCAGAAAACTTAAAAAAACAAAAAAAAAATAGGAAAAAACGGATAAAATCAGAGAATTTTAAGAAATTCAAATGAATCAGAAAAAAATCATAAGGAATAAAAACTTTGAAAAATACAGAAAAGTCCTGAAAATATTAGAAAAAGTAATTTAAAAAAAAACAGGAGAACACAGATTTCTTCGTGGTTTTGAACCAACAATCGATTCTGGACCCGTCTCCGATGTGCGTTCGACACTAAGCACTGAACTTCAACAGGTTCTAGGAAGTATATTTGTAGTAAAACGAATACAAGCACTTGAGAGATGTAATGAATTCGGAGGAGATTCGGTCGTTCAACAATACTTCCGTCTTCACAAATTGAAAGTCCACGGTATATGAGTGAATATGGTAAAGATGCCATTAAAAAAACGTAATAAGTTGTGACTATCTTGACTTATTTGTTACATTTACTAGCAACAAGGAACGTCATCCACATCGAAGCATTGCATTGACCTGACATATGATTCGCTCAATCTACGAATTGATCACAAATGTACAATAGAAAAACAAAATTATTATCGTACATTTGAGGAAACGCCAATGTTCGGAATTATTCACATAGTAAGTAAGTGAGTGGAGCGGAGTCGAGTGGAGTGGAGTGAGCGAGTTATGGGTCAATTTCTGATGATCGCTTGACAACAATCGCGTCGGGCAACGCCAGTCTTCTAGTACTGAACGCTAACATTTTTCTTATTGAGCAAAATAATTGTATATCATTCCAATGAAACATATCAGAAATAAATGTAGAAATACCTTTGAATAATGGAATTCAGGTGAATGTCTTCCGTGTCAATGTATTTCGGGTACATCGAACTCGGGCATTCGAAATAGAATCCACGTAAACATATAACAGCTAGTAAATCTCTTCGCATCGAAATTTTGTTTTCGGCTTCCTCAACTAAACTCTTTTCTCTCTCACTGTTTTGGTGTAAATATGTAAGCTGTTCTCGATTCGTACCTTTTCGTTATGAATGTGTCAATTTCAATATTGTTGTTATCATTCGAGTTAAGATTACAATATGTCTGCTAGCTAGCAATGTTGCGTTCTTTGATTTTCGTGCTTATTTATTCTATGTTATTGTAATTGTAAAACTCGTCTATACGTGACCTCGTCTCATGAATATTGGCACGCAAAGTTGTTCAACAATTGAGAGATATTCCTGAAACTAACAGAGAAGCTTTTCACACAATCCTCGTTGGAAAAGTTGCTACCGCTCGAGACAATGATGATTCGACACTCGATATTTCCTTGTCTCATAGAGTAACCCATACTATTTGTACCCAGGCATGGGTACAAATTGTATCTCCGATGGGATTTAAATGCTAAATATTGTATTTTGAGTGGCGAGTTCAAAGTTATACTTGTAACAGTGTAAATTCTCAAGAATTGAGATCAAAGTGTCAGTCTTTTTGAGGCGACTATGTACCAGAAAGCGACTATATGTTTGGTTAATTTGTAGTTTGTGATAATATCGTATTCAAATGTGGCGTGTCAATACATGTGATTAATGGTCCCCATACCTGTGGTCTAAAAACGAAGCACAATCGTTCATTCCCTTAGAAGAACATCAAGCCATCGTGTCACAAATCATGATCATCTTCTAGACTAGTATCGTTGCCCATCCACTCCTCATTCAAGTTGTAACCGAAACCGTAAAAAAAACAAGAACCACATCGAACCAATATTTTTCTCTTCTTTTCCCCCACCGAACACCATCACCACCACCACCATCCAACGTAGGTTGACCGTCGATATGGAAATATCCGGCCATTGTTGCATGCAAACAACCCTTCTAAAACCTCAATTAACTCCTCATCCACTAGTACTGCTATAACTACTACCACCACAGCCACCACTAGTTCTACTACCTCCTCTGCCAATACTAACCAGCAAAACGACTACCGGCACATTAACGCCGCCGCCATTACCACAAGTATCGCAGCTAGGGACACAACTCCGCTGCCGTCGACGAAACGCTACATTCCAGTTCATGCGCCAAGTCCCTCGTACGGCGATCACTCGTCGAGCTCGAAAGAACCTTCGCCGGAAAAACCTCCGGCTCCGATGCATCGCTCGGTAACGCCCACCACGACCACCGGCCATCGTAAATCGGTCAGCTTTGATCTGGACGAACCAGGTGATGAATACAGAGTTGGTTCCGTTGAACGGACGGAGCTAGCACCGGCTCATATTCACACGTGGAAGGATGCAAACAATAACAGTGGCGGCGGCGGCGCCGGAGGCGTTCAGCTGAAGGGGATACTGCGCAGTGGAAGTCCCACCAATTCCGGCCGAAGTCGTAGCACTACGCCGGAGGAAGATGTGCGTTCACGGTACTCTGCAACCGCGATTGTGGGTGAATATGTCAGCGAGCAAGATGAGACCGAGGCCGAGACCGAGAGCGAAGGTGAAGGAAGTGAGATCGAGCAACCGAATCCGTTCCGAGAGGAGATCTTGAGGCGACCGCCTTCAAGACTGGAACGACCCCTGTCGAGGGAGTTCAAAAGGGCGGAGATCGTTCCGAACGCGGCGATTCGTAGCATGGAGCAGGAGTTTGGCCAGGGAGACTTTGTCGAGTACGAACATGATGCCCGGACCAATACGATTCGAGAGGTTCGAAGTTCGACGCAAAATTTGACGACCCGCAGTACGGAGCGATTGCCGAACTACGACAAAATCGAGCAGATATCGGCAAAATTTGACGTTCTGCCAACGAGGAAGCGACCGGATTTCGTTCACGAGAACAACGTCGAGAATATTCTTGTACCGGAGGCTACTCATCGTCAAGTGCTGCTGGAGGAAAATCGAAGAAGGAACGAACTAACGGCGCGGTCAACGAATCCCTTTCTAGTGGATGCTGGATACGATCAGCTATCGCAACATTTCGTATCCCCTGTGCCACCAACACAACACACGCCGTACAATTGGTCCGGTTCGATGGGTCAGTTACCTTCGCAAATCTATCCACCGATTCAGGTGCTACCTGTGCACTACACGAAGCTACCAACTCCTCAGCACACGGTTTACACCTTCACATCGCCACAGCAACCTCCTCACCCTCAGCAGCAACATCACCAACTGCGACAACCGACACCACCGCAACGGTATGGAATGCAAAGCTATAACCTCATGGTGAGTGACCATCATCATCAGCCATCGGGCATTAGCTCTCAGCCGCAGTTCATTCAGCACACTCCTATTGGCTACTACGCACAGGCACAGACACCACTGTCACCCCAACCTCCACAACAACTGCCAATGACGACGGCGGTTGGGTTTGCACCGGTGCCATCGGTACTAGAACATCAACCCGCCACCATCACTAGTGGGGGTGCCGTTTACACCTTCAACAGTAGTAACAGTCACCATCAGCATCATTTCCATCATAACAACAACAACAGCGGAACGGTACCATCACCATTACTAGTAGAATCATCCACAGAGTCACAAAGACATGATCATGCTCTACATTACTACCACCACCACCACCACCATCATCAACAGCGACAGCAACATGTTCCGGTTGTTGTCAGTAGTAGTAGTGTTAGTAATGACAGTAGCCAAACGACGAATACATTCGATAGTAGATTTGTTTGAACGAGCGATATCATTTTGTTTTGTCAATAAAAAGATGCAGTACTAGACTTCAGAATTTTCGAGCTAGATCATCGCCATGTTGAGTGTCAATTCTAGTACTGCAACGTTCATCAAGCTACAGCAAAAACGCATGCTGCGATTAATGGATTATTTTGAAAACATCTCATCCATCAGTCAGTGGTAGATAACAACGACGCATGTTCACATTATATTCGATGTTTAAGTTTATGGTCATTCATGATATATTTTATTGCGTGTGTGTGTTTAAAAAAAAATATTTGTAAGAACTTTGACCGTTAATATATGAGCGAAGCTTTTAATGAAACATGAAATTTCAATGGTTTGATGATTTTTCAGCATGCGCTAATCCCTGTTTTTGAAATGAATGGATCGAAACTGCGGCCCCTCACAAATTCCTTTTGACAGGAAGATGTTTTTACTTTCCATTTTGTTCTGACACCTTGTTCAATTTGAAGAGACCACCTAACAAAACATGTATATCAGTTGCCACTGGAATGCGCAGTAGGCCTGGTGCAGCTTTTTCGATTTTGTTAAACTTTTTTTACTCCTACAACTAGTCAAAATTAAGCACAAGCTTACCGCCGATTCTTGCCTTCGAAAGACTACTGACGCCTGTTTGATTTGTTCTTCCCTAGTCCCCTCCGCCAGCGCAGAAAACGCCCAAGAGTGTCTCCGACAAGAAGCGGTTCTTCGAGAATGCAATGGAGGACCAAACCAAGCAGACGCCAAAAGCCGGTAAGTGCGATCTTGTTCTTGTTTAAAACCATGGTAGGCTATGATATGCGGTTAGTTTCCTAGGTTTGTTCTACAAAAGTATCATAGCGGTTACTATCCATAATGTAAATAACAACTGCATAACAACCACTAGGGTATAAAAATAGCGCTGTCAGTAGGGTAATTATCAATTTTACTAAATAAAGCCACCAGTTCGAAACGTAGTTTACTACAGTTCTAGTACTTCCTTCTTACACTCAATCAATTTTTTGTTTGTTCGTAGATAAAGTTTTCTCCTTCCTTTCGCAAAATGAAGTCGAGAATCTGAAGCAGGAGGAGGAGCGAAAGATTGCAACGCTTGGCCGGAGGCGCATCCAGGAGCGAGCCTACGAACCAGAGGACGAGGATGAGTACTGCTGCTCGGGGGATGATGATGATGATGATGATGAGCAGCAGGTCCGTCGCGATGGCTACGGAAAGCCCGACGAGAATGACAATGATATGAGGTAAATACAGAACGGGAGCTTTCTCAGACCCGTTGATATCTATATGTGTGTGTGTGTGTATGTGTATTTGAATGCCTTTTGCCATCATCGCGCTGATTTGTTGATGTGCGTATGTGTATAAGTAAGTGCGCTATGCTCTCTTTTGTTTTGTTGATTCTTAGTTCGACTCCATATACTTATTATGTAGATTCTTGTTTGATATCTATTTCTTTGATTTTCTTTCCTTTATTGTTGCTCCCTAAAATAGGTCCTAGCGATTGTAAATCTAACTGCTACTACTACTACCACTGCTACTTCTTCCACGAAATGAGTTTGAACCAACTAAGGCTGTAATGTTGACTAATCCTAGTTTTACCCAGTAGTGGTTGTTTGATCTGGAATCAGTCTGCATGCGCGTCCACCACTCGTGTGGGAGATACTGTTCTCTGATTCACGCCCTGTCCTATAGTGTTTGTATTAGTCGTGCAAAGCGCACCATTCCCGTTTTGGGTTCCGCGACGGTTCCGCGTTTCTCAATTTGTACATTCATCAATCACCGCCCATTTGATTTCTCTTTCTTGTTTTGGTATTCTCTCCCACGCGCCTTTCATCTCACTTTCTTCTTCTCCAGGAATCCGCTCGATGAGTTCGAGGCAGTACTTAGAAGTTGAGACTTTGTTCCTCTAGCTAGATAGTAAGCACAAACACAATCATCCTCCCTCGTGCACACACATTACCTAGAAAATACTGTGAACCACACTGTTAATCTATTCCAAATTCCGCGAACCGCGCACATACTAGATTATTGCGAAAGCAGGCCAAAGCGCACCAGGTCTCTGCTGTCTATTGGCGGACCCGGACGTGACTTTTTAGTACAATTGAAAAATTAAATAAAATGAGAAAACATAGTGAAAAACAATAGCCAAAGCAAAGGAAAACGACAGAGTGATTACCTATTGTTGGTTTCAAAGAAAAGGGACCGTGGCGTGTGTGACAATCAAATCGGTTCCCATTGTCGCCGCTCGGAGCATTTTTAATCTTTTTTTTAGTTTAAAGATAAGGGTAGTTTTACTCTGTTATTTATGGTTATGTTTAGGTTTCCAAATATAGACAATAAAAAAATAAACACGATACAAGATTCTGAATTTGCGAAAATTGCTCAAAATTTATCTGATTTTAAACAAGAGAAGCGCAGAGAAACAATAGACACAAAATTATCAAATCATTCAAATTCGAGTGAAAAACTGCAGCTCTCGAGGGCATCTAGATGAGGAAAGATAACCAAGATGAAAGTATTATTAAATTAATGTTATTTGTTTGTTTTCTTTTTCTTTTATTGTTTTGTTCTGTCCTACTAACTTATTTTCAAAGCAAGGATGCAAATGGGGTTTGAGACCCTTTTCCGTTGTGAAACCAATGCTGGCCGTAGCAATCAAGTTCAGGAAAGAAGGTAGGAAACATTTCCCGGAGTAGTTCGTTGACTTACGAGACGTAACACAATCAATAATTTTTTATCAATTATCTCTGATTAAATATTATGCTCCCAGCTTTTGTGGGATCATACAGTGTAAAAAATTTGAGTAAAAATCGACGTTTCGTGCAATTGGAAAATTCGTTCAAACGCAGAAAATACAACGTTATCCCATTCATTTAGCCATACCATATGCTTTTCGGTGTGATCCTATCGAGCCTGAATATGTGCTGGAGTAAGATTTGGTTTCATAGCATTTTTAGTGTACTTGAAGTAACCTATCTGGGCAATGCACTTATTGGTAATCGAGAGTCCTTCTTAATTTCCGATGCATTGAACTTTCCAGTTCCGGCCAGCTCTAGAATTCGATTCCTGTCACGAATGTTTATTTTTGGTATTCCCCTTTGGTTTCCTTTTTAACGCCATATTTTTCACCTTTCTTCGGCACATTTCGAATCGATGATTCGGTCTGTTTACTCTCCTTCCTATTTCCCGGCTAATCATTGTTCATCTCAGATCAACAAATTGCCAGCACCAACAAATGTTTTGCGTACTAACACAACAACAAAACTGAAATGACAGATCACCAAGGTTTTTGGTGTCATAGGTGCGCCAGTTGCTATATATTTCATTGTGTGCGTGCAAACGAATTTTTCTCCTCAAAATGAAATTTTGCCTCCTATCGAAGGTATACGCAGTTTTCAAAATCAGCGAGGTACAATATTCAAATGTCACTGCTAATCAGACAAGCGTAAACCGATCGCTGGCAATGCAAATGCAGCATTCGTTCTACGGACAAAGTGGATAGGAAAAATATTGCAATTTAAGCTCCGCCGTATTCTATTCATTGAGTATAAACAAGCCAATCGCCATTTCTAATTAGAGTATACACAATTCATCAGTCATCTAGCTACCGACCAGACGACAGCGAGTCTTTCAAAATACCTTTCTCAAGGCCGAATGTTTTGTTTAGTTTTCTAAATTGGTCTTTTCCAAAGCTAGTGGCGAAAGAAATGATGAATTTCGAAGCCTTTATAATTCAAAGCATCATCTTCATCATCATTCAAGTAGTCTCGCTTCAACTATCAGGCAGTAGTCTTTCTTAATGCTGGTGTCACACACAGCGGTTTTGCTCGATTGAAGGGAAGAATAAAAGATAGATTTAGCACAGTATGGCGCAATTTTGTTCGGTGGGGGCACCGCGTCGATTTAAATGTCGTCTGGCGAAGAGTATCTCTGTATGTTTGTATCACATCATATTTGAATTTATAATGGGGTGTAAGTTTAAAATTTCTAAAACGAGAGCGAGAGCGTTGGTACAAAATTTTTAGCGCTGATGCGTGAATAAAAAGCATGAATATCAATCACTTCATCCGGAAGATTAAAGATGTATCAGTAATGCTGGTTACTTATTGACCCCAAAAACTTGTTTCAATAGCTCAAAACTGTTTAGTAAGCAAACTATTGAAATCACAAAAATCTATAAATATCAGGTACTCAATCTTATAGGAAAGAAAGCGTAGAAAGAAAATCCATCTTAGTCAAGATTTGTCGAGGCATGACGTTGGCTGCCAGTGAAAGTTCTCTAAATATTGTGCTCGTCCTGGCCAACCTCTGTTTCCTTTTTGCTACTGTGTTTGCTACATCTTCAGTTGCGTTTTGAATTATAGAGGCTTTGTCGATGCATGTCGTTGGCTGCCAGTGAAAGTTCTCTAAATATTGTGCTCGCCCTGGCCAAACTCAGTTTCTATTTTGCTGATGTGAACATTTTTTTCTGCCATTCTGTATCTTCAGGGATCTTTAGTTCTGCGTTGGAGGTAGTATTTTGCTAAGAAATACTGAAAAATTATTCAGATATTCAAGAAATTCATGAATTCCGGTTTCAGTGCTCTAGACAGCGAGCAATCAACAGTACATGTTAATGAAAATGCCATCGTGTTTTGGACATCACTCTTCTTATTTTTTGCGACCCGCAACCCCATGGCTAACACGTGTTTGTGGCCCCTTTGGAAAAAAGGTTGAGTATCGCTGGTCTAAACCCGACAACCAATCAGATATAGTTGCGAAGTCAGATTCATGATCGCTTGTTTGAGAACTTCGAACAAAAATTAGAAAAAAATACTTTTTTATATCACTTATATCTAGAAAAAAAATGTAATATTTCAACGTTAAAGTGAAATTTTATTGGTTACTTATAATAACCAGTGGAGTAAAAATCGTGTTTTTGAAGATTTTGATTGAGTTCTCACCAGGAAAAGTATCTTGTCGTGACTATTCTCCCATTCAAGTCGTTTTTCCCTCAGAACGCTGTTCAAACGTATTGATTGTCGTCGGTACTGTTCACTAGTGATAGTTTGAGACGCTTTCAATTGCTTTTGATTGTGTGTCTGGATTCTGTTGCTTTTCCTTGTTCTTTATCACATAAAAAATCACTATCTTTGTTCATAATGTAGTTCTCTTCATGCGTAATCGACGCAATTGAGATTTTATTCAGGGTAAAGTGTAACCATCGTAGCCATCGCCTCAAAGTAGTTAAATCTTACATTTATAGTGACGAGCAAGTCTGTGTATAATATACTGATCAACGAGGCAGATTTTGTTGATAATTTTCCAATATCTTTTAGCAAAATTACACCTCCAACGCCAGACCCATCATTTCCTGAAACCTTATGTCAAGTTATGTCTTTACGTCGATGTACGCTTCTCGTTGAGTATTTGTTACAGTTCTTCGCAGTTGACACAAATTAAAATAACAAAATAACAATGTGTGCGAGTGGTGCAAACAGCCAGAGGCTCTCCACCAGACGACATGAAAATGTGGAGGCAACAACCACACACACGAATGTATTGGAAGGAACACAACTACACAGGGCTTCATTGCGGCAAAGATCGCCCGTCGCCAATGTCCCAAGCGGGAGACATTTTTTGAGCATCATCATCGCCCGCATCAGCTAAGAAAACATCCCAATTTCTCAGATCCAGATTCTATTCCAGTCTTATCGCCTCTTTTGTTTCCCACTGCGTGTAAAAGCAGAATAATCACACCATCAAATCGCATAGAAAACACTTTAACTTACCATTGGCAAAGCATGAAAACAATAATAGATGCAGTACAGAAGTACAGAAGCCCTCTTCGTCAGACGGTATGCAAGTCGACATAGTGCTTCTACTAAACAAAATTGAACTGCTGTCATTTTTCGAGATTTTCCATACTACATTAAGCATTAAGAAAGAATGTTGTCTGGTCGGTAGCTGGATTGAGACTGTGATTCAAAATCATGTATACCCGAAGAGAACGGTTGGAGGAGCCGATACATTAGTGGCTCATTATTGACGGTACGGATTAGGGTTGCCAAGTGTTTTTGTGTAAAGTCTGAATGTGGGTGAATAAAAAGTCTGGGTTTGTCTGGATGTTTATGAAACAGAAGTTTTTCTATTTTTTATGGTGTGAATAGCGATTTTGAATGATTTTTAATATTTAATGCATATGGAAAGGTATATTTATCATACATTGCAAGAGCTTGTTCGTTTTATTCATCAATTTGAGGAGATATGTCAGATAAGTCGAATAGATTGATCGTTGAGCAAGTTATAGATTACCACCACTTTGGCCAAACCTACATAATCTAAATTTATCACGAAATTAAAAGTGGTTCGTAGAGCATCAATCCTACCAAGGACTCCTGAACAACTGCTTCTTATAACAGATACTTGATACTGAGATACTTGATTTTCAGAAGCGCATGATTCTCATCAAATTTGCTGATTCACGAGGAACTACAGCTTAGGTTGCTATAAATGGATGTCATTGAGCATTTTTGCAAAAATTCCATCAGCTTTCACGAAAGTTGAAGCCAACCAGAAGAGTTAAAAAATAAAAACTCAGGACCAGTCAAATGACAGTTTGGATACCTAGAAATACCGTTAAAGTCAGGAAGAATGCAGATAAGTCTGGAAGGCTGGCAATGCTGGTACGGATGAGTATGCACACAAATGAACAGAACAAATTTGTGCGAAAATTGGTAATGCTTTCGATTTTCATTTGTTTACACCGTTTACGGATTTCGGAATCGGAATGTACAGCGTAATAAACAAATCATAGAGAATTTCCGATTCGATTACTATGCAAATCATCCGAATCCATTCGTAGCGAAAATAGTGGTTAACGTAAACATTATTTCATAGAATCGTGATCTGTTTTCGCTTTTGACCCCTCTTGCTGAAAGACGAAGCCGAGCGTTATTCGTTTTCCAGACAATCTCGCAGAGGCTAGTTAATATTATTTTTCTGTGCGACAGTGCAAACTTTGCACTGAGCTTGCTTTGTGCATACTCTGAGAATGCATACTTAAACAAACGATTTTGCATGTCCGTTCAGCAATACAAAAAAAAATTGTGCTGCTTTTTTTATTTCTTCCCTTCAAGAGAATAATACACGATGGTTAGCTAGAATTATTTTCGTAATTGTATGTTCAAAATCATCCATAATTTTGACATATGTAAAATTTTTAGATTTTCATTTCACACTCCAAGTCTCAGGATGTCTATTTTATTTGCATATAATTTCTTGAACTATTTATATTGGTGAGCTTTTTTTTTGTAAATTGATTCTATAATTACAAAATATCAGCTTACACTGAAAGTTTTCTGGAATAATGGAATAATAAAGTTTTAATGGAATAATGGGATCGTTCATTTCTAAAAAATATCTATTATGTTCGTCTCCGTTCTTATGAAGTTTCCTATCTCCGAATGAATTCGTAGGCCAGCAAAAGCTTTGTACTCCTGCTTTCAGCTCGACACATTGATACTAGAAATTAATCATAATATATAATGAAGCCAGAATAACAATGTTATATTCGAGAATCACATTTCAACCCTCGTGATTACCCACAGTCAATTATTGTTGATTAGTCAGTTTACCCGCGTATATACATTAATTATAGAGATAGAGAGGCCACATTTCACGTTATTGGATTCGAAAGGTCTATTTAGGATTAGGATATGAAACCTAGGTTAGTATTGTCGAAAGAGCCATCTGAGGAAAGTTTAGGCATTTTGATAGCGATACCATTTTGTGTCATGTTTTTCAATTAGAAGTGCGAGAAGAATAAAATCAAAATAAACGGTTAGTCGTATAAAATGAAAATAAACGATCGCTTTTGCGTACCTTATTTTTTGTATTGCTCTGTTTTCTACCTCTGTCCATTACACACTCCTTCTTTTTCTCCTGGTTTGGAAAGTAACACATTCACTATTTATTTTCCCTCTTTTTTTCACAACAATGGTGGTTTGAGTATAACATCATCACGCACATCTCACTCTCACACGCTCACTGGGCAGAAGGGTTTCTCGCACACATCACTCGATCATCTCACCCTACGCTCACTTTCACTCGGTATGTGGCTACACAAAAACTCGGCGTGCTTCCAGCTGTTGTGTTGTGTCATTTATTTCCCCGAATATCTATATGTGTCACAATCATTCATTTATGTTTGCGAGCAAAATCATGCCAGAGAAAACAAAAAAAAATGCAAACGACAAATCTTTTCTCTCTACTCATTTGTTTCGTCCACATTTCTGTTTGTTGCGTCCTTCCGATAAAACGAAAAAAACAATCATTCACGTACCACAAAACCGTCACATAAAACGACGAACCAAAAAAAAAACCCCGCACACACGAAAGCCTTAACAATCAACCGCCAGCAACAACAACAACAACCACCTCAACAAACCTAGGGCTGGTCCATCATCACCCGACAATCCATGAGGAGGAGTCGCCGACACCCACCGGTTTACTGCAAGCGGCGGTTTCGCCACAGGTCAGAACCCCCGTTAGCCGTATTCCGATTCGGACGGCCAACGCCGAGAAGCGAGCCCGTGCCAGTGACATGCTGCCCCCGGAGTACGACGAGTCCAAGCTAAGCCCATCGGAGATCCGAGCGCTGAGGTAAGGATTCGTCTTCCAAAGTGGTCTCATTCCGCCGTTTTTCGTTGAAGTTCCCTCGTCTGATGGGTGATGGCTTTTGTTTTTTTTTTTGCAGGGCCCAAAAACGCGCTGCCTGGCGGCAGGCTCGCCTCAAGTCGCTGGAAAACGACGCCCTGCAAGCACAAATTATGATCCAAACCATGAACGCCGTTACGATGCACGAGGAAAATGGTCAACAACAACAACAACAGCAGCAGCAGACCGGGCCTAACAATCCGATCGTGCTGCACTTGAAGTCGGATTACGATTCCTATCCAGTGACCGGAAATAACAACGGCGACGAACAGCAGGTAGGTTCAGGCACAACTGATTCTAAGGACTGTTTTCTTCTCGTATCTTAGTTGTCACGAAACTGTGAGTTTAACAAGACTAAAAACCATTGTATCGCTAATAATCATTTCTGTTGTCCCCCCATTCTCTGAATGCTCGCCCCCTTTTAACTCGAATATACCGTAACCGCCGTAACCTCTGGTGTGCCACTGCACGCACCGTAATTTGTGTTGTGCATCGCTAACACAACGTCACACACACGTACGCCCCCCTCCTCGCATGCCAGACGACATCCAGCAGCGACGAGTACCCACCGATGATCGCACCGAAACCGGTCCGCTTCCCGCGGATAGCGATCAAGTCCAAATCAACGGGTAACGAGGTCGTAGTCCGCGAGACGGAGAAGGTCGTCGAGGAGAAGGTGATCCAGCAGCGGACGGAGGAGGTACCCGGGGGAGGACTCCGCACGGTCGAATACGTCGAGAAGGTCATCGAGACGGAGGTTAGCGAGCCGAATGATGGATGGGGTGTACCACATCAGTACCATCACCAACTCCACCCCATCTTCTACCCCTAGTACTCACACACACATACACCCATAGATGCGCACGCACTTTATAGTTACGCAGAAATTCGGTTGCACCTTTTGATTTTGACCTAGCGAGAATGAATGGATGTTGCTTCTTTTGTGTTCGTTTTGTGTCTGGTTTCCTTGAGTTGCTGTCGTTATGTCTTCTGATTTATCAGTGCTTGACAAAGAAGGGTGTTACGGTCAAAATTTGGTCGTGCATTAAAAAAAACCTGGATCCCCCTCATTTTGTAGGTTTGTGCGCGCACACAGAGCTATCGAATTCGTTAAAAGTGACCAAATCAACTGTCAATAAAAATATATGGGAAACGTTCATCGACAGCCGGGAAGTTTAGCTCGGAGGAAAATCGAAGCCGTAGCGATGCATCCAGCTAAAAAAAGCCCTCCAAAGAACCGTAACGCAATCGAAAATATTGATCAATTGCCTTGCGAGACTTGAAGAAGACTCAAAAAAAGGAAAGTGATGTTTGAGCTGGGCAAGCTCTTGGAGGAACAGTTCAAGTGCTTGACTGTCAAGATTTGACGATTTGACATTGAGAAATCAATGACGTCACTAACATCGTAGAGAGGCACCACGTGACGCTGGAGCAGTTCCGAAGGAATATCAGAGCCTCAACAACCTCAAACACTACGGCGCAATGAGCGAATCAGAAATTTAGCCTTCCAGTGACACTGTCAGGAAACTAAATTCGCCTGTTGTTGAGTTTGCGGTGGATTTTACCAAGTAAATAAAATTTTAACAATATAAATTGAGACATTGGAAAAAAGAATCATGAAAATATAAGCAAAAACTATTAAAAAAAAATTGAAAAAAAAAACTAAAATACAAAATGGGCTGGCGGATTTGGATAAGTGTAGCGGACTAAATGAAGATGAAGATGAAGATCGCGACTAGCTAAAATGTCACGAATTGTCATGCGCAAGGGAGTCCGTTGATCCTCTAAATTCGCAATCGGTGTAATTCTTTCGTTGCAAAATTCACTGCATGACAAAACAACGTGCTCTATATCATGATAACTTCTTCTTCTTCTTCAATGGCACTAACGTTCCTAGAGGAACTTCGCCGTCTCAACGTAGTATTACTTGCGTCATTTTTATTAGTACTTAGTTGAGATTTCTATGCCAAATAACACGCCTTGAATGCATTCTGAGTGGCAAGTTCTAGAATACGCGTGATCACAGTGCAATATCATGATAACCTCGACCACAAATTTATAAATTGAGAAACTAGAAACAAAAATTAACAAAATTAACAAAATCATTTCAAATCATCATTTGAAAAATTGAAATGAAAATCAAATCTAAAAATTATTAATTTAAAAATAACAAATCGAAAAACATTAAATCAATCTATATAAATAAAAATGGAAGACCAAATTTGTTGGTAAGCGTAAAAGCCGAGGAAGGAATAGTTCCATTTGAGCCGTTCTTATTTATTTGTATTTATCTCTTCCCGTAGATCAAGATTTTTGTAAAAAATTTGGGAAAGCTTTGAAAAATTCGAATAGTTCGCACCAATTTGAAGATCAACAAACGAATAGTTCGGGGATCAAACACATGAACGTTCTCTTAGTAAGAAAGTCAATTTTGGCAGGACGAAGTTCGCTGGGTCAGCTAGTTGAATAATAAAAAAAGGCTGAGACATTGACACTGACTGAAACGTTGATTCTATTGGGAAATAAAAAAAATAAAAAAATTAAGGTTTAAAAAATTGAGAGATTAAAACATTAAAAAATCGACAAATTGAAAAAAGAATAAAAATGATAAATTGGTAAACAAAATCAAAAAAAAAAATGATTGGAAAACTGGAAAATAGAAAAATCGAAAAATCTATGATTTGAATTAATTACAAAATGGGAAACTAAAAATAAACAAATAGATTAAAATTATTTCAAATGATCGAAAAATAAAAAAAAACAAAGAAAAATTTAAATAAAGAAATTGAATTTGAAAAAAATATATAAAATGGGAAGGTAGAAAAAAAAATCCAAGAAAATAAAAAAAACATTAATTATGTTTTTTTTATTTTCTTGGATTTTTTTGAAAATAATAATATATAAAAATAAAAAAAAGGAAAACTAAATCAAATGGGAAAAAATGAATTGAAAAATTAGAAATATTAATTATTAATAGAACAAAAACATGAAAAATCATTTGGAAAATGAAAATATATATATATATATATATATATATATATATATATATATATATATATATATACAGGTAAACTTCGATATAACGCACATTTCACTTTCCAAAATTGTACATTGTATCGAATTGTACGTTATATCGAAGCATAATAAAGTACTCACAAACGTAGTCTATATTACATTATTTTGTTGCTGTTTTAGTAAAGTTAATAAATAACTTCAATCAGAAGACGAAGCCAGCCTTTCTCATGATGTTTCCCTTCGTACTGTTGATTGAAGCTTGATTCATTTAGAATCCGGAATCACAAAACCAGCTGTATTCATTGTTCTATCAGAAAAAAAATATTAAAATAAATTTTCCTTAACACCTTAACACTTTGGAAATGTGTACGTTATATCGAAGTTTCCCTGTATATATATATATATATATATATATATATATATATATATATATATATATATATATATATATATATATATATATATGTATATATATATATTTATATATATATATATAAAATCGGCAAATTTAAATAAAAAATTAACAATTATTAATTTAGTGGATTAAAAAAATGGAAGAATGGAAAACTAGAAAACGGTAAAATAAAAAACATATATTATTTTTAAAAAACATGAATTGAGAAACAAGAAAAAAAAGTTGAGACTAATAGAAGAATTCGATTGGAAACAAGCAAAATTGAAAAATTAATTTCGAAAAAAAAAGGAAAACTAAATCAAATGGGAAAAAATGAATTGAAAAATTAGAAATATTAATTATTAATTGAACAAAAACATGAAAAATCATTTGGGAAATGAAAATATATATATATATACATATATATATATATATATATATATATATATATATATATATATAAATATATATATATATATATATATATATATATATATATATATATATATATATATATATATATATATATATATATATATATATATATATATATATATATATATAAATATATATATATATATATATATATATATATATATATATATATATATATATATATATATATATATATATATATATATATATATATATATATATATATATATATATAAATATATATATATATATATATATATATATATATATATATATATATATATATATATATATATATATATATATATATATATATATATATATATATATATATATATATATATATATATATATACAGGTAAACTTCGATATAACGCACATTTCACTTTCCAAAATTGTACATTGTATCGAATTGTACGTTATATCGAAGCATAATAAAGTACTCACAAACGTAGTCTATATTACATTATTTGGTTGCTGTTTTAGTAAAGTTAATAAATAACTTCAATCAGAAGACGAAGCCAGCCTTTCTCATGATGTTTACCTTCGTTCTGTTGATTGAAGCTTGATTCATTTAGAATCCGGAATCACAAAACCAGCTGTATTCATTGTTCTATCAGAAAAAAAATATTAAAATAAATTTTCCTTAACACTTTGGAAATGTGTACGTTATATCGAAGTTTCCCTATATATATATATATATATATATATATATATATATATATATATATATATATATATATATATATATATATATATATATATATATATATATATATATATATATATATATATATATATATATATATATATATATATATATATATATATATATATATATATATATATATATATATATATATATATATATATATATATATATATATATATATATATATATATATATATATATATATATATATATATATATATAAAATCGGCAAATTTAAATAAAAAATTAACAATTATTAATTTAGTGGATTAAAAAAACGGAAGAATGGAAAACTAGAAAACGGTAAAATAAAAAACATATATTATTTTTAAAAAACATGAATTGAGAAACAAGAAAAAAAAAGTTGAGACTAATAGAAGAATTCGATTGGAAACAAGCAAAATTGAAAAATTAATTTCGAAAAAAATTGAAAGATCAACACATTAACAAATTGACAAACTAAAAAAAAACAAAAAAAAACTGATAAATCGATAAATTGATAAATTGAAAAAAATAATAGAAAAAAATATATTAACAAAAACTTTTGAAACATCATTTGTAGCATGAAAAAAGATATTGGCCAATTGGAAAATTCAATTGAAAAGTTAAGGTTTGATAAATTGAAAAATCAGTACATCAATAAATTGACAAAATAAAGTTTGATTAAAATAATAAAAAATATAATTTGGCGAACTGAATCGGAGAAAACAAAATAAATTGAAAAACTGGAAAATTGCTAGATTAAAAAAATATTTTAAAAAAATATTCTTCAAAAAAATATATATTGAGAAACTAGAAAAAATTGAAAAAACATTAAAAATCAAAAATGGAAATATCTAGGAACTTAAATATATAAAACCTAAATAAAGAAATATATTAAAAAATTGTAAAGTTATTATTTAAAAAGTTAATGAGTTGAAAAAAATGTTTATGATGGAAATTTATAAATCCATCATAATATCATATTTTAATTGAATATTTCAATAACTAAATTGAATTTTGTTTATTGAATCAAAAATTTAAAAACTGCAAAACTAAAAATTCTAACGAAATGAGATTGAAAAAAATGAAAAAAATATAAATAAAATAATTAAGAAATCGAATAATAAAATAATTTATAAATTTAGAACTGAAAAGATGAAAAAAATGGAAACTATCATAGAAATAGAAAATCGACAAATCAAACATTTATAAATAAAAAAAAAGTCACAGGAGGGTTGTGTCCGAGACACGGTCGCATAGTTGACGTAGGATTCTGTTAGGCTATCTGTTGATTTTGGATATGTTTGAATAATTACATAGTTAAACTCTTTGATAATGATTTGGTGGCCCTGAAAAGGGCAGTTTTGTTTGGTTGTTGGGTATTGTTTGTTCACTCCACCAGTGTTTACCGATTGATGATGACAGAAGTATGGTGAACAGTCGTTGGGTAGTGCGTTTCAGATAGAAGATGCCGAAATGGTATGAGATATCATGAAACCGCCCTCTGTGACCCTAGACGAGATGCTGTGTTATGTATGGATAGAATAAAGAAAAAAAACTCACCTATGTAATATAAGATAATTACTAATACCGAACACAATTATCAATTTTTCTCATCAGTAAAAACATGTTACATATTTGAAAAGGAAATGGTAATTTTGTTTTATAATTTTTACTTTCTAATTGGACTAACAACACCTAATACTATATGTAGAGCATATGGGAAATCACTTTTTCGAATATTTCTTCACTTTTCCAATTTTTTTTCGCCGCATGAACTTTCCTTGGGTGAAAATGAACACAACAAAACAGACAGCTTAAATTGAACGGCCCGTTCTCGAGCGGAAACACACCTTGGTTTTTATTTATGAAAATTTAAATAAATCGTTTCATATATCAAGCCATTTTAACACAACTGCTACCATATACAATTTTAAAATTACACTTGTGCTAAATTTTTCACAATACACGATTGGATATTGATATGAAATTTCACGAAGCAACCAACATTAAATTACCAAATTAATTTTTTTTTTTGCTAGAATTGATCGTATCACTCACCCTACTTGCCATACAAAAATGCCCCCGACATGCATATATTTGCAATTTCTAATTCCCTTGGGCACCTTAGTTTTGATGTCTTTGTTAGGGAACACATTTCGGTGAGAACAAAAGCTCCTCCTACTTTCATGTATTTGCAATGTCATTTTCTCCCAGGCAGCTTGGTTTCGATGTCTCTGTTAGGGAACACATTTCGGTAGGAACAAAAGCTCCCCCTACTTTCATGTATTTGCAATGCCAATCACCCCAGGCAGCTTGGTTTTGATGTCACTGTTAGGGAACCGCCGCATGTGTCGTCAATTTCGACCAGTCAGAAGTGGATATTTCTGTTAGGATGAGAGTTGATATTTTTCAATTGTTCGATAGTTAGTTTCATGACATATATTATTTTATACAATAGAAAAAATTGTTATGGAGTGCCGAAATCGATTGACGCAAAAATTTCATCAATCCATCATGAAATGACTGAGCAATAAGCGTTTGAAATTGGACAATTTTCCCGATGTGCTCGATTTCCGATTTTCAATTTGTACCCCAATATGTTCCCGAAAGACGTAATCCTACGTCAAAACTGGCAAATAGAAAAAATTTCCAAAAAAAAAGCATTTAAAGCAAAAATTAAATATAATGATAAATTGGCAAACAAAATAAAATGAAAAAAGAATCTTCTGGAAAACATGAAAATTGTAGAATTGAAAAATTATAATTTGAAAAAAAATATGAGTTGCTGAAAACGATTCGAAGCAAAATTGAAAAATGATAATTAGTTTAGGAATTGAACAACTGTGACTCCTCAACTATATAAATTGAAAAAATGGTAAATTGAATAATTGGAATCAAATAACTGAAAACATGAATAAACAAAAAAACAAATTAAGAAACTAGAAAAACGAAAAGTGAATACAAAGTAATTGAAGAATTGAAACAAAAAAAAACAAAATTGAAAAAAATAACGATAGAAAATTGAAATTTCAGATATCAGATATTCATGAAACCCTTATTAATGGAAAGTTGGTAAATGGACTACTTGAACAATAGAATAATTTTCATTAAAATATTGAACATAATGAAAAACTGAAAATTTAAACAAAATCAAAACATTCATAAATGAAAAAATAAAAATAAAAAAAAAAACATTCACAGCAAAAATGGAAAATAATGATAAATTGATACACTTAAAAAATAATATAAATTCCAAAACCTGGAAAATTAGAAAATGCAAATATCAGTAAATCAAAAATTAGAAATTCTAAAATAAAAAAAAATAATTGTTCAGAATCTCTGGAAATTTCTCAAAAATTATCGTTTAAAGAACTGGAAAATGAAAAAAAAACAAAAACTTGTATGAAAAATTAATTATTGACGAATAAGTTGCGTTAATGAGTTAAGAAACCGAAAAACTGAAAACTACAAAAATCGGACATATGAAACATAGTAGAGTATTAGAATATTAAACAAATAAAAAATAAAAGAGGTTGAAAATTAATTAACTTAGAACCAAGGAAATCGAAAAATGAGTAAATTTATAAATTTAAAATTTCAAATATAAAAAAAAAGAATATACTTACACATTGGAAAACCTTGAAAATAGAAAAACAAAAATATCATTGATTTGGTAATTTTAGAAACTTTAGATATAAAAAAATATGAAAAATATTGAAGAAATGACAAATTAAAAATTAAAGAATTAATAAAATGTAAAAAATGAAAAATTTAAAGAAACTTTTTTTGTTTTTCTTTTAAGTTTTCTATAACGAAGAACGAATAACAAAAATATAGTGTACTGAGAAAAAGAAACAGGAAATTGATGAACATAAATCGAGACATCGTGAATCAGAAGAAAATTTAAAATTTAAAATGAAAGTGGTAATTCAAAAATAGAATAAATTTCAAGTAAAAAAACTAATTTGATTTTAGAGTGCGTTTCCATATCCCTCAGTCTAGTTGCTTAACTATTGTCCAACACTGCTGAATATTTTTACTGTATTCTATACTAATTGAACTTCAAACAGAAAAATAACTTATTTTTGAATTAAAAAAAATTATCAATTTATACGCATTCTCGTTTAACAAAATTATGATCGTAACACCCTTTGTATTCCGTAGTGATAGTACACATCGTTCAAAATTGAACAGACAGTCCGATCGATCGTAAAAAAAATACGAAACAATCTTCTCGACCTCATCACGTCACATTATTCCAGCTGATCCAAAAGAAATCATTTCCCAACTAAGCGCCCACATTCGAACTAACAGTTCATCATCAAATAACCACCGTTATCATGACCAAAAATGCATCAACCTCGGCCGGTGATCATTCAAGTCTTGAAGCAATGACTAACCTATCGGAATACGTAGCAAAATGGGTTCAGCATGAGACCAAACAAACCACCGCCGCCTACTAAAAAGCCAGTTCGCATATGAGCATAATTTTATTTCAGCAAGCTTCCTAGACAATTGCATGACGATAACTCAAAAGACATCCCATCACAAAAAGGTACGCCTCCCAATAATATCCTTATTTTCCCAACAGGTTGAAACGATGCGCGAGAAGATCATCATGCTCGAACTGGAGGAGCCCTCGTCGGGAAGCAGCGAAAAACAGTCACTCCAGCAGCAGCGCGATGATAAGGAGCGATTCGACGACCACGATGATTCCACCGAGGCGGCCGATGTGTCCCTGGAGGAAGACGAGTACGACTGCTCGGGCGATCAGCTCGATAGTATAGATGAACGTGAAGAGTCGCAGCATCAGCGCGTGAGAACAACGCTGCAGACAATCGTGGAGGTGGTTAATCCGGCCGTTGTGGGGGTCGGAGGTGGTGCCGGACAGGTCAACGATATCATCATCGGGCGCTACAACGACGACTGCGGCGGGGAGGATTCGTTCGCTTCGGCGTCATCGCCGTCGGCCTATGGGACGATGTTCGCCTACGAAGAGGGACGCTACGAGTCGATCAACGACAAGATGAAGAACGTTCTGCGGGAGCTGAAGCAGAACAAAAAGGTGAGACTGAATCTGTCCAAGAGTTTGACCGAGGAGGAACTTGCCGAGCAGGTGGATGAACCAGCAGCCGGTGAGGAGGAGGAAGACGAGGATGAAGAATTCCGACGGCAGGAGCAGATGATTGTAAGTCCAAAACATACTTGTATGAGATTATTTTGGAAACAAACAACCTTTTTTGCAGCAGCAGCAAGAAGAGGAAGAGTTCCGTCACTACGAGGAGAAAACCGGTGCAATAGGGACGGTGTTTATGGTGCGCGAGCGACTCATTAACGATTTCTACACCCACCAGAGTGAGCTGGCACAAGATCACCATTATCAGCCGCAGCCGCAGCAACAATCATCACTGGGGGAGGATTACTACGACGACGAAGACGGCTGCGAGGTGATTCAGAATCCCAACGCGCAAGCTTTCGAAGATGAGCTGGAAAAGATGCACAGCTTAACCAAGCTGCAAAAGCTGACGCTGCACGACGAAAAACTGAAAGCGGTCTTCTGCGATGATGGGGACGATGACGACTACGAGGAGGTGGTGATGGTGGGAGGCGATTCCACTGCGGGAGAGATTGGAACGAGTAGAAAAAGCAGCAGTGCGGGTGTGGAGAAACCGAGCGGCATTCCCGTTGCGGCCAGCAATGCTGGTTCGAAGAAGAAAAAGCGGAAAGGTAAGAAGAAAAAGTAAGCGCGAGAAAATTTTAGTTAGTAAGAGTGTCTCATCCGTCCCGAATCACAAATTGCGATGCAACAGGTAGCGTTTTAAGGAACGATACGCGCGAAACATTTACGTATGTTTTAACGTGGGTTCCTCTCCGCCTCGTGTGAGAGGAATATTAGTATTTTAATTCGTACAGGAACTATTCCATTCTTATTCCCATAATTTTATATTTGAGAGAAGAAGAGAGAGGGTCAGGGAAAGTAGCTAATCAATCGGACCGACAATAAATAAAGAGTTAAATGTTCGATTCATTGAGTAAAGTCTTAGTTCGCAGAGGGACTATTGTCGAAGTTTTTATTTGCTCGTACTATTCGAAGTATATTAATATATATTTATTTATGTATGTCGATCCCAGGAAATTCAATTCACAATTGTCTAATCATTTATTAATACTTGCAATGTCTAAAGTAAGAATGATTGAGAGGAGGAAGATGCATCCGAAAACACTATACTATATTGATTTAAGATGGTAAACGTTTTTAAACCAACCCTCTTATTAATTGGAGAGACATATTTTTCTCGATGATACTAAATAATAAAAAGTACTGTTTCCTCGAAACACGACGAAGCGGTCGAATCGATCGATAGAGATGGCGGCAGATTGTATGTGCAAGAAACAATCCGAACTTTCCCTGCCTGAATGATTGTGTGATGGTGAAACGAGTTTGAGCGCATTCTCATGTACAATAAATTGCCCATTTGAAGGACGTCAAGCAACAAATAATGCCTTTGGATCATTTCGCATAGGACCAATTTCATGCCAACTCGTCTTCAGCCAATCCATGCCAAACCGATATAGTGATTCTCAGATTTTCATTAAAATTGATAGTTTTGTTCTTTATCGCAAAATATTAAACCAGTATTTTTTTATTATTTTTTCCATTAGGGCGCCCATTTTCCTTCTAGGGTGATCTGAAAAATCAATAATCCCCTTTTTTCCAAAACTGTCCTTTTTCAAAAAATCATAACTTTTGAGCTACTCGACCAATTCAGATGATCGACATATCAAAATAAGGCAGTATTCTAGTCTAGAAATATGAAAAGAATAAAAAAAAATTCTTCATTTTTCTGATGTTTAGGCATTCAAGAAATATACCCTAGAAAAAACTTTTTCGAAAATCTTATTATTTACCGAGTTATAGCTATTTTAGTGACGCGGGATCTAACCTGGTACGGCCATAATAATCAACTTCAAACGTATTTTTCTCGAAACTAGTTTTTTTCAAACTGGCGTACACGATATCTCAAGTTAGACTGAACCGATTCATGTCGAATTTATATGAATACAATCTGCATGCATCTCTCTATCGCATGAACCTCTAGAAAATATTTTTTTTTAAATTTTACTATTTTTAAAAAAATCGGGAAACGTAGGAAAAAACGTTTCCAACCGCATTTGGTTTTTTAAACGGCCGTCATTTTGTCAAAAAACATGTTTTTGACTTGTCACGAGGTTCATGCGATAGCGGCATCTTTACTAATTCAGAATCTGTTCGATTTTTTTTTTGTTTTAGATAACCAGAAGGGCTGGAATCGTGTAAGCCATGGCACAACTTTTTTTTTAATCCCCTCACTTCATCAGCTCTTAACTATAGTTATGAATATGTTTTCTCCGTTCAATTTTTGTTTTATTGTTAAAAGATAGATGAACAAATAATAATATAATGGGATAGTAAAAATATCCTTTGTTTTAATTTACCGGAGCTCGTAAAAACGTTCGAAATTCCTGTCTCTACCAAGTATGGAAAAGATCATTCGCTCATTTCTCCACACCTAATTATAAATCACTCTTGTATCTGCTTGGAATAATCATGGCGAAAAGAATGCAGCAAGCAATCGTGAGATTGCACGAAGAATCATTTTTCATTTTCCGACCATCTTCTTTCGGGAATGAGAGTGAACATAACAAAACAAAGAGTGGAAAACAACATTCAATGAATGAATACTCCTTTGGAAGGATCGCACGGAACAAAATAACGAGTCAGTCAAAATAGACTGAATCTGCGTGTATGTATGATTTTCTTTTCCCTTGTAGTCTTTTCCTTGTCAGCATTTAAGTGCACATGAATCTACCTTCCTGCTCACCAATACCTTGCGTTAATATGGTCTTTTGCGTTGGCTTAGATCGTTTCATACTAGAACCTGAAAAATGTCATTCCAATAGTGCACAGGAAACAACTCGATTCCAACTATCTACCTATATTTTACTGTCGCGACCGAGGCTCAATGATTCCAGCCCTTCTGGCTCATTGAGTGAAAAACGAATGATTTTTCAGAGACACTCGCTGACTCAAGCAAAAGTTTCCAAATTGATTCTATCACCATCTAACGTCATTCCGAGAGGCAAGAGGTCCACGTTAAATGTTGGACACCAAGATGATGACAGTAAAACAAAAATTCACGTAATACAACAAAACCGATTGCTTATCTCAGTAAAATAGAAAACAAGGAAAGCTTACTTCGATGTTAATTACGTTGTCTGTAAATTTCACGAACTTTCTTGGGAACATCTGCCATTAGGTTCCGTATAGTATCCTCAGATATGCTGGAGGCGGCGCTTTTCCATCTCCTCTTGAAATCATTAATGCCATTCGCTTTCCTCTTAGTTTCGAGGAGTATTCGCTTAATCAGAGCCCAAATCCACTGGGCGAAGTTCTGGACAGTTCGGTGGATTTGCTGTTTTTGGCACATATTTGACCTCATGTGAATTATACCATTCCAGGATGGGTTTTGCATAGTGACAAGAGGCCAATTCTGGCCAAAACAACACTGGAGAGTTGTGGCTTCTTATGAATGGTAGCAACCGTTTCTGGAGACATCTTTGTTGATAGTGCTGGTAGAGACTAAAGATTTGGATTTTCGGCCACAACTGCATATGGCCTGCCAAACCAAGTACTTTTTGGGGAATTTAGACTGCTTCTTGGTCCGGAAACACTCGGCTACAGCATTTCTTCGCATTGCAGTATAAAAAGCGAGACCCGGAAGCTGTTTGAAGTCTTCGAGAACACAAGTTTCATTGTCCATTATGGTGCATGAACATTTTAGCAAAGTCTGGGTGTGGAGCACCTTAGCACGGCTTTTGCAGTGAAATTTTGCTTATCACGATTGGGCACCTTTTTCACTTTGTACGCCTTCAGTCCATGCCTTTGCCATGCGTTTTGTACATATGATTTCGATTTTCCAACCTTTCGAGCCACATTTCTAATTTTGGGATGTTACTCAATAATGGCAACTACCTTTCGGTCCATCTGTCGGGAGCATACTTTTCGATTTGTTCCGCTTCCAACTTTCCGATCCACAGCTATGCGCTGGTCAAACGATTTGCACACACTAAACACGGTACTCCTCGGCAGTTTTAGCTTTTTGGCGAGATTGCGTACCGACAGTGATGGATTTTGCTGCCGTTTGAGCAAAATGCGTTTGGGTACTTCCACTTGATTCAACGCCAATTGATTCGACGGAGAATAGAAAGGGTGAGTTTTATCTGAGAATGAGTGTTGTTGAACGAATTTCGATGCGATTTTGCCCATACCTGGTCTCTACACTAGAATATCCCCTTAAATGCATTTAGCTTGTCTTTTCTGAAAAAGTATTATAAAGGGTGTGTCACATCAAATTGCATCACGGAAAAAACGCTGTAGAAATTCGCCCAGTAGACCGATCCTTTTGAAAATTTTAGACAGTAAAATAAAAACTATTAAACAACTTTTGGCATTTTCTTTTTATTCATACTTCGAGCCCAAGCCCGTATGCTCGCACCTTCCTCTTTACCCCGTCCATAAGGTTCTGTGCAACGTCAGGTTGTAGTTTTTTTTTTTTGAACAGAAATCCATTTTCTCTTGAAGTCCGCCTCCGATTTGACAACTTTTGGGTTCTTCCGGAGGGCCTGCTTCATAATCGCCCAATATTTCTCTATTGGGCGAAGCTCCGGCGCGTTGGGCGGGTTCATTTCCTTTGGCACGAAGGTGACCCCGTTGGCCAGAAGATGGTCGGGCCCTCGTGCTGCTTCAATAGTGGTAGTAAGCGCTTCTGTAGGCACTCCCTAAGGTAAACCTGCCTGTTTACCGTGCCGGTCATCACGAAGGGGGCGCTCCACTTTCCGCAAGAGCAGATCGCTTGCCACACCATGTACTTTTTGGCAAACTTGGATAGTTTCTGCTTGCGAATCTCCTCCGGAACGCTGAATTTGTCCTCTGCGGAGAAGAACAACAGGCCCGGCAGCTGACGAAAGTCCGCTATGACGTTGGTTTCGTCGTCCATTACCAGGCAATGCGGCTTCGTCAGCATTTCGGTGTACAGCTTCCGGGCTCGCGTCTTCCCCACCATGTTTTGCCTTTCGTCGCGGTTAGGAGCCTTCTGAACCTTGTATGTACGCAGGCCCTCCCGCTGCTTGGTCCGCTGGACGAATGAACTTGACAAATTCAGCTTATTGGCGACATCCCGGACCGAACTTCTCGGATCACGTCTAAACTGCTTAACTACGCGCTTGTGATCTTTTTCACTGACGGAGCATCCATTTTTGCCGTTCTTCACCTTCCGGTCGATGGTTAGGTTCTCGAAGTATCGTTTTAGTACTCTGCTGACTGTGGATTGGACGATTCCCAGCATCTTACCGATGTCCCGATGTGACAACTCCGGATTCTCGAAATGAGTGCGCAGGATTAATTCACGACGCTCTTTTTCGTTCGACGACATTTTTCCAAATTTACGAAAAATTGACAGTGAAGCATGGCCAACGTGATCTATACACTCTTATCTGATTATAAGCGAAAGCTGAAGATATAATTCCTAAAAATTAAATTTCTACAGCGTTTTTTCCGTGATGCAATTTGATGTGACACACCCTTTACTAGCAAAGAAAATGTTTTTTTTTTGTAAGAGTTGTTTGTATTTCTTTTTAATTATCTTTGCTGTCATTATGAAACTGTGTATTCCATGATCTTGAAAATCCAAGATGATGGCTGCTACAAAATGACGGACTATATATTTTCTCAAAATTCAATCAATTTGGGTATCAAATAAAAGGGCTTACCTAGTAGAACATACGAGGGCGATCCGATAAGTACTTAGCCTTATCGCCCGATGGTGTTAGTATCGCAAGAGAGGTTACTTATCGTGCAGTACATTCTCGTAAACGGCTGCTGTCAAAATTTCAGCCGAATCGGACTCGTAGCTTCGTTTTGACTGTGTGTGGAAGCGGGCGTGTCCGAGGATTTTAGAAAAATGGAAAAAATGGAAATTCCGCCGTCGCCACGGCCAAATTGGTCGAATTGCACCTCAGACCTCAGCTGATTAAGCAATTTGGCATACTTAGTTTTACGAAAATTTATCTATTTATCTTGTGCCTGCACATTTCGGCCCGCGGCACAAAGCCTTTGTGCGAGGCGTTTAGTTTCTTGAAGAACTTCCGCGATTGTGAGCCTTAACCCTTTCCCGTACAACATCGAGCATCACTCGTGGGTACTTGAATAACATAGGGCGATAGAACGCTCAGCAGGCTAGTGAAATCACTTGATGTGTGACGTAGAAAATAATACGGGAAGGCGTTAATAAACGTAAAGAACGGTGCTGCAGGAACTCTTCCCTATACATTTTCGAGTCCATTGCCTTGTTTGTGACGAAAACCTTGGTTTTCCAGCCACAGCTGCCAATCCCTTGCTAAATCAAGAAGTTCCTGGCAAATTTATCAGCGAAAACGAACTTGAATTTGTTGAGAAGTTCTCCTCTGGCATAAGGCCACTGCCAAAGGAGTTGTCCCCAGCAAATTTAAGTTTTTCAGGCGCGGGAGCAGCCTAACTCCTTCTTCGCGCACGTTTCGTCATCCATCATAATGCATCCTTCGTATTTCGTTCAAACCTTGTTGTACAGCTTCCGATCGTAAGTTCCAATACGACGCGTCCTCTGTCGAACAGCAGTTGTACGTTCAGGGAAACATTTCAGCACATCTCTGTCGATTTAGCAACTGCCATCGATTTCGCGATTTTAGTACCTGAACACGACAAAATTTTAATGTGGGGGTCCAAAATCAAATATCTTCTCTCGGTTTCCATCCTTCACAACTTTTTCGAAACAAAAAGGATCATCGTGAATTTTTTACCGTCGAAAGATACAGGTTTTTCAAACAGTTTGCTGTCAAAAGATTTCTGATACGCCTACTACGACCGATGCTATAAAATGAGGGGCTTAGAATGCAAGGGGTGTAAGTGACTTGATCGATTTCTCTTCATCAACTTTTTCTTTAGTTAATAACTCAATTGCTCAATTGCGATTTCTTGCAATAAATTCTCAGACCATCAGAGATGCCAGATTAACAGATATGTTTGTAAATTTACAGACATATCTGTAAAATACTTTTGACGTGGGACTACGTCTAACCGGAATATATGGAGGGTAAAATGAAAACCTAAACACAGAACATGCAGGAAAAAATGAAAGATTTCGAATGCTTATAGCTCGAACATTTCGTACTGGACAGGAGAGATGTTTGCATCACTTGATAGGGAATATTTCTACGCATCTATCGCAACTACAAACAAAATGTTGTTTTTCATTAGATAAACAATTGAATAACTGTAAAATATTAGGCGTTATCTAAACGCCCTAACTGCATCGTTTTGATTGGCCCGATTTACGGTTTCCCTAACACAGCCATCAAAACCAAGCAGCCTTGGGGAAATCGGCATTGCAAATACATGAAAGTAGGGGGACTTTTGTTCTCATCGAAAAATGTTCCCTAACACAGACTTTAAAACCAAGCAGCGAAATCGGCATTGCAAGCACACGAAAGAGCCTAGAGGCGAGTGAACTGAAAAGTTTAAACCCTCTTAAAGCCAAAAAGAAGAAAAAGAACACACGAAAGTAGGGGGAGCTTTTGTTCCCACCGAAATGTGTTCCCTAATAGAGATTTCTAAACCAAGGTGCCTGGAGAAATCGGTATTTCAAATTCATGCAAGTCGGGGGTATTTTTGTTCCGACTGGAATGTGTTTCCCTAACACAGACTTCAAATCCATGAAGCCCGGGGAAATCGGCATTGCGAATTCATACAAATCGGGGGTATTTTTGTTCTGATTGAAATGTGTTTCCCTAACACAGACTTCAAAACCGAGGTTTCTGGGGAAATCGGCTCTGCAAATAAATGCAAACTGCGAGTACTTTTGTCCTCGCTTGCCTTTGTGCAGAGTGGAATATGTCTGTCCTAACATGATCTTCTAAACTTAGGAATCTGGGAAAATCGTGCAGCCACTAGAAGCGAATGAACTTCCCAGTTTCAAGCAAATTCGAGATTCGAGAAGTATGTACACTTTTGGGATGTAAACTTCTGAGGGAAATGTAAAATAAAATAATCGTTTGATAATTTTTTTTTGTCTTTATTGGAAAGATTTTCAGCCTTAGGCTGGTTCATCAAACGTTTGATAATTCTTCCGTACATATATTTTGTTCTAGTCATCATACCAAACGTAAAAGGTCCGTCATTAAATTTACTTGTAACGAAGAACAATCAATCACAATAAATGAATTGACTTTACACGGCATTTGTTCATTTTTTTCACTCACAGAGCAAATATATTGAACTCAATTGAATTTGGAAACTGTTTAATTCAATCAAGAATTTAATCAATACAAACGAATGATTGCTAAGCTAAGGTAGTTCCACGTGAACCTTGCGGTTATATCATAGATATAACCCACTATTTTTTTTAATTTTTGTTGCATACTTTTTGGATACAACAATATTTCACAGGTTTTTGAAAAATGAGATCTCTATTTATCACATCAAAGATATTTTAATCATCGTATTACATTTTTTCATAGTTTTAATACATAAAAAGTTTTTATATTTAGTTTATATCAATACACATGACGTTAGATCTATTTTTTAAGTAATTCATTAACACTTTGTCGTCCGGCGTAACCAAACTAGCGCCTAACTGCCGGTGTCACCACAGTGATTACGTGCGCAAAATAGGTCGCATTGCAGTGATGTCGTGAGCATAGTATCGTTCAGTAGCCGACGACAGTATTTCAGTATCTTTTGCATTTTGTTGGTGTTTTGTTTGGTAACAATAAATTGTATACGTCAGCGTTTTTCATGATTGCATAAGTACTTTTGCCCTGAAATCATTTCAGACGAAACAGACAATACGATTCTTCACGATGAATGAAAAATTTCATTAAATGTATGGATTGTAGAAATATACATGAAATTATACAGAGTTATAAATTATACAAGCACTTAAATTTCTTCTTAAATTCTGCTTCAAATTTGCTGCTGTTGCGTACACTCTGTTGTCTTTAATCGAACTGGTGTGCTGTCCTTGTACAGCAAAAACTATCATCCAATCCGTTGGCGGAGTATGTTCGATTCTTTTGCAGGAGAGCTGTTGATTGCACTCTAGGGTCTGGGATAGTCGTCGAGGGATTGCATCGTATGCATGCATCTGTTCTCTCTTCAGTGCGCTTGCGACTGTACAATTTTGATAGAGATACATCGTTACATTTCAACCGGAAAAGAAACCTCGTGAGAAACCGTAATACGTTCTCCATAATTAGGCCGATAGTTGCCTCAGAAGATTACGTCCAACATCAACACGAAGCGCAGATTGCTTTACCGTTATATTCATAACCAGTACTAGCGGATCGTAACTACGCGGATTTCATTTGGCCAGCTTCACTAGCAAAACTGTTTTCACCGACGTTAGAAAAAAACGTCCCCAAAACATTTCACTTTTACTATATTTGAACGTACCAAAATTCGCCAATGTCGAATTTCGCTCCCACAAAAAAAAAGTTTTTGAGTGAACTAAGCGTTATTCGTAGTTTGTGGATATTCGGTCAGGTTCTGATACCTTGAAATATGAGATTGTCTTTCAGAGATGCAATGGCCAACTAAACAATTGACGGAAAAATGAAGTTCGCTCATTTTATAAGTTTAATTATTTTTGCCTTCGATAACAATACCTTTTTTATAGTGTTGATTATCATAAGAAAAATAACACTCCTGATCGTTGGATCTCTTTTGACATTTCAATTGGATCTTTTTTGACAGCCGTTTTGATTCAGTCCGCACTACCTAGATTCTAAGTCCCTCAAATGATCAGTGATTCCGGATTCTAAATGTTTCAAGCCTTAGGTAGGGACTCGGAACAAAGAGTTTTAGGAGGTCGCACATCAGGAATATCTGGATAGGAAGACGTGGACAACTGATTATCCTTTTAGGTAAGTAAAATTTGGTTAGGCTTTTCCGTTTCAAGCTAGTGGTTAGGCAGTTCAGCTTTCGGATGACACAGAATAAGTCAAGGAATTCAATTTTGGCTAATATCCAATAATACTAAAACGTAATACTTTCCTTTATTTTCATTTTTTTTCTGTTACTGATTTAATAATTTACAAATATCATGCGTTAGAAATATTTCTATGCTAACACTGGTTGGTTACCTAGTACAGTACGATTGCGAATAACAATGTCAAGGTTTTGACGGTTTTTTGTTTTTTTTCTGTTTCACTGGCTTAATTGTGACTTGATAGAGAGTTGATACTCCGTTCATAAACACTGTCAACATTTGGACGAGAAATTGGTTCTCACCGCGGGGGCAGATTGCAGAAGCAGCAATAAATACATCGACGCTTTTAAGCTACACAGAAGGACAGGGGGAAGAATTGCCGCAAGGAGGGAGAGGCTACGCTCACAACAATAGCTTCTAGTGATTTTCCTGTAGAATTTTCTTCGACGAGGTTTTGTTCAGTACCCGGATCACGCTGGCCCGATTGGAGATATTTTTCTTCCCGCTGGAAGCCTTCTTCTCGATCACGTGGTTCTCGTTGACGGACATATTCATCATGGGACTGCCCGCTTTCATTCGCTGCTGCTGGGTGAGGAAGAATAGGAACATGTGTCATTTAGCAAGTATTACCAGACACCGGGGATATAAAACTCACCTTGCTATTGCTGCATCCCTTCTCCCGATCCAGGTGCTTATCCTTGAAATCCAGCGCATCCTTTTTGTCGAACATTCCGAGACCCATCGTCGTCCGGTGGGGCGATTTGTCCAGCAGGTCCTTGTGGTCCACGTGGGAATCGATGTATGCCGCTCCCTCCGAGTGTCCGTCGGATATTTCCTTCGCATTCAGCTCGTATTCCATGGCGGCGGCCGCTCGCTTCGACGGAACCGTACTCTTCGGGACGCTGTGATAATCGCCCAGGTTAACGTTTGGCATCTGCGAGATGTCCATAATGAGGTTTTCCTTCTCGGGTCGGGTGATGATGTAATTCACACAGATCACCGTCTGATCGTTCATGTTCTTCGTCTGGCAGACCATCGTGCAGCACGTTTGGATCCAGAAGTAGCCGGTGGATTTGTTCAGAATGCGGTAGAAGGGGGTCAGTACTTGACCTTTCTGGATCACTAAGATGGATGGGAAAGAATTGTCAAGAAATTTTGATTAACATGCTCAAATACGGATAGGAAACTCACGTTCGCTGTGACTCTTTTTCAACTTGTGGGCATCTTGTCCGTGACAAAGTGTGTATACACTTTTCCCGTTTAGCTCATCCGCTGTGTAGTCAAGGAAGCTGGAGATTCTGCAATATGCCAAGGGTATGTTCTTAATACAACAACATCACATTTTTGTCGTTTTCAATTATTTTATTTAATTAATTCAATTTTTAATTTAATTAAGAATTAGGTAACTAGTTGACCCGACGAAATTCGTCCCGCCCAAAATTGAACTCGTCATTATAATATGATTTTTTTTTTCAAACAAAATTCTTGTTCAAGATTCTTCAATCACTTTCAAATAACATGTTTCTTCGTTACATGGAATACTTGTTTGATACAGAAAATATAATTAAATTAAAACAGCTCATTCCTTCCTCGAGTTTTGCGCTTATCAACACATAAGGCGATTCATTTTTATTGATATAGTAAGAAGATATAGGAGTGCGCTTTTTCACCATTTCCACTTTCGAACAAAGGTCAATTGTAGATCGTATGGGTATTCAATTTTTCGAATTTCCCCATTTGTCTTCACACTTTTCCGAAAATTTTCAATTGTCATGTTTGGTTGGAATAGGTGCTGGATTAGGAGTGACAAGCCATCATCGAAACATTTTTTATACTCTAAAATGCTTACATTCCAATTTCCAAATTTTAATATTTTTTATAAACATTCGATTCCTTAACTTTATTAGTTTTAAATTTTTAAACCATACAGTTCACTACACTAAATTTTGTTTCTTGGTTTCCTAATTTTTATATTTTTGAATTCAATGGAAATTTTTAAACTTGCAAATTTTTCAACATTTATTTTTTTTATGAATTTTCGCATTTGTTCCTAATTGGCATTGTTTATTTATTCACTTTTTAAAATTTTTGTATTTTGCAACTCCAAATGAAATCGTCCTAAAAATGCAACGTTTAAAAACACGTGTTTTTGATTCGAATGAAAGTTTGCATTCAGTTTGGGTTTGACGAAATATGAGTTTTCCACAGCAATTGGGAAGTTTTTTACTCAAGCGTAACCTTTAAATAGGGCGTATCGATTTTAGTAATAGAAATCTTTGACAATTTATATCTCAAAAACTATGATTCTTACAGAAATAGTCTTAGAAAAAGTTATAGAGTATTGATGTTTTAATTTTTTTTTTCGAATTGTTCATTCAGTTTTGTTTATAATTGTTATTTCTGGAATTTTTCAATTTTGAATTCTTTTTGCTGATTTTAGGATTTTTCAATTTTTTTTAAGTTTGTATATTTAATTCGTATCAATTTTCATATTTTTTTTTTCTATTTCAATTTCATTTTTCAATTTCTGAATTTCTTTAATTGTTTTAAAATTCAAACCTTTCTTTCTTTTATTAGATTTTTACATTTTTCTACTATTTTTACATTGAGGGATTTGAATGGTTTGAATGGCTTTTGTTGTTTAGGATCTTCGTATTTGGAATTTTTCGTATTGTCAAATTTCTAAATTTCTTTAATTTTGCATTGTTCTTCAATTGTTTATGATTTTATTTTTGCATTGAACTTTTTCCTATTTTTTTCATTTTGACCATACAATACCATACAGTTCACCACGCTAGATTGTTTCTTGGTTTCCTAATCTTTATATTTTGCAATTCAATGAATTTTTTTAAAATTTCCAATTTTTTCAACGTTAAATTTCTCATAAATTTTCGTATTTTGGCATTGTTTAATTTTTTAAATTTTCAACATGATCAAAATTTGCTATATTTATTTAGTGTTTTAGATTTTTTCTAATGTTTGTATTTCATAATGTTTAACAATCTTTAAATTACGGAAAATTTAATTTTTTTAAATACTAATTTACTACTTATTGATTTTTGTTTCTTTTCGAAATTGTTATATTCTTGAATTGATTTTTACAATGTGTAAATACCGAATTGTCTGTATTATAACATTTTTCAATCTTTTATATTTACCTATGTAATTTTTTTCCAAATTGTCCTCATTCAATTTTTGTTATTATTCGATTCGAATTGATTCTAATTAATTTTAATTTTTTTTTTGTATTTTTTCAAAATTTCTTTTATTGTTTCAAATTGTTTTAATTTATTTTCATCAATTTTTGATTTTTACATTTTTCTACTATTTTTGCTCTTATACCTTTTTTTACTCTTGGATTTTTGAAATAACATTTTTGTTTTTGACTTTTCAATTTTTTTTTTGTATTGAATTTTTGTTGTTGTTTAGAAACTTCGTATTTTTGAATTGTTCGTACCATCGAATTTCTAAATTTCTCTAAATTTTCATTGTTCACCAATTGTTCATGATTTTATTTTTAAACTCTCTAACTTTTTCCAATTTTTTCATTTCGACACCACATTTTTGTTGTTGATTTTTTTTAAATTTTGTTTTTAAAATCAAATAAATTTACTAATTTCCATTTTTTTTTTTTCATTTTAAAAAAAAATTAGTTTTTGTATTCTTTCATTAAAATATTTGTATTTTCGCGATGATTTGAAAAAAAAATGTAATTGTTCTCAAATTCTAAAATAATGTTTTTTCTTCCCTCTTTTTAAATTTCCAAAACAATACTTGTTTTTGATTTTCGTTTTTTGGCATTGTTTTAATTTTTGTATTTCCGGATTTATCAGTTTCCAATATTTTTGATTTCTTTATTTTTTTTTTATTTTCAAAATGATCAGATTTTTCAATATTTATTTTGGATTTTAAAATTTTTTAAATGTTTGTATTTCTCAATTTTTGAATTGTTCCACGGTTTCGAAATCATAGATTTTTGATTTTTTTTTTATAGGAATTGAATAAGTTTGAATAAGAAGATTTCTAATTATCAACTTTTTAAAATTTCAATTTATCACATTTTGGTATATTTTAATTTTTGTATTTACCAATTTCATTTTTTTTAATTATCCTCATTCAGTTTTGTTATTTTTGAATTTTTTTAGTTTTGAATTCATTGGTGCTAATTTCTGGCTTTCTCAATTTTTATAAAATATTTTCGTTTTTAATTTGTAAAAGTTTTTATACTTGATTCAAATTAATTCATTTTTTGTATTTGTAAATTTCTTAATTTCTTTTCTGTTTTCAAAATTCATTCTTGAATTTTTTTATTTGATTTTTACATTTTGTCTACTATTTTTACTCTTATATTTTTTTACTCATAACGTTTTTGTTTTGTTTTCATTAATTTTCGATTTTTTAAAAATATTTTTATATTTCTGTATTGCTTAATTTCTTATTTTTAATTCTCAATCCTTCATTTTTATTTATTTTTAAGTTTGATCAAAACTCTAGTTTTTGGATTATTAGTTTTTTGAAATTATGTTTTTGTTATTTTATATTTTTTCATGCTTTCCTGCTTATAATTTTTGCATTTGGTTTTTTTTCTTTTCCTAATTTATAATTGTTTTAAAATTCAACATTTTTTAAATTTTTAATTTGTTTTCAAATCTTTTAATAAAATAATCGTTTTTGATTTATATATTTTTGTTCAAAATTGTTTGTTTCTCTAACTACCTTATTTTCAACTGTACTCCTATTTTCAATCTTGGTATTGGTCTTTTTTAGTATCCCTCAATTTTTCAACTTTGATTTGTTTTTGAATTCTTAAATTTTAAAAATTCTAAATTTTTTTTTGGAATTTTTTTTTTCTATTTTCTATTTCTTTTTTCTATCTAAGAATTTTCCAATTCTTACATTTTTGAATCATAATTTTGTTTTTGATTTTCAAATTGTTTTTTTATTTATTCATTTGAATTATTTGATTTTCAGAATCCCCCTTTTTATTAAGTTTTGGTATTTAAATTTTTTTTCTAAAGTTATTATTTCTCGTTCTCATGTTCTAAAATTTTTGGATTTTCTGTCTTATTTTGTTTTTTAATTTTTTTTATTTTAATTTTTTATTATGGAATTTTCATTTTTTTCTATTTCTTATTTTTTTTATTGTTCTCATATTCTAAAATTTCTTGGTTCGTATTTGGGCTTTATTAAATGTTAATTTTTTTTATTGTCTTTTTTTCTTCATTTCCTTTCAATTGGTCCTCATTTTTAAAATTTTCTTATTTTACAATTCTCGAATTCTTAAACTTTTTGATTTTAAAAATAACACAATATTTCTGTTTTCGATATTTTAAGTCGTGTATTTTTGAATTGAATTAGTTCTAGAATCTTCTAATTTTCGACACATACAGTTTTTAATTTTTTTAACATCTTTTTGTGTATTTTCATATTTCTTAATTTTAGATTTTTTATAACTGTTCTTCATTTGTAAAGCTTTTCGAAATACGTTTTATTGGGCTTTTTATTTATTTTTTTGTTAAATTGTTTTTATTGTTTATAATCTTCGTATTTTGGAATTTTTCGATTTGTCAAATTTCTAAATTTCTCAAATTTTTCATTGTTCTACAATTGCTCATGATTTTTATTTGAATTTTCATATTTTTATAGCTTTATATTGGTTCAATTGTTTATGATTTTTTTGTGTGTATTCGCAATTTTACTTTTTACAACTTTAAAATAACATGCTTGTTTTATTTTATTTTCAATATTTAAAAATATCCAATGATTTCATTTTTTTTTATTTCAAGGAAAAATATAATATTTAAACGTTAAAGTGAAAGTAAGGCAATAAATAGAGTGAAGTAAAAATCTGGATTTTTGATGATTTTAATTGAAGGCTCATCAGGAATTGTTTAAAATGATATTGCAACGAAATTAAGAAGGGTAGAAGTTGGTTTTTAAAGAATTAATTGGTCAGAAAGCTTTAATTTGGTTAACAGAAACAATCAAGTTTATTATGTATTATGGGGATAACATTCACGCTATTTTCCATTTTCCTTCAGTTTTCCGAAAAGTTTCAATTGTAATGTTTGGTTGAAATATGTTCTTCTATAGGAGGGAGGTGTGTCAAACCATCATAGAAATATTTCTTACACTCTAAAATTCTTACGTTTAAATTTTGGTTGCTCTAATAATTCTTATGCAAAGTTAAAACAAAATATATTTGTTTGTTTGTATGGAACCCCCATCCCTTTCAAAGGAGGGAGGTATGCCTATCACAGAAACATTTCTCGTACCCAAAAACCCTCGCATGCCAAAATTGGCTCCATTTGCTTCATTAGTTCTCGAGTTATGCAGAAATTCTCGTTTCATTTGTACGCGATACCCTCTTAGAAAGGGGGGAAGTGTCTCGAACTATCATAAGAACCTTCCCCGGCCCCAAAAAACCCATACATACAAATATTCGCACCGATCGGTTCAGTAATTTCCAAGTTCATAAGGATCAAACAGACAAACAGAAATCTATTCTTGTATATATATAGAAAGGGAAGTCATCTCAGTTCGCAACAGACCTACCTGTTTTCGCAGTGGATAATCGTCAGATCTAGGCTGGTCCGGAACACAAACATATCGGACTCGAGCTTGATCTCGTGCAGTGACGGCGGAGGCAGGGCAATTCCGATGCCAACCATTCCGATCACGGAATGTTTGTCGTTGTGTTCGTCGGTTGAGTTGTTGCGTTTGCGCTGGTGGCACAACAGCAGGATCACCCGGTAGCCGGACGACTTGAAGTGGCAGCCGCGCTTCGTCAGGGTGGACTTCATTCGCACGCAGAAAGCCCGGTCGTCACCCTCGTAGGCTTCACCCGGCATTGGTTTGGTATCTTTGGCGATTTTGAGTACCGACTTCTCCGGAGCCTCGTCCGGGTACGAGCTGTAGTTGGAGTATTCGGAGTTCTTCTTAATGCCCAGCTGTTGCTCGACTTCTGCGTGATCGTGCTTGTGGATGTAATCGAAGATGCTACTACCGGTCATCTCCACCTGGGACAATCCCAAGTAGATTGAAACCGTCTCCGAGATGTAAAGGAATCGACCGTCCACACTGGTGGAAATGGCAAATCCGTCCAGTGATTGGAGGATATGCGTTCCCAGATGTGTCTCAAACATCTCGTTGAAATACTGCGGATTGGTGTAGTTCTGAAAGCCGATCGGTTCTTTGGACCACGAGGGGACTCCACTTTCGCTGAAGTCTTTCAACTTGAGGTAACTTATTGTCAGCCGGATGATGGATGCCTTGTCGAGTTGGCTGGTGATGGCCGCTGGTAGGGGAAGCATTTTGGCCAACTCGTAGAACTCGTAGTTCTCCTTGCCTCGGCGCGATCGAGCGGCATCGCGGGATTTCTCCTTGCGCAGCTCAATCAAGCCGGGCTCGACCGTTGCCAGGTTGTTCTGGACGGCCGAATTGTGCGACTGGATCGAAGAGTACGTGATGGGACAGAAGTCCTGCCCGGACACGATCCAGGAGTGGGGGAACCCCGAGTTGCCCATACTCAGCGCGTTGGACATGATTTGCGACGAACGGTGGAAGTTGCTGTACTCGACTTGCAGGGAGGAGAAAGGGAACATAATGCTGAAAAGAAGGATAAGAGTGTTTAAGGTTGGATCGTGTTATATAGTATGAATACACAATGATACATTCAGCGAAAGTGCCTATTATGCCTAAATTACTTTCGCATTCCATATTTTAGATACTGACTTTACATTCAAAGTTGTGAAGACAGACTCAAATTTCAAATTCCGATTGATTCGAAAATCCAAATACAATTATATTATACAATTAATTATAACAATTTTCGTACATTACATAACGGATTAACAAAATTCAATTCAATTATTCCACTTGAAAATTTTAAATTTCCAGTTTTGACTTTTGACTGTTTAGTTTTAAAATTTGTTCTTCTTTTTCAAGTTTCTCTATTCGTTTCTATTTTTTAGTTCTCCACATTTTATTTCATGATTTTTCCGAGTGTTTAAATGCTTATATTTTTACATATTATTTTAATTTGTTTTCTTTTGAAACCTTTTTATAGTTTTTGAGTTAAATTTATGAATTTTTGAGTTTTTCATTTTTCAAATTTAGAATTTTTGTACTTCGATATTTTCGTGTCTTTGCATTTATTTATTCCTAAATTAATAATGTTACTTGAAAAAAATCATTACCTTTTTTAATTTAGCTTTTCAGTTCATTGACATTTTCATTTTTATTTTATTTTTTTAATTTCATGCATTTACTAATTTTCGCATAAGTCTTTATTTGTATTTTGATAATTTAAAAAACAATTGTATTTCTCTATTGTTCAATTTCTTAATTTTCAACTTTTTAATTCTTAAGTACGAGTATTTGAATTTTGAAATTAACTTAAAATTGTATTGGGTTGTCCAAATAGTAATTGGTGATTTTTCATTACAGATCAAATACAATTGTTCACATATAGAATGATCGCATAAAGAAATTCTAAAATACAGAAATTTGAAAATTGTAAAAAATTAAGTTGAAAAAGCTGAAAATTGAGAAGAAACTCCAATAGAAATTGAAATAAATAAAAAAAATTAAAATCTAAAAATGAAAAATACGAAAAGTTTTAATCTTTTAACTTTTCGGAATAAAAACTGTAGAATTTGGGAATAAAATCATAAAATAATTAAAAGTTGTAAAATTTTAGAATTTTTAACAATTTTAAAACTGAGTAACAGAATTAACAGAACAGTAACAGAATAAATGAAAATCAAAAACCAAAAAAAATACATATTAGAAAACACTAAATATTGAAGAGGAGATCTTTTTAAAATTACAAGATGCCAGAGCAGTAAAACTAAAAAATGAGAAAAACAAAAAACAAAATTTTCAAATACCAATATTAATATTAATACAAAAATTTAAAAAATATATACAGGTAAACTTCGATATAACGTACATTTCACTTTCAAAATTGTACGTTGTATCGAATTGTACGTTATATCGAAGCATAATAAAGTACCCACAAACGTAGTCTATAATACATTATTGTGTTGCTGTTTTAGTAAAGTTAACGAATAACTTCAATCAGAAGACGAAGCCAGCCTCTCTCATGATGTTTCCC
Organism: Toxorhynchites rutilus septentrionalis; assembly: GCF_029784135.1. NCBI lineage: Eukaryota > Metazoa > Arthropoda > Insecta > Diptera > Culicidae > Toxorhynchites > Toxorhynchites rutilus. The sequence goes on along the minus strand of NC_073744.1, from coordinate 188,878,043 downwards.
TTCGTAGTGTTGATTAAATCTTGATTCATTTAGAATCCGGAATCACAAAATCAGCTGTATTTCGGGATTGATTGAAGGTACACAACTTGTTTTAGCATCACAATACATATAATTCATTGTTCTATCAGGAAAAAAAATATTGATTTTTTTTCCTTTACACTTTGGAAATGTGTACGTTATATCGAGGGTACGTTATAACGAGGGTACGTTATATCGAAGTTTCCCTGTATAATGAAATAAAAATACTAAAAGTTAGTAAAATAATAATTAAAAAATTATGAAATTTATTCGAAAATATAGAAAAAATTAAATAAAAAGAACTAAAAAAAATCAAATTCAAAAATTGTGAAAAAATAAATTGAATTTTTTTTTTATCTGTATTACATTGACTTTCATCTCATTTGGCTGGTTCGTCACTTTTACTTCCATTTTTGGAAGAATGTCGGGAGTGAGAATTGAACTCGTGACCTTTAGCGTGAGAGGCATGGATGTTACCACTACGCCAGATCGCCTCCCTAAATTGAAAAATTTAAAAATTAAAAACAGAACGAAAATAAAAAATAAAAAAAAAACTATAATATTATGCACAAATCTAATTTGAAATATCAATTTAAGATTTAAAATTTGAATTTAAGAATGAAAGAACACCAAAAAAATTGAAATATAAAAAAACATATAAATTAAAAAAAAACAAATCTAAAATTAAAAAAAAAAATCTGAAGCATACACTTTATATAAAAATGTAAGAATTTGAAATTCATACACTTAAAAAACTCATTTAAAACCTAAAAAACCCTAAAAAATCTAATAAAAAATTTCCCCTTCGTCTTTGAAGATTAATTGTTCAATAAATAATGATCGAATCACAAATCGGAAGGCAACCCAATATAGCTGAACGGAACCTTTATTCGATACAATTAGATTCAGGAATGTGGAACTCATATGTCAGTTCTAATATTGCAAATTGAACCATGAACCTTTTAAAAAATTAATTCTTATTTTCTCTAGTTTACCCAACCTTGTGCTCAAGCTCTTAATTTAAATTTGTGCTATTTTAAGTTTTCGGTTTTTGGATTTTGAATGGTGAGTTCTGAATTTATTTTTTTTTTTCAGTTTCTTTTTCTTTTTTTGTTTCCATTTGTTTGAAATTCGTACATGTTAACTATTCGATTTTTAATATTCCTAATTCTTATATTTTCACCTCATATTTCCATTTCATTTTTTGAAGCTTTGAATTGCATTAAATTCTTGCTTTTTTATTTTTTTAAATGGTTGCATTTGGAGTACAGGTAATCTTCGATATAACGTACATTTCACTTTCAAAATTGTACGTTGTATCGAATTGTACGTTATATCGAAGCATAATAAAGTACTCACAAACGTAGTCTATAATACATTATTGTGTTGCTGTTTTAGTAAAGTTAATGATTAACTTCAATCAGAAGACGAAGCCAGCCTTTCTCATGATGTTTCCATTCGTACTGTTCATTAAAGCTTTATTCATTTAGAATCCGGAATCACAAAACCAGCTGTATTTCGGGATTTATTGAAAGTACAAAACTTGTTTTAGCATCACAATACAGGTAATTCATTGTTCTATCAGAAAAAAAATATTGAAAAAAATTTTCCTTTACACTTTGGAAATGTGTACGTTATATCGAGTGACGTTATATCGAGGGTACGTTATAACGAGGGTACGTTATATCGAAGTTTCCCTGTATTTTTTTTTTGTTTTTTCTTCATTTACATTTCTTAAATTTCTGAATTTTTGCATTTTTATTGAAAATTAAAAAAAAAAATCCGACAAGCCACGAGCTTCACAAGATAAGAATGTTTAAGTTTTTCGCCTTTTTGTTTAAAAAATTTACAGTTCTTACATTTTTGCATAATTTTTTTTGTTTTTTTTAAGTTTTGGTGTTTTTTCAATTGGAACTTCTTTAATATACCATTTTTTACAATTTAGAAGCTTCACATTAAGGCATTTTTTTTAAATTTTCGAATCTTTGTTGTTTTATTTCTAATTTTTTTACTGTCCTAAAATTCTTCAATTTCTAAAATTTACACTTTTTGTTGGAATGTTTCAGTTCTTTAATTTTTGAATTAAAGTTCAATCTTTCAAGATTTTCGATTTTAAAATTTCCACGTAACATTTTTTTAAATTTTTCATATTTCTGAATTGAATAATCTTTTTTCATTTTTAGCTTCTTTACATTTTGACATAAGTGCATCCGTGGCCGAGTGGTTAGCGTCTCACATGATCATGCCGGGTGTTCGGGTTCGATTCCCGTTCTGGCTGGGGGATTTTTCGTCAGAGAAATTTTTTTCGACTTACACTGTGGTCACGTGTAATCTAGAGCTTGCCCCTCGGAATACATTCAAGGCGTGTTATTTGGCTTAAGAAATCTCGACTAAGTATTAATAAATGACGCTAGTTAATGCATATGTTGAGACGGCAAAAGTTCCACAGGGAACGTTAACGCCATTCAAGAAGAAGAAGACATTTTGACATTTGTTTTTAAATTTTGGTATTTATTAAGTTTTTCGTTTTCTTGAAATTTTTTTTCTTAGTTTTTCAACTCAAAATTTTGTTCATTTTGAAGTTTTTCAGTTTATGTATTTTGAAATTTTCGTTTCATGAATGTTTATTTTTTCACTATTTTTAACTTTCACAAATACTTCATCGAAATTTAATTAAATATTTGAACTTTAAAAATTTTTCAATAGGCTGCTCGTTCTTGCACGGTTAGATTTCTTAATTTTTGTATTTTTGAATTGAATAAAATTCATAAATTTTCTTTTTATCAAATTGAAAATTGAAATATTTGCAATATTCAAAACATTTGTTTCTAACTTTGTCGCTTTGTACTTTTTAGATTTTTATAATTTTTCTGATTCTTGTATTTTTTTACTAGACATATTTTGTTCTGATTCTAAAATTTTTGTATTTTTGCATTCTCGTTTTACTCAATTACAATTTTTTTAAAATTTTCAATTTTTTCGGTGTTCTTTCATTCCTAAATTCTAAATTTTTCTCATTCTCATTCTCATTTTTCTCAATCACACATTTTTTAAATTGTTCTCAGGTTTTAAAACTTTTTTAAACTTTTTTTTTAGGTTTTAAATAATTTTTGTAAGTGTGTTAATTTCATATTCTTACATTTTTATACAAATGCTATGTTTTTGTTACTTTTTCAATTTTTTCGGTGTTATTTAATTCTCAAATTCTAATTTTAAATTGATTTTTTAAATTAGATTTGTGCATAATATTTTTGTTTTATTTTTTAATTTTTAATTTTTTCAATTTATTTTTTTTACAATTTTCGAATTTAATTTTTTTTTATTTTGGCAGACTTATCTCACTTCTTAACTAGGCGAACCTAGCCAGAATTTTCACCTGCCCCCGGGCTTCTGAATGCCAAAGGGGGACTAGGCTCTGCGGAATGCACGTATCTGCATGCTCGTGCTGTTTCAGTCCTGACCGAGAAATTGTCGGACAATCGCGCAGGTGCTAAGGATGACCGACTTTTGGATGCCGGCCAATTCCTTCTCCATGTTCAACACCTCGAGCGCTTCCAGAAGTGTCTTCGGGACAATTCCAGTTCCAGAGAGAACGACTGGAACAATTCTTGGGACCTCCCTTAGCCCCCACAGTTCCTTGAGCTCCACGGCCAATGGTCGGTACTTGCAGATTTTGCGACCGTGGGTCTCCTCCAGATTCTGGTTCAGTGGAATAGCGACATCGATGATGGTGACTTTGCGGTCGCTCTTGTCGTAAACCATTATATCTGGGCGGTTGTGGTGGATCGAGAGGTCGGTCAGAACAGTGCGATCCCAGTACAGCTTGAAACGGTCATTTTCCAGGACAGGTGCAGGCAGGTACCGGTAGTTTGGTACGTTGTCTTCCAGTAGAGCACATTGGAGCGCCAGTTGTCGATGAACAATACGGGCCACGTTGTTGTGGCGCTCGGTGTAGGCTGCGTTGGCCAAAACGGGACAGCCTCCCATAATGTGCTCTATGTTTTCACCTGGTTGATGGCACATCCGGCAAATGTCATCAACGTCTTGATGCCAGACGTACCGCCTGCAGTTTCTCGTCGGCATTATCCTGTCCAGGATGGCTATCATGTCGGCTTCTACTACTGAAGAGAGTTCACCACGCGTTAGCCACAGATTAGATGCGGCCTTGTCGACGTGTGGCCGGTCCAGTTGATGGGGGTGGGCACCATGCACTGCCTTCTGCTTCCAAGCTGCAATCTTCTCCTCCACTGTCTGCAGATTGCAGTTGAGTTGGTACTCCGCTTGCGCCAAGTGCAGAGCGCTGTATCCTCTGTCGGCGGCGCAGACAGCCCGGTATAGCGCGTTTTGGTTGGCGCGTTCTGCGAAGTACTCGCGCAGTTGTCGTACCTGGGCAACACACAGTGCAGATATGTCGACTATTCCAAGTCCCCCTTCTTTGCGTGGCAGTGAAACTCTCTCCAGTGCCGATTGAGGATGGTGCATTCCGGCCTCTTTGAATGCTTTCCTCATCCTCCTCTCAAGGTCCTCTAGGTTAGTTTTGCTCCATTTGACTACACCAAAACTGAAGGTCAGTAGGGGAACCGCGAATGTGTTGATCGCGCGTACCTTGTTCCCCGCGTTGAGGAAAGTCCTCAGGACACAGTTCACTCGACTCAAGAACTTGTCTCGCAGCTCCGTCTTGATGTCGGAGTGGCGAATCCCGGTGAGCTGTCGGAATCCAAGATATTTATAGGATTCGCCACGAACCATGTCTCTTATGAACTCGCCGTCATAGACCTCGTAACCTCCGGATTCCGGATTTTTTAATTCTTTGATTATTTAATCTCTTTTTTTATTTTTCTATATTTTCGAATAAATTTTATGATTTTTTTATCATTATTTTATTAACTTTTAGCATTTTTTTCATTATTTTTTAAAATTTTTGTATTAATTTAGGTATTTTCAATTTTTTTGTTTGCTTTTCTCATTTGTGCTCTTGCATCTTGTAATTTTAAAAAGATTTCATCTTCAATATTTAGTGTTTTCTAATATAAATTTTTTTGGTTTTTGATTTTCATTTATTCTGTTATTGTTACTGTTCCGTTAATTATGACACTCAATTTTAAAATTGTTATAAAATTCTAAAAATTATTCTATGATTATGATTTATTCCCAAATTCTACAATTTTTTATTCCTTAATTCTTTAACTTTTGGTTTTTTTTTTTTCATTTTTCGATTTTTTTTAATTATTCTAATTTCTATCGGAGTTTCTTTTCAATTTTTGACTTTTTCAACTTAATTTTTTACAATTTTCAAATTTCTGTAATTTTGAACTTCTCAATTCTTCAACTATCCTTAAATTTTTTAATATTCTTAAGTATTGAATTCTTTAACACGTTCCCGCCGGCGCATACCTGCGGTGACCCGCACCACACTGCCTCCTCGTTATCGTGTTATTATGTAGCATGTAACAACAAACGAATGCCACTGGCGAAATGCTTTCTGCAAGATCATAATTGAATGAACGAAAGTGAATTATTCAGAAAAAAAGTTCAAACGGCAAACACTGCCTGGAATAGGCTCCGCGGCCGCTAGATGGTGAGGATTGTTTTTTTTCAATTCCTGCATTTTTGCGTAGAAATCTAATTTATAGTGTTTATATTCTTAAATTGAATATATATTTTTTAGTTTCTTGAAAGACCTTTGCAATTTAATTTTTTCTATTTTGACATTTTTTTTGGTCTTGGTATTCCCTTTTTTTTTGCTATTTTCGAATTCTCAAATCTCATTAAATTTTCATTGTTCATAATTTTTTGAATTTTTGAATTGAATAATTTCTCAATTTCGAAAGATTGTACTTCGGAATTTCTCAATGTCACAATTTTTCAATTTTTTAAAAGTTATTAAATTTTTATATAGTCTTTTGATTCTTTAACTTTTTAATGTTGAAATTTTTAAATTATTACATTTTCACACAGTTCACTTTTTAATTTCTTTACTTTGCATTTTTAAATTGAATGAAATCCTTAATTTTTTTCAGCGTTGTTTTTTACGAAGTTTGTATGCTTTAATTTTGTCAAAGTTTTGGTTTTTTAGTTCTATAATTTATTTATTTTTTAATTAATTTCTATTCAGTTTCCACATAAAATATAGTTTTCTTTATTTATATTTTTGATTTGTGTTTTTATTTTACAATTTCAGGGGTTTTCAAATTTAGTACTCCGTGTTTATCATATTTTTTGTCCTATTTGTTTCAAATTGTCCAATATTTATAAATTTTTTGATTTTTTTTTTAGTTTTTTCGTTTTAGAAATTTTGGATTTTCTAATTCTTCAAATTTCTGTATTACCGTAATTCTATAACTTATTGATTTTTCAAATTTTTTTAATATTTTCAAATACATTATTTCATCATTTATTTTCATTTAAATTTTTTTTCTATTCAGAATTTTTAATTTTTTCAAATGTTTGTTTTAACTTTTTGCGGTTGAATTAATTTCCCTTGAAAGAGACCCTCTTATCTTTCCACGCAAATCATATTTTATTTATACCGAGTACCGTTAAATATTATTCATAGAATACATTCATGAAAAAGTTCACTAGACATTAAAATTATTTAAAAAAATAACGAACACTATTACATCGTTCCATGAAGTATTTAGTATGATTCCTTGCTGTGGTGGCTGAGAGCAGACAAACGGCCGCAAAGGGTTAATTTTGTTATTTTATGTTTTTCGCATTTGTCTTTTTTTTGTTTTATTGCTCTTACATCTTGTAGTTTAGTTTTAAGAAGATCTAAGATTTAAGAAATTTAGTGTTTTTGGAAGACTTATCTCGCGTTTTGCTTAGACGAACCTAGAAAGAATATTAACCTGCCTCGGGCTTCTAAATTCCAAAGAAAAAGAAATATTTTTTTTTGTTTTTGATTTTTATTTTTTCAAAATTTTTATGTGTTCTTCAATTTCAACTTTTTGTATTAAATACTAAAATTTTGTATCAAAAAAAATTAAATTCCCAAATTCTACAGTTTTATTCCTCAATTTTTTAGCTTTTCGTTCTTTCAATCCTTACATTTTCAGCCATTCAATGCCAAACCAATACAGTGGTTCTCGGAGTTTCGTGGAAAGTGGTAATTTTGTTCTTTATTGCAAAAATTAGACCCGCATTTTTATTTTTATTTTTTTTTATTAGGGTGACCATTTCCATTTTAAGTCCAAAAAATCAACTTTTTCCCCTTTTTTCCAAGAATGACTTTTTTCAAAAATTCATACCTTTTGCACTACTACACCGATTTTGTAACAAGGGTTCCCCCTGGTTATTTCGAAACATCGGTTAACTTTGAAAAATCATAACTCAAAAACGAAAAAAAGCATCTCTGATATCGAGATATATTATGCAAAAATCCTCATCTTTGAAAAAAATATAGCGCCCTTGGTCCCAAGACCATGAAAAACGACTACAATCAATAATTACAAAAAAATACATTTTTTGCAAATTCATTATTTTTCAATAAAAGACTAGTTTATTGGCTTCAATTTCATATGTCGATCATCTGAAACGGTTCGATAGTTCAAAAGTTATGAATCGAAAAAGTGGAAAAAAATGATTCTTCGGCTCACTCTAAAATGGGAATGGGCACCCTAATAATTTTTTTTTAAATACGGGTCTAATGTTTTGCGATAAGGAACTAAATTACCACTTTTGACGAAAATCTGAGAACCACGGTTTGGTATGGGATGGCTGTATATATAATATTTGCGCACCAAAATGTCAAAAGATGTTCTCTTCTGAGACCAGTTTTAGAAAACTGATAACGCGCTCTGTTTATTAAATATTCCAAATAAAGCCACGGTAATCACATTTTCACTCCTAAGCTAGTTTCATTACAGGTGAACCTGATTACGAGCGAACCCCCGCCCTAAATTGTTGTTATCAATCAATTCCTCCATTGACTGCTTGATTCCAATAATGACAATAATGGGAGTAAGATTTACCAGAAATCCATGCTCGAATGTTTGATGATGATAAATGATTTTTTTTTTCCGAAAGTCGATAATATCCTGCACTATGGCAGACTGGAGATAAATACGCTCGAACGCTGAATGAACAGAGAGTGCCCCAGACATGAATGAATCTGTTTCAAATGGCGTTACGCGCGGAACCGGGGAGTTATTTCTCATAAAGTTGTTCCGTACGACATAATGAATTCGATACATCGTGATAAACGTTATTGTTATCTGATAACGTTTTTTTCTTCATTAATTGAATTAGATTGTGGGTTTACTCATTGGGGACAATATGTTCTACTAATGTTGGATATTTGTTCACAAACAACTATCTTGACTCAGGAAATTAAAATAGAATTTATTGGCTTACTTACTGAATTTATTTTCGAAAAATGTTTTTGATACTTTTGAAAAACTCGTCCCAAAATATTACTTGCATCATTTTTATGCAAAATTTTAGAATAATCTAATTTATCAGATCGTTCATAAAATTATTTTGTCAGTTGTTTCTGAGTTAGAAACTGCTGACAGAACGAAATGACAAGGGATTGGCTGTTAAAAACCTCCAAAAGAAATGTAACCAACGAAGTAAAGTTCATTACACATTCCAAGTTTTTCCAAAGGGTTCTTCTGTGGCTAACAATTAGCGAAAACAAAAGATCCAGTACTGTGAAATGAACAAGGAATAATTAAACATGAAACAACACTTTAAAATACTCTAGTTTAACACGTTCGTCGCCCAAAACGACTTTTCCGAGTTTCTTGCGGAGTCCAACTTGCGGATGAATAATTAAATGAAGATCAGACTTAGTTTGTAGACAACCTTTACATGATCTAGCAATATTTTATTGAATTTGAAGATGAATTGACAACAACAACACATGCCAAAGTCATATTATATGGGTTTCGCAAAAAGCTGCAGTACAAACAATCCGCACTATAAATTGATCAAAAGTATAGTATATATAAACTGACCAGACGTCCCGCGTTACGCTGGACAGTCTCACATTTCAACAAAATGTCCCGCGTAAGATTGCGTCCCGCGAAACGTCACGCATTTGGCAAAAGAAGCGAAAATGCCCCGCGATATCCAATATATTTCAATATTACGATTTGATCATGTTGATTGTCTTAAATGGATAGAACCTCAAAAAATACTTTTATTTGGCAGACTGTTCAAGAGCGCTTCTAATGCATCCAAAGATTAATACGTTGAGCTGGTTTCATCGCACCAACTGTGGACGTTTTGTTTAGAGAGTGTCAACTGGAAACGACAGCAACACAATTGGAAAATGGTTTTTATAAAAGTCTCCTATTGATCCGCAGGGACCAACGTGAGTCAGACGAAAAGTTCATCTTTGGCCCCCTAGCTCGGGCAGGGCTTATCGTGTTAAATAAGCCGGAAGAACTAGTGTATACTGGACAGGAAGAGGCAGGATTGTTTGATGAAGTATCGTAAATGAAGCACTGGGCGGTCTTACGGAAGTTGGCCGAAATCTCAACCATGGCCGATGAAAAAATGAATGTCGGCGTGTTCTTTTACCTTTTCGTGGGTTTGGTGGTCAGCTGTCTCTTTATTTTGGCCTTCGCCCAAATGTTTTCTATCGGGCGACAATATTTATCTCCAGCCGATCCATCCTCCAGTGATCTCTTGGTATAATATGCTGATCCCAGGTTCGGCATGAAGACCACATCACCTTCGTAACTTCCGGCAAGCACTTCGTATTGTATATCTCCCCGTTCACCATGTGACTCGAAAGAAGTTCGACATGGACATTCCCATCTGTCAGAGAAAGACCTTCTTCGAGAACTTGATGTGGATGATATATTCGACGTTTTCGCTTTCCTGGGGAACGTAAAGTACCCAGTCCCCTGCCATTCGCTGAATTCTAGTATCAATTACGTCTCGTCTTTCCTTATGAGCACGAAGAGAAGTTTTTCACTTCTTTCGCCGGAAAGAAGTTTTCACCAGCACCGCAAGCTACTCCTTCTGGGTGATTGCCTGCTGCTCAGATACGGCCGGTCTCGTCTGACGCTTCCACATAAAAATGTCAATTTTGGCCAGATTCTCCTCCACCGTTTGGCCAGTTGCTTCGATCTCTCGGCTTAAGGAACGGCAGGGAGAGGATGTTGTAAATACCAGATCGGCCATATCTGGCGGACACAAAGTGCCTCAGGATGTTCAACTCCTTCGCTGTGGGGTGGAGCTGCCAGTATGAAAAAATCATCAAGTTGCTTGACAGTGCAAGGCAGCGAATCAACAGCTTTTAATCATTTTTGTTGTAGGCTTAATAAACGTAAGATTGAAGGAACATTTGTGGCAATAAATTATCTTTTGTAGTTTTTTTTAATCGCCATCCGAAATTAGTCCATTTTTTTAATGCATACGTTAGCACTAAAATCGATGAAAAATGGATTGGAATTTTCGAGCTTTCCATTCGGTAATTTGAAAAAAAATAATAGAAGTTGAATCGTGCTTGCCAGGCTTAAATGCTCTGGCTGAGCGAGTGATTTTTAGGCGTAATCAAAATCTAAACCACCGAAAAATCACAACTGAGTTCCGATACTTAGAAAGAAATAATACAGATCAGGTTTAATTGCAAGGACACATGTTAGGAATTTCACGAAAAAATGAGACTCGCTGAACTATGATTTATGTTCACATAACGTATATACAGGGTTTTCCAACTTTAAATTTCGAAAGTAAATTGAAATAAAACACACTTAGAATTCGAATTTCGATGAAACTTTTATTTCAAATTAAAGTTTGGTTTATGCCATTATGTGTGAAATACAACATCATTCAAATGTCCACCTAGGTCTTCCTCGCACACCTTGATCCGGAACAGGTAATTTTCGATGACTTTTCGGCACATATGGGGCGGTATCTCGGTCATAACTTCACGAACGTTGTCTTTCAAATGTTCAAGAGTTTGCGGAGAGTTGGCATAGACATGGTCTTTCGCATAACCCCACAAAAAAATTTTTTAACGGGTTCAAATCGCATGATCTGGACGGCCAATTGGCATCACCAAAACGCGAAATTATGTGCCTCAAATTTCGTTCGCAATATGGCCATGTTCGGTCGTGTTGTGTGGCACGTGGCGCCGTCCTGCTGAAACCACATGTCATCCGTATCCATATCTTCAATTTGTGGCAAAGAAAAATCGGTTAACATGCGGCCATAGCGCTCACCATTCACAGTTACCGTCTCGCCGTCCTCATTTTCAAAGAAATACGGCCCGATGACTCCACCAGACCATAATGCCCACCAAACAGTGACTTTTGGCGGATGCAATGGCCTCTCAACAATCACGTGTGGATTTTCTGAGCCCCATATACGGAAATTTTGAGTGTTCACATAGCCACCAAGCTCGAAATGTGCCTCATCACCGAAGAAAATTTGATGCGAAAATTCAGCATTTTGCTGCTGTTGTTCGTTCATCCAATCGACGTATGCCCGACGCATTCCATGATCAACACGCTCTAAATTTTGTACCAGTTGGACTTTATATGGATGTAGGTGCAAGTCCAAATGCAAAATTCGCCACAATGATGTGTTTGACAAGCCCAATTGCTGAACACACCGTGGAATCGAAACATTCGGGTCATCCTCCACACTGGCAGCAACAGCAGCAATATTTTCGGCCGAACGCACATTACGATGATGCACAGGTTTCACAATATCCGCTACGGATCCAGTTTGTTCGAATTTACGCACTACATTAGCGATTGTGTGCTCTGTAGGCCGTCCATGACGACCAAAATCCGTCCGTAATGCTCGAAAAACATTTGCCGGTTTTTCATCATTTTTATAATATAATTTAACAAAATTAACACGTTGTGCGATGCTAAAACGATCCATATTGTAAAATGGCAGACATTCAACTAACGATATGACGCTTTGGTTGACAGCTATGTCAAACGGTTGTCAGCGCAGGGCTGTATACTTTCGGAAGCCCGAAATGGAAAACCCTGTACATAACGTTTGGTTTTTTGTGTCCCGCGTTAGACCTCTGACCATCTGGTCACTTTAAGTATAAACATTATAATGATATGGTTATAATTTTATTAATTTTCTACATGTCCTATAGTTACTCTAAGGTGCCTATTCTATCAAATTCCTTTTAAAGATCCTATTCAATTTGAACGAGGAAAGTGTCACCCATATCTGGGTGACGGGGCAACGAAAGTGTTAAACAGCTCTGTAGAATGACTTTCAGATGCAGCCAAATTGATCAGCCGTACTTTCAATAGATTTGAAACATTCAAAAATCTTCACTTGGATACAATGTTCGGAAAGAAGCATTAAATTCAACACATGAGAAAATATGTTTATCAATCGTTCATCTTTTATTCTAAAAAGATGTAAAAATCTTTTCCAGTGAAAATTCCCTCACTTGCCACCCCTGCCAAGAATCGGTCCCTCCCTCTACTTGAGCAACGCGACGGCAGCGGCGGTGATATACTGGGAGGTGTTAATGGACAGTAAATCCCAATGTTCGAAATGCCAACATCGCTTTTTGATGTACTTTCTCCGTGACGTTGGACAAATTGATTTTCCCCTTTCGGGATATGACCGCGCAATCGGTCTACGGACTTGTAAGAAGCAGTATTCCACTTGTAATGTGTAATTTTTTTTCGAAAGCGTGGATATGTGTTCTAGATTTGGCATTAAATCCTTACAAAATTGACGGGTAGCTGAAAGTCAGCTTTTTGAGGGCATTCTGTCTCCTGCAATACGTACACGTTGGTGATTTCAGGACTTGTAATATACCCTGTACGTTATATAACAGAATTTTACTTAATTTTACGTAAAAGTTAATAAATCACCCCCACGTATCAACTTCAAGCTTTTGAAGTTATGATTTTTGGTGCAGACAATCAGATGTTATCGCGAGCAATGATGTTGCGCTGTGCAAAAGATAGTTTTTCAAATCTTCCAACTATTAGCAACCGTATCATCACCCGGAACTCCCGTTCTCACGACAATCACTATTGAAACAATTGACAAGTCACCCCCTCTGCGAAAAACCTCCCAAAACCGCACAACACATCACGAGCGAAAAAAAAACGGGAACCGCGTTTTTCGATGTTTGCATTTCGAACAGAAAACGCTAATCAGGTTCGTCGCGGCCGAATCGAAGTGAAATTCTTGGTACGAAAAAACAACAGTCATCTACACTTACGATTTCAGTTCCAGTTCCGGATCGGGCGGGCTTCCTCTGTCGACGACACTGGGCACTGGGTTAACTACTGGTTCTGATCCTGGTCCTGGTGGAAACACTCTCTCGAAACACCGACTCACACGGAACGAAGGACTTGGTGTCGTTTGTTCAATTGCACATTTTCCCGAATTTGAAACGCGTTCAACGTTGCGGCGAGCGAACGAACGAATGAGTCCAATGGGAGGGATGAACGGTTCGTCTTCACTTCACCAACCAACCAACCAACCAACCAACCATTCACGGGTGGATTGTGTTCACGCGCGGGTGAATGGTGAACGCGCGCGCGTTTGGGAGTCATGATGATGATAGCGCGCGGTTCACACAATGGTGGCCCTCTCTCGCACTCTCGCACTCCGATGGTGCTGCGGGAGAGCGTGTTTTCTTGTTTTGATTGGTCGCGAGGATGCACTTGTCATTTGATCGTATGGTTGGTTGGATGGGAGCGAGTGGGATAGCACGAGTGAGGCCGCATGTTCCTATTGGAATATCGCTCTCTCGTTGGATCCATTGGCCGGCTGTTTGTACGAGATGGATATGTACTCTCTGTATGAATGGAAAGAAGGTATGCCGAAATGGGTGAACGAGATGAATTGCGGGGAATAAATTCCTGTAGAAGAACGTTTATGCATTGCAAACGAAGTAATTTGGTTCATGCGTGGCATTACTTCTTGGCAAGTGGTTTTTAAAACACATTGCATCACATGGAGTTTGATAAATCAATAAAAATATTGTGAGTAGTACTGCCATTGGAATTAATGAAACACATTGTAAAAAACCGCTTTCACCCTTCAATTTAGTTTTGGTTCTCATTCTGACGAGTGTCTCAAAAAGTAAACATACAATTAAAAGAGTGTATACTGAATGTTCTCCGGCGTTGAGATTGATAATAGATTGTAACATATAAGGATCTTCTTTCGTAGCATCAAATTTAACCAGTAAGAAGCTGTCCACACACCACGTGGACAAAAAACACGATCTTAGACTACCCACCCTCTTCATGGACTTTTTCTATATCTCTCACACGGTTGTGCACGTGAATCTTCGTGTACCGTCGATGGGGGTGAGAATGGGTCAAAAACGGAGAGCTACTATTACACTGGAGACAAAGTTTAGTAAATGCAGTTACCAAATCTTTAGTAGTCAGAACATTGGTAAAATACACAAATGTTTTGTATATATTACAAAAAACGTGTAAAATCAATGTCAGATGCAATGAACATCCCTACTAGATTTTGACGTAGGACTACGTCTAACCGGAAGATATAGGGGGTGAAATGAAAATCTAGGCACTGAACAAGTAGGAAAAAATGCAAGATTTGGAACGCTTATAACTCGAGCATTTCTCAATAGAGCGCAAAGGTTTTTGCATTAATTGATAGGAAATATATCTACGCATCTACCATAACAAATAACATTTCATTTTTCTTGAGATAAATAATTGAATAATTGTGAAATATCAAGCATTGTCCAAATGTACTATGTGCCCATTTTTGATTGGTCCATTTTGTGCTCCTCAAATCGTACCGACCAAAACGGGCAACCAGAGCAGCAGCGAAATAGAATGAAGCACGATTGGAAAGGAAAAAGAAAAAAATGAACGAAACGTTGGTCGCTGTCTCACACATGCGTAATTCTCGAGCCAGCCAGTCAGCTTAAAAATCCCCGCTCCGCTGCCGTAACGATCATTCTCATCCAAACCGTACACCACATCTATAAGATAGTGAGAAAAACTATTGGTGGGTTATACCTATGATATAACCGCAAGGTTGACGTAGGACTGCCGTTGGCTTAGTAATCATTTGTGTTTCTTCAATTAGCAATAATCCCACTTCGAATGTTCCTCATTGGGTACGATATCGCCGCTGCGCAAAGCTGTTGATTAAATTATTGATTAAACCAGTGAATGAATGAAACAACTCACGAATTCAATTGCGAACAAATCCCAATTTAGGACAATTCTTGCGTTATGGTAGTGGATATCAACATTTTGCCTAATCATCAAACGGTATGCGTAGAAGTTCAGTGAGCTGACGACATGAAGGGGCATGCAGTCTTGAATTATCGAGCCAAAGCTTGCATTTGTACCCGCTTTTGTAGACCGTATTAGCAAAACGCATTCCGGAGTGTAAAAATGCATGGGGGTATAAAAAGTACTGCCGAGATCTGGAATGCCGATTTTCCCAACTTATTGGTTTCGGAATCTGTGTTAGGAAAACATATTCCGGTTTGCAAAAACGCAAGCGAGTACAAAAGTACTCGCAGCTTGCATCTCATTTGCAACGCCAATTTCCCTTGGCTCCATTGTTTTGAAGTCTGTGTTAGGGAAACATTCCGATTTGTAAAAACGCAAACGAGTACAAAAGTACCCACTATTTTGAAATGCAGATTTCCCTTGGCTCCATGGTTTTGAAGTCTGTGTTGCGCAAACGAGTACGAAAGTATCCGCTGCTTGCATCAACTTTGCAATTCCAGTTTCCCCAGACTACATGGTTTTGAAGTCTGTGTTAGGGAAACATCCATTCATTCCTGCGATGGTACCTCAATCGCTGTTCAATTATAACTGAGTGTATTTCCGAGCGGCGCTCGCTTATATATTGGTGATTTCAATAACCTGTTTTGAAAGCAATTTTAGGGCTATTGAAACAATTTTTTGGATCAAAAAGTAACAAGTATATAATGTGTAGACATTTTATCTTCCGAATGAGGTGTTTATCATACCATTTCGTTCAGTTGTTTAGGAGCTATTAACGCTAAAAATCTCGGTCTCCGGCGTAACGCTTTCGTTTTCGGAACTTTGATTTTACACCCCGGTATAGAAATGAAAGACGTAGTCCTACGTCAAAAATTGAGAAAGTTTGTAAAAAAAACGCAAAACACAACATCAAAGGTTCTTTTCAGAACCTCCAACATGTTCATTGATAGTAAATAGTAAATTAATTCATTTTTCAGTTAGATAGGTAGGTATTCGCGTAGGAGAAGAAAATAAAACAATATATTTAAAATATATATTGAGCAAAAGCTGTCCCCTTTGTATAGTCCTACGTCACTCCGGTTATGTCCCCGACATTACCCACCCGTCTTTTTGTTTTGGAAACAAAGCTATTCGGAGGTAAGCATTCTGCTCTTGTTTTAAATTTGTTTGTAAATATCTCTTTTTCACTTTCCTTTCAGCTTATTATCTTACCAAAACCTAACAACGTGGTCCAGGAAATATTTGCACTTACATTCGTAGGTAATTTTTTTTTTTTTTTTGTTTTTATTTGTATTTACCCTTCGGTCGAGGAATTAATTCCATCCACCGTAGAGTCAACATAATTATCCTCTTTTCTCTTTTTCAGCTAGCATTTAAAAAGTAATATTTGACAACAAACACAATTTGGAGGTAAGTATTGATTTCCGCGATTATTTGTGGGCGGATGATCCGCGGATTACACCGGTATACACCGTGCCGCACTGTATTCTTTCATTATTACCGTTTACATCTGATGCCATCGTTGATAATTTCCCAAGAGCTAATCTTTCGACGTCTGCAAAATGTTTTCCGTTCATTTGTCACGTACCCTGGTGTCGAGTTATCGGTTGACGTTGCAAAATAATTCAAAAATAGTTTTTGACGTAGGATTACGTCTTTCGGGAACATATTGGGGTACAAATTGAAAAACGAATATCGATCGCATCGTGAAGAATGTCCAATTTCAAACGCGTATTGCTCAGTCATTTCATGACGGATTGATGAGATTTTTACATCAAAACATTGCGGCACTCTATAACAATTTTTCACCTTGAATAAAATAATTTATATCATGTAATTAACTATCGAACAATTGAAAAATCTCAACCCCTATCCAAACGGTACTGATTGGTCGAAATTGACGTCAGTTCTTTTTTGACGTGGGACTACGTCTAACCGGAATATATGGAGGGTAAAATGAAAACCTAAACACAGAACATGCAGGAAAAAATGAAAGATTTCGAATGCTTATAGCTCGAACATTTCGTACTGGATAGGAGAAATGTTTGCATCACTTGATAGGGAATATTTCTACGCATGTTGTTTTTCATTAGATAAACAATTGAATAACTGTAAAATATTAGGCGTTATCTAAACGCCCTAACTGCATCGTTTTGATTGGTCCGATTTACGGTTTCCCTAACACAGCCATCAAAACCAAGCAGCCTTGGGGAAATCGGCATTGCAAATACATGAAAGTAGGGGGACTTTTGTTCTCATCGAAAAATGTTCCCTAACACAGACTTTAAAACCAAGCAGCGAAATCGGCATTGCAAGCACACGAAAGAGCCTAGAGGCGAGTGAAATGAAAAGTTTAAACCCTCTTAAAGCCAAAAAGAAGAAAAAGAACACACGAAAGTAGGGGGAGCATTTGTTCCCACCGAAATGTGTTCCCTAATAGAGATTTCTAAACCAAGGTGCCTGGAGAAATCGGTATTTCAAATTCATGCAAGTCGGGGGTATTTTTGTTCCGACTGGAATGTGTTTCCCTAACACAGACTTCAAATCCATGAAGCGTGTGGAAATCGGCATTGCGAATTCATACAAATCGGGGGTATTTTTGTTCCGATTGAAATGTGTTTCCCTAACACAGACTTCAAAACCGAGGTTTCTGGGGAAATCGGCTCTGCAAATAAATGCAAACTGCGAGTACTTTTGTCCTCGCTTGCCTTTGTGCAGAGTGGAATATGTCTGTCCTAACATGATCTTCTAAACTTAGGAACCTGGGAAAATCGTGCAGCCACTAGAAGCGAATGAACTTCCCAGTTTCAAGCAAATTCGAGATTCGAGAAGTATGTACACTTTTGGGATGTAAACTTCAGAGGGAAATGTAAAATAAAATAATCGTTTGATAATTTTTTTTGTTGTCTTTATTGGAAAGATTTTCAGCCTTAGGCTGGTTCATCAAACGTTTGATAATTCTTCCGTACATATATTTTGTTCTAGTCATCATACCAAACGTAAAAGGTCCGTCATTAAATTTACTTGTAACGAAGAACAATCAATCACAATAAATGAATTGACTTTACACGGTATTTGTTTCTTTTTTTTCACTCACAGAGCAAATATATTGAACTCAATTGAATTTGGAAACTGTTTCATTCAATCAAGAATTTAATCAATACAAACGAATGATTGCTCAGCTAAGGTAGTTCCACGTGAACCTTGCGGTTATATCATAGATATAACCCACTAATTTTTTTTCTCACCATTCGAAAAAAAGTCCATTTTTTAGTGCAAACGTTACATCGCTAACATCACATCTCCGCATAGAGGATGCTAATTAAGCTCCGGCGTAACAAAAAATGAAGAAAAGATAGGGTTCATTAAATATTGTCGGTCAACATATTCGTATTAATATTGATTAATTTGAAATCCATTATAAGGACCTTAAAAAGGGAAGTCAAGATATTTGTTCGGGGAGTACTAAGGCTTGAATCCGTACCGAATTTATAAGTTCATATATACGATGGACTTATACAATTTGTAATTCTTATTCAATTTCTTTCGATGGAAAATATGATCTGTCTACCCTTCCCTTAGCCTCTATCGAGCTAAATAATCATATAGTTTGCACTCTCTGAGACTTAAAAATCAGGATCTGCTATATTAACTGAATATGAATCATTCGCTTTGCGTAGTCCGTACGATCCTGCTGTTTCATGACGCATGGAGAGGTCGATATGCATTTGTTAGAGGCAAAGAAGGAAATAAACTTTCTGCACCGAAAGCATACATGATGGTTTTGCTTGCGTGTCGGTGTATCATGAAGTGCGAACCGATGAGGAGTTGTCTCGTTCTCTTTTGTGTCGTGATTTGCAGCATGTAACAACAAAAGAATGCCGCTGGGGGAAATGATTTGTGTATGATCATATTTGAACGAACGCAAGCGATTTTTTCAGTGAATGGATCATTTAACAAGCACTGCGAACAACCATTGACAACGCATTACTTTGCGTAATACATACGCTTTGTTGATTTTATGCGTCGACCTTTGATAAAGCATAAAATCAACAATGCGTACGTATTACGGAGAGTACTAATCTATCTGCATTGCCCTCGGTAGAATGACATCTCGATACAACCAGAGTGATGAAGGCAATAGTGGATGCTCCTGATATACATGGAGAGATGCCTTAGTGGATGCTATAGAGGAACGGAAAAACAGTCTCATGATATGTGGCAAATTATCATTCTACACTGCGTTTCAAAACTATAGAACTACTCCATTTTTCTGAGTTTGCAGAGATATGAAAGAAGCCGGATGAATTGAAGTATATAGTGTAAAATAAAATAACTATCTTCATTTGTAAGACTGGCCATTTGAACTTTATGTGTGAACTCACACTCCTTTACAAAATTAACGTCAATTTCACATGGATTACAACAAGTTTGTAATTCGTAGGTCATCTTTAGTTCTCAATCAGTTGAAATAACCCTTTCGGGGTGGTTTCGACCAAACTGCGCCATGTTGTAGTGTGTATCTCGTCCTACTCAAAGGATACTGCTCGTTTAAGCTTTAAGCTGGTGTGCTATGAGGAAGAGTTGCTCTTGATCCCACGACCAACGCTGGAAACGAGCCCACACGCTGGAACGGTGGCCGCACAATCGAGCGCGAGACAACTCGCAGGAAAATCGTCGCGGCTGAAACTGAAATTAATCGTATATGTCCCCCACGCGGCGAGAAGCCGCTGGCTATACTCGTAAGTCGTGAGTACTAACTTGTTTCATTATCATCTAACACGTGCGCATGTAAATTAGAGAAAGAATGAACGTCACACAAATAATCAATGCCACAAACAATACCACACAATGAAAATTGAAGCATGCTTAAATTAGGGCAATAGTCGACGACGAGCAAATACCGTCGGTATTGCAGAGGGTGCACATAAGATGAGGAGTGAGACTTGATAGTAAAGCTACAGATTACAAATCCCATGGGTCGTGGTTCGAAACCTAAAGATTGTTCAATAAATTATGTTGTTGTGCTGATTTGATGTTAAGCTTATATATGTATATGTATGTTTAGGAAAGAACATTGTGTAGCCGAAACAGCGACAACTTTTTCAGGATAGGTCTCGAGTCCAGGGTTGGGACTCCTCTTCTGTAGTTGTAGCAATATTTCAAACCCCGTCCTCTGAAGCTAGTTCAAGGTGAGTGAGATTGAAGATATTGGAATTTGGTTCTGTGATGAGATTCTCGGCATAACCGGTGTTCTTGGAACCAGTCGAGGATCTCAGTTTGTGGTTGTGTTGTCGATCGCGGACCAACGGTGTCACGGGTCCTCTCGAGTTGGCAGAAAAGGTCGTGGAATTAACCGGGTTTGTGAGGAGAAGAGACAAACCCGCCCTCAGTGGGTGTCTCATTGCCGGGCGATTAAGGGACAACACGGCGGTCGGTCTCCCTCGCGGGAGTGGCGTTTAATCCCACCGATTATCTGCGCAAAATCCCCGGTTGCGACGAACTCACGCGCTTCCTCGGCGTCGCGGGTTACACTGGCTGAAACAAAAATCAATGAATGGATTCCTGTAGCATTGTGGAGGAATGCAAACGACGAGGAAACCGGAACATCATTTTATTCGTTAAACTCTATAATTGATTCATTTCACGTCTAAGGTTAAATTGGATTACTTATACCATAATAAGTGTTGTTTCACCAAGCAGTGGACTGTATTTTGCTGCGATCATGTTTGTGCGAGTTCGAACCAAACTTTTCCACAGCCGCCCATGCGGCTGACACGCAAGGTCAACGAATATGGCAATCTCAACCAAAGTAGCAGTTATGCTACTTAGGAGAGAATGCGTTTCCACGGAAATGATTCCGAGCGGCCCAGTGCCGCGTGCGATGCGAAGCAAATGGAAAATTCCATTCGCTTCTTTGGTCCTGTTAAGGACCAATCCAAAACCAAAAACTATACCACGGACCGAATGAGGGATTAATCGGTTGGTAGCAAATAAGTCACTTAATCCTTTGTACACATTTTATTTACACCAAATTTACAATATTTAACAAGTTCAAACATTCTTTTTAGTTTCTTGCTTCAAATAACTTTAGCAGACCAAAATAAGCTTCCTTCCAAGTTAGCGGTTGAAATTGAACTCCTTCTCTGCACTCAGAGCAGGTTGCTTGCGCTCGCAATGCACTCTCCTTTCGTCTGTGTGCCGCTCCCACGCCCCACGGGTGGGGTTCATGCTGGTGGTTGAATTTTATTTCCTTTGGTTGTATTCTTGCGCTCGTTGTCCTCTCGTTGCTTTACTTCCTCCGCCATCCTGTCGATCGTACATTCAGTGCGCTGCGCTGAGCGGTGGACTGAACAATAAGGATTTTAGGAAATACATGAAAAGTATTCTTTCTTTGTTTCTAATTCTTTGAAGTTCATTTGTCTTTAGCGTTGAAAAAGAGTCATTGGGAAATATAAAGCAACTCTCACCTGGCCTTGAAAAATGCTATTTGGAAAATGTTAAACCTACATTTAAGACAATTTTAAGAACCTATTCTCTCGTAGCTTTCAAAAAGTCAATTTGAAAAATACCAAAAAAAAATCACCCTTAGCCTTAGGCTGATACACACAGTGAATTATCCGCAGAAGTTATCGCGGTAGACTTTTTTGTAGATTACATACAGTGCTGCTTCACAAGTGACATATGCAGCGTCATTCCTGAGATTCGGCCTAGGACCACCCTCTCCTATCCAGCAATGTGCATTTGCTGTTATGCCTCCAAGAAGGATTACACTAACATTTTATTTCCGATGTCATCAGATAAGTTTCAGAGAAATTATCCAACCACTTTTGATCAATCAATGAGTATTTTGTTCATATAAAACATTTTGGATTCAAATGTGAATCCAATTTGTAGATCAAATGAAACAGCTTCTACTGGAAGAAGGTGTTCCAATCGTGCAAGCATCAGGGGTATGACTAAAACGTCAAATCCCTCATATTGCCAGTGTACCCAATATTGCTGCGGTTCACTGACATTTTGGTTCTGTCAATTACTGTTGTTTACAACTCGGTCCGGTTATATAGTCGAACAGTGGCTAACTTTAAACTCCATGTTAAATGTGAACACCTCCATGTGAAACCGAAATATGAAAATCGCTCATGCAGTTAGAAATAAAGCAGCGCATTTTCTTTATTTTTACTATCTCCGTGATTTCAACGATTTCAATCCTCGCGAATGATATGTTGGTAAACAAATGACGCCATATTGATTTTGATTTTGGGTAGCCTATATTCAATTGATGTCTAACCCCTGGCAAGCATCCGCGATGACAAATGTCGAAGTGTCGACATCTAGTGGCGTCGGGTGTTGTGATGCAGTTTATTGGCGAACTAACGTACAAATCTACACCTAGGCGGCGCTGCGGTGAATGTGATGATGGTTTTAAATTTTGCCATGTGAGCTTATGGAAGGTTTGTAGTTCTTTCCATGAATTACAATGTTATAATCATAAAAGATTATTTGATTGCGATGAGTTTGTAAGAAATTTAATTCTGCGCAATTTTATATATAACATGTTATTTATTTACCTCTTTCAGTAGTGAAAACTATAAAAATGTTGACAATGGTTGAATTAAAGAAAGAAATTCGAGAGCACAATCAAACACAAGTAGAAAAACGGTGGATGGGTTATACCTATGATATAACCGCAAGGTTGACGTAGGACTGCCGTTGGTAATCATTTGTGTTTTTTCAATTAGTAATAATCGCACTTCGAATGTTCCTCATTGGGTAAATTATTGATTAAACTAGTGAATGAATGAAACAATTTACGAATTCAATTGCAAACAAATCCCTATTAAATTCATGTATTATAGTAGTGGTTATCGCCGCAAATAGTTATCAACATTTTGCCTAATCATCTAACGGTATGCGAAGAAGTTCAGTGAGCTGGCGACATGAAGAGGCATGCAGTCCTGAGTAACCGAACCAAAGCGTTGTATTTCTACCCGCTTTTGTAGACCGTGTTAGCAAAACGCATTCCGGAGTGTAAAAATGCATGGGGGTATAAAAAGTACTGCCGAGATTTGGAATGCCGGTTTTCCAAACTTTTTGGTTTCTGAATCTGTGTTGGAAAAATGTGTTTATGTACTCGCAGCTTGCATCTCATTTGCAATGCCAATTTCCCAAGGCTCCATGGTTTTAAAGTCTGTGTTAGGGAAGCATTCCGATTTGCAAAAACGCAAACGAGTACAAAAATACCCACTGCTTGAATCTATTTTGAAATGCCGATTTCCCTTGGCTCCATGGTTTTGATCTATTTTGCAATGCCGATTTCCCCAGGCTTTTTGAAGTCTGTATAGGGGAACAATCCGATTTGCAGAAACGCAAACGAGTACAAAAGCACCCGTTGCTTGTATCTATTTTGCAATGCCGATTTCCCTTGGCTCCATGGTTTTGAAGTGTGTGTTAAGGAAACATTCCGATTTGCAAAAGTGCAAACGAGAACGAAGGTATCCGCTGCTCGCATCTATTTTGCAATGCCGATTTCCCCAGGCTTTTTGAAGTCTGTGTTGGGGAACAATCCGATTTGCAGAAACGCAAACGAGTACAAAAGTACCCGCTGCTTGTATCTATTTTGAAATGCCGATTTCCCTTGGCTTCATGGTTTTGAAGTCGGTGTTGGGGAAATATTCCGATTTGCAAAAGCGCAAACGAGTACAAAAGCACCCGCTGCTTATATCCATTTTGCAATGCCGATTTCCCCAGGCTCCATGGTTTTGAAGTCTGTGTTAGGGAAACACTCCGATTTTCAGAAACGCAAAAGAATACAAAAGTACCCGCTGCTTGTATCCGTTTTGCAATGCCGATTTCCCTTGGATCCATGGTTTTAAAGTCTGTGTTAGGGAAACTTTCCGATTGGCAAAAGTGCAAATGAGTACGAAAGTATCCGCTGCTTGCATTTCTTTTGCAATGCC
The DNA here is from genome assembly GCF_029784135.1 of Toxorhynchites rutilus septentrionalis. Classification (NCBI taxonomy): domain Eukaryota; kingdom Metazoa; phylum Arthropoda; class Insecta; order Diptera; family Culicidae; genus Toxorhynchites; species Toxorhynchites rutilus. The sequence continues at coordinate 188,853,880 of NC_073744.1, read as the reverse complement.
GATTTCCCCAGGCTCCATGGTTTTGAAGTCTGTGTTAGGGAAACATTCCGATTTGCAATAGCGCAAACGAGTACAAAAGTACCCGCTGCTTGTATCCATTTTGCAATGGCTATTTCCCCAGGCTCCTTGGTTTAGAAGTCCGTGTTAGGGAAACATCCATTCATTCCTGCGATGGTACCTCAATCGCTGTTCAATTATAACTGAGTGAATCTCCGAGCGGCGCTCGCTTATATACCGATTGGTGATTTCAATAGCCTGTTTAGAAAGCAATTTTAAGGCTATTGAAACAAGTTTTTGAATCAGTAAGTAACAAGTATATGACGCGTAGACATTTTATCTTTCGAATGAAGTGTTTATCATACCATTTCGTTCAGTTGTTTTGGAGCTATTGACGCTCAAAATCTCGGTCTCCGGCGTAACTTTTTCGTTTTCGAAACTTTGATTTTACACCCCGGTATAGAAATGAAAGACGTAGTCCTACGTCAAAATGTACGATTCCTGGATGTGAGAACTACCTTGGAAAGCCCGGAAGTAAAATATACGTGATTTGTTTTTGAGTTTTAGGTTACATTAGAATCATTTTCTTAGTTCAAAAACAAAATCCAGATGTCTCACCGATCGTTTACGTTTTGCGTTAGATCGCCAATTCTATATCAAATTAGCAGGCTCGACGGCGATTTCAAATTATTGAAATTTGAATGAAATTTTTCTTTTCATGTTATTTCATTACACAAAACACATATTTCTGACATGTTTCTATTCATTTCCATGTATTTCCTTTAAAACTCATCATTATAATATAAATTTATTATCATACATAATTTTCGTTCAAAATTGTCCAACAATTTGAACAAATCGATTACTCTACTATATAGAATACACATGTATTAAGAAAAAGTCAATTTTCATTTATGATTTTTATTTTAGGAATATGTTTATTCTGTCCGAAGATCCAATATCATTTTTGCTTCACAAATAGGTACGCGAAACACAATGCCACCCACTCGTAAATGTGTCAAAACTCTACCGTGCGCATTTCACGCCGACACGTTTCGTTAAAAAACACCCGTCGTCAAGAAGAACTGTCGCCGCTGCGCAAAGAAAACTGTGTTGGTATACCTCTCAAAATGGTCTGATTTTCCTGCTCGCTCGTACGCTCGCCAGGCTAGTTGCGAATTTTCGCTCGCGGTTTCGCAGCCAAAGTGGCTCCCGGTGCGCACCGGATCCTGAAGAAAAAGGTAGCCCGTGCGAATCGAGACACAGTCGGGTCTTGTTGTTTTATATCGGTTGCCGGTTCCGGGTGTTTGTGTGCAGTCAGTAAGGAATTTCGTTTTCGGTTTCCTTGATACAGTGCAATTTTGAGTCCTGCTGGAAAACTTGGCTCCAGGCGAAAGTTTCCTCGTGTACGTGTGTATGTGGGGGTGTATAAAAAAGAGAGCAGAAGGGAGAGCCAGGATAGATCAAAGCCCTTTCGGTCAATCCGTGGATAGAATCGTTGGTATGTGAGAGTGAGAGAGTAAGACCGTTTTTTCTGTTCTCTCGATAGGTGGGGGAGGTGGATTGTTGGGTGGTGTTTTCCACTTACGGCATAAACTGGTTGAGTTCAATCGACTTCGCTGTTAGGAAATTATAAGTGTGGCCAGTGAAGGAAAGGAGGTTCCCGATTCGCGTGTTGCGGTGGTGCGATAACCTTGCAGGGCCCAGTAGCGATGCAAGGATGGTAAACGATCGATACGGTTTTATTTCATGTGTTCGGGAAAAAAATGTGCAAATCAACTCGCGCGAACAGGGAAAAATCTTGGCCCACTGTGGGGGAGATGAGAGATTCACCTATGAGTGAATAATTAGGTGAAAAAGTGACACGCGTTTGGGAGTATAGAGCAAGATAGGAGGATGATGGTAAAGGCAAAATCTGTGTTGAAAAATAAGTGTTGATTTTCCTGGTGTGTGCGATTGTGCGAAAGAAAAAGAGAGAAAGAGAGCAAACAGCGGAAGAGATGTAATGATCGACTTGTGTTAGAAGAAATACTTTCGCTTGCATTCTCTGGGAGTGAAAATGAATTATCGTTGTTATGGCGAAATGTTAAAAATACCGTTGCTGGGCTGTCACATTTCCTGACTGACCCACGAGAACATTGAAATCGAAGGTTTTTTTTCACGTTGAAATGTTTAGAGGCGTGAGAATGCTGTGCACAATAGGGAAAGAAAATAATAATTCTGGCTATTAGTTGTTTCAGACCTATTAATATATGCTATAGAGCTCTGGTGATAAAATTCTGGGGCTCCAAAAGCGGTGAAAAGCAGATCCGATCATCTTCACCCACTCGATCATAAATCACGCAAACTGTTGGAATGCGTGCGTTCGTTGTGGCCATATCGACCTAGACTTGTCTGTTAATTGCTCGTGTGATTAAAATTCGATTTGCTGCAATCTCATGAGCCGCATCGAACACGTTGTATACCTGAGTTGTTTTTTGTTTACACGCAGTATTGCACGCAGCACATGGAGCGATCGATTTGTTGTTTTCACGCACTGAATTTACGCAAACCGATCGGATTCTGTTTTGTTTTGCTTCAAAATTATACACGTGTAATGTTTGTTTTATTTTTATTCTTGCGATGATTTATGCTCACCGATTTTTGCAGGAAAAAAATGCGTGGGTTATATCTATGATAAAATCGCAAGGTTGACGTGGGACTACCTTAGCTTAGTAACCATTTGTTTGTATTGATTAAATTGAATTGAATGAAATTGAATGAAACAATTTCCGAATTCAATTGAATTCAATATATTTGCGTTGTGAGTAAAAAGTGTCTGCACGATTTTACCAATTACCTAAGTTTAGTAGACCGTGTTAGGGAAACGCACTCTAGTCTGCACAAATATTTTTTCCCCACTATATTCCGGTTAGACGTAGTCCCACGTCAAAAGACGGGTGGGTAATGTCGGGGACATAACCGGAGTGACGTAGGACTATACAAAGGGGACAGCTTTTGTTGAATATATATTTTAAATATATTGTTTTATGTTCTTCTCCTACGTGAATACCTACCTATCTACCTGAAAAATGGATTAGTTTACTGTTTACTCTTTATAAATATGTTGATGGTTCTGAAAAGAACCTTTGGTGTTGTGTTTTTGTTATCTCTCGATATTCCCATCTTGTTCGGTTAAACCTTCCTGTTTAGCTATTGCGTTTGCCACTCGCCACAGCTTTCAAATTTGGAAAATTTCTTCCCATCCAGCTTGTGACATGCTGTTCAGTAAATTACATTTAATACGACGTGTCGGAGAAACACTTTGCCACTCACTGAAACTAATTGTTGCCTTGATGAGCGCCGAACCGAAGCTGCTCTGTTCTTGATGCGGGTTTTCTGATTGTCGTGAGCAGCTTTGCAAGCCAACTCGAGCTCTTCGACGGCCGAAACTCTATAATCGTTGTTAGGTATACTGGTGCTCCGGCACCATTCCGTTCGGCCTAGTTACCCTTGCGGAGCAATCAGTGAATGCGACCAACAGGGAACTGGAGACCTGCACGGTTCGAGTGAGACTTTGCCTTTCCCTTAACTTGTCCTCCTTTGTTACGTCCACGATGCCGATGCCGTACAACCGTGGTTTACGGTTTGAAAGAAAATAAGATATTTTTTTGGGGTCCGCGTGTTTTATACTCTAGCGGTACACACTCACAGGATAGAGACAAATCTGCAGACTCAGCCAGAGGGGCGAGTCCAACGAGACGAACGAATGAGCGTTAAAAGGGAGCGATGGCAAAAAAATACATTCATTACGATTTGTTCGCTCGTTGGATTCACATGCAGGCTTAAAAGGGTCCTTTTCAGGATCACAAAATTATCTTCAATCTAAAGAGTTTATTGTTTTGTTGTCACTCGATATCCCCATCTTGTTCGGCTAAACCTTCCTTTTTAGCGATTGCATTTGCCACTCACCACAGCTTTCACAGTTGGAAAATTTCTTCCCATCCAGCTTGTGACATATTTTACAGTAAATTACATTCAATGGCACGTCGCATTACCACCACTCAGTATCGGATTGGAGGTAATTTTAACCTGTAATTGAACATTTGCGATGATAGTGGTACAGTGTTGACTTTCAATGTGGGGTCATAATTTGGACCCCGAACTCTATGTTTACAAAAATGTCCAACTAAATATGTCGCACCTGTAGGTCCGTCCAATTAGCTAAATGTCGAGATAAGTGTAAATTACTGTACTATCAATCTAGAAGCAATTTAAGAATTGGTGAAAATCAATAAGCTCAGAACTGCCAAATTCACATACTCATCATATCCTGGCAAATAAATTATGAAAAAATCAATTTGTGTTTTATTATTATTTTGGATATTGTTTTAGAAAGCATTGAACTGTATTTCCTAAACTCTTTTTTGGAAGGTTTAATGGCCCTGAAAAGCGCCTTGTTTTATGGAATGGTTCCAATTTAGAAAACTTTGTACTCGTGGTTTTGAAAAAAACCTTTTCGAACGCCATCGATGCCGCCTTGTTCTGGATTTGCCACCAAAGCAGTTTGTATAAAGAACAAACGTTTTTCTTCTGCTACATGCTGCCGTTTTGCGATTGCGTTTGCCACTCGCTGCAACTGCCTGTTGTTGTCTTGATGTCCACCGAACCGAATGTGGTCTGTTCTGAATACAGGTTTTCTTATCGTCACGAGCAGCTTTGTCAGTCAACTCGATCACTTCAGCGGCCGAAACTATATAACGCCGGCTAGGTGGACTGGTGCACTGGTACTAACGCGCTAGGCCTAGCTACCCTTGCGGGGAACTCCAGATAAACACGGTTCGAGCGGGATTTTGCCTTTCCCTTCACTTTTCCTCCTTTACCATATCCAGACATGGCTGCTTGGGTTGGTTTGTTGATGTGTTGTGATGCGAACCGATATGGTGTACGGTTTGAATGAGAATGATCGTTACGGCAGCGGAGCGGGGATTTTTAAGCTGACTGGCTGGCTCGAGAATTACACATGTGTGAGACTGCGACCAATGTTTCGTTCATTTTTTCTTTTTCCTTTCCAATCGTGCTTCATTCTATTTCGTTGCTGCTCTGGTTGCCCGGTTTGGTCGGTACGATTTGAGGAGCACAAAATGGACCAATCAAAAATGGGCACATAGTGCATTTTGACAATGCTTGATATTTCACAATTATTCAATTATTTATCTCAAGAAAAATGAAATGTTATTCGTAATGATAGATGCGTAGATATATTTCCTATCAATTGATGCAAAAACCTTTGCGATCTATTGAGAAATGCTCGAGTTATAAGCGTTCCAAATCTTGCATTTTTTCCTACTTGTTCAGTGCCTAGATTTCCATTTCACCCCCTATATCTTCCGGTTAGACGTAGTCCTACGTCAAAAACATGTTTTCACATCTGACATCACTGATCATACCGAGAAAAAGTGACAGAAGTCGCTCCAGTCTACCAAATAAACGAATTGCTCGTCTCGTTTTCTGGAATAAGGCCCATATCCACCAGACATCGACACTGTATATTTGTCATCGCGGCTAATTAGGACACTTTCTATGACTATTTGTTCGTTAGTCATATTTTGTTAGTACATACAGGGTGATACAGGGTTTTCCATTTCGGGCTTCCGAAAGTATACAGCCCTGCGCTGACAACCGTTTGACAGAGCTGTCAACCAAAGCGTCATATCGTTAGTTGAATGTCTGCCATTTTACAATATGGATCGTTTTAGCATCGCACAACGTGTTAATTTTGTTAAATTATACTATAAAAATGATGAAAAACCGGCAAATGTTTTTCGAGCATTACGGACGGATTTTGGTCGTCATGGACGGCCTACAGAGCACACAATCGCTAATGTAGTGCGTAAATTCGAAATAACTGGATCCGTAGCGGATATTGTGAAACCTGTGCATCATCGTAATGTGCGTTCGGCCGAAAATATTACGGCTTTTGCTGCCAGTGTGGAGGATGACCCGAATGTTTCGATTTCACGGCGTGCTCAGCAATTGGGCTTGTCAAACACATCATTGTGGCGAATTTTGCATTTGGACTTGCACCTACATCCATATAAAGTCCAAATGGTACAAAAATTAGAGCGTGGTGACCATGGAATGCGTCGGGCATACGTCGATTGGGTGAACGAACAACAGCAGCAAAATGCTGAATTTTCGCATCAAATTTTCTTCAGCGATGAGGCACATTTCGAGCTCGGTGGCTATGTGAACACCCAAAATTTCCGTATATGAGGCTTAGAAAATCCACACGTGATTGTTGAGAGGCCATTGCATCCGCCAAAAGCCACTGTTTGGTGCGCATTATGGTCTGGTGGAGTAATCGGGCCGTATTTCTTTGAAAATGAGGACGGCGAGACGGTAACTGTGAATGGTGGTCGCTATGGCCGCATTTTAACAGATTTTTTTTTGCCACAAATTGAAGATATGGATACGGATGACATGTGGTTTCAGCAGGACGGCGCCACGTGCCACACAACACGACCGAACATGGCCATATTGCGAACGAAATTTGAGGGACACATAATTTCGCGTTTTGGTGATGCCAATTGGCCGTCCAGATCATGCGATTTGAACCCGTTAAAATTTTTTTTTGTGGGGTTATGCGAAAGACCATGTCTATGCCAACTCTCCGCAAACTCTTGAACATTTGAAAGACAACATTCGTGAAGTTATTACCGAGATACCGCCCCATATGTGCCGAAAAGTCATCGAAAATTACCTCTTCCGGATCAAGGTGTGCGAGGAAGCCCTAGGTGGACATTTGAATGATGTTGTATTTCACACACAATGGCATAAACCAAACTTTAATTTGAAATAAAAGTTTCATCGAAATTCGAATTCTAAGTGTGTTTTATTTCAATTTACTTTCGGAATTTAAAGTTGGAAAACCCTGTATCTTCGTTGAATGTTAGGCGAAAACTAGCCATTCACACTTGGCCCTTGTTACTGTTCCTACTTTTCTTGAGACATATACCAAACCAAATTCTGAGGCTCAATGCAATTTTTATGCATAATTTTGTTTTTTTTTCTGCTCATTCTAGAGACTAGCTGTTAAAGTTTAAATTTTCTTGGCCGAGAAAACGTCCCCCAATTTAGCAGACCGTATACTTCGCGGAAGTATATCCTTTACTTGATGAACTTGTTAAACTGAACTCAAAAGTGCCGTATATCAAAACCCGAAACCAGACTTCACTCAGAGAAGAGAAGTGGAACATGAGAGAAAAAAGTGGCAACGATTTGTGGCAAGAAAATGTAAACAGTGAAAAAAATGACGGATGATTTACGCTCTAAAAATTGAACATAATGTTAAGATGTCTCTAAAACGGTGGGAGACGTCATATATAAGGTGGGAGGTTCGTATATAATGTTATTAATGTTAGCATCATCATGATAAACACGGCGAATGGGATAGAAATTACGAACTGAAAATTGAATAAAATATATAGACGCTGAAAGTGCTGTCGACAAATGTTATAATGCATTTTTATCGGTTTTTGTAGAATGTCGTTAATATTTGCTATATGAAAAAAAACCCATATGTACTGTAATCATAACTTTCCGTGCTATTCATAACAACATTTATGGTCGTATTCCACCAATGATGACAAATTGACATTGACATTAGTTGAAATATTTTAAAGCATTCTCATCAAAATAAATGGAATGATACAATAATTATACGACTAGGTAATGTATGTACGCCTAAAAAACAACATAAAAATATGATTTCTGGATAAATTTCATTTTTTCCAGTTTCGAACAAACCCCGTAAAAAGCCATTTTTATTTTTTTAAATACCCTCTGTTGGTATTGTATCTAGAATTCACAAGGTAATGAAACGTTAACATCAATTAGTTTCTAGTAATGATCGTTTAGTTGCCGGGGAAATTACCACCAAACTATATTTTTTAGTGTTATATATATTCCATGCCAAACCGATATAGTGGTTCTCAGATTTTCGTGTAAATTGGTAGTTTTGTTCCTTATCGCAAAAAACAAGATCCCATTCCATTTTAGGGTGGTTCGAAAAATATAGTTTTTCTCCTTTTTTCCAAGAATAACTTTTTTCAAAAATTCATATCTTTTGAACTACTAAACCGATTCAGATGATCGACATATCAAATTGGCCAGTTAGCTAGCTTTTTTTTGAAAAAATTCAACAATTGCAAAAAAAAATATATTTTTTTTAAATTATTGATCGTATTTGTTCTTTACAGTTCTCATTGTCCAAGGGCGCTTTATTTTTTTTTATCTTTTTTCTCGAAAGCTGAGAATTTTTTAGATAACATATCCTAAAATGTGTTCTTCTTCGTTTTTAAATTATGATTTTGCAAATTTAACCGATGGTTCAAAAAATCATTTTCCTCCTTTTTTTTTTCCAAAATTACGTTTTTCAAAAATTCATAACTTTTGATCGACTGAACATCTGAATCGGCATATTTAATCGAAGTCTTACATTTCCAAAAAAAAAAGAGGAATTCTATTCGCTTATATATATATATATATATATATATATATATATATATATATATATATATATATATATATATATATATATATATATATATATATATATATATATATATATATATATATATATATATATATATATATATATATATATATATATATATATATATATATATATATATATATATATATATATATATATATATATATATATATATAGTCTAGTTACATAGGATGATCGAAGGAAGCTTAAAAACATATTAACTTAACATATTAACGAAGACTCTTTTTGTCGTTTATGAGTTTGGTTTTTTAAGTTATTATTAGGCATGTTTGCGGATCAATAGAAAAATATGATATGTTGATCCTTGAAATAAGTTTGAAAGTTATGAATTGGAAAAAATATAAAAAATATATAAAAAATAAATTCATGTGAATGGAGACGTCTTTTTTGTGCAGCACATGCCACTGGGGCCTTTTGCTGATTAAGTAAGTAAGATTTCTTCCAAAACGGCATAACTTTTCAACCATTGAGTCGATTTTAAAAATCGACATATCAAATGAAATTTTATTCTTCCATGAATCAACTTCAATCGGTCATTCAAACAAACTTACTTATGCGAAATTAGATACTACAGAAAAACTATAATTATAAAGCTTAGAAAATTTGCCACTTAATTTTCCACAATTCGCTATTTCACACCAAATTTCTATCTTGTCGCAATTTTAAACATCTCAAATTGAATTGTCAAAATAATAGGTCAAAGAACGAAATGCAGGAAAAATTAACAAATAATGGGGGGTAAATAATAAAGCAAAGGTAATCATGGATTATTAATAACCATCTAAAAAAATATTGAAAAAAACATTCGTTTTTAATTTCTCTTTAAAATTTTGATAAAATTGCACTGAATAGTTAAAGAAGGGCAATATTAATATTTGAATAACTTATGTAATTATAAACATGTTAATATAAACCTTCCCATCTTATCATTTTTCATTAAAGACCTTGCGTCAAGACAGCTAGAAATCCATACACTCTCAAATCAAGTGTGCCTGAAAAAAATATATTCTTCATGTAAACAAGCGATGAAAATGTGGACACTTTTTAGTCAGTGAATTGTATGGAGTTCCACTGCTGTGCTTCACTCCTACGCTAGTTGCTGTTGTTTTGACAGCACCACTGACAACGACTCTCCGGAGGCTTTTTCTTTGTATCCTTCCGGCCCATGTGCTCACTCACAGTCTCACAACTCGTTTCCCATCTCTCCCGCTCTTGTTTTTCTCTTTTTCGTTCAGCGCGTGTCGCGAGTCTCTTATCCTCCCTCCCCCCTATTCGAACCACAGCTGATAGATATTGTGGCACCCACTTACCCGATTTGCTGCAGGAAGAATTTTCTCTTCGCCCACTCTCTTTCGCTCTCTCTATCAATCTCTTTCCTGGTGTGTGCAAATTTTTCATTCCGTGTTGCTATTTGAAGCAGGTTGGATTTTCTTTCTCTTCCAGATTGATAGTTATCCTGCTGCTGCTGCTGCTGCTGCTGCTACCAATGTTTGTTGCATGTGTTCGTACAGCACAGCACAATGCCGAACCCGAAATGTGTGCCTGTTTAAGTGAGAAGAAGGGTGTTTTCCACCCTGGATGACGTTAGTGGGCACAGTTTTTTCTCCCTGATAAGTCGTCCTGCCCCGAGGCTCATTTTGTTGTTCCTCGCGTGTGTGCTCAACAGAGAGTGGATGCGAATAAAAAAGGTGGACGAACAATTGTGACAAGTTCGAGTAACCAACCAACCAATTCAACGAACACATACGTACACGGACGGTCAGGACAAACGTGACGAATCGTTCGATGTCGTCCGGGGTGCTGCAGAAAATATCAACTATTTATGGTGAGGTTTGTGAAGTGAAGTGCGTCTGAAATTGTTGGTCAGCTTTGACCCTTTCGACGGGGTAACGAAACAGCTGGGAAGATCTGACACAAGGCAAGGCTTTCAAACGGACCAGGAACAGAGGATCCAGAATTATTGATTTTGTCCGTCGCACACCTTTTTCCTGTGGATACATCTAATCCGTGTGGAGGGTGTTTTGGGGGGTGTAACGTGACAATTTTTCACGCGCGGAGTGAGCAAAAAAAAGTGAAAGTGTGTAATTTTATTCGCACCATCGCAGCAGGATTGATTCCGGAAGGTTGCGAATCCAATCGCTGAACAGTGTTTCCAAAGTGACAACCACCAAAGCATAGAGAACACATTTGTATCGATTTCTGGTGGGGGGCTGAAAACAGGGTGGGGAAACACGGAACCAGAGAAGAGCTGTTTCATCGTTTCCCCGCTCCCCGTTCCCCTGGGGAGCAGTGTGACATAAAAGATTATCGTGTGCATTCAAGCTACTTTTTCCCTCGGTGTGTGCTCATCATCATCATAATCATTCGATCGCTCTGCGGACATTGGTTTTCGAGTCCACCAGGAACAGAAAGAGGAACAATACGAAGCTCCACTTGTCGTGTCATGCTGTGGCCGTCGTCGTCGTCACCGTCGCAAGGAGAGCTGAAGGATGAAGCTAGTATCCGAAGCGCTACGGTGGCACGGATTGATTTTTTAGTTGATGATTCACGCGCCGAGTGTTCTCCCTGCGGAATTTGGAAGCTTGGCGGTGGTGATTTCAGTGTTCGTTTCTTTCATTCCTATGACTGTGAGACTGTGAGTACAGAATATTATTTAATGGCTACTGCGCTGACGAAATATGATTCCGATCGCGTCGGGCATATAGAGGGAACCCCACGGTTGGCCACAGTTGAGTTGGTTCAGTATTCTGTTGCTGCTCGCATTAAGCAGAATGGCAGCCAACGGATTGTATTACCATCCGTGCGATCTGCGCTGTAATGTAAACACTTCGAGGAGAGAGGAACGGAAAACTTAATTAGATCAAGGTCAACGAAATGGTATTCCTGTGCTAGTAACAGTTTAGTATTAGAGCAAGGATTTATGGCTTTGCCCTGAATAGGGCAGGGTGCACATTATTTTGACGTAGGACTACGTCTTTCATTTCTATACCGGGGTGTAAAATCAAAGTTTCGAAAACGAAAGCGTTACGCCGGAGACCGAGATTTTGAGCGTTAATAGCTCCTAAACAACTGAACGAAATGGTATGATAAACACTTCATTCGAAAGATAAAATGTCTACGCGTTATATACTTGTTACTTTTTCATCCAAAAACTTGTTTCAAAAGCCTTAAAATTGCTTTCAGAACAGGCTATTGATATCACCAATCGGTATAAAAGCGAGCGCCGCTCGTAAACCCACTCAGTTATAATTGAACAGCGACTGGAGTATGTTGTCGCTGTTGTGATGAAGCTAACTTCGTTTATCATGAAAGCGCTGATGAACGGTGTTACCAAGAGCCTGTTTGTACACCTTAGGCCAGAAGGGAATCCATCAGGAGGAGAGTGATGCCACGGTTCCGCTTGAAACATCGGAGCAGCCGCCACACACACATACACATGCGGAACTCTCGTTGCTATCATCGCTGCTGAAAAATAATCTACCAGTTCCCCTGGGAATTGAAAAATACATTGCGAAAGAGTTTATTTTAATGTTTTCTATCCATACAACACTGCAACCAAATACATTTGGTTTTGTGATTTTTCAATCAATCGCGATTGACAGGAAAGTTTCTATTATTTTTCCCCATCAGTAGATAATTTTCGTATCCAATATTGGATGCATAACATGAAAAACGGAAAAATTTTCACATCGCCAAAATCATGTAATTTTCGAGTAATTATTGCTTCCTACTCATATAATGCTGCGACCAAATACATTTCGTTTTGGATTTTTCAATCAAGTGCAATCAAAGTAAGTCCACGTCTTTCGGCATTTTATTAGAGGTGCAATGAATCTTGAGGAATTCCCGCTCTACGCGCACTGGCAAACGATGTTTACTCAACAATTTCTCAAATGAGAAATGTGTGTTGTGAGAAAGGATTAGCGAACGCAAAAACGACAAACGGGAGAAAGAGATGTTTGGAGGCTGAAGAAAATTGGCAGAAAACCTCTTCATTTTTATCTTCCGAATAATGTGATTCATACCACTTTGTTTTGCCAGAAAGAGATTATTATTGCTCAAAGGAGGAATCGAGTCCTCCGAGGAAATTACCCAGCGCAAATTAGAGTCGACTACCGATTGCGGCATTCGTACACAAATAATTTTATAATGCAGTTTCATCAAAGTGATTTCTTCGATATGGGGAAATATTCACTACATCATGTCATGTATTTCATATTCTTCATTATCAAATCGATATCCATGGATCCTATCGGTATCGAATCATCATTGACACCACGATTTTCGCTAAATGCTCATTTGAGTTCGGCCTGCAAAAAACTTTTCTGAACTCTTATCCATCAAATTTGGAGCCCTGAAAAGGGCAGTTGATTTTATGCTAAGCTAATATAGCACGCTCTCCTCGGATACGATGGGCCAGCTGGATGTCCTTGGGCATGATGTGACGCGTTTTGCATGGATAGCACACAAATTGGTATCTTCGAATAGGGCTCCTGCAGCGTCATAACCGCGGAACTTTGGAAGCGCAAGTCGGTTTTGAAATCCTGAGCAATTGCACGAACTAAATGCTGCAAAGGTAGATTGCGGATCAGCAATTCGGTCGACTTCTGATAGCGACGAATTTCACGCAAAGTTCCCGGTCGATAGCGATGTGGTCACACTCCCCGCGGCTGGTACACTTATCCGAGCTGCTTTCGTGGTGCCTTACCACCGAAAGACTAACGAGCTGTGTGCTTGGTCCCACACAAACGAGTCCTCACGGTGCGAGAGTAGAGTAAGAAATGAACGAAAGCAAAGGAAGCATCTTATTATAAGCCATAAAAGTCCAGAATGTCAACTGCCCAAATTTGATGGATAAGAGTTCAGAAAAGTTTGTTACAGACTAAACTGAAAGGAATATTTTCGTTTGGACGCCATTCAGCATCGACAAAATTTCGGAAAGATCTAATCGTTGCTGAAAAATAATCTGCCAGTTCCCTGGGAATTGAAAAATACATTCATGCGAAAGAGTTTATTTCAATGTTTTCTAACCATATAACACTGCGACCAAATATTTTTCAATCAAGTGCTATTAACAGGTGGTTATCGAGTTAGCAATAACCACTGGAGGGCTGGAAAGAACTAATCATTGCTGAAAAATAATCTGCCAGTTCCCCTGGGAATCGAAAAATACATTCATGTAAAAGAGTTTATTTTAATGTTTTCTATCCATGTAACACTGCGACCAAATATTTTTTAATCAAATGCTACTAACAGGTGGTTATCGAGTTAGTATTAACCACTGGTGGGCTTCGAGTATCGAGGAAAATCTGAAAAGAATTAATCGTTGCTGAAAAATACTCTGTCAGTTCCCCTGGGAATTGAAAAATACATTGATGCGAAATAGTTTATTCTAATGTTTTCTATCCATATAACACTGCAATCAAATACATTTGGTTTTGTGATTTTTCAATCAATCGCAATTATCAGGAAAGCTTCTGAAAATTATTCTTCCCCATCAGTAGGATATTTCCGTATCCACTATTGGATGCATAAAACCTTGTGCCTCCAACGTAACGCTCTCGTTTTCGAAGTCCCCCAAATATTCATTCATTCAGAATGAATTCAGATTCAACTTCAAACAAATGATCTCTAAATCAACGATAGTCCTACGTCACCCTTGCGGTTATACCATAGATATAACCCACTTCCTGTTTTTTGTAGAGAAAATTTCAGCATCAATTTAAATCAATATAAATTGTTTTTTTTTACTTTTGTTAGTGATGGCTTGACAATGCTACATTTTGAGTGTTTGAGTTCTTCAATGCAAGTAATCTCAAAAACTATGTTCGTTTCACATCTATCAATAACTCCTGTTTTAAGTTTCTTTTTAACATTTCGTCGGTATTTTGTACTATCACCCTTATTCAAGGGTGATTCCTAACGTTGGTTCAATTCCGGAAGAGGGGTCGCGAGAATCTGAAATCACAAAATTAGTTGTGTCTCGGGATTGGTCAGAGGTACAAAGAATGTTTATGCATGAAAATACAGATAATTTATGGTTGTTCCAGGAAATATAACGAAAAAAAATATTCCGTTACCGGTTTGCTAAATTTTTGAACTTTTCTTCGGATACCTCTATCAATGTTTGACTCTCCGTTGGTCAATCTCAGCTATTTTATTCTATTTCATCTCTTCATGTCTGCAGCATGACGAGTCCCTTTGAACTCTTATTCATTTCCGCTTGACAATAGGCCAATATTTTTCGATTGAGCGGAATTGGGGGCAATTGGGAGAATTGAGGTCTTTTGAGATCGAACATTATCACGGTACCACTAAAGTACCTCTGTAGTGGCAGCTTGCAAAATCTGGACAAAACTTCACCGGACGTTTCTGCAGACACTCTCACTTATACATTTTCGAGTCCATTGTCATGTTTGTGATGAAAACCTTGATTTTCGGTTCACAGCTGCAAATCCCTTGCCATATCAAGAACTTCCTGGTAGATTAATCAGTGAAAACGAACTTGGATTTGCTGGGAACGTCTCCTCTAGCAGTGGTCTTATAGAATTCCAGGTTTGGGAGCTGTCCAAAATTCATTTTCACGTATGTTTCGTTATCCATCAGCATGCATCCTTCATACATCGCCAAACCTTATAGTGCGATTTGTGAGCACGTCATTCGGCAACTATATTTTCAGCGTCCTGTTTGGTTGCTGGCAGTCACAGAAATTACGATAACCTTCTCTCATATGGATTCCCTGGATGATACGTTGGTTAGAGTTGTGTTTGTGGCGATGTCGTAGTCCGAGAGTACCGGATTTACGTTAATTATCTCAATACCTTCAACCTCAGCTTCCGATCGTATATTCCACTAAGATGCGTCCACTGATCCATCGGAACAACAGTTTCACATTCATGAAAACGTTTCGGCACATCACACACTGTCGATATAGCCACTTTCAACGATTTCGCCGGATTTTTAATGTGAGTGTGCAAAATCATATTTATTCTCTCGGCATCCATCCCGCACAACCATTTCAAAACAAAACGGATCAACTGAAATTTCCATCGTCGAAAGATAGAGGTTTTTCAAACAGTTTGCTGTCATAAAATTTGAGATACGATCGCTGTTATGAAATAAACAGTGATTCCGAATTCTACATGAATCGAACCTTAAGGGTAAACAGATAGAATGAGCGCTTGCACCTTTATTCTTCAGCACAAGTGTTCAATCCATATTACAGAGCATGTAATGCAAAAATGCAAATTTAATATGTATGTTCTGATTATGCGTAAAAAATCTCTTTTCAAGAACTAAGTTGTTTGGATATGTAAAGAAGGAAGACGTAAGAAATAAAGTTTAAAACATTAATTTGCGCATAGAATAACAAAAATATTACTTTATTCTAGGTTTTCTAAATAAATTTTCACAGTCATGATCATGGCATATTTTTGTTTATAATGATGATCTTTTCAACTTTCATCAGAAGTCTATTTTGTCTTTCGCTGCAAACATAGTCTGCATTCGTTCGGGAGGCGATCTGGCGTAGTGGTAAACTCCATACCTCTCACGCTAAAGGTCACGAGTTCAATTCTCACTCCCAACATTCTTCCAAAAAAAAAAAAAGGAAGTAAAGTGACGAACCAGCCAAAAGTGTTGAAAGTCGCTATAATACAGATTGGAAAATAAGTCTGCATTCGAGAAAATTGGCTCACATGGCGCTGAAGTCACTGGAATACAGTCTTTTCAGAACGATTTCGAAGAGCCGAGGATGGACAGAGTTTCTTTCTTTTCTCCAAAGCGAAGGGTCGCTTATTCCTTGCAATGTGGTTCCCCTAAATATGTATCTAGCTAAACTACTGTAGCAGCTTTTGGATCATGCAAGGCTTGATTTTTTTTTCTGATGATGTTGATGATGTTTTTTTCATTTGATACCAATATGCGGGAATTGGAGTTGATGAAAAGTAATTGATCATTTTGTGCCTGCGACCATCTTGGATTTAGATTTTTTTATGATCTACTGTGTATTGTTCATATGTGTATTGATATTGTGTAAAAAGCAATATATATATATATATATATATATATATATATATATATATATATATATATATATTTACACTCGGACACCATTCTTAATACGATGTCCTCATCGTTGATTTACTCGCTGGCCTCTGCATCCTCCGTTGAATCGCCAGACTGTTCATCATCGCTTTCCATCAGCATATCTTCCATCAGTTCGAGATCTGGTAACTCGCACCATGCTTTGATGCGATCAGCCGAATAGACCGTTGAAAAACGTCGTTCGCTTTGCTCTGGGAGACTTTCAATTTGATAGCGATCGTTCCCCAATATTTTCACGATAACATATGGTCCTTTATATCGCGGCTCCAGCTTGTGACTGCCTCCTGGTTGAAACTGGTCCTTTTCCACCAAAACAAGGTCACCGACTTGGAAAATCCTGGCTCCTCTACGTCGCTGGTCGAAGTATCGCTTTTGCGTACGCTGTTTCAGCTGCATCCGTTGTACCGCCAAAGCCTTCAGTTGCACGGGATCTACAACCCTGTTGTCTTCTTCATCATGTATGGCAAGCACAACTTCATTACGATGAATATCACGAGGCTGGTAGCTCAGTAGAAGCAACGATGGACTACACCCGGTAGTAGAATTTGGACTATTGTTGATGGCCCACTGAATACCATTAATCTTTTCATCCCATTTTCGGTCGTCTGGTTCGACCAAAGCTCGAAGCGAATTCAGAATGGTCCGATTAGAGCGCTCTACTTGACCGTTACCTCTAGGAGCACCAACAGCGACTTTTATGTGTTGGATGCCCATTTCAGAGCACTCTGCGGCATACGCGCGGCTTGTGAAGGCTGTTCCTCTGTCGGTTATTATCCTTCCCGGTGAGCCAAAAACTGCCACCACGTCCCGCAGCATGCAAATAACCGGCACTGATTTCGTTGATTTGACCACATATCAGTACTAATAAGTGCACATTGCCTTTGGAGGAGCGCGGAAAAGGCCCCAGATGATCCAAATGGATGGTTTGGAATGGTACAGGATGCTTAGGGCTTGGATGTAATAAGCCCTCCGGACGTCCTCCTTTCTCTTCCGCTAACGCACATCTTGGACAGGATTTGATGTAGCTCTGCGTATACTTGCGCATCCGGGGAAACCAAAACTTCTGCACAAGCAGATGTAGAACTTTCTCCTCTCCGAAGTGGCCAAAATCGTCATGATAATGTTTAAGCAACCTCCAACGAATATTGGCTGGCACCACCCAACATTTTCTGCCATCGACTTTCCGGTACAGCCGATGGTTCTCCAACAAGTAGTTCTCCTGGATCTGCCTCTGTTCATCGTTCTCCGGAACACCCTCCATATGTGCGATGATATTGACTAGCTTTGGATCTCGACGCTGCATGGACACCAGCGCGTCACCATTGCTGATTTCGAGGATCAGTATGCTCTCACCCACCGATTGAACTTCTCCTGGGGGTTCCACCGGATTTCGGCTCAGTGAATCGACATAGGCCATGGCTGCACCCGGCCGGTATTCGATATCAAAATCGTATTCCAATAACTTGAGAAAATATCGGGCAATACGATGATTGATATCCTTCTTTTTATGCGCATCTCTCACCGCACTGCAATCCGTCTTGATGACAAACCTCCTTCCCAGCAAATAATACCGAAAACGTTCCACCCCAGCTACGACGGCCAACATTTCCAGCTCGTAGCTATGGTAGCGACATTCGTTGTCGTTTGTTTTTCTGCTAAAATAGCTCAACGGTTTCAGTCCTCCGTCCACCTTCATCAACAATACTGCAGCCAGCCCGATTGACGACGCATCGGTATGCAATTCCAGGTCGCACTTTGGATCGAATAACGCTAAAAGTGGTCTGCTGCACAGTATAGACTTGATCGTTTCAAACGCCTGTTGCTGCTCAAGCTTCCACTCGAATACTGCGTCCTTCTTAACAAGCTTGAAAAGTGGCGCTGCAATTATGCTGTAGCCCTTTACAAACCTCCGAAAGAATCCTGAAAGACCGATGAACTGCTGGACTTGTCCAACCGAGGTGGGGGTTGGGAATCTTCGAACGGTATCCGTCTTCAGACGACCCGGTTTGACCCCCTCTTGATTGACCTCGAAGCCCAGAAAGAGTACAGTTTCTTCGAAAAATTGACTCTTCTTCAGGTTGATCGTTAATCCAAACTTCTTCAGCACTTCCAATAGTCTTCGAAATTTCTCCAGCACCTCCGCTTCCGACGATCCGGCGATAATCAGGTCGTCCATGTAACCAACAACACCATCGTCCTTCACTAAGCTTAACACCTTGGGGCTGATTCTGATGCGCGAATGTGAAGTGACAGCTCGGAAAAATTGCCTCACTCAATTCCCGAAGGCGGCTGTGGTGAGATTTTTACCTTGAGTGAACTCTCATGAACACTCACTCAATTCCCGTGGGCGATTGCAGTGGAAAAACATGCCATTTTGTGACTTTTGAAGTCGTATCCTCATTCGTTATCGACTAGTACCAGCAATGGTAGCCAAAAATAGAATTAGGCATTTCCAAAGGATTTGAACGATCTCTAATAATTCGCCGTTCCAAACGGGCAATAGCTACTGCAGATTCAAAGATGAATTCATCATCTACTTTATGAAAATTTCCGGAAAAAAATAGGCAATTTCGAATGCAATCCAGTTAAACTGTGAATTTTGAAATGATTTATATTTATTATTAACATGTAGACAGTTCAAGTATTTGGTATGCTATTACTAATGACAAGAATATACATCTTCTGCAGCCGCTATAACGCGGTACAAAATTAAATTGAAAGTTTACAATAGTTGACCCTAACTGATACGAGAAACTCAATTCAGCATACCGTTTCCTTTCTCCAAAAACACAAATCAGACTTTCAAAAATTACGAAAAGCTACTTAAGTAGTTAAAAACCGTATATGTTTAATCAACTTTTTCCATGTGTGAGGCATCCTCGGTGTCATCCACTAGTGGAGGAGCATCTTCATCAGTAGTTGCGGATGGAGTATCTGTGCTTATCCATTTCAAGACCCAGCTTGACCATAAGGTAGATGCGAGATGCGCTCATCCAATGAGAATCCAAACGATAACAGCGCAGTTTCGGACAGTGGAATTACAAGATTCTTGACAGCTCTATCATTTTTATCGGCTAATTGTCTGTGAACAAAATTTAACTTCTAAATTTATTTGAATGCGATAATAAATATATCTTACCTTGATGACTTTTATGTGAGGCGACTATAACATTAATGTTCACTGTAATGTTATAAAGAATAGTCCACCTTCCGATAAACTTTTAGCAATAATTACGCTAAAATCAGCACCGGACACTAAGTCAAAAAAGACGGGTGGGTAATGTCGGGGACATAACCGGAGTGACGTAAAACTATACAAAGGGGACAGATTTTGTTAAATATATATTTTAAATATATTGTTTTATTTTCTTCTCCTACGTGAATACCTACCTATCTACCTGAAAAATGGATTAGTTTACTGTTTACTCTTTATGAATATGTTGATGGTTCTGAACCTTTGGTGTTGTGTTTTTGTTATCACTCGATATTCCCATCTTGTTCGGTTAAACCTTCCTGTTTAGCTATTGCGTTTGCCACTAGCCACAGCTTTCACAGTTGGAAAATTTCTTCCCATCCAGCTTGTGACATGTTGTTCAGTAAATTACATTTAATGCGACGTGCCGGAGAAACACTTTGCCACTCACTGAAACTAATTGTTGCCTTGATGAGCGCCGAACCGAAGCTGCTCTGTTCTTGATGCGGGTTTTCTGATTGTCGTGAGATGCTTTGCAAGCCAACTCGAGCACTCCGACGGCCGAAACTCTATAATCGCTGTTAGGTATACTGGTGCTCCGGCACCAATCCGTTCGGCCTAGTTACCCTTGCGACGCAATCAGTGATTGCGACCAACAGGGAACTGGAGACCTGCACGATTCGAGCGAGACTTTGCCTTTCCCTTAACTTTTCCTCCTTTGTTACGTCCACGATGCCGATGCCGTTCAACCACACGGGTTTACGGTTTGGAAGAAAATAAGATATTTTTTTGGGGTCCGCGTGTTTTATACTCTAGCGGCACACTCACAGGATAGAGACAAATCGGCAGACTCAGCCAGAGGGGCGAGCCCAACGAGACGAACGAATGAGCGTTAAAAGGGAGCGATGACAAAAAAATACATTCATTACGATTTGTTCGCTCGTTGGATTCACATGTAGGCTAAAAAGGGTCCTTTTCAGGATCACAAAATTATCTTTAATCTAAAGATTTTATTGTTTTGTATAACTCGATATCCCCATCTTGTTCGGCTAAACCTTCCTGTTTAGCGATTGCGTTTGCCACTCGCCACAGCTTTCACAGTTGGAAAATTTCTTCGCAGCCAGCTTTGTGACATGTTTTACAGTAAATTATATTTAATGCGACGTGCCGAAGCACCACTCAGTGTCGCATTGGAGGCGATTTTAACCTGTAATTGAACATTTGCGATGACAGTGGTACAGTGTCGACTTTCAATGTGGGGTCATAATTTGGATCTCTATGTTTACAAAAATGTCCAACTAAATAAGTCGCATTACATGTCCGTCCAATTAGCTAAATGTCGAACTAATTGTAAATTACTGTACTTTCAATCTGGAAACAATTTAAGAATTGGTGAAAATTGAATAATCAGGAAAGTCCCCAACTATCAATAAGCTCAGAACAACAGCCAAATTCACATACTCATCATATCCTGGCAAACAAATTATGAAAAAATCAATTTGTGTTTTATTATTTTGGATATTGTTTTAGAAAGCATTGAACTGTATTTCCTAAACTCTTTTTTGGAAGGTTTAATGGCCCTGAAAAGCGCCTTGTTTTATGGAATGGTTCCAATTTAGAAAACTTAGTACTCGTGGTTTTGAAAAAATCCATTTCGAACGCCCTCGATGCCGCCTTGTTCTGGATTTGCCACCAAAGCAGTTTGTATAAAGAACAAACTTTTTTCTTCTGCTACTCGATGCCGTTTTGCGATTGCGTTTGCCACTCGCCACTCGCTGCAACTGCCTGTTGTTGTCTTGATGTCCACCGAACTGAATGTGTTCTGTTCTGAATGCGGTTTTTCTTATCTCGCGACGCAGCTTTACCAGCTAACTCGATCACTTCGGCGGCCGAAACTATATAACGCCGGCTAGGTGGACTGGTGTACTGGTACTAACGCGCTCGGCCTAGCTACCCTTGCGGGGAACTCCAGATCAACACGGTTCGAGCGGGATTTCGCCTTTCCCTTCACTTTTCCTCCTTTACCATGTCCAGACATGGCTGCTTGTGTTGGTTTATTGATGTGTTGTGATGCGAACCGATGTGGTGTACGGTTTGAATGAGAATGATCGTTACGGCAGCGGAGCGGGGATTTTTAAGCTGACTGGCTGGCTCGAGAATTACGCATGTGTGAGACGGCGACCAATGTTTTGTTCATTTTTTTCTTTTTCCTTTCCAATCGTGCTTCATTCTATTTCGCTGCTGCTCTGGTTGCCCGTTTTGGTCGGTTCGATTTGAGGAGCACAAAATGGACCAATCAAAAATGGGCACATAGTGCATTTTGACAATGCTTATATTTCACAATTATTCAATTATTTATCTCAAGAAAAATGAAATGTTATTCGTTATGATAGATGCGTAGATATATTTCCTATCAATTGATGCAAAAACCTTTGCGATCTATTGAGAAATGCTCGAGTTATAAGCGTTCCAAATCTTGCATTTTTTCCTACTTGTTCAGTGCCTAGATTTCCATTTCACCCCCTATATCTTCCGGTTAGACGTAGTCCTACGTCAAAACGAATGCGGAATTAAAACACGGATACGAAATCAAAACAATTGAAATAACATACACTCATATTAATGCAAAGGGACTATGCAAAAACAGATTTGAAAATATATTTTTATTTGTTTTCTTATGCCAGAGATATTATTTTTCATCAATTATAATAAGAGGAAAACATTTATAAAAATGAACGAAATAATTTCCTGTACATATTTGTAACAAGGAATGAAAATTTTTTAAATAAAAGAAATATATATTCATGAAATACATTAAATACATAGAGCCTTTGCAAAAAACACAAGCTTTGACATATATTTCAATGAACACTGCACCATTTGTAATTCATTGAGTATTTTACACCAAAATGAACCTCTCACGTCAGGGCAATCGCCTTCGGCGATACGGTGACCTGGGTCATGTGACTTTGAGGAGTTCATTGTTGTCACATTCCATTCGCGCTGGAGAATCAGGCCCCTTGTTTATCGTTCGTTGAAATACGGCACACCCGTTAACAAGACCAAAAGGCATCCGGAGAAAACGAAAATGTCCATCTTTTGTGGAAAACGCTGTATAATCTTGGGAATCTGAGATGAAGATCTTCCCGCCTGCCAGCTTGTTGAGACAGCTTTCTATGTCCGGCATGGGGAACCGATCTTTTACGGTTTTAGCATTCAGTTGTCTATAATCCACCGCCATCCGGAATTGATTGTCCTTCTTCGGCACCAACACCACTGGACTGTTGTATGGTGACTCAGTCTCTTCAATGATTCCAGCCTCAACGAGATCAGTCACGATTTCACTCAATGCAGCCTCCCGAGTATATTCCAGCTTTCTCGGTTTTACGTACACTGGTTCCGTGTCTTTAAGCACTATCTTCATTTCGGCATCATTCGCTACCCCTAGCTCTTTCATCGTCTTAGAAAAACACTGGCGATAATTATTCATCACTTCCAGCAATTGGCTTTGGGCAGTCAACGAGCCACCACACTTAATATCATTTGCCACAATGACACCCTTTTCTTCTGATACGTCGATTTTGAATACCGTCATTGGTTTTTCATTTACGAAATCTTCGACGCTTCCGTTGGTCCTTTCTTCGGATTCCAACTTAAATTTCACTTCAGATCCTCGCTTTATCATCACCAAAATATCCTGATCGATGATATCTTCACCAATAATTATTGGCATTTCTTGTACGTAATCCGGTACCACATGAAATTTCGCAGACAGTTTCACCTGATCCATTGTAATGTTAGCTACACACAACGATCTTACAGCCACCTGCTTCAAACCGAATCCTTGCAGTACTTTTCCACAAGGCTGCAATTCGCCACATCGCGAAGCATAGTGCTGTTGTATGGTAGACACTTTCGCCCCTGTATCTACCAACGCCGTTAAGTTCAGATCACCGATCACCACTGGCTTCACGAAGGCGCTTTTCCGCTGTATCATCTTTATCGAACTGTTATCCGCTCTTTGCCCGGCTAACGGATATTTTTGGTTTGCTAGTGGGCAATCACGCTTCCAGTGGCCCTCTTGATGGCAACGAAAACACTTTTTCATCTTTCCTCGTGTATCTGTTATACCAGAAGTACCAGCCACATCTGAAACAGCAGGCTTCGATGTACCAACTCTTTGCGATTCTACGTTTGCATTGCCTAAACCTTGCATTTGTTCAATCCACTTCAGCTGCGTCAATAGATCTTGTATTGGTGTTAGTTACACTGACCTTAGATCGAGACAAAAATGCTGTCAGACCATTTATTATGTACGTTACGATGGTCTGCTCATCGAAACCCCCACGTTTTCCCATCGCGTTCATACAGTACACGAACTCTTCTATGGTTTCAGTCGGTAGCCGACGTCGGCTTTGCATGAGATTGTGGTAGTGGATGGAACTCTTGGACGATGGGAAACCTCCTTTGATCGCCGTAGTAAACGTACTCCAATCCGCCACTTCTTCTCTTACCCCTTCAAACCACAGTCGCGCCGCACCCTGTAGTTGAAGCCGAGCACAATACAGCTTCGCATCATCAGTCCAATTGTACGACCGAGCGACACTATTGATCGATTTGACCCATTCTTCTGCGGTTAAACTGGTTGGGTCTTTCGGATCAAATTTGCTCACAAGGCTCTCCATCTCCCTTGGCTCTGGCATTTTAGATCGTGTCTGTAGCTGGGTGAGCGCCTCTTGAAGCTGCCGTTGTGTTTGCAACAGTTCGATCTGCTGCCGCAGTCGCTCATTTTCCTGTTGCAATTTCTCGGTGTCACTCATTTTTTCGACCCTACTTTTGCTCCGTTGGGTAACGTTCGATATACTGTCCTTATCTTCCGAATCACTCATTACACAGAGGTAATTGACCAAACTAAAAGGTTTAGTAGTGAATATACACGGTCAGATGAGTGGTCTATTGTTCCCTCAACAAGAACAAATAATCTCTTCTCGAACTGATCCGAACTTTTCAGTGTACGCGCTCTTCCAAGCCACCATCCGGTCACTATCGATCTCTGGCCACGCGGTCACTTGCCGTACCTTCTTGTTTTCAATTTTACCCGGCAACGTATTCCCGAAACTCGGAGAATTCCACGTCAAATCCGTTATACCATGAAAACTCCGGTTCCCCGTCCACGATATCCTGTCTACAGAGATGTAACCTCGATAGGATAGATTTAGCGTAACGAATAAATAAAAGACGTGTATTCTCTTGGATCGCTCTTTATCCACTAACTACTATCATATATAAGCTTGAGTATCTATAAAAGGGATCAAAATGAAAATGAACGAGGAATTCAAATAGGGTTCTTTAATTATTCTTTACATATATATATATATATATATATATATATATATATATATATATATATATATATATATATATATATATATATATATATATAATATATATATATATATATATATATATATATATATATATATATATATATATATATATATATATATATATATATATATATATATATATATATATATATATATATATATATATATATATATATATATATATATATATGTGAGCTCAAATCATTGAATATTATTTTTGTTATAATAAGTGTATTTACGTAGCGCAATCCAAACAAGCATGAAAAAATGTAACTGTTTAAACTTTGATCCCTGGGGTTTTGGTTGCTTTTATCACTTCGGGTCTTGGTTGCGCGTTCACTAAGCGATCGATCGTGAATTCAAAACTCAAAACTCAGAGCCCTCATTTTGACCATTTTTGTGTTGTTATAGAATAACAAAATCATCAGCGATTGAAATCGATCCACGGTCGAATGAAGATCGATTCATCCATACAACTGCTCTACCCTGCAGGAAACATCGGGCTGCTGTTTTATTAATAACACAACAACGATCATATCAACTGTCTCCGCTGTCCAGTGGTCTAACTGGATAATGGAAGAACAGAAGGAATACTCTTAAGCCGAAAAATGCCAACTGTGTAATGTGCTATTTATAGATATGATAAACATGGGACATGTACACGATTAAAATTCGGCTCTGTTACAAGCTAAAATGCTAATGAGTCTAAAATAAATAAATGGGATAAAAAAAAATATTATTACACTTCAATGAAGCATTGTGTTTTAACTACAATGTATATGTTCACTAGCGCTACGTGGATACCTTCAACATCGTATAAAAACTATGCCAAACAGTGATAATACAGCTCAAATTATGGCTAAAAGTTGAACTTATAAATTCAATACAGACATCCATACAGATTTTCTGGAAAAGAACTAAGATAAAAAAGATTTTTTAACTCGAAAACACAGATGCAACCGGGAAACCATGGCTACAAGCTGATTCAATTCTTAGACAGCCTTCAGACATGCATGACAAAGATGAGAAACTAGCTCCGAGGGGTCAGTTCTGTAAATGTTGACAAGCTCAAGAGGCTTTGCAGTATGACTGACAATTTATTCAATTCATCAGGGCTTTCTGAATAACCAATCCGAAAGTACTTCGTTATTCCGCACACCAAGAAATATGGGATTTGTTATTGTACATGATAAATGATTCCTCGATTTGTGATCTATTCCGTAAATAAAATTTGAATCGGTTTTGGTAATTCAAGAACCATACCGCATTACATTACAAACTTACTCAAAATATACTGTATGATTAAATATACACTTGATTAAAATCAATTATAAGCATATTAGAAATTTACACTTCGGTTCTTGAAGCAAAATTATAATACAATTCGATCGAGAACGACATTTGCATTCTGAAAAACGAAAACATTAATTGAAAACAGAATTTGTGCTTTTTCTATGAGGCATTTATACCCATGATGTTTTTCTCGCGCCACAACATTTGTAGCCTACTTGAGACATTGCACTTTTTCTGAACGGTTGTTTCTGTTTTGGTTGTTTTCTGGAGCGATTTTTT
This sequence comes from Toxorhynchites rutilus septentrionalis, assembly GCF_029784135.1. Taxonomy (NCBI): domain Eukaryota; kingdom Metazoa; phylum Arthropoda; class Insecta; order Diptera; family Culicidae; genus Toxorhynchites; species Toxorhynchites rutilus. The sequence continues at coordinate 188,827,068 of NC_073744.1, read as the reverse complement.
CTGTAAAGCACCTTAACACCTGTGACCACTTGTGCATTGTCAGTCATAGTAACCCATGAGTTTTCAAAAAGAAATTTGGCAACGCCATCAGTTGAACTGCGGAAGTTGTGGCGAAAATAGTAAAGCAACGGCGCTCAATAGTTTGTGCGTACTGGGACCTCCATCCCATTGCGAAGAAAGTGGACATCGACCAGTACATTGAGTCCGCCGGACACACCTGTTCCGGTATCTATAATATCCTTACACTTCTGGAGAAGAATGAGACCATTGAATGGAACCTGGTTCCGATCGTTCGAGGGTGCTGCGCGATCGTATCCCAGAAACAAAGGCTGAAGATGAAGGAGAATGTTTTTTTCCGGTGAAACGGAACATTGGATGACAACGACTGGCAGAGAACCAGCTACATTATGTGCTCCACCAAGGGTATAAGTTCCGACGTGAAGTACATATCCAACACCATGTTCCCAAAGGAGGTGCTTCTGTGACTTACCATCAGCGAAAAGGGAATGTCAAAGCCACTTTTCTTCCGTTCGGGATTTGCGGTGAACGGGGAGATTTACAGTGACTACCGGAAGTCGACTCCTTCATCCAAAAGTATAAAGTGTTTCCGGATCTGCATTCGCGAATCTAGACATTGAAAAACCAAAGTGTGAAGTAGACCAGCATGTTAAAAATAGTCCAACATAATAATACATTGATTCTATACGCTTGGGGCTATCGTGCAGAACCCATCACTGTTAAGACATTATTGGTGCAGTGCGTGTTTATCCTTTTCTTGGTGGAATAAATTCTTTGACTTTTCAACTTTTTGTTGTTCTCTCAAACAATCTTTACTGACTGTGGTTTGAGACGAAATGATTTGGCCGATTTCGACATTTAATTGACGCAGTTTAATCGCTTTGTTTTCAAGATTCTACCTCGCGTGAACCATTTTTATGACTCTCACCTCTCGAATTTAGTTATTGACCTCCCGTCCGCAGCAGCGATGGATGATGCACCATAACACGGTTGGATCAAAATTTAATAAACAAAAATAATACGCGCTCGGAAACGACAAGAATGCGCTGCACACTCTCTTTCCTCGATCCGTGCTTTAAAAATAACCCACAGTGTAAAACTCTGCCACCTTTCGTTCGGTCCGATTGCGTTTTGCTGTCTTAGTAATTTGAGAATCTGCTTCGCCCACTGACCTCCTCCTCCTCCGCACACAGTTTTCCCACAGTCTCACGATGCCGCACTCCAAGAATCAGCTGTTTTGTGGCGGGCAGTTAGCGAAACAATTACGCGAGGAGCTTCCACGCGGCGTTTTCCACCGGCGTAACATCGTCAAGTGGGTGCTTCCAAACATTGTAACAAATATCCGGTAGCGGTGGAACCACTTCAACGGGGTGAAAACAACAGAAGGAATCTCTCGAGTGCACTTGAAGAAGGAGAGTAGGATGGGAGGCCGTTCCACCTTCATTCGGTCTATAAGCGACCCGCAGGTGAGAAGCGGTTATTTCTTATTTTCTTCGTCTCCGGTGCGCTGCAGATGTTGTTTTATTCCGGCACCTCCCACGCACCATCAGACGGTGGAGACGAGTAGAGCTCGTGTTTGCGTAGGTGGTGGCGGCTTCTTGGTGAGGGATGCTGCGGCTCTGCGCGCATTTATTTTTCCTGCTTCAAGATGCTCGTACATATCCGAATTGTAATAATACCGCTACCGCTGCCGCACCACTCCCACCGCCGCCGCTTAACAACTTTCACGTGCGTTCTGTGCGATTGTCGTCGGATGGTTTGAAATAGTTGTAATCAGTGACGGCGAATTAGATGATTCTTGTTATTATTTTATTGTCAATTTTATTGCGATGGGATACTGTATGTGCTCGGTGATGGTTGAACAGCCGACACAATGAAAAGATTATCGACGATACCGACAATGTAAGATCCAGAAAGATATTTGAAGCATGTCTTGCTTTTAGTACGTATTCTACCTTGAGAATCAGATGCAAACTAGGTTTTCCGACGCTGTTTCTTGCGTTTTTTTTCGAACTGTTCTCTTCTTAGCACTGATTCACCCAAATGGTCGGGGTGCTGCCATTGAATTTTCTATCTTCTGTCGAGAAGCCCACATTATTAATGTATCGATTTGGAAGAAGACAAACAAAAATACAGTAAGGCATGCTGCTGGAATTACGTTACAGCCAAACTTGAATCAGACTTGCCACCAGACCCGCCATTACCAACGCCACTTTGGCTAGACAGTCATAGCTATAAACGAATCGCCGGCGAAATAATTCTGCAGAAATCTTAAAAACATTGGCAGCAGTGAGAAAACAAGTTCTTGCCACCATCGAAACGGAATGTGAGCATCGGTTGATTCACCCTTTCGTTTGTCCCAAGTTGGTAGGCTCGTTCGTAAGCACGTGGGTTGAGGGACAAAATCAGCTGATCGGAATCAACCTTTCGAGAGTGTTTCACTGTTTGTTGTTTGTGAGAGACAGAGAGCCTGATTTTCGAATACACTTCACGGTGAAAACGAAATGAACGGCACACTTTTTTTTTTGTACTAAATTTATTTTCAAATGGCTCAGCAACATTAAGTAACAATGAGCCGAGTTAATGAATAGGGAAAAGCCTATTTGAGTAGAACAATTCCAATGTTCTTTCTCAAAAAGGCATAAAAACCCTATTATCTTTTCGTAAAATGTTACAATATGGATAATGACAAAATTCACAATAACATAATATTATAGGCTTCTTGTTTAAGCTTCTTGTTACAGAGATGTCCATCTCCTAGGAACTTGCTATCTCCTTGGGACTGAGGAAGAGATGAAAATCTGCTCACTTTTCGAATTCTGAAGAAGAAAGTTGCAATAGAGAAAAGGAAACGCTAATAATAAAAATCAAAACAATAAAGGAAAACTAAACATATATATTCATATTTGAAAGTGTATGGATTTGAGAAAATCATAAATTAAAGAAATAGCATCAATATTACGAGTAGCCAGAACGTCGCGAATCGGAAAATTAAGTGGCATTCCCTTATTGCGAAAATTTTCTATTAAAGATAACCTGTCATTTTGAAACTCAGAACAAAACCACACAATATGATCAATATTCTGATATCCTATACCACACACGCATAGGTTACTATCACTGATGTTAATTCGAAAAAGATGTGCATTCGAAGAATAATGGTTAGACATGAGTCTGCACACTACCCGTATAAAATCACGAGAAAAATTATACCCTTTAAACCATGGTTTGAGAGAAACCCTAGGAATGATAGAATATAGCCATCGGCCTTTATCACTACTATTCCAACTTGACTGCCAAGATACAAGTGCCCGTTCACGAGGAAAATGAAGATATTCATCGAAAGTAATAGGCCTATAGAATAAGTCTCCTTCCATAGCGCCCTTCTTAGCAAGAAAGTCTGCTTTCTCATTTCCTGGTATCGAACAATGAGACGGAATCCATACCAAAGTGATATTAAATGAACTAGTTATCAGAGCACTTAAAAGTTGATGGATTTCAGATAAGAAATACGACGCTGAACGGAGTACCTCTAAAGAGCTGAGACTATCAGAAAAAATAAAAAAGTGATCTGGGGTCAAGGTCTGAATATGGAGTAAGGCCATGTATATTGCAGCCAATTCTGCTACAAACACCGAACAAGGTAAACTAAGCCTACGGAAAGTGAAGAAGTTGATATTGAATATACCAAAGCCTGTGGATCCATTAAGACAAGATCCATCAGTAAAAAAAGATTTGGTTGGGTCAATATGTTTATACCTTGACAGGAATATCGCAGGTATAACTAAATGGCGGAGATCATCTGAAATATTATGCACATAATCCTTCATTGACAGGTCAATAGTAATAGAGGAATTGAACAAAATTGAAGGAATGATCTGGAAACTAGATAAAGTAGATGGACTTTCCAAAGTCATAAATTCATGATATAGAGACATTCGCCTAGAACGAAAGCCTGAGTTCAACATTTTTTCAAAGTTTGCTATCACCTTCGGATTAAGTGTTTCACACCGTATTAAAAAACGGAATGATAACTCGAAAAAACGTACGGAAAGAGGAAGTATGCCAGCTAGAATTTCTAGGCTCATTGTATGTGTTGACTGCATACAACCTAGAGCAATACGCAAACAGCGATATTGAATCCTTTCCAGATGCAAAATATGGGAACAGGCAGCGGACCTGAAGCAAAAACTACCATACTCCATAACAGATAAAATGGTTGTTTTATACAACCTAATCAAATCCTCAGGATGAGCTCCCCACCAAGTTCCTGTTATGGATCGAAGAAAATTTATTCTTTTCTGACATTTTTGTTTCAAGTAGCCTATGTGTTTACCCCATGTTCCTTTGGAGTCAAACACAACACCTAAATACTTGAATGACATCGAGCGACGAATAGGTCTATCCAAAAGTTTAAGCTGTATTTGTGCAGTATTATGTTTTCTTGAGAATACAACCATCTCTGTCTTCTCAGTAGAAAATTCAATACCCAATCTACAGGCCCAATCAACCAAATTGTTAAGAGAATCTTGCAAAGGATTATGAAGATCGGTGCTGTCTTTGCCCATTACCGATACTACACAATCATCTGCAAACTGTCTCAAAGTACAATTTCCCGATAAACAAACATCAATATCATTTACATAGAAGTTGTAAAGAACTGGACTGAGACATGAGCCTTGAGGAAGACCCATGTAGCTAATGCGTAAAACTGACGAAGAACCATGAGAAAAACTCATATGTTTTTCACGCATTAGGTTAAACAGAAAACTATTTAATTTCTGGGAAAACCCATATCGACGAAGTTTTTTAAAAAGAACTTCAATGGAAACAGAATCAAACGCACCTTTGATATCTAGGAACACTGATGCCATTTGTTGCTTACTACACAAGGCAAAGTCAACCTCTGATGAAAGAAGCGCAAGACAATCATTGGTTCCTTTGCCTCTACGAAACCCGAACTGCGAAGGCGAGAGAAGATTATTAGATTCAACCCAGCAGTCTAAACGATGGAGAATCATTTTTTCTAGTAATTTGCGAATGCAAGATAGCAATGCAATTGGTCTATAAGAATTATAATCAGACGCAGGTTTACCAGGTTTCAGAATAACAATATTCTGCTCAAGGAAAGCATTGAACAGTTTCAACAAACGTCTCTTCGCATTATCAGGTAGATTTTTCAACAAATTAAATTTGATCCTATCTGAACCTGGAGCCGTGTTGTTGCAAGAAAGAAGAGCAAGAGAAAAATCAGTCATACTGAACGGAGGCTCAACATCATCAGATGTCTCTAAGAAGGGAGAAGGTGCGGGGGCTGAGTCTGGACATATCTTCTTGGCAAAGTCAAAAATCCACCTTTCTGAATATTCAACTTCTTCATTTGAATGAGATGAATTTCTCATTTGTCTGGCAACTCTCCAAAGAGTGCTCAAGGAAGTCTCTCGTGAAAGCCCATTTACAAAATGACGCCAATAGTCTCTCTTTTTAGCTTTAATGAAGCTTTTGAATTTACGCTCCAGATAAATGTAGTTATCATAACGTTCAAGGGTGCCCAATTTTCGCCAATCCTTGAACGCATTCGATTTATCTTTATAGAGATTTGTACATTCTTGGTCCCACCATAGATTAGGAGGACGTCTTCGAAACGAATTACCAGGAAAGCGCTTCGTCTGAGCATCAATAGCACTGTCAAGAATTAAACCAGTTAGAGAATTATATTCTTCCAGCAGGGGTAACTCATGAACTAATGCCACCGATTCTGAAATAATTGAAGAAAATCTCTTCCAATCAATGTTTCTAGATAAATCATGCTGAATATTTGTTGTTTCAGACGATTTTGAATTATTTGAAATGGAAATAGTGATTGGCAAATGATCACTTCCACGTGGATCTTGGATGACATTCCAATAACAATCTAAAGAAAACGAGGAAGAACACAGGGACAAATCTAAGCAACTAGTGCGGCCTGAAGATGGAGAAATTCTTGTTACATCACCTGTATTCAAAATTGCCATGTTGAAGTCCTCACAAAGATCATAAATCAAATTGGCCCTTCGATCATCAAAAAACTCACCCCATCCAATTCCATGAGAGTTGAAATCTCCCAAAATAAGATTAGGATGCGGTAAAACTTCAACAATATTCACAAGATTTCTATAATTAAGCATAGTTCTTGGAGGAATAAAGGGTGTGTCACATCAAATTGCATCACGGAAAAAACGCTGTAGAAATTTAATTTTTAGGAATTATATCTTCAGCTTTCGCTTATAATCAGATAAGAGTGTGTAGATCACGTTGGCCATGCTTCACTGTCAATTTTTCGTAAATTTGGAAAAATGTCGTCGAACGAAAAAGAGCGTCGTGAATTAATCCTGTGCATTCATTTCGAGAATCCGGAGTTGTCACATCGGGACATCGGTAAGATGCTGGGAATCGTCCAATCCACGGTCAGCAGAGTACTAAAACGATACTTCGAGAACCAAACCATCGACCGGAAGGTGAAGAACGGCAAAAAAGGATGCTCCGTCAATGAAAAAGATCACAAGCGCGTAGTTAAGCAGTTTAGACGTGATCCGAGAAGTTCGGTCCGGGATGTCGCCAATAAGTTGAATTTGTCAAGTTCATTCGTCCAGCGGACCAAGCAGCGGGAGGTCCTGCGTACATACAAGGTTCAGAAGGTTCCTAACCGCGACGAAAGGCAAAACATGGTGGGGAAGACGCGAGCCCGGAAGCTGTACACCGAAATGCTGACGAAGCCGCATTGCCTGGTAATGGACGACGAAACCTACGTCAAAGCGGACTTTCGTCAGCTGCCGGGCCTGTTGTTCTTCTCCGCAGAGGACAAATTCAGCGTTCCGGAGGAGATTCGCAAGCAGAAACTATCCAAGTTTGCCAAAAAGTACATGGTGTGGCAAGCGATCTGCTCTTGCGGAAAGCGGAGCGCCCCCTTCGTGATGACCGGCACGGTAAACGGGCAGGTTTACCTTAAGGAGTGCCTACAGAAGCGCTTACTATCACTATTGAAGCAGCACGAGGGCCCGACCATCTTCTGGCCGGATCTCGCTTCGTGCCACTATTCAAAGGACGTGTTGGAGGATACGAAGCCAACGGGGTCACCTTCGGGCCAAAGGAAATGAACCCGCCCAACGCGCCGGAGCTTCGCCCAATAGAGAAATATTGGGCGATTATGAAGAACCTTATGGACGGGGTAAAGAGGAAGGTGCGAGCATACGGGCTTGGGCTCGAAGTATGAATAAAAAGAAAATGCCAAAAGTTGTTTAATAGTTTTTATTTTACTGTCTAAAATTTTCAAAAGGATCGGTCTACTGGGCGAATTTCTACAGCGTTTTTTCCGTGATGCAATTTGATGTGACACACCCTTTATAAATAGAAGCAATGCATAAATCTTCACCCTTGATACGTGCCTGACACGCAAGAATTTCAATTCCTGTGACTAAAGGCAGGGGAATCCTGTAAAATGGGTAGCATATTCTAATACCTATGAGAACTCCTCCATGGGAATCATTGCGGTCTAAACGGATAATATTGAAATCATGGATGTTTAACACATTGTCCGAACGAAGCCATGTCTCAGAAAGAGCAAACGCATCACAATTCAAAAAATGGAGCATTTGCTTGAAAGAATCAAGTTTAGGAAGAATACTTCTACAATTCCACTGCAAAATAGAGGATTTTCCTGGCTCATCCAATAAATTAGACATCGAAATTAATGATCGAGAGGAGGGGCCATTTTGAAGTCATTTGTTTAGCTATCTGGCTGATAGAAGGAAGCCAAGCAAAAATTAAACCTTTCATTGAATCTGATATTCCGAAAAAATCAAGAATCCATTGAACAATTGATGAAAAGGATATACCTCCTGAAAAAGATGAGGATTCAGGAACGATTGAGAAGTAAATTGAGAATGGCTTGACAATTCAGGGAAATGAACGTCATAATTTGAAGATCTCCAATCAGGAGGGGTTCTTGGGTGGAGCAGAATAATTAGAAGATTCTGGATTATTAGAGATCAATCCTCTTTTTTTAGATGGCTTAGATGAAGAAGCAATTTTTCTCTTCCTGACTCTTCCTGTGATTACTGGATCAAATTGAGAATCCGAATCATCATCCTCTGATAAAACAGAGAAAGGATTTTCTGAAGCCTCGGGTACCTGAGGTGAAGCTGCCTTGAGCATATCAGCGAAGGATCGATTAGAACGATCCTTAAGTGATTGCTTGAGTTTCATCGAACGTAATTTGTATTTCGGACAATCCTTAATTGTATGAGGAACATCTCCACAAAAAATACATTTATCAACATCTTTGTTACAAGTGACTTCGTCATGGTCGTCTCCACATTTTGAGCATTTCGTTTTATTACAACAGTAGGTTTTAGTGTGACCTAACTGATTGCAATTTAAGCAAGTCATTATTTTAGGAATATATAACCGAACTGGAAGACGAAGTTTGTCAATAAGCACATAATTTGGAAGTGCTGTGCCTTCGAAGGAAATTCTAAAAGAGCCAGAAGGATAATACTTTTTTTCTGTACCCTCAGATTTCAAAGAGTTCAGAGATCTCACCTCCAAAACTTTAGCATGTGGAATATTTGCATTGTGGAAGATACCCTTAGCTTTTACAAAATCTTGAAGTTGAAGAGATTTTTCCGTAACTACACCATCGATTTCAACAATGTGAGCCGGAATATATACTCTATATTCATTAGTGAACAAAGAGTTTTTCACTATCGCGTTAGCGTCTTTGTAATTTGAGAGCACAACACGAAGTTTATCTTTATTGACTTTCGTCATTTCTAAGACACCTGAGTAGTTAGACGTCAGGTCTTTGCAAATTTGAGATACTCTTAGAGGTTTCCCTTTCGGACGGAAAAATACCACCCAACGGTTTTTCGATGATGCCGGGGCGTTCTGGTATTGTCTAATACGTGGAAGTTGAGCAGAATTAGGCAGAGATTGTGTCGAAGAGTGAGGAACAGAGTCACAATTTGGTACAGACGAAGAGTTTGACTGCGATTGTTTTTGTTTTTTTTCCTGAAGAAACCGTAAAATCATCTGGAGGAGGGTCTAAGACCCTCATTTCAACATCGGAGGGTTCATTACCCTCCATTTTTTAAAAAAAAAGAGTCGAAAGAGTCGTAAAAATGAGAGAGAAGATTCTTTAGAACACGTAAATATTAAATGATAAAATTAAAAAAAAATAAATAAAATGAAATATGTGTATGTATATGTATATGTATACGTATGCGTGGAAGAAAAATAAAACGAAAACTTATCTTAAATGTATCTAGATGAATGATAGAGAACTTCTAAAATCCTTGAAGCGGGTCCAATGGCAACTTCACACTCCAAAAAAACACTTGAAAAATAATTCCGACTTCAAGAAAATTCCTTTCTTCTCAGTATATCGTCCCGGCTTCTTTTGAAATACCGTCAAAAATAGTCTTGAATATAACTGAAAATCCCAGAAAATAAAAGGAACGGAAAATACGTTTTTATTCGTGATGATTTGAAATATACGTCACCTTATTCCCAAGGCTTGCTGCTATGAACGGCACACTTATTGAAACATTCTTAATTTTTTGTTGAATTATTTTCTTAAAAGGAAAGAATCATTATTTGAAAACTACTTGTCTAATTAATATGTGGTTCTTGCAAAAGTTGTTATGAATTTGATAGGTTATACAAAGAACTATAAAACACTATTGGAGAAGTTACCCTAGCTTCAAAGTTGAGAATAAAAACAAACATCGCTTAGATTCTTATGAATCCGAAAAGCAGTGACTTTTATCCAATTTTTTTAACTCTTGTGAATTCTCCAATACAAACTTTATTCTTACTGCATTGTGAATTACCGACGATGATGAAGGAGACTAAGCCTAGTTAGTTATTTGTTTGTTCTAAAGAGGCTAGGCTTTGCAGTTCATTCGCCAGGCTAAGCCTAATATTTGTTCCCCATTTGTAGGAACATATGTTGGCTCTTTACCTTATCTCGATAAAGAATCTACTTAACCCTCCTGTACTCGCGTGCACAATCATAACACGTATACTCGCGCACGGTGTCACAGACCGAAAATGTTACTTCTCTGTAATGTTGCCATTGTGTATATTTGAAAAAAGGGTATTATTGAATGAAAAAACTCAAAAAAAAAATGTTTTCTTCGTCTTTATCATGTTTTAATAGTCATCTAATCCAGCCTCCTTAAAACAGAGTAATATTTGATACTCCAGCACAAATAACGAAATTCGAATTTTTCACTGTTATTAATTGAAAGTAAGCAACTGAATATACATCAATTTATACATTTCATTCAACCATATTCTAGAAAACGAAAAAAGTCACTTGTCCAAAAAAGGATATTAAATGAGAAATTTTGGCGATTTATTTGAACCCCTATGTGGTTTGACGTAGGATCTATAGTGAAAAACATACTTTTTCGTTTAATTCACGCCATCCTCAAAAGATTCGAGATAAAAATTTGAAAAAATACTGAATGTGCATCTTACTACGATGTATCAAGAAAAATTATCAAAAAAAAAAATTCATCAAACATTTTAGTACTAAAAAAAAAATTTAAATTTTGAAAGAAAAAAAAATTGGGATTTAGAGATTCAGTACTACTCTAATTCATATTTAAATGTGTTTCTACGGCTTTTCTAGATATATGTGATTTTTTTCAGATTTTTTTCAGTGTTGCGCGGTACCAAAAAATTTTTTTTTTTATATTTCCAAATAGTCTGGCTGGGTAAGGGAGTAAATAGTCCCCCAAACCAAATCACCAGCTGTATGGAAAATATTGTATAGGGTACTAAATAAAACATTTTGGCAGTACAGGGAAACTTCTATATAACGTACCCTCGATATAACGTCACTCGATATAACGTACACATTTCAAAAATGTAAAGGAATTTTTTTTTCAATATTTTTTTTTCCGATAGAACAATGAAATATCTGTATTGTAATGCTAAAACAAGTTTTGTACCTTCAATCAATCCCGAAATACAGCTGGTTTTGTAATTCCGGATTCTAAACGAATCAAGTTTTAATCAACAGTACGAAGGGAAACATCATGAGAAAAGCTGGCTTCGTCTTCTGATTGAAGTTATTCGTTAACTTTACTAAAACAGCAAAACAATAATGTATTATAGACTACGTTTGTGAGTACTTTATTATGCTTCGATATAACGTACAATTCGATACAATGTACAATTTTGAAAGTGAAATGTACGTTATATCGAAGTTTACCTGTAGTACCATATATTTGAGTTCTTATATGGTACACCATATGATCTATGGTGAAAAAGGCACCTTTTCGTTTTTTTCACGTCATTCTCAATAGCTTTGATGCAAAAATATGAAAAAAAAAAAACTGAAAGTACATCTTACTTAGGTGTATCGATCAATATTTTCAAACAATTTTTTCATCAGAAAATCAAACACTAAAAAAAATTAAATTAATTTTTATCTTTATTTTAAATTAAATTTTAATTATTTTTATTTTGACATACAGTACTACTCTAGTTTGTATTCAAATTTCTTCCTACGTCTATTTTAGGTATATGTGATTTTTTTCAGAATTTTTAGAGTGTTTTTCGCGGTACAAAAAAAATATATATATGTTCAGGCATTTCGAAATTTTGAAAAAAAATATTACTCTGAGACCTAATTTTACTCTAATTTTTATTCAAACGTGTTCGTATGTGTTGTTTTTTCCACACGTAGCGTATTTTTTTCTTGAATTTTTAAGAGGATTGTGCGAAAAAAAAAAAAATGTTTTTTTGGCCTTTGGGCATTTTTAATTTATTTTGAATTTAGAGACCCATATCTGCTCTAATATTTTTTAAATTTTGTTTTTCATATGTCTAAATTTCGTCGGTATATTTAGAGCATTGCGCTGTACAACTTTTTTTCTCGTATCTTAAAATATATGAGATTATCTTTACATTGGATTTAGATGGTTTACCAAATTCATAGGAGTCAGCAGTACGATAGAGCTCTGTGAGAAAAAAATTAAGTCCTTGTGGAAAGATCATTCGGATTAATGAGAAGAACACTTAAAAAAATCCGATTTGTTTTTTTATTTTAATCTTACAATTGAAAACCACGAATACAATAAAATAATCGATTTCAAGAAAATAAAAAAAATAATGCAGACGATGAAGAAAATTATTTTTGTGCGTCGCAATGCTCTTAAAAATTCAGGAAAAATTACGCCACATGTAGAAAAAAGACACATACGAACGCATTTAAATTAAAATTTGAGCAGATGGGTTGGTCTCAAAGTTATATTTTTTTTCTAAATTTCGAAATGCCAGAAAATCTATAACATTTTTTTGTACTGTGTATTTATTTTTTTTATTATTAAATGAAAAAATAGTTTGAAAATATTTGAAAAAATAGTTTGAAGATATTTATCAATCTAGAAAAGCCGTAGGAGCACATTTAAATATGAATTAGAGTAGTACTGAATCTCTAAATCCAAAAAAAAAAAATCAGAATTTCAATTTTTTTTTAGTACTAAAATTTTTGATGGATTTTTTAAAATGTTTTTTCTTGATACACCGTAGTAAGATGCACATTCAGTATTTTTTCAAATTTTTATCTCGGATCTGTTGAGGATGGCGTGAAATAAACGAAAAAGTACGTTTTTCACTATAGATCCTATGTTAAACCACATAGGGGTTCAAATAAACCGCCAAAATTTCTTATTTAATATCCTATACAATATTTGCCATACAGATGGTGATTTGGTTTGGGGGACTTTTTACTCCCTTACCTAGCCAGACGCTTTGGAAATATAAAAAAAATTTTTTTTGTTCCGCGCAACACTGAAAAAAAATCTGAAAAAATCACACATATCTAGAAAAGCCATAGAAATACATTGAAATATGAATTAGAGTAGTACTGAATCTCTAAATCCCAATAATTTTTTTTTCAGAATTTCAAAAAATAATTTAGTACTAAAATGTTTGATGAAATTTTTTGTTTTGATAATTTTTCTTGATACACCGTAGTAAGATGCAAATTCAGTATTTTTTTCAAATTTTTATCTCGAATCTTTTGAGGATGGCGAGAAATAAACGAAAAAGTACGTTCTTCACTATAGATCCTACGTCAAACCACATAGGGGTTCAAATAAACCGCCAAAATTTCTTATTTAATAGCCTTTACAATATTTGCCATACAGCTAGTGATTTAGTTTGGGGGCACTTCTTACTCCCTTACCCGGCCAGGCCCTTTATGATTTTTTAGCACATTATTGTTAAATGTGAAACCCAATTCAGTTTCCATTTTTTCTCAATTTAAAAGTTTCATTCGATTTATTATGGAAAAATCTATGCTGAATCTTTTTTTTTGTACTAAACTGTGCTTTTTAAACTTAAATTTTGTTTAATTTTCTTACATTTAAAGTAGTTTCACAACAAACCATAAAATGATAATTATTTTCTCTAAAACATTTATGAAATTTGTGAATCTATCTTCTAATAATATTTTGAACTTTATATGCATTTCTTTATTCTTTTTTTACTCAATTTCAGACAGTTGAATTAATAAAATATTATAGTAAGTTTCATAATATATTTTATACAAAATTCTTTGTTGAATTCTTTTATGTACTAAACTAAAATTACCAACATGAGTTTTGTATTTTGACACTATTTTTGTACTAAATCTACACAGAGAGGTTCTCATAGGTTTTTCAGCACAAAAATACAGTAGAACCCCGATTATCCGCGGAATAGTCTGGCTAGGTCACGAAAATCGCGGATAATGCAATAAATTACTAAAAAAGAGATTCAAACACATTATTTCAGCATGATAACTATGTTTTATCAATAAAGGAATCATTGAACTATCCATCTATAAGGTTGTGTACACCAGAAGTCAAATAATGTGAAAGTCATGACCAAAACAAAAATCCAGAATCCTACACCTCACTGATAATTTCCGGGAAAGTCCATAGCATTACTATGGAACTCGCTTTCGCGGATAAACCGCATCGCGGATCATCCGCTCGCGGATAACCGAGGTTCCACTGTAATTGTAAAAATTTTACAAAATTTCTACTATTTTGTATGAAATTATTGTAGAATTTCGGATTTGATATTCTATAACTTTTTTATTTCCTATTCCTTTTTCCTCCCTAATTTTGATCAGTCGTGCAAAAAAAAAGATTGTCAGTATTATAAGATTCCTTCTACAGAACTCTAGATTCTAGTTTCTATACTAAACTTACTTAAACATAAATTTGATTACATTTTCGAATTATATCTCAAATGTGATGGCTAAATTATCAATTATGAATGGAATGTTTGTTAAACAGTTTACCTTTTTTAAAATTTCAAGGATTTTTTTTCCATTTTTTTCCGAATTTCAAGCAATTTTAGTACAAAAATATGAAAATAAATTTCATAATATTATTTTCTCGTTGGCTGGCTTTAGTGATCAATATCTCGCGTAATATCGATCATAAAATTTGATGGTTAGGCTCGTTGTAAAGGTGACATTTCACACTAGAAAAAATTCTTTTGTTGTTTTTTTTTGTTCCATTCAGTTTTGAGTTACATGGTGTTAACAATGGAGGTCAACAAAAAGAAAATTCGGTACATTTTACACTTTTTATTTTATAAATGCAAAAATACAAGCCAGGCAGTGTAATACACTAAATTATGATCTCTACTGTCAACAAATGGGCCGTTTGAAGCTAGCGATTGATCAGAAACCTCCAGAATTGGCCAAAAGAAGAGGTGTTATGTTCCATCAGGACAACGCAAAGCCACAGAGAGCTTGACTGGGATGTTTTAATGCATCCACCATATAGTCCGGACCTGGCACCAAACGATTATAACCCTTCTCTCGGATTGGAAAATTTCCAGAGTGATAAGAAATTGGGATCAGGAAAGATTTTAAAAATTGTTTTTGATAATAAGGACCAGGACTTCTATGATAGAGAAATCATGACCATTAGAGTGGCAACAAATTTTGCAATAAAACAGTGTATATTTGGCCCAAATCAGACAATCCGAAGCATTATAAAAATAGGTTTGAATTTCACCCAAAAATAATGCATTACTTTTTCCCCAATCTCATATTTTGCATTTGAACTCCTATGTGGATGTTAGTTTTACTTTTTGTAACTGACTTTAACATGAAAATACAGATAATAGAGTAATGAATATGAACACTTGCGCATTAGGAATGCTTTATTGTAGTTTTTATGTAGTCTTCCAGTTTTTTTCTGCTCAATTTTAAGTAATATATGGCAAAAATAGAAATAAAAATGACATTTCGTACGATTTTTTATGCAAGTTTGGGCAAGTTATCATGAGAAATAATTTTGGCATGGAAAAAAAATTTTTCTTGTGCTAAACATACTCAAACCTAAATTCTATGTCATTTCTCTTTATTCAACGCAATTTGAGTCCAAAATAGAGATAATAGGATAAGCAATTTCACAATGAAATTATTATTATTTAATTTATGTTTTTTTATCTACATTTTAGTAATGAGAAACATTGTTCTCAATTTTAATGAGTTTCGGTACAACGGCTTAGCTTAGTATAATTTTAGTACAATAAATATAGTCACATTTTAGGAAATTTTTGGACCTGCCATTATAAATTTGTGATCTCTTATTTCGTTCCGAAATTTTCTCTCTATTTCAATTAATTCTTGTACGAAAAAAATATGATAGTAAGTCTCACAAGATTTTCTACGCAGTGTCTGTGGTTCGATATATGTTTTGTACTAAACACATTCAAACTTAAATTACATTTAATTTGTGGTTTTTATTACATTGTAAATATAATAAAAAAATCATTCTTAATTATGTAATAATATTGTTATATTGTGATAGTTTTGTATTTACTTTTTTTTTTAAAGGATATTTTAATTTTTAATGCATCTTTGTTTTTTTTTCTTAATTTTTATGCATTATAGAACTGGATCAATCATTTCTTTGATCTATACTTATTCGAACTAAAATTAAATTCATTTCGTTTTTCATCATCATTTCAAATCACATGAAAAATGATAAATTATGAATGAAATTGTTATTAAATTATATTAATATTTTTATTAGTTTTTCAACTCTCATAGAATTTTTTGTTCCAAAATTTCCTCTCGGTTCTAATCAGTTATATAACAGAAACACGAATGTTTGTAAAGATTTTTGTGCAACCTATATCAGGTTCAATCTATTTTTTGTACTAAACATCTTTAAACTTAACTTTCATTTCATTTTTATAGTCATCTCAATTAAAAATTTTAAAAAAGTTTTTCAATTAAAAGTGATGAATTGTGGATAAAAATCATTATTTTTTTGTTAATTTTTGCTTTTTTTATGGAATTTCTATTTTGCTTCTTAATTTTTTAGCAGCTTCAGTACAATGCATGAGTCTAAACATTTTTTATTTATTTATAATAATTCTAATAAGGAATAGAGATTGTTTTATGCAATATTGCGTTTAGGAATGTATTTGTAAACCAACTAACTCAAATGTTTTTCGTCATACTTCCTTCTCGAATGGCATTAATTTTGCCAGTGGAACTTTCGCCGTCTTAAGGTGGGAATTACTTGCGTCATTTTATTAGTAGTACTTAGTTGAGATTTGTTTTGCCAAATTAGATGCCTTGGATGTACTCTGAGTGGCAAGCTCTAGTATACGCGTGCCACAGTGCAAATCGGTACTAAACTCACTCAAAGTTATTTCGATTTTATATTGAATTGAACTACAAAACGGTGGTAATATGATGATGATTTTTATGAGACTATTTCTTCAAATTGTATTTGGAATTTGTTTTTGGTATTAAATTTATGTGTTGTAAGTAAGTTGTAAGTTGAGTACGGAAAAGCGATTATAGAATGATGACTTTCATAAGATTGTGTATGAAGAAATGAATTTGCAATAACGTTTGTACTAAATAAACAATATGATAACTTTTATTATGACTGTTTATGCAGAACGTTAACCTAGCCACTAGAGGCGTCGGCGTCAAACCTGTATTGATACATAAATTATTGAGAATCTATTCAGATGTACCACCTGTCAGAATTTTATTTTACGACATTTTCGATTAATGTTATAACTTTTTGGGGCCGTTTGTCTGCTCTCAGCCACCATATTAATCTTATACTTTAAGGAACAATTTATCGGTTCACACTTTTTATAAACGAATTTTAATGTTTAGTGAACTTGTTCACGAATTAAAATAAATAACGAATAATACTCAGTATAAACAAAAGTTGCTACCCATGCTTGAGGAAAGACTTAATGCAAAATTTCATGCATTGCGGCAAAGTGTAGATGTAAAGAGCATTATTCTGTATGTTCAAACAGAAAGAGTAAAGGCGGAAGACATCAAACTAATTATTTTTGTGATATATGCGCAAATCAGAGCTGCATTTTATGGACTGTTTCGAAAGATATCACACATATTCTATTGTCACTGATCGTGCATCATTTTTTTGGCTGCAAATCGCGCCTGTCATTCACAGTATTCACCTGACCTGTCATCTACCCTGAGCCTTTCTCTTTTGTTTTAAATTTGGGCAAAAAAAAAATATTTTATTCAACTGAAGAGTCGAACGCTATTCATCAGATTCAATTGGAGCATATACTCGGGAAACTATTAAACCGACGAAAAAAGATTGTTGAAACCCCCAATTTCACTTTCTGTCAAGAAACTTCGAAAACTATTTTGTACTAAAATCACTCGTTTTACCTCATTTTCACATATTTCGTAGTCACATAGTTGAGGTTGCGTTAATTTTTGAAGAATTTTCATTAGTTTCAGTGCAAAGTGTAACGTTATTAGTCGAATTATATACAGAATTTTGTGTAGAATCTCTTTTGTGGCAAATTTATCTTAAACTTAATGTTCGTTCCGTTTTTCTCTATTCTAAGTGATTTAAGTGCGCATATCAATAACGGAATGATGGCTACCGAAAGATTGTTCATCTAGAAACAGATGTAGAATCTATTTTTTTGTACCTAACTAACTTGAATTTGTGTTTTGCTCTAAGTATGTCTAGTATCAAAAGTTCTCACACCAATTTGAATCAATTTATGTCTTTTTATCATATCTCAAGAAAAATCATTTACCGAAAAGATGTAGCGAAGATACACAAATTTGAATGCGGAACTATGTGTAGAATTTATTTTATGTATAAATTATATAAAAAATATTATAATTTCGTAAGTTTTTTATAAAACCGGAACGATGGGTTAGTGTTTATCTGTTGAGAAGGGAAAAATCTAATCTAATCTTTTTGGAAAAAAAATTGTTTCAAAACATTGATTTTATTTTGATCTATTTTTTCAACATTTTTTATATGTGTTCTATTTTGCTGTGTACTGTGTACTGAATCTCCAACAACTTTGTCAAAGACCACAATTTAATCAAAGAAAGGATTTTCAAGTTATGAATTTCCGAAGAAAAGATCCTTATTCTGAAAGCACGTTCATAAGAAAAAGAATATGGGTATTTTGAAAATTCTGAGATGATTGAAGAAGCGAATTGATTATTCTGCATCAGGTTGATCTACACAAATTTGTTATTTTTCGAAGTTTACTCCAATTTAATTGTTAAATTTTTTTTTCTCTTCGCAGCGCAACCTGTACTAAACCGAATCTAGTCATACGTACAACGACATAGTTAAGCAAAAAGTGTGATATTCAAATGACCATGACATTTGAACATTTTATCGAGTAAAGAAAATACAAACAAAACAGATCCCACGGTCGGACACTCTCTGCGAGAACGCATCTACCCCCTCATTGACCAATCTAGTCGGGACCGCGCACAGTTGTTCATCTAGAGCACTTCTTTCGTCTTCACCATTCTTCAAACCTAATGCTGCTCATCAAACATTTGACATCGTACCGTAACGGACACTACCGGCAGCAATCAATCGCTTCTCAGCGTCTACGCGTTCTAGCTTTTATCGGCTAACAGCCATCGCCAGTCAACACCGGCAGTAGCCCTTCGCGCGTCCTCCCTCGTTTCGGGTCGGGGTAGTTGAAGCCGACCAGCAGCATCCGCACGCCGCTGGTGGTGGTTGAGGTAGTTGAGGAGAACCCCGACCACAACTCGGGCGAATCCTGACACTCAACTGTCGCCAAATCATCGATCTCAGCAAGACCACCCGACCCGTTTTTGAGCGCACGGACAAGCTGAACGGCTCCAAAATTACGGACAACACGATGGAGGACCTGCTGCAGGCTGGCCACGTGGTCAAGGAGCGGTGGAAGGTGAGTTGGGCTCCATGGTTGTGATCCACCCAATCAACGTTTCTGTTTTCAGGTTCTGAAAAAAATAGGCGGCGGTGGTTTCGGTGAGATCTATGAGGGCCAAGATTTGATCACGCGGGAACAGGTCGCCCTCAAGGTGGAATCCGCTCGCCAGCCCAAGCAGGTGCTGAAAATGGAGGTGGCCGTACTCAAGAAGCTGCAGGGTGAGTCCACCAGGTGATCATATCGATCTCAAGATGACATTTCAAACGATCTTTTCCGCAGGCAAAGAGCATATCTGTCGCTTCATCGGGTGCGGCCGAAACGATCGCTTCAACTACGTGGTGATGCAGCTGCAGGGCAAAAATTTGGCCGAACTGCGACGATCTCAGGCCCGCGGGGCTTTCTCGCTCAGCACCACGCTGAGGATCGGCCTCCAGATACTCAGATCGATCGAGTCAATCCACTCGGTCGGGTTTCTTCATCGTGATATTAAGCCAGTTAGTTTCGGGCTGAACCGATTCAGCCTAACACACCTACTAAGGTTGTTCTTTTATGTCTTTGCAGAGCAACTTTGCCATTGGAAGGTTACCGTGCAATAATCGTAAAATTTACATGTTGGATTTTGGTTTAGCTAGACAGTATACAACCGGCACCGGCGAGGTACGATGTCCCAGGGCTGCCGCCGGTTTCCGTGGTACTGTGAGGTAAGTCTTCGGATTTGTATTAAGAGCCATCTATAAGCTTAGTTGCTGACCCGACGAATTTTGTCACGCCCAAAATTGATTTTTATATGAATACTTTCAAACATTCACGTTTTCTTACTAATTGAATCTGGGAATCGTGGGTTCAACCGCAGAACTCCTCATTGATTAATTACTTTTTTTTTTTTTATTAAATCGTTTATTTTTACAGGCTCAGTTACATAAATTTAAAGGAGCCAAACTCCTATCTGTATTGTTACAAGTATATATAATCATTTTTCATTAATTCTAGTGTTAATGAAGTAGAGAACCGATTACTCGCGGTTTGCTCGAGTTTAGAAGGGTGACATTTTTTTCAGGAAAAGGAAGGGATATAAGGATATGTTGACAATGTTCACACTCACATTCGCACTCACATTCATCATACTCAATTCTTAAGCCTATCTTATATCTAACATGTATTTACATTTCACCTTATTCTATTGTTAGTAAGAAGGGATTTGATTTCTCGCGAAGGAAAAGGAGAAGGAAAATATAAGGATATAAGGACAATCACACACGAAGATCGATAACTTTTAAGAAGACGTATATTTGGGACATGTAATCAAGGTCTAACCGAGCCAACACATCTCTCACCGGCACATTAGGCTGTCTTCCTCTGGCCCGAAGAGCGTTTTCTAAATTCGATCTGGCAACAAGATACACCTCGCACGACCAAACAACGTGTTCGATGTCGTGGTAACCTTGGCCACAAACACAAAGATTGTTGTCGGCAAGATCAATACGAAAGAGTAGCGCATCTAACGAACAGTGATTGGACATGAGTCGGGAGAAGGTGCGAATAAAGTCCCGACTCAAGTCCAGACTTTTGAACCATGGTTTGAGGCTAACCTTAGGGATAATCGAGTGAAGCCACCGACCCAATTCATCTTCGTTCCACTTACGTTGCCAGTTAACGATGGTATTTTTACGGACTAAAGAATAAAATTCATTGAAGGCGATTTGACGCTGATAAATATCGCCTTCAATTGCACCTACCTTTGCCAATGAGTCAGCCCTCTCATTACCCGGAATTGAGCAATGTGAGGGGACCCAGACAAAGGTAATGACATAACAGCGTCTGGTTAAAGCAATCAAAATTTCTCGTATTCTCTCAAGGAAGTACGGCGAGTGCTTTTCCGGCCTCACTGAACGGATAGCTTCGACAGAGCTAAGACTATCCGTTACAATGTAATAGTGTTCAACAGGTCGTGAGGCGACGTTGTCCAGCGCCCAGTGTATTGCTGCCAATTCAGCAATATACACTGAGCAAGGATTCTGAAGACTGTGGGAGGTGCTAAAAAATTCGTTGAACACTCCAAATCCTGTGGACTCATTCATAGAGGACCCATCAGTAAAGTACATATTATCACAATTGATACGCCCATATTTTGCATTGAAGATCGTAGGAACGATCCCCGATCGATGATAATCTGGAATTCCATGGATTTTCTCCTTCATAAACAGATCAAAATGTACAGAGGAATTGATGTAGTCAGGAAAACAAACACGGTTGGGAATATACGAAGAAGGATCAAGCTGCATGGAGATGAATTCATGATATGAAGTCATGAATCCAGAATGAAAATTTAGCCCGATCAGCTGCTCAAAATTTCCGATCACCAATGGGTTCATGACCTTACACCGGATGAAGAACCGAAGAGATAATAAATTGAAGCGATCTTTTAGTGGGAGTAGGCCTGCCAAAACCTCGAGGCTCATGGTATGCGTTGAGGGCATACATCCCAACGCGATACGGAGACAAAGATACTGAATTCGCTCGAGTTTAATGAGGTGTGTTTTGGCAGCTGATTGAAAACAGAAACTGCCATACTCCATCACTGAGAGAATAGTTGTTCGATACAACATTATAAGATCTTCTGGATGGGCTCCCCACCAGGTGCCGATAATTGTACGGAGAAAGTTTATTCTTTGTTGGCATTTTTTACTCAGATACCTAATATGGGCCCCCCAAGTACATTTGGAGTCGAACCAGACCCCAAGATACTTGAATGACATAGCATGAGTGATCGGTTTACCCAAAAGTTGAAGCTTTGGTTTTGCTGGTCTATGCTTCCTAGAAAAAACCACCATCTCTGTTTTCTCCGTGGAGAATTCGATCCCTAGCCCAATGGCCCAGGTTGAAAAATTGTTCAAAGTATCTTGTAAGGGTTCTTGAAGGTCGGATTCTTTTGATCCTACGACAGACACTACTCCATCATCTGCAAGTTGTCTTAGGCTGCAATTTTGTGTAAGGCAATTGTCAATGTCGCTTACATAGAAGTTGTACAAAAGGGGGCTTAAACATGAGCCCTGGGGGAGGCCCGACTTACTGTCGAATCTCCGTGAGAAAAATTCAAATGTTTCTCACAAAGCAAGTTATATAACATATTATTCAATAGAGGCGGTAGACCCCGAGAGTGTAATTTGTCTGACAAAACCTCTATTGAAACAGAATCAAAGGCCCCCTTTATGTCCAAGAATACTGAAGCCATTTGTTTTTTTTTCGGCGTAAGCCATTTGAATTTCTGAAGAAAGCAACGCAAGACAATCATTCGTCCCCTTGCCCCTGCGGAACCCATATTGTGTATCTGAGAGTAGGCCATTCGTTTCAACCCATCGATCAAGGCGAAACAAGATCATTTTCTCCAACAATTTCCGTATACAAGACAGCATTGCTATTGGGCGGTACGAATTGAAGTCGGACGCGGGTTTTCCGGGTTTTTGAATAGCTATAATCCGCACTTGTCTCCAATCATCTGGAACAACATTATGCTCCAGAAACCGATTGAATAAATTCAACAAGCGATGTTCCGCCACATCAGGGAGGTTTTTCAGCAAGTTGAACTTAATTCTATCCGATCCCGGAGCAGAATTGTTACATGAAAGGAGAGCAAGAGAGAATTCTACCATCGAAAACTCGGAATCAAGATCGCACCTATCTTGTAAAATATCTCGAACAATTTTTTGTACGGGAACGGAATCGGGACAAACCTTCCGTGCAAAATTCAAAATCCATCGATGTGAATATTCCTCGCTTTCATTCGTTGAAGAGCGATTTCTCATGTTTCGAGCCACTTTCCATAATCTTTTCATTGACGTTTCTCGTGACAAACCTCCCACGAAATTTCGCCAATTAGCACGTTTTTTCCCTTTGATCAAATTTTTGAACTGATTCTCAAGGGCTAAATACGTTTGAAAATTTTCAGGGGTTCCACGTTTTCGAAAAGCTTTAAATGCGTTCGATTTATCCTGATAAAGCTTGGAACATTGGCTATCCCACCATGGATTGGGAGGCCTTCGACGAATAGTGGAGCCTGGGATGGGTTTCGTTTGAGCGCGAACCGCGCTGTCATAGATCAAACGAGAAATGAAGTTATACTCCTCCAATGGAGGCAAACCATCTCTGGAATTGATGGCTAGAGCAATCGCCTCAACAATTACCTTTTGACCCTGTATAATTTCCTTTTACTATAAATTTCCTAGTACTTCTACGAAAACTTGTCATTATAATCGCTTGCAAGTAACATGTTTCTCCGAATACATGGAATAGATGTTTGATACAGAAAATATAGTAAAACAAAGACAGCTGAAATCGAACGATTCCTTCCTCGAGTTTTGCGCTTACATTGGGCGATCCATTTTTATTGACGTAGGACTACGTCTTTCATTAAGAAAACAAGTCACGTTTTTAAGAAATAAAATTACTGTTTGTAACCATTTTCACTATGAACGAATTTTGATGATTTGTATATCAATCGATTCGGGAATTCTCTAGGATGGATGGAAAGAATGGAAGATATTGCAAAATAGCAGTGCAATTCCGTTCACATCCACTACGCACCCTCGAAGAAGAGAAAGCCCTCTGTATCAAAGTGTGCAACGATAAAGAAGCTGTCTGCCATGTACGGGAAATTTTCGCGCCAGTGCGGATATGGAAGATTACCTAGAATTTCGGAATAAAGACATACACTGCTTTTATTTAGATACAGCTTTACTGTGGCATGTGCTGGGGCTAGTTCACATCTCAAGCGGAATCTAGGACCAAAAGTGTTCATAGTTTATGGTCGATATCTGAATGGGAGGAGAAAATCGAGTGCGAGCAGAGATACCTACCAAATTGGGAAAACTGGGAAAAGCTGGGAATTTAAAAAAAAAATTGATTTTTTAATTTTTTCTCAATTTTGTTTATATTAGCAATAAAAATGAGGATATACAGTGACAGTGTCTGTATGTAGCTCTGGTACTTCTGAAAAAAAATATTCTGAGGCTAATGTAATGGGGGCGAAATCCTCATCTAACGAGTACATGGAACCGACGCGGCCTCAAGCCGCCGATGTGACGCAACCGGGAGGACCCGCGGAGCTCTCACAAGCAAACAAATTTGAAAGCAAAAATTAACCGGGCAAACGTATGCAGTCCGACGCTCGCTTACCTCAGTGAAGGATGGTCTCTTCTGTTTCAAACTAACCGACAATCGGTGGAAACAGGTTTGTTTGCGAGATACCGCCACTTCCGATGGCGGGTCGGCGGCCGACACGGATGGCGCACCTCGGCGGCTTGGGGTCGCTTCGGTTTGTGATCATACATTTTCACATTATATTTTTGTTTTATCTTTTTGCGTCATTCTACCTAATCTTGACTGTGCTTTATCCATGTCTATATAATTCTTGGAAGCTAGAATTTCCCGCATAGATTTTGTTCCTGTTCTATTCCTTAGTTTTGTTCTGTTCAAATGGTATTCTGAAAACGATCGTTCAACGATTGACGAGGAATGCGGCAGAATCAGAAATGTTTTTGGGAAAAGCAAAATTATCTTCATTTCTTTTCAGTGACAAAATTATACCCCAAAAGACAGAAGCATCCTTGCGTTCGTTCACAGAGAACTCAGTAAAATCCTGGTTTCGGATCTTCCTAAATTCGTGATCGTTATCCTGAATATAATTTCAATCGCAAACATTCGGAAGACTTTTTGGAATGGGAACAATTGTCATACACTTCCTTTCTGTGACATTATTGGATCATTTTGGATCAATTTGATGTTGATGATCAAAGGATTATTGAAATTAAATCATTTTAGAACTTGTTTGCAGAGTGCAGTGCAGAGTGCAATGTAAAAACTAATCGAATTGGTCTTCAATTCAGCTACGGCGTTGTCTGAAATTTTACATACGGACCAGTGCCACAAATTATCAAAATTTATTTACGAATGAAGGAATTAGATTTTTCCCAGTATCGGATGAATTTTCTTCTGTTGAAACTCAACACCCTATCTGCCATAATGAGTATAACACAAGAGTCGAGACGCGTGTCTGGTATATTGATCGAAAACAGCATGAACAATTTCAGGTGATTATCACGAACGTTAAGTTCATCTTCATCGCTCGCAGTGAATTTGTATTGAAAACGTGTCACCCATTGCACATATAAATGGTGGTGTATGCCATTTCCGGGCAATCGTGAGTAGATTCATAAAACGTAGCAAGAGTTATTCTATACATTCCATTGCCGATGTCGCCAAAACGAGAATTTTGTGTGATGAATTGCCTAAAGGATGGCCATTAATCGATTTCACTCTCAATTGGTGACGTTGAATTTTATGCTCTGATTCTCACTAACACGCAATGATCTTCATTTTCGACCTTACGAATACCATGGCGAAAAGGAAGATGCAAATGAAAAGTGAATTTCATGGCAAGCTGATGTTGATGTTCATTCCACTGGGGTTCATTGATAGTGTTGTTCCATATTTATCGACTCTCGCTTGAGCAGTAGGTTATCAATACAAGGAAGGCATAAATCCGCCGAATTTGAATGTCGTGAACGTGAATATTTTCAGCACTGATACGGACAAATATTTGTTGATCAACATTTCAGTCGCGACACCTACATAAACATTATCAAAAACCGACATAAGTTTCCTGATAGAACTGTACGTTGTTCAGATTGGTTATATTTTTCATATAGTCTTCCTTAAAATAGTTATCCAAAAATGTCCTGAATAATCTTGATATGCTCGAATGCACAGTAAGTAGTTCCAGAATTTTACTTTGAAATAATCAGTTAATACTGTTCACCATGCTTGGAGCATACGACAAGAAAGTTAAATAAATAATCGTTACGTTTACCCCGTCACAGATCTTACGTAGTTCTTACCTACTTGAAAAACCAAAAAAACTCGGAGTGGTTCATAACGTTCCAATATACGTTTAACAACACTTTCAAATGAAATTCACCGCGTGACTGACGCTTGTGTACGGCACTTACGTCCATTTTCCGGATACAATTCCGGATTCTTGTAGTCAGTTGCTTCGTGTCCTTGGCCCTCCAATTGTTTTTATACACTAGGGCACTGAGTGAGCCAAAGAAATCCTCTATTGGGCGGCACTGAGGCAAGTTTGTTGGGTTACGATCTTTCGGCACGAACGGTATCTTTTTCTCAACGATATACGTTTCTACAACAACCTTATTTTCAAACTTGTGCTTGAACTTGTATTTCACTTCAGGCGGTGTGGATGACTTGTCGCTGGAGTAGTAATTATCATTTCCTGGAATATGCGTTTTGGACAGCGGAAAATAGCTTTCGTCGTCCAGAACGAAAGACGCCCCGCGGTATTTTTTGGTCATCCACCGACACTGTCATTTAACCGTCTCAATCTGCCCCTCCGTGTACTCCGGCGACCTCGTCTTCTTCCTGCAGACGATTCCTTCCATCTTGAGGGTCCGATGGACCAATACGTGGGAGCAGCCATATTTCCGACCGGCGTCACGCAGGCTGGTTGCGTCCTTGTTGTCAAACAGATTCTTTAACGATGTCTTCCTCTGCTTCGTCCTTATCGTCACCGGACGACCACTTCCGACCTTCCGCTCTACGTTCAGGGAACCCAGGATACGATACACCGTACTGACAGGTACATTTTCTTCCTTAAAATGTGCCACCATGAACTTTTTTCCTTGCTGGAAATGCGTTTCGTAGAACCGTAAAATGCGTTCGCGGAGCACGTGCTGTTTCGACGCCATCTTTGCTTTGACTAAATTCAAACTAGCAAAACCAAACACGCCTACTGTTTCTAGGGAGCCCAAAAAGCAATTTTCTTAGAGAAAGAAAATTTTACGCTCTTTATTTGAGTTACTGAAAGGTACTGAAAAAATTCTCATTTTTTATTTAACACCCGTTAATGTTTAAAATTAAGTTAATGTAATTTAAATTACAACTGATTTTCGAAAAGGTGAATATGCCCTTTTCGTTGATCTTTCTTTCAAAAAATCGTGACTCAAAATCTTGATGTCTGATCAAAATTGGGAAATCAATTAACTATTTAGGAAAAATAACATTCAAAATATACTGTTAAAAAATCTTACTCAAAAATTGAATTTAATATTAAAAACTTTTATATCTCAAAACACCGGTATTCTAGGTTAGTCCTCGAATAAAATGATATATATTTTTCATGTTGAATCGCTTATAGATTTCATTTTTCATATTACTTTTCTTAAATGGTTACAATTTCACAAAGTGTTGAAATTTCATAAATTTTCAAAAATATATATCTTCATTTTGGTGAGCCCGATACGATACGCCAAACTATGTTGAATATTAAAGAGTGTTTTGAAATATAAAAATTGTAAATATTGAATTCCATTTTTATGTAAGATTTTTTAACAGTATTCGGAAAGGGTCGGATCAGCGGCCGGACGATTTGGCGTTGCTCTATTGCTCTGTACAGTGATTTTCCCCTAATTGGATATACCGAGGCACATCTTAGTGTCGCATTAGAGGCGATTGTGATCAGTAATTGGTCCTGTCAACAAATGCAACACAATGTGAAAACAAGTTAAAACAGGAAAATCATTGAAAATCTTCAAATAACCCAACACAATGTGAAAACAAGTTAAAACAGGAAAATCATTGAAAATCTTCAAATAACCATTAGAAAAGTGTGCAAAATTCATAATCTAGTAAAATGATTAGAAAATCGTTGAGAACACTGCTAAAAATGTATCGTGTTGTAGAAACATGCACAAAGGGTGTTTATAAAAATGTCCAATTATTCGTGTCGCATCACACTGCTCATGTTTGCACGTCTAATTGAAATATGCACAGAAAATGCAGGAAAAAAATGAAAGATTTCGAATGCTTATAACTCGATTATTTCTTAATAGATAGGAATGTTTGCATTAATTGATAGGTAATATTTCTACGCATCTTATTTTTACTGAGATAAGCAATTGAAGCAGTTTCAATAACTGTGAAATGTCAATCGCTATCGAAACACCCTAACTGCCCCGTTTTGATTGACCCGACTACGGTTTCCCCAACATAGCCATCAAAACCAAGGTTCCTGGGGAAATTGCGAACAAATGCATAGCTTGACATATGCGTTAGGCATTTTGCAGTTTGATAGCTTGAAATATGCGAACAAATGCATAGCTTACGTAAGCTCTAGAGTGCTTTGTCTCTAGTATTAGTATTTAATTATATTTTTTACATTTACATTAATAATCAAAACGTCTCCGATGGAAGTTTTCAGTGGTTGTCGAACAAAAATAAATAAGTTTGGAAGAAATTTCATTAAATTTAAGGAATAGATGCTCTGAATTTGGTACCAGTCTATGACAGCTACAACTCAGAACGACATTTAGTTTGTTGAACTATTGATAACGTACGATAAACATGGTCTGTTAATTTTTGTATTGATTATTGTAAAAATAATCAATACAAAAAAGTAAGTCTCAAATATTTTCGCTTACACCAACAAATGATAAGCACGTAGAAAAAATTTTGAAGGATGTATGAAGCTGTATGGGACAACGTCAGTTATGCGTTCAAACTGTGATTAAAGGGTGTGTCACATCAAATTGCATCACGGAAAAAACGCTGTAGAAATTTTATTTTTAGGAATTATATCTTCAGCTTTCGCTTATAATCAGATAAGAGTGTATAGATCACGTTGGCCATGCTTCACTGTCAATTTTTCGTAAATTTGGAAAAATGTCGTCGAACGAAAAAGAGCGTCGTGAATTAATCCTGTGCACTCATTTCGAGAATCCGGAGTTGTCACATCGGGACATCGGTAAGATGCTGGGAATCGTCCAATCCACGGTCAGCAGAGTACTAAAACGATACTTCGAGAACCTAACCATCGACCGGAAGGTGAAGAACGGCAAAAATGGATGCTCCGTCAGTGAAAAAGATCACAAGCGCGTAGTTAAGCAGTTTAGACGTGATCCGAGAAGTTCGGTCCGGGATGTCGCCAATAAGCTGAGTTTGTCAAGTTCATTCGTCCAGCGGACCAAGCAGCGGGAGGGCCTGCGTACATACAAGGTTCAGAAGGCTCCTAACCGCGACGAAAGGCAAAACATGGTAGGGAAGACGCGAGCACGGAAGCTGTACACCGAAATGCTGACGAAGCCGCATTGCCTGGTAATGGACGACGAAACCTACGTCAAAGCGGACTTTCGTCAGCTGCCGGGCCTGTTGTTCTTCTCCGCAGAGGACAAATTCAGCGTTCCGGAGGAGATTCGCCAGCAGAAACTATCCAAGTTTGCCAAAAAGCACATGGTGTGGCAAGCGATCTGCTCTTGCGGAAAGCGGAGCGCCCCCTTCGTGATGACCGGCACGGTAAACGGGCAGGTTTACCTTAAGAACCACTATTGAAGCAGCACGAGGGCCCGACCATCTTCTGGACGGATCTCGCTTCGTGCCACTATTCAAAGGACGTGTTGGAGTGATACGAAGCCAACGGGGTCACCTTCGTGCCAAAGGAAATGAACCTGCCCAACGCGCCGGAGCTTCGCTCAATAAAGAAATATTGGGCGATTAAGAAGCAGGCCCTCCGGAAGAACCCAAAAGTTGTCAAATCGGAGGCGGACTTCAAGAGAAAATGGATTTCTGTTAAAAAAAAACTACAACCTGACGTTGTACAGAACCTTATGGACGGGGTAAAGAGGAAGGTGCGAGCATACGGGCTTGGGCTCGAAGTATGAATAAAAAGAAAATGCCAAAAGTTGTTTAATAGTTTTTATTTTACTGTCTAAAATTTTCAAAAGGATCGTTCTACTGGGCGAATTTCTACAGCGTTTTTTCCGTGATGCAATTTGATGTGACACACCCTTTATTTGAAAACTTTTTTTTTAATTGCTCAAATGTTTTCGAACAAATGATGTTTGTTTTCATGTTGAGTATACGTATTACATTGTGTAAAAGGCATTGCTGCGGAATTTCGAGAATTCGAGAATTGATCTGACGTATGTAATATACAATGTTTTTATTGTGTACGGATCGTGGAAATGGTAACTAAAGCGTTTAATGAAGTTCAACATATTATTTGCTCTATGGATGATTGTATTATAATGATCCACGAAGGTTAGTTTCGAATCTAAGATCGCACCTAAATCTCTTACTCGTTGACATCTACTGATGGGTTGATTACCCAGTATAACACCATTGTTCAATGGTGTTCTTCTTCTTGTAAAAGTAATCAAAGTGCATTTCCTAACATTGAGCTGTAATAAACTCTTAGTGCACCAATTATAAACTATGTCAACTTCATTTTTGAATGTTTGAGAGTCTTCTTCATTCTTTATTTCCATATACAGTTTCATATCATCTGCGTAAATAAGTGCCTTAACTCTGTTAAGAAAAACGCAAACGTCATTAACAAATAAAATGAACAAAAGTGGCCCCAAATGAGAGCCTTGAGGAACTCCGGATGTAACAAATATTGCTTTTGAAATTTCCCCATTAAATCTTACCATTTGGGTGCGGTCAGTCAAATATGATTCTAGCCATTTCAATAGCTTGACTTCTATCCCTATTTTTTGAAGTTTAAGAAGGAGTAAAGGTATATCAACACGATCGAAAGCCTTACTAAAGTCAGTGTATAGAGCTTCAACTTGATTACCATTATCCATTGCATTCAAAGTGAATGTGACAAATTCCAGCAAATTTGTTGTTGTTGATCGTCCTTTGAAAAAACCGTGTTGCTTATTCGTAATTCGTGTCTTTAGTTGTTGAAAAAGTTTTTGGTTTATTATGGCTTCAAAGAGTTTTGGAATGCAAGAAATAATTGCTACTCCACGATAATTTCTTACATCGGATCTATTACCGGATTTGAATATTGGTACAAGAAAAGAGTTTTTCCATATTTTTGGGAACCTTTCTGATTCCAATGACGTATTGAAAAGCCATAAAAGTGGATGAGTTAATTCAGATGCCAAATTTTTTATAAAAACCGGTGGAATTACGTCAGGACCTGGCCCTTTCGAGACATCGAGCTTATTTAATGCGTCAAACATTTCAATGTAAGTTAGTTTTCTGACTCCAACATCACATGGAAATTCTGGAAGAAATGCAAAGAAGTCACGATCTCGATCCTCCTCAGCTGTTACAATATAAACTTCTTGAAAAAATGTTGCAAAGAGGTTGCAAATTTTTTCTGGGTCATTCCCCACGGTATCGTCAAGGTGCATGCGTGATGGAGAACCATTGCTTTTTAATTTTGTTTTTATGTAATTAAAGAAACTTTTCGGGTTAGATTTCATGTCCGACTCTGTTTTGAAGCTGTAATCTTCAAAAGCGCTTTTAACAGTTGAGTTGAGCTGTTCGCAAATGTTCAAATATTTTTGGAGATTAGCGTCAGATTTGTATTTCTTATAAAATTTATGTGCCTTCTGTTTTTTATTTTTTAGATTCTTTACGCTTTGATTAAACCAAATCGGATATTTTGTGTTCATATTTCTCCTTTTTCTTCTTGTTGGTATCTCCTGCTCTATAATTTCATTGATCATCGAGCTGTCTGCTAGCTGCAGCGAGAATGTGACTTGGATAATGATGACTATGATTTGAATTGTAGAGGCTTCTTCTTCTTAATTGGCACTCATGTTCCTAGAGGAACTTCGCCATCTCAACGTAGTATTACTTGCGTCATTTTTATTAGTACTTAGTTGAGATTTCTATGCCAAATAACTTGAACTCTGAGTGGCAAGCTCTAGAATACGCATGACCACAGTGCAAATCGGAGGAAATTTATTTGACGAAAAATTTCCCCGACCAGAACGGGAATCGAACCCGAACCCCCGGCATGTTAGGTGTGACGCTAACCACTCGGCCACGGGAGTACTACTAGCCTTGAAAAGGGCCAATTTGGGAAACTTAACTAAACTCTGAGCCTTGAGAAGGACATTTGGAAAACCTTGCTGCCGTCGTAAATGTTGTGAAATCGCAAAATTGTTTATACTCAATAAATTGAGAAGGGGTGGAGCTTAAATTGCGTTATTCTCTTGATTCACATTGTCCAGAGAACGAACGTTGAATTTGCTATTTGTATTTAATAAAAACAAAAAAGGTGATTATTTTTAGAGGTTTCTGTTATTATTACATATACAAGATAGTTTAAACTGAAATAACATCAGGGCCAACCAGAAAAGCCCGCCGGGCAACGTTCGGCTCACGGGTCGTAGTTTGAGTATAGCTGGTCTACATTGATTTTAATTTGGGAACCCAATCTCTATATTTTCAGATATGCTTCGTTGAACGCGCACAAAAATCGAGAAATGGGTCGACAGGACGATCTGTGGTCTTTGTTCTATATGCTTGTTGAGTTTGTTACTGGCCAGCTTCCGTGGCGTAAAATTAAGGATAAGGAGCAAGTGGGTGACCCGTTCGCAGTGAAACCCTCAGTGTGAACTCATTCGATTCGTTTTTTCTTCTATTCCTAGGTTGGATTATTAAAGGAAAAATACGATCATCGTTTGCTACTCAAGCACTTGCCTTCAGATTTCAAGTACTTCTTAGATCACATTCAATCGCTTAACTACGCTGATAAGCCGGACTATGCAGTATGTCAACTTAATTCTTTCTTTGACTCTCATCATGAGCATTTTCATCGGTATTCATTTCAGATGTTAGTGACCCTATTCGAGCGCTGTATGAAGCGACGTGGCGTAAAGGAGACGGACCCATTCGACTGGGAGAAGACGGAGGAGAACACCGCCGACCATGCCGGCGGAGAAGCCAAAGTAGTAAACGCAGCCGTACCAAAGAGTGAATTAGTTAAGAAACATAAAGATATTGAATTAGCAGAGGTAGTAACTCGTGACAATACATCCATAATCATCATTACGGATGGCCTTCTTTTTTTTTGTTCGTTTACAGGAGAAACGAAAAGCGATTCCAGACTCGGTGAAGGTAATGCACACCGAACCGATTGAGTCCATCAAGCCGCAAAATGCACTGACAAATGCTAAACCGCCGAGTGCGGCCAACCCGGGCCAAGCAAACAATGAGAAGTTCACTGGGGATCCGCTGGATCCACGACTGCAGCAAGCTTTCAAGGATGCTCTGATCGTCAGCCAGGAGGCACCTAAAGCGAAGGTAGGATATATCTCCACTCCCTCTTTGACACTAACATAATCACATAATCACAATTTCATTTTGCAGCCGGAGATCCCACTCGTCCGGGCCCACACGGATGTGAACAAACCGTCGAAACACGGTGGCAGCCGGTTGCGAATCCTGACGGCACCACCGGTGAACATCAAAGATTTTGCGTCCTCGATCGATAGTTTGCATCAGCACTCGCAGGCGAACGACATCAATCTGTCGGAGGCGAAAGCGAAATTGAAGACGGAAGCGGACGAGGTCAGCTGTACGCCAGTCGACAACCAGACCGGAACCGGAACCGGCGGAAGGGGAGCCGACAGTGCACCACTGCAGAGCTCCCTGACCAATCGGCAATCGTTGCATTTGGGAGGCAAAAGCTTACGCTCGTTCGCCACCCAATCGGCCAAGTACAGGAGCGTGGCGGATGACAAGAGCTGTCGGGACTTTTCCATCACACAGCACGCCATCATTGACGACGACAATGCCAGTCAGCATCAGACCCCCAAGTACCAGGGGGCCCTCACGTTGGCCTCCCAGTGGAAGAGCCAGTTTGACGACTCGGACGATTCCACCGATGGGCTGTGGAAAGGCGAGCAACATTCCGAAACCGCTTCGAAGAAGAATATCAAGGAGCAGCAACACAAGCAAAATAACAACAACACATCGACGAGTGCTATTGTTAATAATACCACTACTAATAACGCTAATACCACTACAAACAACCCCGCAGACCTTGCAAATAATCTCAACTCCTAATTTATTGATTAAAATATGAAAAATAAAAAGAGGCAAAAGCGTATAAAGCAGTATAAAGCAGGCCGCACCGTTGCCGTGGGTTTCGCGTGTGATTTCATAACGCCAGTGATGTATCACATTGTTTGGAGCTATATTTGATAGTCAGGTAATTTTCGTCTGTGGAATGACATAACGTACGATTGTGCGTTCATTTAATCAGTTATCCATTCACTCTAGATGCCGTAGCATTACGACACACAACGCGTGCGTGGGGTACTCAAGTGAAATTACCAGCGTGATAATATCACCCGTTCGACGTTGAATGTTTCCTGTTTGGTCAAATCGAGGCTACTCCAGATTGTATATGGGCTGAAAAATGGGATGAGGATCTAAGGTGAGTGTATGTTTGGTCATAAAATGGCGAATGAAGTTCATCAGCACACTTGCCTGACTTCCTCTTGTGGGATGGGAAATGCAATGGCAATCTTTTTCAGGAGATTTCTAGTATTTTTTTTTCAGAACAGTCAAAGACAAGAAAAGTTATCGCCGTGATGGGCTTATTTTTATAATTCAATCTTTTCAATGTTTCTGACAAAAAATAAACGTTTGGAATAGTAGATAGGGGCAATATGATCAGGCGGGGCGAAATGGGCCACTCTTCGTTTGGGATTGTTATTTAACCAATAACACTTATTTTCCAACAATTGCGTTAGAAATACTCTCATTAAGTATCTCCGTGAAAACCGTATTAAAATTCAATTGTTTTTTGAATATATTGAAAGAAATTTCACACTGACTAATTATCACAAAAACCATATTAGAAAAGCAGTTAACAAAATAAGCTCTGTACACTTCATACCGAAAACTTATGACTCTGCTCTTTCTTTCTTTCTTTGTTTTTAAGAGGCTTTAAACTTTGCAGTTCATTCGCCTCTAAGGACTCTGCTCTTTATATCAATTCGTACAGGTATTATTTCTGAACATTTCCACTGATACATTGCGCTGCATGGCCGTTTCATGTAGAAGATCAGTTCATTTTTATTGAGCGTAAATGTACGGGGCGTAATGGTCCTGCTTGGGGCAGTATGACCAGACATTTTTTCAACATAATCTCAAAATCTGTAGACATAACTGAAAATAGCTATCTGGTGAATCATGGTGCGGAATTATACCAAAACATCCTATTGTAGCTTCGAGTGAAAAATCGACTTGATTGTTTGACGGTAACTAACGGAATGGTAATGGTAATGGTAATGAATTAGAGAGACTTTAAACTCTGAGAGTTTATTCGTCTCTAACCTGACGGAATGAAAATTTTATTTTCCTATATTGAGTCATGGCTTACTACACTGCAATACTCCTCCTTAAGCAATTAATCCTATGCCTTCGCGATTCCGGTTCAGTTTAATGAGGGTTAACGGTTTCGTGAGCCCATCAGCGAGTTGATCTTCACTACTGACGTAATCGATGTTGACCATTTCTCTCTCCAGCGCATCTCGAATATAATGATGCCTAATATCGATATGTTTCGTTCTAGGGTTATATCCGCCAGCTTTACCAACAGCGATGGTACTTTGATTGTCACATAGAATCTTGATAGGGCCAATTTCTTGAAACTGCGAAATCAATCCTCTCCACCACGAGGCTTCCTGAACTGCTGCTGATAGGGCCATGCATTCAGCTTCACATGTTGACAACGCAATCGTAGGCTGCCGCTTACAGCACCAGGAAATCGCCGCACCCTGTAGCTTGAATATGTAACCGCTCGTCAATTTTCTGTCGTCCAAATTTGCTGCCCAGTCCGCATCGCTGTATCCTACGACTTCGTCATTAGCATCCTTCCTGTACGTCAGCTTCACTTTTGCGGTTCCACGGAGGTACCGGAACAGATGCTTTACAGCACTCCAGTGCTGCATTCCTGGATTGGAATTATATCGGCTCAGCTGGTTCACGGCAAATTAAATGTCCGGTCGGGTACATTGGGCCAAATACATCAGACTACCGACTGCTTCCTGATACGAGATGTTGGTCATCTGGTTCGTCTCGCCAGGGGTTTTTGGTGACATCTCCTTGCTCAGCTTGTCAGTCATCGAGGTCTTGACTGGTTTACAGTGTGCCATGTTGAATTTGGCCAGCATTGTTTCAATGTAGGCTTCCTGATCCAACGCAATAGTATCCTCGGTCCGGCTTATCCGAATTTCTAGGCAACTCTTAGCTTCACCCAAGTCCTTCATTCGGAAGTTTTCATTCAAGAACACCTTGACACGCTTGATCCAGTCGTCAATGTTCGAAAAAATCATCACGTCATCGACGTATACTGCCACAAATATCATCTGCTGGCCATCGATATGATAATAAACGCAGGGGTCGTAGTTCGCCTGTGTAAGGCCAAACTTCTTCAGCATCGAGTCCAGCTTGTTGTTCCAGACTCGACTAGATTGCTTGAGTCCGTACAACGCCTTGTTCAAGCAGCACACCAACGAACGATTCTGGGGATTCTCAAACATCGGGAGCTGCTCCATATAGATCACTTCTTCCAGGTCTCCTTGGAGGAAAGCGGTGACGGCGTCCATCTGCTGGATTCGCAAATCGTACCTTGATGCCACCGCGAACAGGTATCGCAGCGAACTGTGGCGTATGACGGGGGAGTACGTTTCATCATAATCTACCCCCTTTCGCTGCGAAAAACCTTTAATCACCAACTTCGCCTTGTATCTGTTCACATTTCGGCTTGAATCACGCTTAGTCTTGAACAACCATTTTCATTTTATTGCCTTCCTACCTTTTGGTAGTTCTGCCAGGTTCCAGGTACCGTTGCTGATCAGCGCATCGTACTCCTCCTGCATGGCTGCTTTCCATTTCTCGGCATCAGAACGCGACATCGCTTCTTGTGGTGTAACAGGATCACTTGAGATGTCGTTCGCTTCGTCGATTTGCTGAGTCGTCATTCCGCTGAACTGGCTCGATACAATTGGCTTCGCAACTTGCTCATCATCGGGTTGCGCGTCTTGCACGGCATCGGGTTTTTTTGATTGCACGACATCGGGTTGGGTTATCTGTGAAGAGTGGGGACGGAGCAAGCCTTTGGTCGAAACTACAAATTGATCATACTTGCCTGGAAGATGGTGCTCCCGACCGCTTCGCCTCAACGCCAGTGACCCAGACGGATATGAAACTTGGCGCGGAGGGAGCACAGTCACATCAATCATGGTATCTGTCGAGCTACTGCTAATGTTGCTTAATACTTCT
The DNA here is from genome assembly GCF_029784135.1 of Toxorhynchites rutilus septentrionalis. NCBI lineage: Eukaryota > Metazoa > Arthropoda > Insecta > Diptera > Culicidae > Toxorhynchites > Toxorhynchites rutilus. Next base: position 188,789,691 of record NC_073744.1, on the reverse strand, counting down.
TCATATTCGTCGTCTTCGAAGTCGCTCTCGGTAACAGCCGGGACTGCTTCAGCCGCTGCACTCGTCCCTTCCGTAACTTCTGGCGATAACGACACATAATCCTCGACATCCAGCCTGACCATCGAGCGAGTACTTCCTCGATTCACTTCTGATTCACGACCATGCATTGTCCCTTCGTTGATGAATCGAACATCCCGGCTCTTGACGATCTTCCTGGTCTTCAGATCGAATAGACGGTAACCCTTGGTGTCTTCATCAAATCCAATCAGGATGCTAGCTTCCGATTTCTCATCCCACTTGCGTCGTTTCGGTTTCGCAACATGAACCATGGCTTGGGTTCCGAAGATCCTGATGTGCGATAATTCCGGTTTCTTTCCGCTCCAAAGCTCCTCAGGTGTGATATTGTGACCTCGCGTTGGTGAACGATTCAGGAGGTACACTGCCGTCGACACAGCTTCTGCCCAGAAAGATTTCTCCAGTCTTGCTTCGAAAAGCATACACCTCGCACGTTCGACGATTGACCGATTCGCCCTCTCAGCTAGTCCATTCTGTTCCGGAGTATAGCTATTCGTGGTTTGATGACGTATTCCGAACTTCGCTAAATATTCAGAAAACTTCTGGTTGGTGTACTCCAATCCATTGTCGGTCCGGATAATCTTCAACTTGTGTCCAGTTTGCCGCTCAGCCATCACGTGGAATCTCCGAAACATATCCAGAACTTCGCCCTCCGACTTCGATCGCAAAAAATATACAAACATCCGTCTGGACTTGTCATCCACAAACACGATGTAATACCTGCTTCCTCCGATCGATTTGACCTCCATCGGGCCGCAGATGTCCGAATGAACAACCTCCAACAGCTCCAATGCACGGGAACCTTTCTTATTGAATGGATGACGGCTATGCTTTCCCATCGTACAAACACTGCAATCATTCCCAGCCTTGTTGCTCAGTAGCACGCCATCAACCAGTCCATCCGCAAGTTTCTTCAGTCCCGCCGAGTTCAGGTGACCCATCCGTCGATGCCAGATATCCATAGATACTGTTGCGATGCACGCTAATGCCGTTCCACCATTATGTTGATCCAACTGGAACATGTGTCATTAGTGTGGCTGCCTGTTGCCACGACATCGCCACTCGCGTTCAGCACCCTACAACCTTCATTGTCGAAAATCATACTGTACCCGTTCTTTACAATTTTGTTGACAGAAAGGAGGTTCACAGATAGCTGCGGAATATACCGCACGTCGTTGACTTGAAGACTAGTGCTTCTGTCACGGCAGCTCGGTCGCAAAATGGTTTTGCCGATTGCTTCGATGCTCATCTCAGCCTTGTTCGCTGCAACTACGCTACCATTTGATGGCTTCAACTCCTTCAATAGTACCTTGTTATGAGTCATGTGAACCGTTGCTCCGGAATCGAAAAACCAATCGGTGTTGCTATTGGACTCGATCGATGACAAGACGACACAGAAAGCTTCTTCCTTCTTGCTACTGCAATCCTTTGCGATGTGCCCGAATTTCTTGCGTTTCCTGCATTTCGGACCCTTTGATTCCGTCTTCGGTTGATTGGCCGGTTTCTGCTGCTTGTTGAATCCTCCACGCTTACCTCTTGCCAGTAGTGCCGCATCCGACATTGGTACCTGCAGCTCCAGCAGTAGCTTTGTCTTGATCGCATCTACTGTTACAGGGCTTCCAGAGTTTTCCAGAGCCATAATCTTTAGTCTGTACTCGTCAGGAAGACCACACAGCAGCAACGCGCCAATCCACTCATCCGAAATTTTGAATCCAATCCCGTTGAGTTGGTGAGCCGTCGAAATCACTTCGTTGACGTATTCAGACATCGACGCACAGCTTCCCAGGTCTGTCTTCACTAGTTTCCGCAGAAGTCCTACTCGCCTAGTGAGTCCGGAGTCTTCAAACGCTTTCTCCAGATTATCCCAGACTTGCTTTGCAGTCGTCGCTTCCTCTACATGAACGTAATTCGTTGGTTCCAACAGAAGAATAATCTTCGCTCTCGCTTTTCGATTCTTGACAGGGTCGATAGCTTTGAAAGTTCCATCCTCGTTCTTCTCGGGCTTGACGGCCTCCCAGAGGTCTTCAAGTTCGAGGTAAGTCTTGACGGCGAACTTCCATGTCGCCCAATTTTCCCGTCCGTACAATCGCTCGATTCCAGGTAGGCTTGAAGCACCGTGTGATCTCGAATCTTGATTTCCCAAACTTCCAATTCTTGACGTTGCCATTTCGAATCTTCAAAGCTTCAAAAAAAAAAAAACGATGAATAGGCCCATAACCTATTGTAGCTTCGAGTGAAAAATCGACTTGATTTTTGACGGTAACTAACGGAATGAAAATTTTATTTTCCTATATTGAGTCATGGCTTACTACACTACAATACATCCGATCGAAAAAGTGGTCACAGACCAGCTTGGAAGTGGCAATCGAAGCAGTGAAGAGTGGTACGTCAGTGCGACATGCAGCCTTAGTGCATTGTGTCCAGCGAGAAAAACTTAAACGTTATTTACGTTGCGCAGATCCTGTGCAGCTCCAGCTGCTCGGATCATTTAGTTTTTTTTTACGACGAAGCGAGAGAAAGAGCTTGTAGATTATATTCTCTCTATGGAAGAAACGGTTCTACGGTGTAACGACGAATGAAATCCAGCCGGAAGAAATGGTATTTCTCGACCTATCAAAAGTGCCACCTACTAATCTCACTTCGGACACAGGAAGCAACCTTCGTCGCCAGGGCACAAGGATTCAATTGCGTTGCAGTCGGGAAATTCTACGATTTACTGGAGGACGTAGAGAGGAAATACAACATTCCACCAGAAAGATAATTCAACGTCGATGAGACATCAGTGATTTCAGTAAATATCTTTTATCAATAGGGGAAGCAAATGAACTAATGATCATTATCTTCCTTCAACAGCTGCAGACCAAAAATTCCAAAATCCTAGCAATGTGGGGAAAAAGGCAGATGAGCGCCATAACTTCAGCAGAGTACTGGGTGCTGAACACGGAATAACGATTCTAGAATCTTCCACAGGACACCCTATGTTGATACAGTGGGACACGAATCAGTTCCTCTACGTACGGCGATGGATGGAACCGATGCTATCGATGCCACTCGTGGGTACATAACTGCACAGATATTCTCTGTTCCTGCTTTGTGTAACGTAAAATTGCAGACCAATCACTTTGATCACATTGTTATTCATGTGATGAAATTCAATGAAATATACGTGATAGTTGCAAAATAGAATAAACTTTTCTTTTATGAATTTGTTACGCTAATTCCTAGCGAAAATATGCTTAGAAGATTGAATCAACTAACATGGTCATATTGCCCCGCAAGGTAGCCCATTTTGCCCCGTAGTGCTCTCGATCGACGGAAATGGAACACATTTTTAAAAGTGTAAATTTTCCACATAAACATTCTTAATAGCCGTGCCGAAAACCGACTCGAAACAAACCGAACCCAACCCGAAACAAGTGGGTCCGGTTCGAGAAAGTCGAACCAAAACAAAACGAAGTAAATTAGCGTTGACGACCAGGGTTGCCAATAATATTTTTCAAAAAACTGGAAGAAAACTGGATCCCGTGAAATCGTTTTGCTTTAAGAAGTTCGGCTTTGATTTATCTAAAATCATTTTTTATACTTATTCCAATGTCCGAGAAATAGTATTCCATTCAAAGCGTATAGTAGATCATAAAATAGCGAAATAAATCATGAATTAACCATTCGAGTAGATCAAAATAACGTTTTCCACTCGAACATTACTGTGAAACACTATTTGAGGATCTTTTCTTCTAAAACCTATAAAAAATATGGTTTTATTTGGATAAAACTTAAAAAATCTCGTATTTTGCTCGACAATGAGATTAATTGACGTACACGGTTTCTGGTTATAGATCACTGCATCAAACCTAACCTGAATTTTCTGTTCTTTTCCTTCTCGAATTTTACCATTTCTGTAGTGTTTTTTGACCATTTTCGTAGCTATTTTTTTCGCACTCACGAAGAATATGAAATTAAAAAAAACTCCCGCGAATGACGGATTTCTATATCTCTATATATCTCTATAGCAAGTCCGAAAAAGAACATCCCAAAGCCCATAAGGAGAACGGTTGTAAGTTGCTATTCGTGGTTACTACCTAGAGAAAGATAACTCTCCGCCGTTGCGATTGAATATCGCCGAGAATATTGGATTTAAAGGAGCTCTCGGTTAACTTCTCAGGTTATCAAAAAATAACTCTCCTCCGTCCCGATGAGATTCTTATAAAACGTACGCGCGATGCATAATATCTTCAGGTGTCTAGAGAAGTTCTCTCGGACTCTCAGGTTTCCAAAAGATAACTCTCCCCTTCCAGATTAGAGTTCGATATATCGCCGTTTCGATTAGTTTTAGAGTTCCTCTGGTTATCTTTCCAGGTATCCTATTAATAACTCTCCGCCGCCACGGATGAAGTTCTATAAAGTGTATACGATATGAATAACGCCGTGAAGATTAATTTTCGAGAAGTAGAAAAAGATAAGAAAAGATTCGATAAATAATTATTATATAATTATTAGTATAGCCGATCCAATTAATTGTACAGGTTTTCACTTCAAGGATACCTAAAAATAATCTTTCCCGCATGATGTAACACATGAGATTTTCAGATTTTCATTTCGTCAAATGGTCGATTGATGTAAACGGATGTAAACGGAAGGAAGAAGGTTTCCATATTCCATATTTTTTCAATTAAAAATATGGAGCACATTGACACTATGATCTTCTGAGCTTTAGAATGATTTGGAGGACCTATCACGTCTGATGCTAAGACGTTATATAAACATAAAGCCAGCATAGCACGCAGCCTCTATGAATTTTGGGTATTTTTTTATTTTGTTATGAACATTGTGGATCAATTGGCCTGAACTTCAGAATGTTTTGGAGGACCTAGAACATATATTACTTATATAAACTCAAAGACATTGTAGCACGAAAAATGTCAAAACACAAAATTGGCCAAGGAATAGGAAGGGTGAGGGAGAATGTTTATGCATAATGAATATATTTTATTAAAACTTGGTAAAATGAAGCCACCATATAAAAAAACTGGATAAAACTGGACAATATTTGAAGAAACTGGAAGATTGCAGGGTTCAACTGTTTAATTGGATCGAGGAAAAAAGACTGGAAGAATCCAGTTTAAACTGGAACATTGGCAACGCTGTTGACGACATTGTGCTTCGTGTGTTCGTGACGGCTTCGTGCATCCGATGGGGCTTCGGCTTCATGCACCCGATGGGGCGTCCACATTACATAACGAACCGAATATACCGCGATCGGCATCATTCGGCATAATGTGGACGCTCCTTTAGATCGAAGCGCAGCGAAAGCAAAGTGAACTGGATTGCTCAACAGTCCGATGCCGAATAGAGATGTGCCATCCGCTCATGAGCTGTTCCGAAGAATCGACTCTTTGAAGTGAGTTGACGCGGAACAGCTCGCAAAAAAAATCAAACAGCTCTTCAGCTCACTTTGATGATGATGAAGGAGAGAAAAGAGCTGTAGAATTGAAGAGAGTGTGTGAGCTGTAAGATTCAAATGAACTGACCGTCTCTCGCTCTTCGTGTTAAGACATCAGTTTAGTTTCATTTGTCCCTCGTCTTTTCAACTGTTATATTCGCGTTGACGGCATTGAGCTTTGTTTACCAGTTTAGGGGGCGCCAAAAATAATAATTGGCTCTCAGGCAGAATGAACACGTTTTTAAAATTCAAATTATTAATGAAAATTAAATTCTGTGTATCAAATGAGTATTCTATTTCAATGAAAAACACTTTGTTTGCAGGCGGTGCAAAAATCTCATAAGATTTTTTTTGACGTAGGACTACGTCTAACCGGAAGATATAGGGGGTGAAATGGAAATCTAGGCACTGAACAAGTAGGAAAAAATGCAAGATTTGGAACGCTTATAACTCGAGCATTTCTCAATAGATCGCAAAGGTTTTTGCATCAATTGATAGGAAATATATCTACGCATCTATCATAACGAATAACATTTCATTTTTCTTGAGATAAATAATTGAATAATTGTGAAATATCAAGCATTGTCAAAATGCACTATGTGCCCATTTTTGATTGGTCCATTTTGTGCTCCTCAAATCGTACCGACCAAAACGGGCAACCAGAGCAGCAGCGGAATAGAATGAAGCACGATTGGAAAGGAAAAAGAAAAAAATGAACGAAACATTGGTCGCAGTCTCACACATGCGTAATTCTCGAGCCAGCCAGCCAGCTTACAAATCCCCGCTCCGCTGCCGTAACGATCATTCTCATTCAAACCGTACACCACATCGGTTCGCATCAAAACACTTCAACAAACCAACCCAAGCAGCCATGTCTGGACATGGTAAAGGAGGAAAAGTGAAGGGAAAGGCAAAATCTCGCTCGAACCGTGTTGATCTGGAGTTCCCCGCAAGGGTAGCTAGGCCGAGCGCGTTAGTACCAGTACACCAGTCCACCTAGCCGGCGTTATATAGTTTCGGCCGCCGAAGTGATCGAGTTAGCTGGCAAAGCTGCTCGCGACGATAAGAAAACCCGCATTCGGAACAGAACACATTCGGTTCGGTGGACATCAAGACAACAGGCAGTTGCAGCGAGTGGCGAGTGGCAAACGCAATTGCAAAACGGCATCAGGTAGCAGAAGAAAAAAGTTTGTTCTTTATACAAACTGCTTTGGTGGCAAATCCAGAACAAGGCGGCATCGAGGGCGAAAAGGTTTTTTTCAAAACCACGAGTACTAAGTTTTCTAAATTGGAACCATTCCATAAAACAAGGCGCTTTTCAGGGCCATTAAACCTTCCAAAAAAGAGTTTAGGAAATAAAGTTCAATGCTTTCTAAAACATTATCCAAAATAATAATAAAACACAAATTGATGTTTTCATAATTTGTTTGCCAGGATTTGATGAGTATGTGAATTTGGCAGTTGTTCTGAGCTTATTGATAGTTGGGGACTTTCCTGATTATTCAATTTTCACCAATTCTTAAATTGTTTCCAGATTGAAAGTACAGTAATCTACAATTAGTTCGACATTTAGCTAATTGGACGGACATGTAATGTGACTTATTTAGTTGGACATTTTTGTAAACATAGAGATCCAAATTATGACCCCACATTGAAAGTCGACACTGTACCACTGTCATCGCAAATGTTCAATTACAGGTTAAAATTACCTCCAATCCGGCACTGAGTGGCGCTTCGGCACGTCGCATTGAATGTAATTTACTGAACAACATGTCACAAAGCTGGATGGGAAGAAATTTTCCAACTGTGAAAGCTGTGGCGAGTGGCACCAAATCGCTAAACAGGAAGGTTTAGCCGAACAAGATGGGGATATCGAGTGATAACAAAACAATAAACTCTTTAGATTGAAGATAATTTTGTGATCCTGAAAAGGACCCTTTTTAGCCTGCATGTGAATCCAACGAGCGAACAAATCGTAATGAATGTATTTTTTTGCCATCGCTCCCTTTTAACGCTCATTCGTTCGTCTCGTTGGACTCGCCCCTCTGGCTGAGTCTGCCGATTTGTCTCTATCCTGTGAGTGTGTACCGCTAGAGTATAAAACACGCGGACCCCAAAAAAATATCTTATTTTCTTTCAAACCGTAAACCCGTGTGGTTGTACGGCATCGGCATCGTGGACGTAACAAAGGAGGACAAGTTAAGGGAAAGGTAAAGTCTCACTCGAACCGTGCAGGTCTTCAGTTCCCTGTTGGTCGCATTCACTGATTGCTCCGCAAGGGTAACTAGGCCGAACGGATTGGTGCCGGAGCACCAGTATACCTAACAGCGATTATAGAGTTTCGGCCGTCGGAGTGCTCGAGTTGGCTTGCAAAGCTGCTCACGACAATCAGAAAACCCGCATCAAGAACAGAGCAGCTTCGGTTCGGCGCTCATCAAGGCAACAATTAGTTTCAGTGAGTGGCAAAGTGTTTCTCCGGCACGTCGCATTAAATGTAATTTACTGAACAACATGCCACAAGCTGGATGGGAAGAAATTTTCCAACTGTGAAAGCTGTGGCGAGTGGCAAACGCAATAGCTAAACAGGAAGGTTTAACCGAACACGATGGGAATATCGAGTGATAACAAAAACACAACACCAAAGGTTCTTTTCAGAACCATCAACATATTCATAAAGAGTAAACAGTAAACTAATCCATTTTTCAGGAGATAGATAGGTATTCACGTAGGAGAAGAAAATAAAACAATATATTTAAAATATATATTTACCAAAGGTTGTCCCCTTTGTATAGTCCTACGTCACTCCGGTTATGTCCTCGACATTACCCACCCGTCTTTTTTTTTTTTGAAGAAAACTTTCTATTGTAATGTAAAGCCTCAGTAAAAATGTCGGAAATGTTGTACTCGCCGAGTCTGTTGTAAATAATAGTCTGGAATACGTGTTTCAAGTAATTAATAATATGGTGTGAAAAATTTCATTTGAATTTTAACATTTTCAAACTGGCTTCGTGGCTATCGAGTTTGGGACCCAAATTGAAAGTCGGCACTGACAACTGAGCTGAAGAGCTGTTCATAAAGAACAGCTCATTTAGATGAGCTGATATGATCAGAGCTGTTCATCATGATGAGCTGATTTGCACACCTCTAATGCCGAATGAAAGTTTGCCTCGGCGAGATCCACTGTTTATACTCTAGGCAAGTATTCCCCTTCATTCTTCTACTTTTCCTTTGTTCATGGGGACTTTGAATCCTACGATTTCCCCTCCGTTGGTCGTCGATAAGTTGCTCGTTATTGACAGGTCTGTTCGGGAAAGCACACAAATGGACAGAACAAATGTATGGGAAAATGGAAACGCCTCAAGTTTTCATGAATTTTAACCATTTACAAACCAGGGGATTCTAATGTATAGCATATTAAACAAATCTTACGGAATTTCCGATTCGTTTAGTATGTGAATCGCCAAATCCGTTCATGGCAAAAATAGTTATTAACGTTAACTTTATTTCATAAAGTCGTGACCTGTTTTCTGATTTGGCACCCTTAATAAAAGACGTAGTTCTACGTCAAAAAACCATAATTTTTTTTACCCAACCCCGAGATATAACCGATATTGTATCAAAGGACTCAATAGTTTGTTCGAGAAATGCCATCGGTTTTCGGAAAACAAACATTGAAACATCATCCGGCAATTGATTTTTCGTAATGTCACTTATATAATTTGTCATGTTTCAAAATTTGTTAGTCTCCAACAATGATCCCGACCCCGTTCTCGCCCCCGGAGGGTCCTTCCTACTGTTCCTCGGGGTAGTGTATTTGTCCCAGATCCCTGCAGAGATTATTGTTGGTAAATGCTGTGTTGTAGTTGAACGATCCGTAGCCAGGTGCGTATTGGGTGTATGCCGTCGGGAAGATCAGCTCCGGGTTCGCTGTTGGGTTGGATGTGGATATTAGAGACGTTACGTTTGGTTGAAGGTTTGCGGGAGGAAGCGTTGACGAACCTGCGAATTGATCGGTGTTCTGCAAGAAGGCCGAATAGTTCGAGGAGCAGGCTATGTGCGGATTCAGGACGGCCGCCTCGGACGGTTCGCCCGTGCTGTAGCTGCCGGCGGTTTCGTAGCTGGTCGTGGGGAAGCTCTGGTTCTGCGATATGTTGTTGTTCATGTCGCTGAGGAATTCGATCGACTGGACCAACGGCGAGGCCTCCGTTCTCTTGAGGCCAACTGCTGCTGCGGCAGCCGCTGCAGCCGCCGCCGATGAGGCGATCATTTCACTGGTGATGATTTTCTCGTACCCGCTCGGGACCTTTGTCAGCTCGGAAGGATGTTGGTGATGTTGTTGGTGTTGCTGCTGCTGTTGTTGTTTGCGGCCGGACGTGTCGTCTTCAATGATTACCCCCACGGAGAGGGCGTCCTCCTGTCGGTGATATTTGTGCAGTTTCTCTCCTGGAATGAAGTGAAAATGTAGCCTTAAGTTTTGGGTACATGAAACGAACAAACCTCTAATGGTGAAACTTGATTGATTATCCGAGTTGTCCTCGCTTGATATCGCCATCGAATTGACAAAGTCCACACCGCCCGTGAAGAGATCGTTGTTCTTGTCCTGCTCGTGAACCTTTAGTCCGTCGTGCATCATTTCCGGTATATCTTTGGTGTCCTAAAAGGAGAGGTTGGCAATCAAGATTTTGGCTAATGTAGACCAGTGGTAACCAAACTTTTTTTCAGAATGGCCACAAAAATGTGTTGAACATGGTGTAGCGGGCCGCAAAAAAAGAGAGACACTAAAAAGACACGACCACATAGTTAGATTGGGGTCACGAAATTATAACCGGTGAGAAACAATCACTCAAGAATGAAACTTCTTATACAAATTTTTAATAGCACTGACAAGGGCCGATGAACAAATACATTGAGTAAGAGACGTCATCGTTTCAACGACGCTAACATAAACCGCTGTGAAACAAATTTTCACGTTCCGTTTTTTACCGAAGAACGCAACTCTCACCGCTGAAAAATAAATAAATAGATATAAAATACGCTGCACCTTTACGCCACTTTTAATCCGGAAATAATGCTCGAATTCACGAAAATTAATTGTCACCAATAAGTTATTCATGATTTATCAGTCATCTTGTTAGCGACCAGATGCCAGCGGCAGCGAGACTTTCCACATGGCCTTTCTCACGGCTAAGTGTTTAGTTTTTATTTTTCCAAATTGGCCTTGTTTGGATGAATGAACTCAATAATTCAAAACATCATCATCATTCTCCCAATAAATCCGAACATGCTCCTAAATTTACAGAAGCTCCCTTCCAGCAAAAAATTATAAAAATCAATTCGCTTTTGACTACTTCGGATATTATTGTTGAATTCATCGAAATTCTCAAAAAAAAAGTGTTTTGCCGAAAGTTTGATTGATTTTTGTACAGAAATGAATGCTCGGTCGGTGGAAGACGGTTTCCTGGCTGATTGATGTTGGTAGAGTAGACTTGATGATTGTAAATACATGATTGTAAATTAGGTTTACAATACGATTGTAAATTGGGTCTTGCATGATTAGAGCGAACTGTTGGTGGCTATTTTTTCACATTCCTCTCAACTCTGCTGTTGTTACTTTTTGGGGCGTCTTCCGGATCAGTTTATATCTATCGTCGTACTCGAATATAACTCAATGTTTCGAAATATTTCGAACTAAAGCTCGTGACGTCGAATGCTTATTCGTCAGTTTTAATTTTAAAAAACAAAATGTTTCATTTTAAAAACGGTCTCAACAAAAATCTTGAACTAACCGTTCGTGTTTTGGTTGAACTGTTGCATTATAACAAAATTCACTGTGTTCTATGCTCTGAAATGATGTGGAGAACTTCGGACCAACGACCTTGATATATGTCGAAAATAAATACAAAGCAAAACTGAATATTGAAAATTCACAATTCAGAAAATTTTGAGAATCCTACAAATATTCAGAACATTCCAGATTCAAAACATTTCAAATTCAGAAAATTCAGAAAGGAAGTAGAACATAAAGTCCGGAAAGTATATAAATTTCAAAAACATTAGAAAATTTAAAGTTGAGACAGTTCATATTCAGGAGATCAATAATTCAGATAATTGAAAACAAATTTCAAATTGAAAATTCAAAATGGTCAAAATCCAACAATCAAAAGTGAAAACCATGCAAAATCTAAAAAATTAATATTTAAAATTAAAAAAACAATAAAAATAGAAAGATTAGGAAATTTAGAAAATAAAAAATAAGACAATTGAAAACTCAGGAAATTGAAAATTATTTTTTCTGGAGGATTTTTATGTTAAAATAAAATAAAATCGAAAATGAAAAATTTTAATATCGAAAGATCTTCAAAACTGAAAATTCAGAAACTAAGAATTTCAAAAAATTAAAATTTATTAAATTGCAAATTTGAAAATTTTTCAAATCACCGAATTAAAAATGTCGAGAATGCTGTAAATTTGAAACTAAAGTAATTCAATAACTTAGAAAATTTATATTTCAAAAAATGAATATACCAAAAGCTCAAAAATAGTTAATTTTCTGTCAATTGTAAAAATTTTGTAATTTTTTTTGTTTTTTTTTATTTTCAGTATTTTTAATTTCATGATTTATCATTTTTTTGAATTTTCAATTTCAATTACCAAATTTTTTTTTCAAATTCTTTCAACTTTCCAAATTTTAGCAAAGATTAGAAACATTAGAAAATTCAAAATGTTGAGAAAATTTAAAAAATATCCGAAAAATAAATGAATTTGAAGAATTTGGGAATGCAGACGGTTAAAAAATCAGGAAAACTGAAATTAAAAAAAAAAATTAAAATTTCCGAATAAATTGAATTTGAAAAATTTTAAATCCGGAAAATTTAAAAGGTTGAAAAATTAAAAAAACTCAGAAAATTTAAAATTTAAAGGAATTCTTATAAATTTAGAAAACCGTCAGTTTAAAAAACTAAATTCATTAATATGAAAAATATGAGAATTGAAAAATTCAAAATCCATAAAATTAAAGACAAATTTAAAATTCACAAAATTTGAAATTTTGAGAAATTTAAATTCAAAAGTTGCAAATAAAGAAAAATAAATTCAGAAAATTCATTAAAAATATCTGAAAAAAATAATTCAAAAAAAAAATTTGTTTAAAAAACAATAAAATTCAGAAATTGAAAACTCAAAAAATTGAAAAATGAAAGAAAAACTCAAAATCAGAAAACTGAAAAATAAAAAAATATATATATGCTTCAAAAAATTCTGGAAATTTTGAAATGCCAAGATTTTGAAAATCTAAAAGATAGTAGAAAGTACATAAAATTAAAATTGAATATGCAGATAATAGAAAATTCGAAAATTTCAAAGTTCAAAAATTAAAAAAAAAACATTTTAGAACATTTTGAAAACTCTAAATATCGATCAAAATAAATCCAATGTTGTCGTGCACCTGTGGCCGAGTGGTTAGCGTCTCACCTTATCATGCCGGGTGTTCGGGTTCGATTCCCGTTCTGGCCGGAGGATTTTTTTTCGTCAAAGAAATTTCCTTCGACTTGCACTGTGGTCACGCGTATTCTAGAGCTTGCCACTCGGAATACATTCAAGGCGTGTTATTTGGCTTAAGAAAACTAAGTATTAATAAATGACGCTAGTTAATGCGTACGTTGAGACGGCAAAAGTTCCACAGGGAACGTTAACGCCATTCAAGAAGAAGAAATGCAAGAAAATTTAAAGAAAACTAAAAATGAAAAATGAAATTTTAAATTTCAGAAAGTTGATAAATTTAAAATATTGAGAAATAAAAATTCAAAAAAATTGAGAAATTAGGAAAATTTATAATATTAACAATATTAATGTGACCACTCCCAAAGTTCAAGGACAAGTCCCACCGGTGATACCCCCTGTTAGCTTGCCCAAAAAATCGAGTGCAGCGGATAAGCAAAATCAGGTCCCTCCTGGCCTCCGTGGTAATAGTTCACCTTCGAACGACCCAGCACTCGAGGGGACATCAAAAACCCCAACTGTCCCTGTTTTTCCGTCAAGTTCAACTTCCCAATCGGGATTTATAAAGTTGTCTGACCTTGTGGATCAAATCTTCACGTGTTTTAATGTTTCCGACTCCATCAGAACCATTGTCACCGCAATGCTTCCAGTACTAAAGACAATTTTGCAGCAATTGATGCAAACATGGCCCCTCCTTGCAATGATTATCTCTCTTGATGTCTAATTTAAATAGAGAGGTCGGAGATATCACTGTTTTACAGTGGAATTGTCGTAGTCTTATGCCTAAATTGGATACATTCAAATTTCTAATTCATAAACTCAATTGTGATGTTTTTGCTCTATCCGAAACCTGGCTCTCTTCTCAAAATGATCTCTCTTTCCACGATTTTAATATTATACGCTTGGACCGCGATGACAGATACGGAGGGGTACTATTGGGGATCAATAAGTGTCACTCATTTTTTAGAATTGACCTTCCACCTATTGGAGGGATCGAAGCTGTTGCTTGTCATGCAAACATCAGAGGCAAAGACCTCTGTATAGTCAGCTTGTATTGGCCTCCGAGAGCTGCGGTTAGCCGCAAACAACTTGATGACATGTGCTCACTCCTTCCTGAGCCACGATTGATCTTGGGAGACTTCAACTCTCACGGAACTGCCTGGGGGGAACAGTACGACGACAATCGTTCATTGTTGATATATGACCTTTGTAACAGCTTCAATATGACCGTTTTGAACACTGGGGAAACAACACGTGTGCCTAAACCTCCTGCTAAACCAAGTGCTCTTGACCTCTCGCTTTGCTCGAATTCACTATCGTTAGATTGCAAGTGGAATGTAATCCAGGACCCCAACGGTAGTGATCACTTGCCAATCAAAATTTCCATCACCATTGGGTCGAATTCTTCTGAATCTATAAACATGGCATATGACCTCACAAGAAACATTGACTGGAAAAAATATTCGGACGCGATTGCTCTAGCCATCAATTCCAGAGATGGTTTGCCTCCATTGGAGGAGTATAACTTCATTTCTCGTTTGATCTATGACAGCGCGGTTCGCGCTCAAACGAAACCCATCCCAGGCTCCACTATTCGTCGAAGGCCTCCCAATCCATGGTGGGATAGCCAATGTTCCAAGCTTTATCAGGATAAATCGAACGCATTCAAAGCTTTTCGGAAACGTGGAACCATTGAAAATTTTCAATCGTATTTGGACCTTGAAAATCAATTTAAAAACTTGATCAAAGGGAAAAAACGTGCTTATTGGCGAAATTTCGTGGGAGGTTTGTCACGAGAAACGTCAATGAAAAAATTATGGAAAGTGGCTAAAAACATGAGAAATCGCTCTTCATCGAATGAAAGCGAAGAATATTCACATCGATGGATTTTTAATTTTGCACGGAAGGTTTGTCCCGATTCCGCTCCCGTGCAAAAAATTGTTCGAGATATACCACAAGATAGGTGCGATCTTGATTCCGAGTTTTCGATGGTAGAATTCTCTCTTGCTCTCCTTTCTTGTAACAATTCTGCTCCGGGATCGGATAGAATTAAGTTCAACTTGCTGAAAAATCTCCCTGATGTGGCGAAACATCGCTTGTTGAACTTATTCAATCGGTTTCTGGAGCATAATATTGTTCTAGATGATTGGAGACAAGTACGAGTTATAGCTATTCAAAAACCCGGAAAACCCGCGTCCGACTTCAATTCGTACCGCCCAATAGCAATGCTGTCTTGTATACGGAAATTGTTGGAGAAAATGATCTTGTTTCGCCTTGATCGATGGGTTGAAACGAATGGCCTACTCTCAGATACACAATATGGGTTCCGCAGGGGCAAGGGGACGAATGATTGTCTTGCGTTCTTCAGAAATTGAAATGGCTTACGCCGAAAAAAAACAAATGGCTTCAGTATTCTTGGACATAAAGGGGGCCTTTGATTCTGTTTCAATAGAGGTTTTGTCAGACAAATTACACTCTCGGGGTCTGCCGCCTCTATTGAATAATATGTTATATAACTTGCTTTGTGAGAAACATTTGAACTTTTCTCACGGAGATTCGGCAGTAAGTCGGGTCTCTTACATGGGACTCCTCCAGGGCTCATGTTTAAGCCCCCTTTTGTACAACTTCTATGTAAGCGACATTGACAATTGCCTTACACAAAATTGCAGCCTAAGACAACTTGCAGATGATGGAGTGGTGTCTGTCGTAGGATCAAACGAATCCGACCTGCAAGAATCCTTACAAGATACTTTGAACAATTTTTCAACTTGGGCCATTGGGCTAGGGATCGAATTCTCCACGGAGAAAACAGAGATGGTGGTTTTTTCTAGGAAGCATAGACCAGCAAAACCAAAGCTTCAACTTTTGGGTAAACCGATCACTCATGCTATGTCATTCAAGTATCTTGGGGTCTGGTTCGACTCCAAATGTACTTGGGGGCCCATATTAGCTATCTGAGTAGAAAATGTCAACAACGAATAAACTTTCTCCGTACAATTACCGGCACCTGGTGGGGAGCCCATCCCGAAGATCTTATAATGTTGTATCGAACAACTATTCTCTCAGTGATGGAGTATGGCAGTTTCTGTTGTCAATCAGCTGCCAAAACACACCTCATTAAACTCGAGCGAATTCAGTATCTTTGTCTCCGTATTGCGTTGGGATGTATGCCCTCAACGCATACCATGAGCCTCGAGGTTTTGGCAGGCGTATTCCCACTAAAAGATCGCTTCAATTTAATATCTCTTCGGTTCCTCATCCGGTGTAAGGTTATGAACCCATTGGTGATCGGAAATTTTGAGCAGCTGATCGGGCTAAATTTTCATTCTGGATTCATGACTTCATATCATGAATTCATCTCCATACAGGTTGATCCTTCTTTGTATATTCCCAACCGTGTTTGTTTTCCTGACTACATCAATTCCTCTGTATTTTTTGACCTGTTCATGAAGGAGAAAATCCATGGAATTCCAGATTATCATCGATCGGGGATCGTTCCTACGATCTTCAATGCAAAGTATGGGCGTATCAATTGTGATAATATGTACTTCACTGATGGGTCCTCTATGAATGAGTCCACAGGATTTGGAGTGTTCAACGAATTTTTTAGCACCTCCCACAGTCTTCAGAATCCTTGCTCAGTGTATATTGCTGAATTGGCAGCGATACACTGGGCGCTGGACAGCGTCGCCTCACGACCTGTTGAACACTATTACATTGTAACGGATAGTCTTAGCTCTGTCGAAGCTATCCGTTCAGTGAGGCCGGAAAAGCACTCGCCGTACTTCCTTGAGAGAATACGAGAAATTTTGAGTGCTTTATCCAGACGCTGTTATGTCATTACTTTTGTCTGGGTCCCTTCACATTGCTCAATTCCGGGTAATGAGAGGGCTGACTCATTAGCAAAGGTAGGTGCAATTGAAGGCGATATTTATCTGCGTCAAATCGCCTTCAATGAATTTTATTCTTTAGTCCGCAAAAATACCATAGTTAACTGGCAACGCAAATGGAACGAAGATGAATTGGGCCGGTGGCTCCACTCGATTATCCCTAAGGTTAGCCTCAAACCATGGTTCAAAAGTCTGGACTTGAGTCGGGACTTTATTCGCACCTTCTCCCGACTCATGTCCAATCACTGTTCGTTAGACGCGCTACTCTTTCGTTTCAATCTGGCCGGCAGCAGTATCTGCGTTTGTGGCCGAGGTTACCACGACATCGAACACGTTGTTTGGTCGTGCGAGCTGTATCTTGTCGCCAGATCGAATTTAGTAGTCACCCTTCGGGCCCGAGGAAGGCAGCCCATGATGCCGGTGAGAGACGTGTTGGCTCGGTTAGACCTTGATTACATGTCCCAAATATATGTATTCCTTAAAGCTATCGATCTTCGTGTGTGATTGTCCTTACACCCTTAGTTTTTCCTTTTCCTTTTCCTTTGTGAGAGATCGGATCCCTTCTTAACAATAAGATGAAATGTAAATACATATTAGATATAAGATAGGTTTAAGAATTGAGTGTGATGAGTGTGATTGAGAGTGTGAGTGTGATCATTGTCAACATATCCTCATATCCCCTCCTTTTCCTGAAGAAAATATGTCACCCTTCTAAACTCGAGTTGACCGCGAGTAATCGGTTTCCTATATTATTAACATTAGAATTAAGGAAAAATGTATATATACTAGTAACAATACAGTAAGGAGTTCGGCTCCTTTAAACCTATGTAACTGAGCCTGTAAAAATAAACGATTTAAATAAAAAAAAACAATATTAAATTTAGAAGATTTTAAAAATTTGATTACGAAAAGATAAGAAAGTGAAATCAAGTAGGTTCAAAATAATCAAAATATATAAAAAATATAAAAAACTCAAACTTCCCATTTTTTATAATTTTCTCTTAAAATTCAGATAATTCGGAATTATCGTAAAGTTTGAAAATTCCAAAAAATAAAAAAGTCAAAAGTTTCAGAAAATTTAAAAAATACATGCAGAATAAATCAATTTTGAGAAGTTGGAAAATTCAGACATTTTATAAAAACCAGGAAATAGGAAACTGAAAGAAATAAAAAATTCAGAAAAATTCAAATTTGAAGAATAAAAAAATATTTATAAACATATTTTTAAAATTAAAAACATCCAGAAACTCAGAAAATTTCAAGTGTGGTTATGAAATCAGAAAATTAAAAAATTAACTTAACTAATTAACTAAAGTAATATAAAAAATACGAGAATTTTAAAAAATCATAACTTAAAAGTATACAAATTAAAAATTCATAAAATTCATTTGAAAACTCTGAACAATATTAAATTGAAAAACTTCTGGTTAAAAAAATTCGGCAACTTGAAAAAATTAAATTTAGAAATTGGAAACTCAAAGAATTTTGAAAAATTGAAAATTGATAACTGAAATCTATATACATAAAAATGGAGTGATGTCTGTCTGTCTGTCTGATTCTTATAGACTCGGAAACTACTGAACCGATCGACATGAAAATTGGTATGTAGGGGTTTTTGGGGCCGGGGAAGGTTTTCGTGATATTTTGAGACCCCTCCCCCCTCTCTAAGGGGGGGTTGCCATACAAATGAAACACAAATTTCTGCATTACTCGGAAATTAACCAAGCAAACGAAACCAAAGTTGGCATGTGAAAGTTTTAGGGTGCAATAAATGTTTCTATGATGGTTAGACAGTCCTTCCCCCACTCAAAGGGGGGGCTGCCATACAAATGAAACACAAATTTCTGCATTACCCGAGAATTAATCAAGCAAATCAAACCAAATTAGGCATATGGAAACTTTAGGGTACAATGAATGTTTCTATGGTGGTTAGATACCCCTCCCCCCTCTCTTAGGGGTGGCTGCCATACAAATAAAACACAAATTTCTGCATTACTCGAGAATTAATCAAGTAAATGGGCGGGACGAAGTTTGCCGGGTTAGCTAGTATATATATATATATATATTCAATAATTCCGGAATTTTCGAAATTATGAAAATCTAAGAGATTGTAGAATGTTCGTAAAGTTTAAATTGAAAATGGAGATAACTGAAAATTCGAAAGTTTCAAAGTTCAATAATTTAAAAAACACAATTCTGAAAAACTTAACAAAATTTAGAACGTTTTCGAAACACTAAATAATACTGAAAGTCTAGAAAATTCAAAATTTTCAAAATTCAGGACATTGATATTTCAGAAGTTTTTAAATTTCTTAATTTTTTCATCTTTTCATAATTTGAATTTTTAAAATCAGCTAAATTTAATGTTTTTAATGTTTTGAATTAAAAACATTAAATTTAGCTGATTTTCAAAATTCTAATTATGAAAAGATGAGAAAATTCAAGTCGCCATCAGCAGTAATATCTCCGATTACGGTGGAACGTTGTGGGTGTAAAGACATTGGTCATTTAATCAACTTTGCATACTTGAGATATCCGAAGAAGCGTAAGGCTTCTTTTTGAAAAGAACCAAAGTTATATTCTTTTTTTTACGAAAACTTATAACTCAAAAACAATAGAATTTTAGTCAAAGAATGGAATGTAAGAAATTGTTTAAATTTTCATAAAAAACCAAACACTAAAAACAAAATATTTTTTGAAAATTGAAATTCATTTTTCTCAGACGTATATTTTTAAATTCTCAAAAAAAAATTATGAATAGCTCTTACAATTTCCAACATCACATCCATACATCGAAAGATGGACACTTTTACAGGAAAAAAGTTTTTCAGACGACAAATTTTCATGTTTTTTTGAAAAAATTACAACTGATCCTAATTTTATTTAAGGTCAAGAAAGCGATTAAGTGTATTCGAGAAACTCTCAGATCATAGATCTTGAAGTGTTGCTAAATAGATTAAACTTTGCAGAATATGTAATTTCAAATGTCTGAAAAGTCAAAAAAATATTTCGAAAATTACAAAAAAAACAAAAAAAAAAGAAATTTGAAATTTGAAAACTAGTTTAATTTAGAAAATCACACTTAAACATTTGAAAAATTTAGAAAAATTAAAATTCTTAAATTTTTCCGAATTTTATTTATTTTATATTATTTTATTTATATACTAGCTAACCCGGCAAACTTCGTCCCGCCCAATCGCAGAACTATTCATTGATTGATCCTCTAATCTACCCTTTAAAATTACCTTTTACTGTAACATTCCTAGTACTTCTAGCAAAACTCGACATTATAATATCAGATTATTTCCAGACACAATTCTCGTTCAAGATATTTCAACCACTTGCAAATAACATGTTTCTTCGTTACGTTACATGCTAAATTTGGTTTTATTTGCTTGATTAATTCTCGAGTAATGCAGAAATTTGTGTTTCATTTGTATGGCAGCCCCCCCTTTGAGTGGGGGAAGGACTGTCTAACCATCATAGAAACATTTATTGCACCCTAAAACTTTCACATGCCAACTTTGGTTTCGTTTGATTGATTAATTTCCGAGTAATGCAAAAAATTGTGTTTCATTTGTATGGCAGCCCCCTCTAAGAGAGGGGGAAGGAGTATCTTATCACCATAGAAACATTTATTGCATCCTAAAACCTCCACATGCCAAATTTGGTTTCATTTGCTTGATTAATTCTCGAGTAATGTAGAAATTTGTGTTTCATTTGTATGGCAGCCCCCTCTAAGAGAGGGGGAAGGAGTATCTTATCACCATAGAAACATTTATTGCATCCTAAAACTTTCACATGCCAACTTTGGTTTCGTTTTCTTGGTTAATTTCCGAGTAATGCAGAAATTTGTGTTTCATTTGTATGGCAGCCCCCCCTTAGAGAGGGGGGAGGGGTCTCAAAATATCACGAAAATCTTCCCCGGTTCCAAAAACCCCTACATACCAATTTTCATGTCGATCGGTTCAGTAGTTTCCGAGTCTATAAGTATCAGACAGACAGACAGACATCACTCCATTTTTATATATATATAGATATTAAATCAGAAAATTTATACATTTTAAAAAATTCTAAATTTGCTGATTTTTTTTTAAAAAGGTCAACAAATATATTATTCTAATTACATTGTCCGTCGAATGAACACTGCATTTGCTATTTCCATTCCATAAATAAGAATTATAATTTCAACTTTCTTGGTTTTGCACCATTACCAAAAGACGTAGTCCTACGTCTAAAAATTGGTTATGATTTCTTAGGTTTTACACATACAAATTTGTTTAAAATAAAATAACACCAGATGGGCCAACCAAAAAAACCAAAGACCATCTTACCGATTGATTCCATCCGTGGGGATTCAGTACCTTGTCACGTTTGATGCAGCCAAGCAGATTAGTTTTCAAATCTGAAATTATGATCATGCTATTGTGGAGGTTTGATCATAGAAATGCAATGCATATCATACCAGGATCCTCTTTAATTTTACGTCGTTTCGTACCGGTACTGGAGAGCGATTTTTGTGACAAACCGAGCAATCCGTTAATACTGTACGAGGCCGATGCAACGTTGTCCGACGTGTGGGATGTCTTCATCAAGCTTTCCGAATCGGACAACGGTTGATTCATACACTCCTGAGCCTGCGATTGGGATTGCGATGGTTGTGCTGATTGTTGCTGCTGTTGTTGCTGTTGTTGCTGTTGCTGTGATTGACCCTGGCCACGGGATATGATTCTTGGGCTACTGTCCATACTGGTGTCCATGCGTGAGCTGTACTTGGCCTTCTCGGCCGCCTTGTTGCGAACAATTCTAGGAAAGGGGGAGGCAAAGCGTGCGTTGAAGGTCTAGAAATCATCGCAAATGAAATGCCAGCGAACCTGTTGATCGACGAAACGCTGGGAACGTTGTCGTGAACGCAAATGCCGTCCGCCAGCAGTTTGTCGCGAATTTCCCACGCAAACATGGTCGGATTCTGCAGCTTGTAGGCGGCGATGGCGTCCACCACAGGTGGGGTAGCCACCTTTGGCTTCGAGCCCCCGATGACGCCCGCCTTGAAGCTACCCGTTTCGTAGTATCGGGACAGAATCTTCGATACACAACCATGGCTGACACGCAGCTGGCGCGAGATGTCGCACGGACGGATGCCATTGTGGGCTAGCTCTACGATGCGCTGCCTCACGAGATCCGGTAGCGGGCGTCCGTTTACAAACACACCCCCGAGCTGGTTGACTCCACCGTGACCTGCATGGTGTTGATTCAGTGTCAAAACATCAAATCAATGCGAAACGAAAGAGAAAACACACATCGATCGGTGGCAGCGGGGAAGAGAGAGATGGATTAGTAAAGTTTGGCAAACGACTCGCGAGAGGATGGCTGAAATATTTAACCCAAATGTTGAAATCATATAAATGCAAGCGAACATATAAGAACCTTAAAATCATTAGTATAATAATAAAATAACGGTTATCATATGAAGTCACTTAAGATTAGGAGGAAGAAAAGAAAACATAAAACATATGTGGCGAATAAATTCGGCGGCTAAAAAAAGGTCAAAAAATTAGTAAAATGAAACACACATACAAAGTGCAATAGACGAGATGTTTCATTTACAAAAGCATAAATTGAATATGACGGAAGTCAGGTTGGAATAATCAGGCAAAGAAAAAAAACTGAATGTGAATAATAATAAATAAACATCAGACGCACACATACATACATACGCGCGCGTATCAACAAAAATAAGGAATTGTGTGGAACAAAAGGGGGATTTAAACCCGGTGGACCTTCGGGTTGTCACCGGCCCACAGGTTCAGCACTTTGCGTTTCAGAGCTGTGCATAAATACACGACCCAAAAATACGTTATGTGAAAAAAGGAGCATGAGAGAAACGGAAAACGTTTTTTTTTTGGTCTTCTGTTCCATGGTTTTTTTTTTTGAGCTGATGATCATCATTGCCGCCTCGAACGAAGGAGAAGCTCAACAGTGTGGCATTTTAATAAAGCACATCAACAACCGCTCCTTCCTCTCCGGCGGACAATTTAATACACATTGCAGAAAAAGAAGACGAGGCGAAGCAAAAAACAATCGAGGAAGGTAAAAAACGGCAATAACCTCACTTCGGCCAGAGCCTGGCTTATGTTGTGTCTCTTACTCCGTCTTGCGTAGCAACAGGGGCTCGGGGCCTACTCAACACACATGACAATGTGTGCGCATGTGTGTGCGTGTGTGTGCGCGTTGAGAGATTGTCATAATAGATAGGAATCGCAAAGGTCTGCCCGAAAAACCGCCAAACGCAACGGTAGCAGTAGGCGGTGAGTCAGTGTGAATGAGTGAATGGATCAGGTGTGTGTGTTGACTTTTTGGCATCCCTAAGTAGGCTCATTATGCGCGCTTTCCGTGGAGCGCTTGTTCGCGGGGATTTTAATGACTTGCGATGATAGCATCTCGATGAGCTATGGAAGCTCGGTGTGCGGGGGTGCGTACGTGTGTATGGGGAGTATCCGTAATATGGGCGGCGAATGAAATTAATTCACGTCCAAGAAAATGGGTAACGATCAGCGGTAGGCTTCGCGCCGTTGAAACTTCAACAGCGCATTTGCGCAACCAAATTGACGCGCCGATGGTCAAAGCCAGCTTTGTTTTGATTGAAGTGTTTGATTTTACGAGCCATGCATCTAGCCGTAGGCTGGGCATTTGTCATATGGAAATGTCGATCGCATGTGTTGCTGAGTTTATCGAACGTGTTGCAAAGACCGGTGAAAATGGTAGTTAATTTACGGATTCAGGGTCGAATCAAATAATCACATATGAACTGGGGCTGGGCGATCTTGGATCGATATTTAGAAGATCGATCTTTTCCATTCCGATTTCCGATTTTTTGGATCGATTCTTTATACTCGAAAGAATCGGGAAAATCGATCATTTTGCAGGTTTTAATGTACATCGATTTGATTCTCACACAAGACCACATCCCAAATTCTATAAACAGAACGTCAAGTCATTAAGCTTGCTGACGAGGTCTATCTGATTCTTCGGTGATTTACTTCCGTGCAAGTGCAGTACAGGATCACAACTAGCGGCCGCTACTGAGTACTACAACCAGAGGCTCATCTGATCACAGAACTGGATGGTGACTACAGTTCCAGTCGAAACGTTGTTTTAAAGAACTGGCGCTTAAATCAAGATTTGTATTTCAATAACAAAAATGAAAAATAAATAAACTGAAATTTGTAAAAAAAAGCTTTCAACTTTCCAAAGATCGATTCTCTGGTAGCGATTTAACCAGTGAATTGATTCCTCTGTTGTTTTGAGAATCGATTCGATCTTTTATAAATTTCGCCCAATCCTAGTCATAAATCTAGGAGAAGCAGTTGTGTAAGTTCGGTCATTACAAAACAAGCGGTCACAAGTTATATTTACACCATCAAATTCACTAGGGTGACAGTGAAAAATTGTGACGAAATTAGATGATGACATCAGTTTCTGCCGAAAATTTATTTTCTAGTGCTACAACCAAGAATCGGTTTCGAATAAATCCCAGACGTATGATACGGATGGATTCTATGGAATTTGCTAGTTGTTCAATCTCTAATAATAATTTTCAATTTTAATGAACATATACCCAAAAACATGTTAGACCTGAGACTAGGTCGTAAACTATATGAGGGGCTTAGAATGCAAGGGGTGTAAGTGACTTGATCGATTTCTCTCCATCGACTTTCTCTTTTGATCATAACTTAACTGCAAACACATTCCCAGTTTATTTGACAATGTGGACGATAGGTCAAAACCTCAATTATCGGATTCTGTAGCAAAAACAAATTGGAACGTTTTTGTGTGCTGAGTTATTCACGAAAGAAAAAGTTGATGAAGAGAATTCGATCAAGTCACTTACACCCCTTGCATTCTAAGCCCCTCATATATGACAACGCTAGGATGCCGATTACTGTATATTTAATACCGATTAGGACGGTTCTATGCTAAAAAAATTAAATAATTTTGTTTTTGTATTTTTTTTTATTGAATTTGACTTGAAAAAAATACATATCAAAATACATATGGTCGGTGGAGTAATTTGGCGAATAGTAAAGATCATTGCAATTGGTCTATAAGAATTATAGCCAGAGGCAGACCTACGCGGGTTCACAATGATTTTTAACTTAACGCCACTCACGCGGAACAACGTCCTGCACAAGAAAAGTATTAAACAATGTCAACAAACGTTTCATCGCGTTAGTATGTATGTTCTCACAATAAAGATCGTACTCGAAAAAAAAAAATGCAACACTATTCTGTGTTTAACTTTTTATTGCGTGGGTAAAAATTGATGAAATTTTGGGTAAACTGGTTTAGAGTGTAATATGTAATATTCATTCACATTTGACGAATTTCATGCCAACTCGACTGGCCGTTGGCAGCACCATCTCAGATAGCAGTGAAACGTTGTGGGTGTAAAGACATGGGCCTTTAAGCAACTTCGTATACTTGAAATATTCAAAAAAGAATTAGACTACTTTTTGAAAAAGGCTAACATATTTTTCTTGATTTTTTATAAAAAATTATAACTCAAAAACTACAAAATTGTGGTCAAAGGATGAAATGTAGGAAAATGTTTCATAAATTTTGTGTAAGATTTTTTTTTTGAAATTTTAAGTTTTTTTTCAACTTTTTTTAAAGAAATCCTCATTTACAGGCAGACCTGTTTTCGTGCGGTCCCTTTTTGGGTGATTTCTCGTTTGTGCTACTCTTTTTGTGCGATTTTATTATGACATCGGGTCTTGAATCACACAAACTAATCGCACAAATAATAAAATCGCACCTAAACAGTCACACAAATGGAAAAATCGTACAAAAAGCAACCGCACAAAACCAGGTTTTCCTGTAAAAACTATAAGATCTACAAAATGTTAATTAAGGTATAAAATGTAGGAAATTGTTTAGGTTTTCATTGAAGAATATCAAAAAAATTTTTGAAAAAAAAATCATTGAAAAAAAATACAATGTTTTGAAAAATGAAATTCATTTTTCTCGAAAACACGTGTTTTTTAAAATTCTGCCAAACAATTCACCTAAACATTAGAAGATGAGCACTACTACTGGTAAAAAGTTTTTCTGACAACAATTTTTTCATGTTTCCTTCGAAAAATTACTAATCATGTTTAACTAGTAACATTGTTATGTATAAATTATCGTGATTTATATGCGCTGCTATCTTTTTTATATTTAGAAGCATGTCGAGAACATGTCAAACGCCAGAATTTACACAGAAAATTGTAACGAGTAAAACGTTATTCTTTCAAGCGTCTCCATACAAAAATGCCATATATTCCAGAAACTATAAAACAAAGAGTATTGTAATTTTTTCAAAGTAAACATGAAAAAGTTGTTGTTAGAAAAAAATGTTCCCTGTAAAAGTGCCCATCTTCCGATGTATGGACGACTTGTTATAAATTGTAAGGGCTATTCATATAATTATTTTTAAGAAAAATGTTTTAATTTTTAAATTTTTTTTAGTATTGTTTTTTTATTTTTTTTGGATTATTTGATGAAAATTTAAACAACTTCCTACATTTCATCTTTTGATCGAAATTTCGTAGGTATCCTAGTTTTTGAGTTATCAATTTTTGTAGGAAATTGAGGAATTTTTTTTGGTCCTTTTAAAAAAATAGTCTAATTTTTTTTTGAAGATTTCTAGTATGCAAAGTAGCTTAAATGGACAATGTCTTTACACCCACAACGTTTCACTGTTATCTGAGATGGTGCTGCCAACTCCTAAGACGAGTTGGCATGAAATTTGTCATGTGCAAAGTTTTGTCACAATCTGTCAAGTGGTTATCGAGATGACTTCCAAGCAACTAGTGCTTCCTCAAAATACGGGCGCGGCCGTGGAAAATCCAGGTGGATCGTGAAACAGTTGGGAATCGACCAGTCGATCGTGTCCCGTCTGGTAAAATCGATCAAGAAGACCCAGCTGCGAGCTGGCAGCAGAAGAAAGCCGTAGAAGCTCTTCCTTCTGGTTCGTCCAACAGACTATAACGCGGGTTGGACTTCATGTCTTCAAGGTGAGGAAAGTACCTAACCGAATCGATAAACAGAATACAGTGGCCAAAACTCCGCGCCAAGAAACTGTACCGCGAGTGGTTGTTGCATCCGAAACGCATCGTAATGGACGGCGAGACGGGCTCGAACCAGATCCCCGGCCTGGAATTTTCCGTCGGCAAGTCTCGCCTGGGTATTCTGGAGAAGTTCCGGAAGAAGAAGGTCTACAAATTTGCCAAGAAGTACTTGGTGTGGCCGTCGATCTGTGGGTGTAGCAAATTCATCAAGCCGTACATAACGACCGGCACTATCAACGGCCAAATATATAAAGAAGAATTAACGCTCAATAGAAAAATTGTGGGCGATTATGAAGGGCGAGCTCCGAAAAACAGGAAAGGTCTTCAAAAACGACCAGGATTTGAAGAAGAGTAGGATGAAAGGGTTTAAAAAAGAAGACGCAAGTGTTGCATAATATTTGATGGGTAGCGTAAAGTACAAGGTGCGGACATTTAGCCTAGGAGGGAAGGTTGAATGGACCAACTTCACAAAAACATAAATAATATGTGTTTATTCATTCCCTGAGAGTTTTAAAAATATTTCACTTAAGGTTGTGTCCCATTCACCCGACAAATCAAATTGTGATTTTTTTTCGAATCTCTTGTTGATAAATAGGATTGAATCAAAATAACATGAAAAATCAACAAAAATACGAAATGAAATAATAAATTGTAATGAGGAAATTTGAAAATGATTTTGAAGACTTCGCGGTGTCATTTTTAAAAATTAGTATAGGCACAATTGACTGCCGTCTTCTTTCCTTTTCGTGTTGATTAAGGCCCTGAGATCATTCAAAAATGAGCATGGGTCATGGATTATTTCGAAAATTAAGCAGGTAATTTTAACATTAAAATATAAGCATAAATGCCAGGACAATCACGTATTTACTACCGCAATGCAATGTTTATCAGGATTTTGTTATTTCGTGATGAAATTTATTGTGAGGTCAAACGTAATGGGGGCGAGGTCCCCATTTAACGAGGATAAGGAACCGAGGCGGCACCAAGCCGCCGAGGTGACGCAATCCGAATCGGCCGCCGACCCGCCGTCGGAAGCGGCAACCTCTCGCAGGCAAACCTGTGTTCCACCGATTGCCCGGTTTGTTTGAAACATAGGAGACGATCCTTTAGTTAGGTCGTACGGCATACGTTTACCTGGTGCATTACGGTCGGCGGCCAACTCGGATTGCATCACCTTGTCGGCTTGAGGCCGCCTCGGTTCCTCATCCTTGTTAGATGGGTACTTCTCCTCCATTATAGTGATCTCAGAATAAATTTTATTACGAAACAATAAATGTATATAAATAAAAATGTAAGGCAAAATCTGTTGGTAAGCGGAAAACCCGAATAAGGGATGGTCCGATTTTAAACTTCTTTATTTTGTTGTATTCGTCTCTTCCCGTAGATCAATATAGTGGAGAGAAAAATCCAAAAAAATTCGGAAAATCCTGAAGGAAGGTCGGAAAATTCGGAAAATTGAATTTCCACATGTTCGAAAATTACATCATAATAAGCGTTGTTAGTCCATTCGATGTTTGCGCAATCGAAATTGATCTTTGTTCGTAAGTGGAAATGGATTTTCAGGCGATATAACGCATTTCCATATCTTATATCTATATAAATAAAAATGAACCCGAAGAAGGGATGGTCCGATTTTAGCCTTCTGTATTTTGTTGTATTCGTCTGTCCCCGTAGATCAATATAGTGAAGAAAAAAATCGAAAAAAATTCGGAAAATCCTGAAGGAAGGTCGCAAAATTCGGAAAATTGAATTCCCACATGTTCGAAAATTACATCATAATAAGCGTTGTTAGTCCATTCGATATTTGCCCTATCGAAATTGATCTTTGTTCGTTAGTACAAATATATTTTCAGGCGAAACAACCTATTTCCATATCTTATATCTATAAATAAAAATGAAAGGCCAAATGTGTTGGGATCAATATAGCGAAGAGAAAAATCGGAAAATTCGGAAAATTGAATTCCCACATGTTCTACAATTAGCTAAGCGTTGTTAGTCCATTTGATGTTGGTGCTAATGAAATTGATTTTTGTTCGAAAGTGGAAAAGAATTTTCAGACTGAATAACGCATTCCTATATATTTTATCTATATAAACAAAAATGGAACGCCAAATGTGTTGGTGTGCCCTAAACCCGAGGAAGGAAAGGTCCGATTTGAGCTGTCTTTATTTTGTAATATTCTCTGTATCAAACATGTATTCTATGCAACGGAGAAACATGTTATTTCCAAAGGCTTGAAGAATCTTGAACGAGAATTGTGTCTGAAAATAATTTTATATTATAAGGACGAATTTTTGTAGAAGTACTAGACAATTTATAGTAAAAGCAAATTGTAAAGGGTCAAAGAGTAATCAATCAATGAAGAGTTCAGTGATTGGACTCACTAACGTTCACTTAGTAAAAAAAACGTGGATGTTTGAAAGTATTCAAATCAAAAAATCTATTTTGAGTGGGACGAAGTTCGTCGGGTCAGCTAGTCAGAAATAAATATACAAATACTTCCTAATAATAAAATTTGCGTATTATTCGAATATATCCTTCTTTTGAGTAAGTCTAGCATTTAGGAAGACGTTACATTCGGATAAATGTTCCATTCGGAAAACTGTCACATTCGGGTAATTGTTGCATTCGGGAAAGTGTCAATTCGGGTAGATGTTACATTCTGGTAGCTGTCGCATTCGGGTATTTGTTACATTCGGGTGACTGTCTTTCGGGTGAGTGGGTTTCGGGTAAATGAGACACAATCCCTACTTAAAATGATTTTTTGGTGATCATTTTTGTCTGTTGAATTTTTTTCCAGTGCAGTCTTTATATTGTAAAAGATTGTTGCGTATTCTGGAAGCGAGTCGAGTCGAAACGGCGACAAATGGCAATGCAATCGATGTTTAATCATAACTTCGGGTATTATCAAACATATCCCTTCCAAATTAAAAGGAACAAACACTTCGACTGTGTGAATAATGTCCCGCGATCGCTGAACATTTTAGTCTACCACATGAAGTAGTTCAAGCGATAATTGAAGACAAACGAATATACGAATGTATCGGTATTTTCATCAATCGAGTGAACGTAACGAGGGATATTCGTTCGATTCAAATCTCTTAAAATTCAATTTTAATTATAGCACCTCAAAAGAGCTTATTTACTGACTACAGGGGGAATATAGGACCGGTTGTTCTAGCTTCACAATAAAGCCTATTTTGAATAATTGCTTTAATATTTGGGAAACAAGTTCAATAAAAAATGGGTGGGTTATATCTATGATACAACCGCAAGGTTGACGTGGGACTACCTTAGGTTAGCAATCATTTGTTTCAATTCTTGATTGAATGAAACAGTTTCCAAATTCAATTGAATTCAATGCTTTGTGAGTAAAAAGATTGTATATTGCCATGTAAGGTCAATCATGCATTGTGATAGATTATGTTCTTCGTTACAAGTAAATTTAATGTCATACCTTTTACGTTTGGTATGATGCCTAGGACAAAATATATGTACGGAAGAACTATCAAACGATTATTTTATTTTACATTTCCCTCTAAATTTTACATCTCTCAAGTGTACGTACTTCTCAAATCGCGAATTTGCTTGAACCTGGAAAGTTCATTCGCTTCTAGTGTCTGCACGATTTTCCCAGGTTCCTAAGTTTAGAAGGTCGTGTTAGGACAGATATATTCCAGTCTGCAGAAGGCAAGCGAGGACAAAAGTACTCGCAGTTTGCATTTATTTGCAGAGCCGATTTTCCCAGAAACATTGGTTTTGAAGTCTGTGTTAGGGAAACACATTTCAATCGGAACAGAAATACCCCCGACTTGTATGAATTCGCAATGCCGATTTCCCCACGCTCCATGGATTTGAAGTCTGTGTTAGGGAAACACATTTCAGTCGGAACAAAAATACCTCCGACTTGCATGAATTTGAAATGCCGATTTCCTCCAGAACACATTTCGGTGGGAACAAAAGCTCCCCCTACTTTCATGTGTTTGCAATGCCGATTTCTCCATCGCTGCTTGGGTTTGAAGTCTGTGTTAGGGAACATTTTTCGTTGAGAACAAAAGTCCCCCTACTTTCATGTATTTGCAATGCCGATTCCCCCAAGGCTGCTTGGTTTAGATGGCTGTGTTAGGGAAATCGTAAATCGAGCCAATCAAAACGAGGCAGTTAGGGCGTTTAGATACCGCCTAATATTTTACAGTTATTCAATTGTTTATCTAATGAAAAATAACATTTTGTTAGTTGCGATAGATGCGTAGAAATATTCCCTATCAACTGATGCTAACATCTTTCCGATCCAGTGAGATATGTTCGAGTTATAGGCATTCGAAATCTTGCATTTTTTCCTGCATGTTCTGTGTTCAGGTTTTCATTTTACCCTCCATATATTCCGGTTAGACGTAGTCCCACGTCAAAAAATCGTACCTACAAGCTTCCGTCGCAGTACGAACATTTTTTTTATAATTGTCCAAACACATTAAGCTAACTTTATGTTTCCACAATGCACACACATCGGAGGTGAAAGAACTCCGGAAGTGAGCCCAAGAACCCAGCCCATGAAAGCGAATGCGGCGCTGCCGTGTAATGGCCGTTCCCCGGCCGTTTCCCCCCATCATATTTATGAACCCTCCGTGCCTTACCGCCGCGTTGTGCCGCCGGAGAAACAGAAGCAACAGCAGCAGCAGCAGCGGCAGAAAAAAGAATATACACGGGGGAGAAATCAATGAGACGACGTTGCGCTGGCTGCCATCAGCAGTAAGCGCCACAGAGTGCTCTGCTCGCTGAGACATACCAGGAAAGCGAAAAATTGTATGTATGATCACACGGAAAAAAATCACTTCTCCAACTACAATGGAGAAGAAGGTGAAGCGACAAAAACACACGAAGCAACTAGCTAGCTAGCTAGCTGTTTGCTACCGCACACAGAGCGCTCTCCAGTGGTGGATTGCGCAGACCTTGAACTTGTGGCTGACCTGTTGATTCATCCACACCGTGGGGGCCTCATAAAATCACGATCACCTTTCCTGCGCGAGCGCACGGAAGGATTACACCTTTTTTTTTTCGAATTCTAGAGTAACATTTACACCACAAAAGCCTCGTACAGACAGGGGAGTCATTCGACTCGACACAGTTGTTAGCAATATTTAGACCGAAATGTAACATTTACTAAACCTTTTCAGCACCGTCTGCGGGTACACACAACAACGGCTACTACCGAACAGCCATATGCAAAATAGACCACCACCGAACGGAAATGGCTTCCTGGGGTTTCGTGGATCCTCTCCAGTGCGATCTCAGCTGATCTCCGCCCACTGTATTTCCTGCTTCGGTGTGAAATGCCTGCGCTGTTTTTCACATCTCACAACCTCGCGTTCGATCCTCGAGATGATCACACAAAATATATGTTGTTCGATGATCCGCACCACCGAAAAAAAACACACAAATCGATCATATAGGTAAGCCACACGAATTATTGTGGTGCCACAAGCGGAGCACAAGTACCGAAAACGCAGCAAGCGGAACGAGTGAAGCGAACGCGACTGCGAACGACGAACTGCACGAGAGAGCTCCAAAGGCACGCCACGGACTGCCGTGAGCCCTGCGCTAAGATGGCGCTCCCTACCTGAAATGCGCACGGTAAGACCGAACAACTCGCGAGGGTGAGCGCCACACCTATACAACAACAATGTACGGCTCACCCGCGCGGGTCCGCGTTTGTATTCGTAGCAGACTTAACGGTAACAACATCAACCCATCACATCCATCCGTCCGTTCGAGCTGCGAGAGCTGCGACTTGCGAGGGAGAGAGCAAACTAAACATAAGGCAACAACTGAAACATAAAAATTAGCGGGGGAAAGCATTGCATTTATGATGACCGCCGCCGAATCCAGGATGTGTGTGGGTCATAAAAGTCCGTTGGTGAAAAGAGCGCGCGCGCTCGGCGCGCGGATCCTCGTTCTAAGCTGATCGAGCCGAGGGAAGGAACAAGTGGCGCTTTCGTCGCATACACACATCCCAATGCATTGCACTGGCTGGCTGGGCTGGCTGGTTGGCGTGTTAATATTCGTTGTCATTGAGACCTGTTGAACCCTCGGTATTTAATTCCCCGTTTCCCATTCCACCACATGCTGCTGCGGCGAAGTGGCGGCTATACGTACAGGTGTAGTACTCCAGGATGTTCTGCTTACAATTGAACGAATTGTAATGCATCGTCTGCAGCTGGAAGTGAATAGAAGGGGGAAAAAGTGTGCTCGTTCTAGAGATAAAAGAAGGGAGGAATAGGAAAAGAATAGAACCTCATCACGCGCTCGAAATCGGATATTCCTCGTGTCGTTGACTCAGGTGGCGCGGGATCAGTTGATGGTCGTAAATCATATTCTACTCGGGCAGCATAGGCACTGTTTGTTTCAACAGGTAACAATAACGAGATTATCCTCTTGCGTTGGAATGACGTGCTTTGGACGTCAAAATGCTTCTGAAGTAGAAATGAATCTACCAAATTTAGTGTTTATTATACAATATGTACGTAACTCTCAGCGCAAAAAAAAAACTAAAATACAAATGAATAGCAGGCCTAGGCCAGAGAAATTGAATATGATATCGAATCAAAAATGTACTCTTCAAGAACTATCCTTCAGCTGCCCGTACACGATCATCAATAACGACATTACCATTACAGTAATGTTGTGCGAAGATCCAACGTCATTCCAACTTTACACGATCATTTTTAACCCTCCTGTACTCGCGTGCAAAATCATAACTCGTATACTCGCGCACGGTGTTACAGACGAAAGTTGAGCTTCTCTGTAATATTGTGTATTGTTTGTGTATTTTTTAGGCTTCATTGGCATTTATTTGAAGAGGAGGGTGTTATTTAATGAAAAAACTCCAGAAAATATGTTTTCTCCGTTTGCATTCAGTTTGAATTGTCATCTGATTCAGCCTCCTCAAAACAGAGTATTTTTTGATACTCCAACACAAATAACGAAATTCGACTTTTTTCCTGTTATTAGTTGAAAGAAAGCAACTGAATATAATTCATGAAAGTATAAAGAGCTATAAAACAACATAAAAACGTACTAATCGATTGTGGTTTCATTGGTATGAGAATCAGAACATATCATAAATGCATGCTCGAAACAAACATATTTATTACTTTTCATGCAGTTGTAGCGTGTTTTTCGGATCTGTTATCGGAGAGAAGAATGTATAACGACCTTCTAGTTAAATTACAAGAGGATAAAGGTTCTGGAATATAAAGATAGCATATTTCCAATATTCTTCGTCTCTGTATTCTTGATAAACTAAGAATTAACGCCCTTTTTTATATGACGACGAATGACGAAGCTAGAGAGAATCGCAAAGTCGTAGTGTTGATATTTTCTGAGAAATGAACGAATTATTGATTTCTCGGTCTTTCAGACCTATGCGCGAGTATAGGAGTGTTAATGATCTAGTGATTGAAACAAAAATATTTCTATCCTCATTCTTGAAAGCATTGCCCGATGCTTGCCACAACTTTTTTCCATGTTTCCAGCAACGTTCGGATTCCTTGTCTGAGGAACCTCTGTTTTTTCGAAACAATTCAGGAATCTACTCGATTTTTATTTCCAAAGTTCGCAAACGAGACGAATCGCTTAGCTTGTTGCATTATGCCTAATGATTCGGCTCGTTCTTATTGTATTTGATTTGAATCTTGAAATGAAAAAAATTGTCTGAAATACGGAGATCTGCTCTTCTGTAACGTTGAAATCATTCACGGCATGTCCTTTCACTAATAGCGGTCACGCCACGGTATCCTTTAATCATTCGATGCGCTTAAGCCGCAGATTGTTTCGAGTTGAAAATTGGTAAAAATGTCTCAATTCCTTTGCACAAAAAACAGTTGATTGCGATAGAAGCTTTCAGTCGTAATGACAATGAAATTTTTATCAGTACATAACCATAGATTGAGGTGTTTTTGATGCTACATCTTTGACTAAAAACTACTAACGGTTGTTCAAAAAAAAATGAGAATTTCTTCAGTGATATAGTAAAAAAATTAAAAAAAATATTTCAAGCAATTCATTATTTTTTTCTTATTACAAACATAACGATTGTTCTTCAAAAAAAAGTCAGTGAATGTTGGCAACGAGGCACAACTTGGTGGAGATGTTCTCACAAGAGCGTTGGACGGCACTAACATCTATCTTCCGGATGCAATTCCGGATCCTCGTGGTTGCTGCTTGGTGTCCGTGGCCCGCCAATTATTCTCGTACGCCAGGGCACTGAGGGAGCCGAAAAAAATCCTCGATCATACGGCACTGGGGCAAGTTGGTCGGGTTCCGTTCCTTGGGTACGTACGGTATCTGTCTTGGGTACGTACTGTATGTCCGATCATTGCCGGAAATGTGAGACTTTGACAGCGGAAAATAACTCTCGTCGTCCAGTACGAACGACGTCCCCGCGGAGTGCTGGTTATTTCGACGCCATCTTTGATCGAACTGACAGCACTCGAGCGAAATGAAAACCAGCAACACGAGAGCAATTCTCTTGGTGAGAAAAAATTTTCGCTCTTTACTTTTTTCACAGAAAGTTATTCAAATCATTCTCATTATTTTATTGAACACCCGTTAGTTATGACACTAGTTGATGAAAAAACATCAGATTGTTTTATACCATTTGTTTCGATTTGGAGTTCTGCGGAAACTCTCCTGATGGAAAAAGCATTGGCTGACTTACGAGCTGTCGAGAATAACTTTAGTCTATAATGTTTATAATCACAGTAGGCATTTGTTGTCAAGTTATCAATTCATTGCTTTACTATTCATGGCGTCATCTAAAAAAGCACTTCGCGAACAGGGTTACTATATCTACAGAATAATCTACCGATAATTTCGGAACCGATTCGAATTATCGATTTTTCGGAATTTTTGAGGCCAAGAATATGTAGTTGCAGATTACAGTTTTTTTGGGTTTCATACAGCATTTACAGATTTTTAAAATAACGTTCTATTATTCAATTTTTTTTCCACTTCATCTATTTTATTCATGCAAGGCTGGAAATATTTAGAATTCGGAATCAACAAAACAGTCGTATCTTGGGATTAGTTCAAAGAACAAAAAAAAGTTTTTTATATCAAAATGCATACAATTCATTTTGCTTTTCGGAAAAAATATTGAAAACAAAATTATTCCGTTACAGTTTTGATGAATTTCCATACTTTTCTTCGGGTATCCTTTTTCAAAGTTTGGGCTCTCTTCTATTCAACCTCAGCTGACAGTTTATTCCACGATCTCTTCATGTCTGCAGCATCTCGAATCACTTTGGCGCCCTTTTTCAATTATCATTTGACAATTGCCCAATATTTTTCAGTTGAGCGGGATTGTGACGAAAGCCTTGGTTTCTGCCCACAGCGACAAATCAAGAACTTCCTGGCTAATTTATCAGCGTAAACGATCTTGAATTTTGCGGAGGACATCTCCTATGACATTGGCCTCATGGAATTTCAGGCTTGCGAGCTGTCCAAAATCCCTCTTCACTTACGTTTCGTCGTCTATCAGCACGCATCCGACGTACTTCGTCGAAACCTTGTTGTACAACTTTCGATCGCGTCTTTTGGCCACCATATTCTGATTCCGTTTGGTCCTGTTTGATTGCTTGCTGACACGTAAATTACGATAACCTTCTCGCACACGGATTCTCAGGATCGTACTTTAGTTAAAGTTCTATTTTTTGGCGATGTCGTAGTCCGAGAGTCCCGGGTTTGCCTTCATTGAGGGGCTCGCGGCAAAATAGAATCAGCTGCATTTTTTAAAACTTCGAGTAAATCGCAAAAAACCGTCTCCTTTTTGCACCACAACGTTGAAGGAGGCAACTGAAAAGCATCACGTAGCTCCACTAGTAGTGCAAACAGATTTTCCTCTACGCCATTCGATTCGGGCCGTTTGTGATCAACGTGCTGTGCGACGTGTCGAACTTCTTGGCCAGTTTGCTGACGCCAATCTTGTTCTTGGCGGCAGCTTTCAATTTTGTTCGCTTGGCGGCCCTCATATCGCTCCATTGTTATAAATCGTGTATCTAATGCAGTGTTTGGATTTCGATCAAAATCAAATGATACACAATGTGTCATGCAAGTAAACTCTCACGAACATATAACCAAATATGAGAGGATCATTCAGATACTTGTATGAAGTGTCAGCAATCACTTTTGTAACATTTAGTGATTAAACTAAGAGAGGAACGAAGACTGTTGTTTGCATATTCGAGTTGTATCAAACATGGCACACTATTTTCGAAGCCTGCATACAAGTTTGAACCGCATATATCGTCTCATTTTACTATAGCGAAACCCACTGCACAGACAAGTGTAAAGCAATAAATGATACAAGAAAAATTACGTCATCATTACGTCACCATTTGCGGAGAGCAGCGAATGGGAAAAGAGATAAAACGCGAGAGTTTTTGCTTCTCACTGGAGCGGTATTGCTAGTAAAACTATTCGGTCTATATGAATATACACATTTCAAGGGATAGCGGCGTTAAAAATGGAAAATATAATCTGACTACCCTTCCCTTAGCCTCTATCGAGCTAAATAATCATATAGTTTGCACTCTCTGAGACTTAAAAATCAGGATCTGCTACATTAGCTGAATATGAATCTTTCGCTTTGCGTTGTCCGTATGATCCTGCTGTTTCATGATGCATGGAGAGGTCGGTATGCATATGTTAGAGGCAAAGAAGAAAATAAGCTGAAAGCGTATATGATAGCTTTGCTTGCATACTGGTGTGCAATGAAGTGCGAGCCGATGCAGAGTTGTCTCGTTCTCTTTTGTGTCGTGATTTGCAGCACATAACAATAATAGAATACCGCTGGGGGAAATGTTTCCTGAAAGATCATATTTGAACGAACGAAAGCGATTTTTTCAATGAGTGGATCATTTGGCAAACACTGATCTGATGTGATCCTCCACCAAAAAGTGCCTCGGAGAAAACTTTGTTTCATGACATTCATTGTAAACAAACGAAAACACACTTAGCTCGAACAACGTCCTCAACGAGGAGAACAAAAACAAAACTCGTATACCCGCGCACCGTGTCACGGTTTGTGTCTCTTTAAAATTGGTATTGTCTATTTTTAGGCGTTATTGGTATCTATTTAACCCTTTAACGGGCCGTGAGAACTAGGCATGTTGTCAACCGAACTACAATACAACAATATGTTTACATGCCAAAATACACAAAACTTTGTTTTTAATACGCAAAACAGTTAAAAACATTAAAAAAAATTGGTGCCAACATAGTTGCCACTGCCCGGCTAGCGTAAAATGTTGGTGACGATATACGAGGACGGTCCGATGACTACTTAGCCTGACCGCCCGATGGTGTCAGTATCGCAAGAGAGATTACTTATCGTGTAGTACATTCTCGTAAACGGCTACTGTCAAAAATTTCAGCCGAATCGGACTCGTAGTTTTGTTTCGACCGTGTATGGAAGCGGGCGAGTCCGCGGATTTTAGAAAAATGGAAAACATGGAAATTCCGCTGTCGCCACGACCAAATTGATGCCCCATTCACCGTATTCTCAAGATTTGGCCCCGTGTGACTTTTTTGCCGTAGGATTACGTCTTTCGGGAACATATTGAGGTACAAATTGAAAATCTAAAATCGGGCACATCGTGAAAATTGTCCGATTTCAAACGCTTATTACTCAGTCATTTCATGATGGATTGATGAAATTTTTGCGTCAATCGATTTCGGCACTCCGTAACAATTTTTTATATTGAAGAAAATAATATATTTTATGAAACTGACTATCGAACAATTGAAAAATCTCAACCCCTATCCTAACGGAAACCTCCACTTCTGATTGGTCGAAATTGACGACACATGCAGCGGGTCCCTAACAGAGACATCAAAACCAAGCTGCCTGGGGGAAATCGGCATTGCAAATACATGAAAGTAGGAGGAGTTTTCGTTCCTGCCGAAATGTATTCCCTAACAGAGACATCTAAACCAAGGTGCCCGAGGGAAATCGACATTGCAAATATATGCAAGTCGGGGGTATTTTTATATTGCAAGTAAGGTGTGTGATACGATTAATTCCAGCAAATAAAATTATTGGAAATTTTGGAAATTAAATGTGGGTTGCTTCGTGAAATTTCATATCAATGACCGATCGTGTATTGTGAAAAATTTAGTAAGTGTAAAAATGTATATGGTAGCAGTTAAAAATGATTGATATATGAAACAATTTATTTCAATTTTCATAAACAAAAACCAAGGTATGTTCCTGCTCGAGAACGGGTCGTTTGGTTTAAGCTGTCTGTTTTGTAGTGTTAATTTTCACATTGGTGAGTTTTTTTTCTTCATTTCATCCATACATAACACAGGAGGCATCTCGTCCAAAATCACAGAGGGCGGTTTTTATCATATCTCGTTCCACTTCTGTGTCTTTTATCTGATACGCACCATCCAACGACTGTTTACCATCCTTCTGTCATAATCACTCGGTAAACTCTGGTGGAGTGAACAAACAATACCCAACAACCAAAAAATGGCCCAAATCATAGTCAAAGAGTTTAACGATGTAATAATTCAAACATCCAAAATCAACAGAAAGCCTAACGGAATCCTACGTCAACTATGCGGTCGTGTCTCGGACATAACCCTCCTTTGACTTTTTTTGTTTCCAAACTTGAAAAAGTCACTTGCCGGGCAGAAATTTGAGTCGAATGAGGAGGTCATCGCCGTCACGGAGGCCTACTTTGCAGACCTCGAGAAAACGTGTTTTTCAGATGGATTAAAGAAGTAGGAGCATCGCTGGGTCAAGTGTATCGAGCTAAAAGGAGACTATGTTGAGAAATAAATCGCCACTTTTCTAAAATTTTTGATGGTAGTCATGTTTTTTCCATAATTTAATTTTTGATGTTAATTTCAACAAGTTGTTAACACAAAAATGGCTTCAAAGTTTTTTGGCGTTTTTTTTATTTTTTAACGCTCAAAAAAATATGGCATGTTGCTAGATATCAGCACTAGTTACCACATAAGACTAATAGTGATAATTTTTTGGTCAAGAAGAGAGAAAAATAAAATCATTCGTGGCAATATAGTTGCCACAACCTGTAAAAGGGTTAAAAAAAATATATAATTGCGTGCAAAAACTCCAAAAAGTATTTTTTCTTCGACTTCAATTAGTTTTAAGCTTCCTCAAAAAATATTGATCCTCGGTCTGTGAGACCATATGCGCCAGTGAAGGAGGGTTGAACGTATCGTTCGAATGGAGCCATGTATGCATTGTAGTGGAACGTACTGTCGGCAGCTACATTGGAAGGTATTTAGAACAACTCGCAATCTCGGGATTCTCGGATGGCGATATTGCTATAAAATACAATTCAAACAGATATTCCGCCCGGAGGATTCGTCTATGGGAAGATTATCGATCTTTTCGCGCAGCAAACAACCAAACTGGATGCAAAGACGAAACTTTGTAGTTAGTATAACGAGGTGTAGAAGATGCTCATTCATGTATTGGGTGTGCAACTTAATCCATTTTTTTGCATAAAAAACACACTTATTTGAATCAGTTATTCCATGCCAAACCGATATAGTGGTTCTCAGATTTTCCTGAAAATTGGTAGTTTTATACTCGTATTTTTTACTTTTTCATTGGGATGCCCATTTTTATTATAGGGTGGTCCGAAAATATTTTTTACCAATTTTTTTTCCAAAAATGACTTTTCTCAACAATTTATAAATGGGGGTCTCCGTAGCCACAATGGTTGCGCGTTCGCTTAGTAAGCGATCGATCGTGAGTTCAAAACTCAGGGCCCTCATTGATCATCTTTGTGTTGTTACAGAATAACTACGTCCACGCAACAATCATCAGCGATGGAGATCGATCCACGGTCGAAATAAGATCGATTCATCCATACAACTGCTCTGCTCTGCAAGACACATCGGGCTGCTGTTCTATAAATAACTCAACAATGATCAATCAACTGTCTCCGCTGTCCGGTCTAACTGGATAATGGAAGAACAGATAGAAAACTCTTACGCCTAAATGGCTATTGTGTGAATGTACCATATGTAATGGTATAGAAGGAATACTGGCGAATGGCAACTGTGTGTAATGTGCTAATTATAGATATGATAATCATGTGACATGTACACGATTAAAATTCGGCTCTGTTACAGCTAAAATGCTAATGAGCCTCAAATAAATAAATGGGATAAAAAAAAACAATTTATAACATTTGATTTACTGGACCGATTCAGATGATGGATATATCAAATTAAAGCTAATTAGGTAGTATTTGTTTCTTGGATAAATTTTATACTTGCAAACTTGGCTTTTGTTTTCGTAATTATTGATTGTATTTGCTTTTTATTGTTTAAATTGCTTTGGACTAGAAGGCGCTTTATTTTTTTTTTTATAAAATCTCTAGAAAGCTGAGATTCTTTTACATAATATATTCAAAAATCAAAGATGATCAACGTATCAAATTGAAGCCAGTTTAAAGTTATTCTTCTTCTAAAAAATATCACACCTTCGAAAAAATTTGATTTAGTTTTCGAAATTATTGATCGTTTTGGTTTTTAATAGTTTACATCAAAAATCACATCTCTGCAAATTGCTAATTAGCTTTCATTTGATATGTCGACATCTGAATCGGTCCAGTAATTCAATAGTTATGATGTTTTGTAAAAGACGAAAATCTGAGAACCACTTTATCGGTTTGGTATGGAATGGATAAATAATAAAATGCATTGATACATTTTTTAAAGTATTGGTCATCGCTAGCCATT
Organism: Toxorhynchites rutilus septentrionalis; assembly: GCF_029784135.1. Classification (NCBI taxonomy): domain Eukaryota; kingdom Metazoa; phylum Arthropoda; class Insecta; order Diptera; family Culicidae; genus Toxorhynchites; species Toxorhynchites rutilus. The sequence goes on along the minus strand of NC_073744.1, from coordinate 188,747,893 downwards.
TTTCCCATCTTTCTAGCAATTTGCGGATTACGTCGCGAAAGAAGCGTTCATCCAAGAATGTACCCAGCCTATGTTTGGTATTCAAAAATAAAGCATATTTCACTCAAAGCGTTTTGCATCGGTCGAAACAAGTCGGACTGGGCAAAGTCTGGACTATGAGACGGGTGAATCAGAATTTCCCATCCGCTTGAAAAAGACAACAACATGAGGCCGAGCGTTGTCATGTTGGAATATTATTGACTCGTGTTTGGTCGGATAATTTGGAAGTTTTTCGGCAATAGCTCAGTTTAAACGGATCAATTGTTGCATGTAGAAGTCTCCATTCGACCAGGTTTTAACAGCTAATAGTGGATCACACTCTTCGCACCCAACCGAATACAGAGCATCTCTTTGGCTCCGAGAATTTTCGGCTTCGGCGTTGATGTTCCTGGTGGGGTCGGGCTTTTCATACGGTCTTTTGCGCTTTGGATTGTAGTAGTGAATCACTTTTTTCGTCTCCGGTAACGAAACGATGCAAAAAAAAGAGTTGCTTTTGTGCCGTTCAAGTAACGTTTCGGAGATGCAAAATCACCGTTCGACATCTCTTGTTTTTAATTCGTGTGGAACATGATTTCCTTGCATTTAGATGTATCGTGCGGCTTTGTGTCGTTCAGAAATAGCTTGTCGAGTTACTCCCAACAATGATTCTGCAAGCTCTTTTTACGTTTGACACAAATCTTGATGGAGTCATGTCTCTAATAAAGGGTGTGTCACATCAAATTGCATCACGGAAAAAACGCTGTAGAAATTTAATTTTTAGGAATTATATCTTCAGCTTTCGCTTATAATCAGATAAGAGTGTATAGATCACGTTGGCCATGCTTCACTGTCAATTTTTCGTAAATTTGGAAAAATGTCGTCGAACGAAAAAGAGCGTCGTGAATTAATCCTGCGCACTCATTTCGAGAATCCGGAGTTGTCACATCGGGACATCGGTAAGATGCTGGGAATCGTCCAATCCACGGTCAGCAGAGTACTAAAACGATACTTCGAGAACCTAACCATCGACCGGAAGGTGAAGAACGGCAAAAATGGATGCTCCGTCAATGAAAAAGATCACAAGCGCGTAGTTAAGCAGTTTAGACGTGATCCGAGAAGTTCGGTCCGGGATGTCGCCAATAAGCTGAATTTGTCAAGTTCATTCGTCCAGCGGACCAAGCAGCGGGAGGGACTGCGTACATACAAGGTTCAGAAGGCTCCTAACCGCAACGAAAGGCAAAACATGGTGGGGAAGACGCGAGCCCGGAAGCTGTACACCGAAATGCTGACGAAGCCGCATTGCCTGGTAATGGACGACGAAACCTACGTCAAAGCGGACTTTCGTCAGCTGCCGGGCCTGTTGTTCTTCTCCGCAGAGGACAAATTCAGCGTTCCGGAGGAGATTCGCAAGCAGAAACTATCCAAGTTTGCCAAAAAGTACATGGTGTGGCAAGCGATCTGCTCTTGCGGAAAGCGGAGCGCCCCCTTCGTGATGACCGGCACGGTAAACGGGCAGGTTTACCTTAAGGAGTGCCTACAGAAGCGCTTACTACCACTATTGAAGCAGCACGAGGGCCCGACCATCTTCTGGCCGGATCTCGCTTCGTGCCACTATTCAAAGGACGTGTTGGAGTGGTACGAAGCCAGCGGGGTCACCTTCGTGCCAAAGGAAATGAACCCGCCCAACGCGCCGGAGCTTCACCCAATAGAGAAATATTGGGCGATTATGAAGCAGCCCCTCCGGAAGAACCCAAAATTGTCAAATCGGAGGCGGACTTCAAGAGAAAATGGATTTCTGTTCAAAAAAAACTACAACCTGACGTTGTACAGAACCTTATGGACGGGGTAAAGAGGAAGGTGCGAGCATACGGGCTTGGGCTCGAAGTATGAATAAAAAGAAAATGCCAAAAGTTGTTTAATAGTTTTTATTTTACTGTCTAAAATTTTCAAAAGGATCGGTCTACTGGGCGAATTTCTACAGCGTTTTTTTCCGTGATGTAATTTGATGTGACACACCCTTTACTTCGTGTTAAAATTTTTAGGATGACCTAGACACTTTTTGTCTTTAACACCAAAATCACTATTTTTTAATCGTCCAAACCATTCTCTACAAAATCTATCCGATGGTCACAGAATCACCATAAACATCCACAAGCATTCGATGCACTTCGGCTGCACTTTTCTTCCAATGGCAACAGAAAATCAAAACTTCCAGTAAATGGTGCTTATTTGCAACGAAACGCAGTAAATATTGAATTGGGGTGTCAAATTCAAAGATTTTGAAAACAATTTTCGATTGACAGATGTCGACGGTATGTCACGGTATATTAATATCATAATGAGCCATCACGTGGAAGCGCAACGAAATATGGGCCCTATTCCAGAAAACGGGAGGAGCAATTCGTCTCGTCTTGTCTCGGATTCAGTCACTGTCGAGACGAGCAAAATATCCTACTCCAGTACACGAGTTTTTTTGAAATGTTTTATGTGGTAGACTGGAGAGACTTCAGTCAGTTTTTCTCGGTATGATCAGTGATGTCAGATGAGAAGACATGTTCTTATTTTGGTAAAAACAACGATCATTTTTAAAATTGATCAATCGATATTTTTTTCAGCGCCAAAATATTAAAAACATAACAAAAAGTAATAAGTTGCGGCTTTGTGTCGTTCAGAAATAGCTTGTCGAGTTACTCCCAACAATGATTCTGCAAGCTCTTTTTACGTTTGACACAAATCATGATGGAGTCATGTCTCTAATTCTTCGTCTTCAAATTTTTGGTATGACCTGGACACTTTTTGTCTTTAACACTAAAATCACTATTTTTTAATCGTCCAAACCATTCTCTACAAAATCTATCCGATGGTCACAGAATCACCATAAACATCCACAAGCATTCGATGCGCTTCGGCTGCACTTTTCTTCCAATGGCAACAGAAAATCAAGAAATTATTTGCAACGAAACGCAGTAAAAATTGAACTTGTTGTGCTAAATTCAAAGATTTTGAAAACAATTTTCGATTGACAGATGGTCGATGTTAAGTCAGAGCGAACCAAGTCGCAAAACTAAAAATTTCGAGTTATTGATAAAACATTTTGCAAGCTACATTCTACATTTATCAGATTTGGAAAATCACGCGTACAGCAAGAATAACTTATCGAAATTGTTTTGAACGCTCAAGAGAAACTTTTTGTTGCACCAAACTTCAAACTCGTTTTACTCGAAATCATAAAAATATCACTTGGTCCGGTCTGACTTAACACCGACCGGATGTCGACCCTTCACGATTCAGCTAAATTCAGCTGTCGCCGTCGACTATTAATATCACAATGAGCCATCACGTGGAAGTGGAACGAATTATGGGCCCTATTCCAGAAAACAAGACGAGTAATAGTGGAGGCGATCTGGCGTAGTGGTAACATCCATATCTCTCACGCAGAGATCACGAGTTCAATTCTCACTCCCGACATTCTTCCAAAAATGGAAGTAAAAGTGACGAACCAGCCGAAATGTGTTGAAAGTCACTATAATAGAGAAAAACAAAAAGACGAGCAATTCGTCTCGTCTCGTCTCGTCTCGTCTCGGATTCAGTCACTGTCGAGACGAGCAAAATATCCAATTCCAGTACACGAGTTTTATTGGAACGTACTATTTGATAGACTTCAGTCTGTTTTTCTCGATATGATCAGTGATGTCAGATGGGAAGACATGTTTTGACGTGGGACTACGTCTAACCGGAGTATATGGGGGGTAAAATGAAAACCTAAACACAGAACATGCAGGAAAAAATGAAAGATTCCGAATGCTTATAACTCGAACATTTCTTACTGGATCGGAAAGATGTTTGCATCATTTGATAGGGAATATTTCTACGCTTCTATCACAATTAATAAAATGTTGTTTTTCATTAGATAAACAATTGAATAACTGTAAAATGTTAAGCGTTATCTAAACGGCATAACTGCCTCATTTTGATTGGCCCGATCTACGATTTCCCTAACACAGCCATCAAACCCAAGCAGCATTGGGTAAATCAGCATTGCAAATACATGAAAGTCGGGGGCATTTTTGGTCCGACTGAAATGTGTTTCCCTAACACAGAGTTCAAATCCACGTAGCGTGGGGAAATCAACATTGCAAATACATGAAAGTCGGGGGAATTTTTGTTCCGACTGAAATGTGTTTTCCCAACACAGACTTCAGAACCAAGGTGTCTGAGGAAATTTGCATTGTAAATTCATGCAAGTCAGTGGCATTTTTGTTCTGACTGAAATGTGTTTGCCTAACACAGACTTCAAAACCAAAATGTCTGGGAAAATCGGCTCTGTAAATAAATGCAAGCTTCGAGTACTTTTGTACTCGCTTGCCTTTGTGCAAACTAGAATATGTTTCTTTAACACGGTCTCCTAAACTTAGGAACCTGGGAAAATCGTGCAGACACTAGAGACGAATGAACTTTCAAGTTTAAATCCTTTATAGTATAAAAAGTAGAAGTTGATGTTTTTGATTCATGCAAGTCGGGGGTATCTCTGCACCCGCATTTTTTTTTGCACTCCGCAAAGTGTTTTCCTAGCACGGATTACAAAAGCGGGTACGAACACAACGCTTTGGCTCGGTTATTCATTATTGTATTGAAGGATATACCTTCATATCTTCCGCTCATTGAATTTCTACGCATACCATTTGATGATTAGGCAAAATGTCGTTAACTGCTGCGATAACGCCAATTCATTAAACAATATGCGTTCGACATACATGTCAAAATCGGAACTGAGTGCCTGAAGTTCATATAATCAAGCGAATTCGCGGTTCGATAAGTACGTACACTTGAGAGATGTAAACTTCAGAAGCAAATGTAAAATAAAATAATCGTTTGAAAATTCTCCCGTTCACAAATTTTGTTCTAGGTATCATAACAACCGTAAAAGGCCTGTCATTAAATTTACTATCACAATGCATGAATTGACCTTACATGACATTTCACAATCTTTTTACTTACAAATCAAATATATTGAATTCAATTGAATTCGGGAATTGTTTCATTCCATCAAAAATTTAATCAATACAAACAAATGATTGATAAGCCAAGGTAGTCCCACGTCAACCTTGCGGTTATATCATAGATATAACCCACCAATTTTTTTATTATTTTAGGAAAAACAAAAAACATTTTTAAAATTGATCAATCGAAACTTTTTTTCCAGTGCCAAAATATTTGTATTTGTATTTCTTTGTATTTGCCAACAGATGATTTCCATCCCAATGACATTAGTACTTAAACTAACTTAAACTAACAACACAAATTTTAAAACTGACAACACCGTAAGCTAACAAAAAAATCGTCTAAATTCGCGCTTATTCGATTCTTGTGATACATTGAAATCAAACAAAAAGTAACACTTATTGAAAACACGACACATACTCCGCACTGGTTCATGTAGGCCATATTCGTTCTAGCATGAGGTATGATGAGAAATGAGTATGATCGTAGATGACGACGACGGGTATTAATGTGCAGCATACTGAGCAGTATAGGACAATCGATATTGCCCTGCAAGAGATTTGCAACGAAGCATGCTTTCGTTACCTTGCGTCTCGCGTCCAATAGTTCCAGGTTGATGAGCTTACATCGGCTTGTGTAGCTTGGCAAATTCAAAGGATCCCTCCAGCTGAGGTGACGAAGTGCAAACCTGATGAATTTCCTTTGAACAGATTCAATGCGTTGGGTTCCATTTTGGTAGTGCGGTGACCAAGCAATGGATGAGTATTCCAGGATAGGACGCACAATTGAACAATATAAGGCTTTTAGGCAGTAAACGTCCTTAATTTTTTTGGCAAAGCGAAAAAGAAACCCCAACTGCGAAGTGGCTTTAGATACAGCATATGTGACGTGATCTTTAAAACTCATTTTAGCGTCGATCAGAATCCCCAAGTCCTTGACTGTTGATTCGCGTTTGAGTTGTACGCCTGCCAATGTGTAGTCAAAGCAGAAGAGTGTGTGTTTACGCCCGAATGAAATAACGGAGCACTTCGACACGTTAAGCGACATACGGTTCGTTAGACACCATTCGGCAAAAGCTTCCAATTGTTGTTGCAGGAATAATGCGTCTCGCGGTTGCTGTATCACGTAGTAGAGCTTCAGGTCATCGGCATACGAGAGTTTCAGACATTTCATAGTGAAGTTGACATCGTTCATGTACAGCAGGAACAAAAATGGTCCTAGGTGACTGCCCTGCGGAACACCAGACCAAACCGGAAACGGTGATGAAACATGATCTCCAATTTTGACTGCCATGCTACGACCAGTGAGATACGATCGGATCCAGATGGCCATTTGGTTACTCATTCCAAGTTTGTCAAATTTAGCTACTGCTATTCGAAGATTCATCTTATCAAACGATGCGGACAAGTCGGTGTAGATAGCGTCTACTTGTAGTCCATTCTCAATTTGATGTATCACGAACGAGGTGAAGCACGTCAAGTTAGTGGTCGTGGAACGCTTAGGCATAAATCCGTGTTGTTCCAATGAGATATACTGTGAACACCTTTGCATTAGCGCCTGAAGCACGATCAGCTCAAACAACTTCGAGGTGGCACATAATGCAGCAATACCTCGATAGTTCGAAACGCTCCGTTTGCATCCTTTCTTATATACTGGAAAAACATACGACTCTTTCCAGCATCTCGGATATACCCCGGAAGATAAGGACAGATTGAACAGTGTCGCTAGAGGTGACGCAAGTGTGTCTACACAACCTTTCAAGACGAGTGATGGAATGCCGTCCGGACCACATCCTGTGGAGGTTTTCATGTTCTTAGTTGCTGCAATTACCATATCGTCAGTGATAACAAAATCCAGGTCAGAAGCAAGAAGTCGAGGTACGTTTCTGGTAGAAGCAGCAACATCCTGCGGATCGATGTGTTCATTGACAAACACATTACTGAACTGAGAGCGAAACAGGTCAGCGATGTCGGTAGTCGTATCAGCTTCCAATAAACCGTTGGTCAACGTAGATGGTAGACCGGATTCCTTACGTTGGTCTTTGACGTAACGCCAAAATCCTTTAGGATTTACCTTAAGGCGTCTCTGCAGACGGTCTTGATAAGCACTGAAGAGACGATTATTGAGCTGTTGATACTCAGCATTTGTCTTTAGATATTTCGCTCTTGTTGAGTCCGTACGGTGCTTGCTGAACTGTCTGAAAGCAGACTGCTTCACTCTTTTAAGATACTTCAGGGCACCATTTGACCAGGCAGGCTTGGTATCCTCACGTTTCGTCTTCAATGGAACAAACTTATCGATTGCATACAGCAGAATACTCGACATGATCGATGCAGCGAGGTTAGCGTCACAGCCTTGAAAAACATCTATCCACTCGATTTGTGCGAGGAAATTGTTCATCGCGGTAAAATCAGTTTTACTGAAATCGTACGAAACACTTTCAGAAGCATCGTGAAATTGTCGGAATGGTTTCAAATTGAGATTCACCAGTATAGGAGGATGATGTCGCACTATTTTAACAAGTGGTGATGGTCCTTGCATGACTGTGCAGTGCTCACATAGTTCTTCGTTGACGAAGCACAGATCAAGTATGCGATCGTTTTCATTTTTGATTCCTATCATTTTCCTCAGTCCAGCGGTGCAATAGGAATCAAGCAGTTCTTGTGATGTCAAGCAGATCGAGGATTGAGAAGAAACCGGGTAGAGAAAACCATGCGAGTTAATATTAAAAACATAACAAAAAGGAATAAGTTGCATATATCTTTTGGTTTCATTGATATTTTTTCTCGAGCATATAATTTCATTACTCAGACTTTTTTTTTTTATGGATTCATAGGGGGCAATGTTTATTCGCCTAATCAACGATTTATCAAGAAAAGTTTTAAATTTATATGCATGTATTTCCAATAAAGTAGTTGTGCTCGTCTGCTCGTCTCGTCTCGTCCCTATATTGCACATCCAATATAGCAGGAGCATATACTCTAGAACAGGGGTTATCAAAGTGGTCGATATCGACCCCTTGATGAGAAATTGATGTCAAGTTTACTCACTTAACCGACCGCATTGTTTTTTGAAATGGTAAGTATTTTGTATGAATAAGATAAACATAAAATTTTTAAAGAACCTTGGCTATAGTGGGTATAGCTCTAGCAACACTGTCTAATGGAGTAATTGTAAAGTGTTCGCGCTGGCGCAAAAAATATTGAAAACTCCCAGTTAAACTGCGAAATAATCTATCGAGTATGTGTGAAAACAATCTTCCCTGAAAGCATCGTCCGTGTTTTATGTTATCCTGTGGCCTTTTTACCCGAGCATCGTGTTTTTCGTGAATATAAAATCCGATAGTTCTGGCAGTTTTTGTTGTCGCCATACTCAATCACAAAGCAGTCATCGGTATTGTTTGAAGTGTTGCATCATGATGACGAGACGTGACAACAAGCCTGGAAAGTCCACTAAAACTGACGAGCCCGACATCCAACAGTGCAACAATGATGAGATGACTATCTCCCAATTGGCTCACCGAATATCAAAGGAGCTCGAAAGTGTGAAGAAGGATATCACACAGCAGATCAACGAAGGAATACAAACGGTAAAAACAGAACTCAAGGCTGATTTGGAAAACATCCATACACAGCTCGAGCAGTCGATAACCGAAATCAACACATCTGTTTGCCAGAACAAGCATGCAATAAAATCTACTACAGAGGCACTCACTAGGTCTCTCAACGTTAGTGACTTGATCGTAAGTGGAGTGCCGTACATGCGTAGCGAGAACCTTATGAACTACTTCGCGGCATGGTGCAATTCGTTGGGTTACACTAATACACCGTTGGTAGACGCTCGAAGGCTTTCGAGATCACCGTTGATTGATGGGAAGAAATATTTGATACTACTACAGTTCGCTATCACCAACCAGCGATCTGATTTCTACAACTGCTATCTGAAATCGAGGTCACTCACTCTTGATATTATCGGGTTTAAAACGAAGGACAGAATTTACGTGAACGAGAACCTCACTACGTCTGCACGGAGCATCAAAGCGAAAGCTTTTGCTGCTCGGAGAGAGGGCAAACTGCATGGTGTATTCTCCCGTGACGGCATCATCTACGTGAAGAAAACAGCTACCGACGTTGCTCGCCCAGTGGGGTCAGAGGATCATCTTGCGTCTTTTCTACATTAATGCTGACTTGTACTTCAACATATGCTTATGGACTTGCTGCTGTTGTTCTGACATGGGCTCATCGTGGATCTGTAGTAATTTCTATTTATTTTTGCGACAGCGTAGTCGATTAAAGATTTGTTTATTTTTGTGATGAAAATTAATATTTCTGTGGGTTTTACTTTGATCGTGCATTGCTACTTGGACATTCCCTGTACTGACTATGGCTAACTGGTCGACCGCAAACACCTCTACAAATGTATGTATACCAGGAATAGTGCTGAAATCGGCATTTGTGAAGAACAAACTTTCTGTTATGTGCATGAATGTGCAAAGTTTATGCGCTAGAAATCTTGTCAAATTAGATGAATTGCGGCAAATTATGTACACATCAGAGGTGGATGTAACATGCTTAAATGAAACATGGTTAAATAGTAATGCTGATACAAGTGTGATTGAAATCGATGGATATGATATAGTCAGGAGTGACCGAGTTGGTAGAGCAGGTGGAGGACTCATGTTGTATATTAGAAAACAAATTAGGCACAATCTGCTTGAATCATCATATACACTGATTCGTGATCATTCTGTTGAGTATTGTTTTGTTGAAGTCCTTGCCCATAACGGTAGATTGCTGATTGGCCTGTTCTATAATCACCCAAGTATTGATTGCGCAGATATTATAAGTGAAAAAATAGTTCAGTATGGAAGGTTGTACGACAGCATTACACTTCTAGGCGATTTCAATACTAATCTACTAAATAGCAGTCCAAAATCCGGAAGATTTAAAGAGACTATCGAATCCTTGGGATTACATAGCGTAGGAGTAGAACCCACTTTTTTCCATACCCATGGATCGTCGCAGTTAGATCTCTTAGTAACAACTAAATCGGAAAGTGTATTGAGGTTTGGGCAAATTAGTGTACCAGACATATCGCATCATGATTTGATATTTGCGTCGATTAATCTCGATTCGAGTTCAACCACCAGTGAAATTTGCTATAGAGTTTACAAAAACATAGATCCTAACTCAGTACGAAATGAATTCAATATGCTTGACTGGCAAAACTTTTATCGAAATTCGAATCCAGACAACCTAATAGATTTCTTCAACAATAGTATAAAATCTCTTCATGATAACTGCGTACCTATTAGAAGAATTAAGAACACTAAGAAGAAAAATAATCCTTGGATAAGCCCACAAATTCAAATGTTGATAATTGATAGAAATTTGGCTTATAACAGATGGAAACGAACAATAGACGACAATGACTTTAGCTGTTATAAGCGAATACGAAACATGACTAATTGTGCAATTAAGAAAGCTAAAAGAGACTACTTTAATCAACAGCTAAATATGGATGTTCCTGCTAAATGTTTTCGGAATAAACTTCGGGAACTTGGTTTCAACTCGCGAAAACTCAGTTTAGAAACATGTTTTTCGTCAGAAGTAATTAATGAATCATTCCACAAAAACTTTACGACTTCTCGAACAATACCATTCAGCCAAACTGGAGCAAGGAGAAATACTTTTGAATTCCATAGAGTTGAAGAATACGATACAATCAATGCAGTGTATGAAACTAGTTCCAATGCAGTTGGTCTCGACGAATTACCAATCAAATTTGTGAAACTGATTTTGCCTATTTTATTGAAGCCATTAACTTATATCTTCAACTGCATTATCACAACAGGAATATATCCTAGTATATGGAAACAGAGCAAAATTATACCGATCAGGAAAAAATCTGATGTGTGTTCCCTAGATAATCTGCGACCAATCAGTATATTATGTGCATTGTCCAAAGTTTTTGAAAGGATTTTGAAAAAGCAAATATGTATGTACTTGCAAGCTAACGAAATGCTTAACGTAAATCAATCCGGATATCGGCCTAGACATAGCACGAAGACGGCAATGTTGAAGATATGCGATGATGTTGGGATTGTGTTAGATAGTGGTGGTAAGGTCGTGATGATGTTTCTAGATTTCTCGAAGGCATTTGACACAATATCCCACGTAAAACTTTGTGATAAATTACGTAGTCAATTTAACTTTGGTGAGTCTGCTGCCAGTTTAATTAATGCCTATCTCACAGATCGTATGCAAACTGTTTACACTAATAATGAGTTCTCGCGTTTCCTACCAGTTTCGTCCGGTGTGCCACAAGGCTCAGTATTGGGACCCATTTTATTCTGTACGTACATCAACGATTTGCCATCTGTAATCAAACATTGCTTGCTAATCGCATCAATGAAGATTTGGAAGCAATTCGAGTATGGTCCAACGATAATTCATTAAAGTTAAACGCAAGCAAAACGAATGCTTTAATGGTTTCACGGCAAAGCATGGAAATTAATCCTGAACTTTTCGTTGGAAGACAACCGGTTAATTACGTTGATTTCGCCACTAGCCTTGGATACATAGTGACAAATACGTTTGAGTGGGATAAGCATGTTTTGAGTCAATGTGGAAAAATTTATGGAATCCTGCGTACACTGTATCTTAAAGCAAAATTGTTAAACAGTGAGACTAAGCTCAAACTTTTTAAATGTTTCCTATTACCATATTTCATCTCATGTGACACTCTCTTCTTTAATACATCAGTTAGAACTCAAGAAAAATTAAGAGTTGCATTGAATGCATGTGTGCGTTTCGTTTATAATCTCAATCGATACGACCACGTTACTCGTCACCATAGTTCGTTGCTTGGATGCTCTTTTTACAACTTTTTTAAGTACCGTTCTGACATAATTATGTACAACTTGATATCTAAGAAATGCCCAAAATATTTATTTGAAAAATTAAAACCATTTAGAAGCATCAGAGCGAAACAATATGTTATACCTTCACATCACACTGCACAATATGCCAAATCATTTTTTGTAAGGGGTGTAGTATATTGGAATTCTCTGCCAAATTCACTGAAAAATATTAACACACTGGGTATGTTTAAGAAGCAATGCAAATTATATTATTAGTTGATTACGTAGGTTTTTTTTTTAAATTTTTTATTATTATTTGTGTAATGTAGATTAAGATTTCACTGTACTCCATTAAAAGAAGAGAAGAACTGTGTAGCATTAAAAGATAATTGTCTTACGCTGCAAGAGTATAATAAATAAATAAATAAATAAATAGTGGGTTCACACCCAACAGGGGGAAAATAGTGGGTCGATGGTATCATTTCATTCTGGAAAAGGGGTCTCTTGCCCAAAATAATTTGAGTATCCCTGCTCTAGAAGAACTCGTATGCTTCGTTGTTCACGCTTACAGCTCTCAGAAAATTATCCATAAGCTGGGATTCGATGATTTGTTTTCAAAGTTTTAACAAACTCTCTAGGAAACAGATGAGGTTTCCTTTGAGGATTTTATTGTACATTCGGTAGGCTAAAGATAGAAAATTATAGTATCTATTTTCAAGATTCGAAGAATGGTTTTGAAAAACATGCTCCCTACTTCGCATAGTGCATTTCACTAGACCATCATCTGGGTCGTATTTTCAAATTGATGATGTCTTCGAGAAACAAGCACACGTAGAACCTCCAATAGTTTGTCGGTGGAGGTGTTGACAGAACATTTAAACCATCGTCAAGTTGTTCTCCAAGATATGGTATGATGTAGTCCCCAAGCGCTCAAACACCATCTGGATCTGCGTTCACGTACATCTGTATTTTGACCGTAGATATATTCGAGCGTTGTGGATGGAACAGATGGATTTGTGACTAGCATTTGATTTGTCATAGCATCAGCCTCTCGAGGGCTGGTTGTATTCACTGCGATCACGTCGGAAATTATTTCCTCGAATGAAATCTTCCAAAATTAGATGAATATTATGTTTTCGATTTCTATGCATTTTATATAAGTTCATATAAGTATAAGTACCATGCAACTAGGAAAAGATCATCTTGATGCACAGCAAAGTGAGCTATCATAAACCTTTTGAAAATCTGAGTTGGAGGAACAAAGAAGAGTTAAATTGATGATAGATATGTTCTATTTGAAAGAGGTTCAACTCCTGTAGAATGTATTAGAATTCTAAAATGTTTCCAGCTTTTGAAAATACAAACATCAAAGCTACTTTCCCCATGCATAATGTACGCAGTCCACTCAGAGGTTTCCATGTATGAACAAATGTCCCCTTTTTCGGGCAGATAACCTCACACAAAAAGGACATCCTCCATGCTGTGATATCCCTCGATTCGCGACCCTTTTTCCCGCTCGCACGCACGTCAAGTATGCACACACAAGAACACCCCGCGGCCCCTTTCATCCGGTGTAATCAAATTTAAATTTCCACTACACAACGAATCCTGTGGCGCTTCGAAGCGAAATTCCGCAATCTGACAGGCGCGTACTAGCGCCACTCAACCGTAACACGTGCTCCCTGCAGTTTTGTCATCCGAGCGATTTTTTGCTCGCTTCGACACAATCAGAACCTCATCAGCAATCAATTTGGGTTGAAATGAAACACAAACCATGCATCTATCGTAATTTTATTAAAACAAACCAATTGGGCAAATAGTCAAACATCTTTCAAACGATTTTCCGAGGTCCTGCCTGCCGTGGAACCATCCTTCATTTTTTGAAACAGCAGCAGAACCTCCTGCAGTTTTCGCTACTCACTAGGCTACAAAAATGTCACACCTTGGCACAAATGTGGTCCAGTTTCGACCGATGTTTTCCTCTGTAACACTTCAAAATTTACCAAACTTTCACACCGATTACCGAAGAAAAATCTTTCTATTTTCAAAAAAAAACCAGTCCTTCTGGAGGAAATCTTCTTTCAACTTTTCGTCTGCCCGCGACCGTGTGCGATGTATTACGCTTCGTTCGCTCACTGCTCTGGCCGTCGTAGCTGTTCTACAACACGCTCTTTCAGGGTTTCTGGTGTGTTGATGCGTGTGGAGAGGGGGGATTGAGTGGCAGAGAAAATTCACTCCCGGTCGGGTGCGAGTGGGCAGCAGCCGCCGCCGAGAGGGAGGTTGGTGTGCTGGGAGTGAAATGCGCCCGCAACCGACTCGCGTTCGGATTTTCTTCGGTTTGTTTACGCTTCAGTTGCATTCGCAGCGGCGCGCGAGTGAGCGCGAGCGACCGATGATGGCGACGATGGGTTTGTTTCACTCACTGCCGCCGAGCGCGATGCGAGCTTGTGTGTGGCAGTGTTATATGTATAACAGTTTTGGAATACCCCGTGTTGCGTGGAGGCTTAACGGAACGAAACACCGCGCGTTTCCATTTGTTGAAGACAAATTTGTTTCACATTTTCAACGTTTCGAATTTAGATTTTTCTTTCGTCATTTTTGACGTAGGACTACGTCTTTCATTTCTATACCGGGGTGTAAAACCAAAGTTTCGAAAACGAAAGCGTTACGCCGGAGACCGAGATTTTGAGCGTTAATAGCTCCTGAGCAACTGAACGAAATGGTATGATAAACACTTCATTCGAAAGATAAAATGTCTACGCGTTATATACTTGTTACTTTTTGATCCAAAAACTTGTTTCAATAGTCTTAAAATTGCTTCAAAACAGGCTATTGAAATCACCAATCGGTATATGAGCGAGCGCCGCTCGGAAATCCACTAAATTATAATTGAACAGCGATTGGAGCATGTTGTCGCTGTTGTTATGAAGCTCTTCGTTTATCATGGAAGCGCGGATGAAGGGTATCACCAAGCGCCTCTTTGTGCACCATAGGCCAGAAGGGAATCCATCAGGAGGAGAGTGATGCCACAAACGATTCCCCGGGAAGAGATCGGCGGAGCCGCCACACATACACACACACACACACACACATACACGCGCGGAACTCTACGTTTGGATGCCATTCAGCATCGAGAAAATTCCGGAAAGATTCAATCGTTGCTGAAAAATGATCTATCACTTCCCCTGGGAACTGAAAAATAAATTCATGCGAAACAGTTTTTTAATGTTTTCTAACCATATAACACTGCGACCAAATACATTTGGTTCTGTGATTTTTCAAACAAGTGCAATTATCAGGGAATCTTCTGAAGATTATTCTTCCCCATCAGTAGGATATTTTCGTATCCAATGTTGGATGCATGAAACCTTGTACCTCCAACGTAACGCTAACAAATGGCTCTTGGACATAAAGGGGGCCTTTGATTCTGTTTCAATAGAGGTTTTGTCAGACAAATTACACTCTCGGGGTCTGCCGCCTCTATTGAATAATATGTTATATAACTTGCTTTGTAAGAAATATTTGAACTTTTCTCACGGAGATTCGGCAGTAAGTCGGTTCTCTTACATGGGCCTCCCCCAGGGCTCATGTTTAAGCCCCCTTTTGTACAACTTCTATGTAAGCGACATCGACAATTGCACAAAATTGCAGCCTAAGACAACTTGCAGATGATGGAGTGGTGTCTGTTGTAGGATCAAACGAATCCGACCTGCAAGGACCCTTACAAGATACTTTGAACAATTTTTCAACTTGGGCCATTGGGCTAGGGATCGAATTCTCCACGGAGAAAACAGAGATGGTGGTTTTTTCTAGGAAGCATAGACCAGCAAAACCAAAGCTTCAACTTTTGGGTAAACCGATCACTCATGCTATGTCATTCAAGTATCTTGGGGTATGGTTCGACTCCAAATGTACTTGGGGGGCCCATATTAGGTATCTGAGTAAAAAATGTCAACAAAGAATAAACTTTCTCCGTACAATTACTGGCACCTGGTGGGGAGCCCATCCCGAAGATCTTATAATGTTGTATCGAACAACTATTCTCTCAGTGATGGAGTATGGCAGTTTCTGTTTTCAATCAGCTGCCAAAACACACCTCATTAAACTCGAGCGAATTCAGTATCTTTGTCTCCGTATTGCGTTGGGATGTATACCCTCAACGCATACCATGAGCCTCGAGGTTTTGGCAGGCGTATTCCCACTAAAAGATCGCTTCAATTTAATATCTCTTCGGTTCCTCATCCGGTGTAAGGTTATGAACCCATTGGTGATCGGAAATTTTGAGCAGCTGATCGGGCTAAATTTTCATTCTGGATTCATGAATTCATCTCTATGCAGGTTGATCCTTCTTCGTATATTCCCAACCGTGTTTGTTTTCCTGACTACATCAATTCCTCTGTATTTTTTGACCTGTTCATGAAGGAGAAAATCCATGGAATTCCAGATTATCATCGATCGGGGATCGTTCCTACGATCTTCAATGCAAAGTATGGGCGTATCAATTGTGATAATATGTACTTCACTGATGGGTCCTCTATGAATGAGTCCACAGGATTTGGAGTGTTCAACGAATTTTTTAGCACCTCCCACAGTCTTCAGAATCCTTGCTCTGTGTATATTGCTGAATTGGCAGCAATACATTGGGCGCTGGACAGCGTCGCCTCACGACCTGTTGAACACTATTACATTGTAACGGATAGTCTTAGCTCTGTCGAAGCTATCCGTTCAGTGAGGCCGGAAAAGCACTCGCCGTACTTCCTTGAGAGAATACGAGAAATGTTGAGTGCTTTATCCAGACGCTGTTATGTCATTACCTTTGTCTGGGTCCCCTCACATTGCTCAATTCCGGGTAATGAGAGGGCTGACTCATTGGCAAAGGTAGGTGCAATTGAAGGCGATATTTATCAGCGTCAAATCGCCTTCAATGAATTTTATTCTTTAGTTCGTAAAAATACCATTGTTAACTGGCAACGCAAATGGAACGAAGATGAATTGGGCCGGTGGCTCCACTCAATTATCCCTAAGGTTAGCCTCAAACCATGGTTCAAAAGTCTGGACTTGAGTCGGGACTTTATTCGCACCTTCTCCCGACTCATGTCCAATCACTGTTCGTTAAACGCGCTACTCTTTCGTTTTGATCTTGCCGACAGCAAAATCTGTGCCTGTGGCCAAGGTTGCCACGACGTCGAACACGTTGTTTGGTCGTGCGAGGAGTATCTTGTTGCCAGATCGAATTTAGAAAACTCTCTTCGGGCTAGAGGAAGGCAGCCCAATGTGCCGGTGAGAGATGTGTTGGCTGGTTTAGACCTTGATTACATGTCCCAAATATATGTCTTCCTAAAAGTTATCGATCTTCGTGTCTGATTGTCCTTATATCATTATATTCTCCTTTTCCTTTTCCTTCGCGAGAAATCAAATCCCTTCTTATTAACAATAGAATAAGGTGAAATGTAAAAACATATTAGATATAAGATAGGCTTAAGAATTGAGTGTAATGAATGTGAGTGTGAATGTGAGAGTGAACATTGTCAACATATCCTTTTATCCCTTCCTTTTCCTGAAGAAAATATGTCACCCTTCTAAACTCGAGTAGACCGCGAGTAATCGGTTTTCTACACCATTAACATTAGAATTAAGGAAAAATGTTTATATATACTTGTAACAAAACAATACAGTCAGGAGTTTGGCTCTGAGCCTGTAAAACTAAACGATTTAATAAAAAAAAAAAAAACGTAACGCTCTCGTTTTCCAAGTCACCCAAATATTCATTTATTCATTCATTCAGAATGGATTCAGATTCAACTTCGAACAAATGATCACTAAATCAACGATAGTCCTACGTCACCATTGCGGTTATACCATAGATATAACCCACTTCCTTTTTTTAAGAGTCATATAATGTAAAAATGTTTAGAAAATATGAACATATGGTCATAAGTCATAAGTCGAACATTTTGAACTCGATCTGTTTCCTTCAGGCCGTGCTCACTTCACCAATAAAATTTTCTCAAATTAACACGATCTGTCGAAGAAACAAGAAATTTATTGGATTCCAGATCAGATTATCATACCTTACTAAAAATACCAACATGACAATCCCACGAAAAGATACTTATTCACTACTTATTTACTTATTTACTGATCGAATGGTCCTTTGACAACCCTTTGTGTGTGTGTCCCCATTGCTGATTCCCTGGTACAGGCTGTTACATGTAAAATAGTGATTTTCGAAGATTTTGCTTGGATTTTTACCAGAAATTGTTTATATCGATATTGCAGCCAAATTAAGAAAGATAGAATTCGGGTGTCAAAGAACAAATTGTAGAGCGGTTAGAGAGCTTCAATTTAATTAAAAAGAACAATCTAGCTTAGTATAATTTTTTAGGATAAAATCAATAATAACACATTAAAAATTATTAACTTATGAGTTTTTCACTTCCAAAAAGTTATTAAAATTCACTATTTTAAATGTTCCACTATTATATCCTGTACTAAATTTTCTCATCTCTTAAATGAAAGCAACAGAATCGTCTTCCGTAGCGTACTTTTCAATGTAGAGCAACAGGCAACAGAGTTCGAAACAGTAAAAAAGGTTTATAACTATGTCATTGTTGAAGTTCGAACATATGCGTAGAAGGATTTTTTTCATCGAATATTATCGTCTATCATCTCCTGAGAGAATCTGGATAAATTTATTTGTTTCATGTGAGAAAGGTATCTTCTGACTTTAAGGGGATGAATCGAAAATCAAATTCCTCTTTTATATTCAAAAAACGAAAAATACATGCAAAAAAAACGAATAAAAAAAAATGGGTGGGTTATATCTATGATATAACCGCAAGGTTGACGTGGGACTACCTTGGCTTATCAATCATTTGTTTGTATTGATTAAATTTTTGATGGAATGAAACAATTCCCGAATTCAATTGAATTCAATATATTTGATTTGTAAGTAAAAAGATTGTGAAATGTCATGTAAGGTCAATTCATGCATTGTGATAGTAAATTTAATGACAGGCCTTTTACGGTTGTTATGATACCTAGAACAAAATTTGTGAACGGGAGAATTTTCAAACGATTATTTTATTTTACATTTGCTTCTGAAGTTTACATCTCTCAAGTGTACGTACTTATCGAACCGCGAATTCGCTTGATTATATGAACTTCAGGCACTCAGTTCCGATTTTGACATGTATGTCGAACGCATATTGTTTAATGAATTGGCGTTATCGCAGCAGTTAACAACATTTTGCCTAATCATCAAATGGTATGCGTAGAAATTCAATGAGCGGAAGATATGAAGGTATATCCTTCAATACAATAATGAATAACCGAGCCAAAGCGTTGTGTTCGTACCCGCTTTTGTAATCCGTGCTAGGAAAACACTTTGCGGAGTGCAAAAAAAAAATGCGGGTGCAGAGATACCCCCGACTTGCATGAATCAAAAACTTCAACTTCTTCTTTTTATACTATAAAGGATTTAAACTTGAAAGTTCATTCGTCTCTAGTGTCTGCACGATTTTCCCAGGTTCCTAAGTTTAGGAGACCGTGTTAAAGAAACATATTCTAGTTTGCACAAAGGCAAGCGAGTACAAAAGTACTCGAAGCTTGCATTTATTTACAGAGCCGATTTTCCCAGACATTTTGGTTTTGAAGTCTGTGTTAGGCAAACACACGCTACATGGATTTGAACTCTGTGTTAGGGAAACACATTTCAGTCGGACCAAAAATGCCCCCGACTTACATGTATTTGGAATGCCAATTTCCCTACGCTCCTTGGATTTGAACTCTGTGTTAGGGAAACACATTTCAGTCGGACCAAAAATGCCCCCGACTTTCATGTATTTGCAATGCTGATTTACCCAAGGCTGCTTGGGTTTGATGGCTGTGTTAGGGAAATCGTAGATCGGGCCAATCAAAATGAGGCAGTTATGCCGTTTAGATAACGCTTAACATTTTACAGTTATTCAATTGTTTATCTAATGAAAAACAACATTTTATTAATTGTGATAGAAGCGTAGAAATATTCCCTATCAAATGATGCAAACATCTTTCCGATCCAGTAAGAAATGTTCGAGTTATAAGCATTCGGAATCTTTCATTTTTTCCTGCATGTTCTGTGTTTAGGTTTTCATTTTACCCCCCATATACTCCGGTTAGACGTAGTCCCACGTCAAAAATATTTTTTGGACTCGATTATATACAGTGAAAAGAAATCAAAAACTGTATATAATCGAGTCCGCCCTGTAATGATAAGGTGGACTCCCTCACAAAGATGAGTGCCCAAAAGGCGTATTGTTTGAGGGACAAATTTAAAATTTCAAATTAATTTAAACAATTATTACCTCAGAGTGTACTCTCTTGAGTCGGGAATCCAATTGGGACACTGAAATTATTGGACGGTGATTCGGATGTAAATCGGTATTTTATTCGAGTAATGAGTAGAATCGTGTGCAATCGCCATTCGCTAGATATGCATTTTCACAGAATGAATCCCGTAGACAGCAATGCGTATCGGTGTGGAAAAGTTATTTCCAAGGTGTCAATTGTCTTTGGCTTATTGACGTAAACGTAAACGTAAACCCCATAAAAATAATCCAACGGTGCTAAATCGCATGGTCTTGGAGCTGAAATATTCGTTCGTCGAACGTTTCTTTCAATAAATCTTGGGCAATATTGCACAATTTTCCGATATTGTTCATGTGTTAATCTGTTCGCAATGATATGGTAAATCACAGAAAATAAGTGTTTTTAAGTTAATGTTTTCTCCTTTTGCAAAGAAAAACCTATCCTCAAAAATTTTACCCTTCCTAACCTCGAGTAAACCGCGAGAAATCGGAATAAATGAACAAATAACTATCGGCTCTGTACAGCTATTTCAATTGAGCATTACAAGTAAACGAATTGGGTCAAAACTCGACAATTTATCGATACGTTCCAGAAATGTTTGTATAAATCGAATTGAACTATTTCTACGCAGGAAAAAGTCTAGTAGAATAAAGAAAATTAAAATTATATTAAATTAAAAATGACAAATTATTTAACAATTGCAAAATTTCAATCACGGTCTCGGCTATTCCTCTTCGCTTTTTGTATATACAGTCAACTCTCCCTAACTCGATGTTCTGTATCTCGATATTTTCCCTAACTCGATGCCTCTCTTACTCGATGTGTTTTGATTCATTTTTCAATGGATTTTCGCCTCCCTAACTCGATTGATTTTCGCGTACATGTTTTTGTGCGTTATTACCTCAGATTTCAATTGCCCTTGAAAGTGAAGACGGAGTGTTCGTGTCATCAAACAATTTCTTTTCAAGTATGGAAAACCACGAGAAACCTTTCAAGCGAACAATCAAAACGCTAACCATTGCGCAAGGATTGAGCATCATCGAGCAGGTCGAAAAATATGGTCGGAAGGGGTCTGAAGCTGCAAATAATTTCAGTATTGCACAAAGTGCGGTATCAACACTACTCAAACTAAAGTAAAAATGGAATCGGAATGGAAAATTGTATCTAGACCAAAAGCATATAAGGTTGGTCAGAATCGAGAAGCTGGAGCGGTCAATGAATTTTTGTCTTGTCAAGCTAGACAAAATAATTTACCCCTCTTCTATTCTTCGGGATATGGCTTGAGAATTTGTCCAGAAACTGGGAAATCCTAACTTTAAAGCACAACCAACAACCAACGGGAGTGATATTCCGCTGGCATAATTAATGTGTCGTGAGCGATGTCGATGGTACAATACCGTTCGATTGCTCAATGTCTTTTAATAATTAGTGCAAAAAGGACCAAAACGTGATTTGCTGTGATCTGATGCGAGATACCGATATACTGGAAAGTGTTGAAAAACCTGAGAAAAACGCTGAAGATAGTAGTTCTATTGAGATGTTAATTCGAACGTTAAATCAAACCTGAAGAATTTGTCCGGAATATTGAAATCAACTGAAAATGTTCCTGTGAAACTATTCGAACATTTCTTTGTGATTGAACAGTTCCTGCGTGATCGTTACAATTCAGTTTGAGTAACATACTTAATCAATATTTTCTTTGTTAACCTAGTGCCTCGTGCAAGTCGGACTCGATTATATACAAACTCGATTATATATGATTCGATTATGTAAAGTTTAGGGCTCGATTGTATACAGTTTGAAAAAAACAGTTTTTTTTATAATTCAAATATGAATAATTTCAAGAAAAAAAAATTAACCTTTCAGCATTAAGGTGAAATTTAAGTGGCTTTTATAAGTACAGTGGGTTAAAAATCGCGATTTTTGAAGATTTTGATTGAATCTTCATCAGGAATTGTTTATATCGATATTGCAGCGAAATTAAGAGAGATAGAAGTTGGGCGTCAAAGAACAAATTGTAGAGAGGTTAGAGAGCTTTAATTTAATTGATAGAAACAATCAAGTTTAGTATGAATTTTTAGGATAAAATTAATAATTGCAAATAAAAAAAAGACTTTTAAATTTTCCACTTCAAAAATGTTTAATCCACTAATTTAGATGTTCCACTACTATATCCTATACTAAATTTTCTCATCTTTCAAATGAAAGCAACAAAATCGGATTACGTAGCATACTTTTCAATGTAGAGTCAGTTTGAGCCAACAGAATCCGAAACAAAGAAAAAGTTCTATAAGTCTGTCATCGTTGAAATTCTAACATATGCGTAGAGGCGAATGCTTCATTAGGCAAAGTCTCTTTAAAAATAAATAAATAAAAAAAAACATATGCGTAGAAGGATTTTTTTCGTGAAATATAACCGTCTACCACCTCCTGAAAGATTATGGAAAAAAATATTTTTTTTTATATGAGAAAGGTGTTTTTTCACTTTAAGGGAATGAATCAAAAATTCAAATTCATACCATAATTGGGACACTTACCCTAATATATGACAATTTGAGACATAAAAAAAAATTAGGACAAAATGTTCTGTATCTCGATACCTCCCTAACTCGATGGTCCCTTTGGATATCGAGTTAGGGAGAGTTGACTGTATTTTACTTTCCATTTCCATTTCCATTTCCATTTCCATTTCCATTTCCATTTCCATTTCCATTTCCTTTTCCATTTCCTTTTCCATTTCCTTTTCCATTTCCTTTTCCATTTCCTTTTCCATTTCCATTTCCATTTCCATTTCCTTTTCCATTTCCATTTCCATTTCCATTTCCTTTTCCATTTCCATTTCCATTTCCATTTCCATTTCCATTTCCATTTCCATTTCCATTTCCATTTCCATTTCCATTTCCATTTCCATTTCCATTTCCATTTCCATTTCCATTTCCATTTCCATTTCCATTTCCATTTCCATTTCCATTTCCATTTCCATTTCCATTTCCATTTCCATTTCCATTTCCATTTCCATTTCCATTTCCATTTCCATTTCCATTTCCATTTCCATTTCCATTTCCATTTCCATTTCCATTTCCATTTCCATTTCCATTTCCATTTCCATTTCCATTTCCTTTTCCATTTCGTTTTCCATTTCCTTTTCCATTTCCTTTTCCATTTCCTTTTCCATTTCCTTTTCCATTTCCTTTTCCATTTCCTTTTCCATTTCCATTTCCATTTCCATTTCCATTTCCATTTCCATTTCCATTTCCATTTCCATTTCCTTTTCCATTTCCTTTTCCATTTCCTTTTCCATTTCCTTTTCCATTTCCATTTCCTTTTCCATTTCCTTTTCCTTTTCCTTTTCCTTTTCCATTTCCTTTTCCATTTCCTTTTCCATTTCCTTTTCCATTTCCTTTTCCATTTCCATTTCCATTTCCATTTCCATTTCCATTTCCATTTCCATTTCCATTTCCATTTCCATTTCCATTTCCATTTCCATTTCCATTTCCATTTCCATTTCCATTTCCATTTCCATTTCCATTTCCATTTCCATTTCCATTTCCATTTCCATTTCCATTTCCATTTCCATTTCCATTTCCATTTCCATTTCCATTTCCATTTCCATTTCCATTTCCTTTTCCATTTCCTTTTCCATTTCCTTTTCCATTTCCTTTTCCATTTCCTTTTCCATTTCCTTTTCCATTTCCTTTTCCATTTCCATTTCCATTTCCATTTCCATTTCCATTTCCATTTCCATTTCCATTTCCATTTCCATTTCCATTTCCATTTCCATTTCCATTTCCATTTCCATTTCCATTTCCTTTTCCTTTTCCATTTCCTTTTCCATTTCCTTTTCCATTTCCTTTTCCATTTCCTTTTCCATTTCCATTTCCTTTTCCATTTCCATTTCCATTTCCATTTCCATTTCCATTTCCATTTCCATTTCCATTTCCATTTCCATTTCCATTTCCATTTCCATTTCCATTTCCATTTCCATTTCCATTTCCTTTTCCATTTCCATTTCCATTTCCTTTTCTATTTCCTTTTCCATTTCCTTTTCCATTTCCTTTTCCATTTCCTTTTCCATTTCCTTTTCCATTTCCTTTTCCATTTCCTTTTCCATTTCCTTTTCCATTTCCATTTCCATTTCCATTTCCATTTCCATTTCCATTTCCATTTCCATTTCCATTTCCATTTCCATTTCCATTTCCATTTCCATTTCCATTTCCATTTCCATTTCCATTTCCATTTCCATTTCCATTTCCATTTCCATTTCCATTTCCATTTCCATTTACATTTCCATTTCCATTTCCATTTCCTTTTCCATTTCCTTTTCCATTTCCTTTTCCATTTCCTTTTCCATTTCCTTTTCCATTTCCTTTTCCATTTCCTTTTCCATTTCCTTTTCCATTTCCTTTTCCATTTCCTTTTCCATTTCCTTTTCCATTCCTTTTCCATTTCCTTTTCCATTTCCTTTTTCATTTCCTTTCCCATTTCCTTTTCCATTTCCTTTTCCATTTCCTTTCCCATTTCCTTTTCCATTTCCTTTTCCATTTCCTTTTCCATTTCTTTTTCCATTTCCTTTTCCATTTCCTTTTCCATTTCCTTTTCCTTTTCCTTTTCCATTTCCTTTTCCATTTCCTTTTCCATTTCCTTTTCCATTTCCTTTTCCATTTCCTTTTCCATTTCCTTTTCCATTTCCTTTTCCATTTCCTTTTCCATTTCCTTTCCATTTCCTTTTCCATTTCCTTTTCCATTTCCTTTTCCATTTCCTTTTCCATTTCCTTTTCCATTTCCTTTTCCATTTCCTTTTCCATTTCCTTTTCCATTTCCTTTTCCATTTCCTTTTCCATTTCCTTTTCCATTTCCTTTTCCATTTCCTTTTCCATTTCCTTTTCCATTTCCTTTTCCATTTCCTTTTCCATTTCCTTTTCCATTTCCTTTTCCATTTCCTTTTCCATTTCCTTTTCCATTTCCTTTTCCATTTCCTTTTCCATTTCCTTTTCCATTTCCTTTTCCATTTCCTTTTCCATTTCCTTTTCCATTTCCTTTTCCATTTCCTTTTCCATTTCCTTTTCCATTTCCTTTTCCATTTCCTTTTCCATTTCCTTTTCCATTTCCTTTTCCATTTCCTTTTCCATTTCCTTTTCCATTTCCTTTTCCATTTCCTTTTCCATTTCCTTTTCCATTTCCTTTTCCATTTCCTTTTCCATTTCCTTTTCCATTTCCTTTTCCATTTCCTTTTCCATTTCCTTTTCCATTTCCTTTTCCATTTCTTTTTCCATTTCCTTTTCCATTTCCTTTTCCATTTCCTTTTCCATTTCCTTTTCCATTTCCTTTTCCATTTCCTTTTCCATTTCCTTTTTCATTTCCTTTCCCATTTCCTTTTCCATTTCCTTTTCCATTTCCTTTCCCATTTCCTTTTCCATTTCCTTTTCCATTTCCTTTTCCATTTCTTTTTCCATTTCCTTTTCCATTTCCTTTTCCATTTCCTTTTCCTTTTCCTTTTCCATTTCCTTTTCCATTTCCTTTTCCATTTCCTTTTCCATTTCCTTTTCCATTTCCTTTTCCATTTCCTTTTCCATTTCCTTTTCCATTTCCTTTTCCATTTCCTTTTCCATTTCCTTTTCCATTTCCTTTTCCATTTCCTTTTCCATTTCCTTTTCCATTTCCTTTTCCATTTCCTTTTCCATTTCCTTTTCCATTTCCTTTTCCATTTCCTTTTCCATTTCCTTTTCCATTTCCTTTTCCATTTCCTTTTCCATTTCCTTTTCCATTTCCTTTTCCATTTCCTTTTCCATTTCCTTTTCCATTTCCTTTTCCATTTCCTTTTCCATTTCCTTTTCCATTTCCTTTTCCATTTCCTTTTCCATTTCCTTTTCCATTTCCTTTTCCATTTCCTTTTCCATTTCCTTTTCCATTTCCTTTTCCATTTCCTTTTCCATTTCCTTTTCCATTTCCTTTTCCATTTCCTTTTCCATTTCCTTTTCCATTTCCTTTTCCATTTCCTTTTCCATTTCCTTTTCCATTTCCTTTTCCATTTCCTTTTCCATTTCCTTTTCCATTTCCTTTTCCATTTCCTTTTCCATTTCCTTTTCCATTTCCTTTTCCATTTCCTTTTCCATTTCCTTTTCCATTTCCTTTTCCATTTCCTTTTCCATTTCCTTTTCCATTTCCTTTTCCATTTCCTTTTCCATTTCCTTTTCCATTTCCTTTTCCATTTCCTTTTCCATTTCCTTTTCCATTTCCTTTTCCATTTCCTTTTCCATTTCCTTTTCCATTTCCTTTTCCATTTCCTTTTTTTAAATTATTCAGTTTTTCTGTTTTTAAGATTTTTATTTTTCTGTTCTTCTCTTTCTCCATTTTTTTAGTTTCGTTTAGTTTTCCAAGATTAGTTTAGTTTAGTTTTCCAATTTTTCTATTTTATAATTGTTTCATTTTTCCTCTTTTTACTTTTTTTCCTATTTTTTATTTTTCAACTTTCAGTTTTTTCAGTTTTTTTTTACTTTTTTAATTTTCTTATTTTCTATGCTTCTGTCATCTTCTGTTCTACTTTAAATTTTTACTTTTTTTCAATTGTAATTTTTTGTCATTTTCTTAAATTCTGTATTAAACCGAGTCAAAAAAAATAGTTTTAAAATTCTTTTTCATGCACATATTTTTTGTTTTTTGAATATAAAAGAAGAATTTAATTTTTGATCCATCCCCTTAACGTCATAAAACACTTTTCTCGCATGAAAAATCCGAATTCATTCGGGAGGTGATAGAGGATAATATTTGGCGAAAAAAATCCTTCTACGTATATGTTCGAATTTCAACAATGACAGAGTTATAGAACTTTTTGTTTGTTTCGGACTCTGTTGCCTCAAACTGGCGCTACATTGAAAAGTACGCCACAGACGAAATTTAAGCAAATAGGCGAACCAGCCCAGGAGCCTCTCAAATAAAGAATAAAAAAAAGGAAATTTAAGCAAAATCTTCAAAAATCACGATTTTGACTCCACTGTACATATAAAAGCCACTTAAATTTCACTTTAACTATGAAAGGTAGTATTTTTACGTGAAGTAAGTTATATTTGAATCTTAATTTTTTTTTTCAAACTGTATATGATCGAGTCACATATAATCGAGTCCGACGTGCATCCTATTTTTCAAATTTTCATATTTCTTTACATCAATTTTTTATTTTGGTTGCTACTTTATTCGTTATTCGCTATTTTTCTATTTTTCTATTGTTTCTATTATTGTAGAGTAGAAAATTGACAAATCCATGAATATAAAAAAAGAAAAATAGGTCTTTTTTCTGTACTTCAATTTTTAATTCTTCAATTTCTTAATTTTTGAATTTTGATTTAAATTTTTTTCTATTTTTATATTTCATAATTTCTTATTTTTCAACTTATCTATTATCCAGTTTTAAATTTTTCTGTTTTTATCCACTCTCCTCCATTCGCTGTCTTATTTTTTTTCCTATTTTTAATTTTTTTTGTTACTTTTTTATTTGTTATTTGCTTTTCGTTAACCTATTCTTCTATTTTTCTGTTTTTCTATTTTTCTATTCCGCTATTTCTATTTTATTTGTTATTCGATATTTTTCTATTTTCATATTGTTTCTATTATTGAAGAATTCAAAATTGACAAATTGATAAATAGAAAAAAAGAAAAAATAGGTCTTTTTTATTTTTCAATTTTCATCTTTAATTTTTTAATCTTTGAATTTTAAAATTATTGAATTTTGAATTTAATTTTTTTTATTTTTCTATTCTTCTAATTCATGTTTTCTTATTTTTCTATTCTTCATTTTATCTAGTTTTCAGTTTTATATTTTTCTACTTCTCTATTTCTATTTTTTTTTGTTATTTGCTATCCACCATTCGCCATTCGCTATCTTATGTTTTATTTTTATTTTTATGTTACTTCTCTACTTGTATTTTATTCGTTTTTCGCTATTCCCTATCATTTTCTTCTATTTTTCTGTTTTTTCTATTTCGTTATTTCTATTTTATTTGTTATTCGTTATTCACTATTCTTGAAATTTTCATTTTTTTTTAGTTTTTTAATTTTTGTTTTAAATTTAATATTTTTTATATTATTTTTATATTGTTTTCATATTTTATTTATCCATTTCTATTTTTTCATATTTGATATTCACTATTCTCATTTTTTCCTACATATGTACAGCTCATATGTGTGCTTACCTACCTGTGCCATCAATAAGTAGCAACTGTGAAGACCATTGCAAATTAGTCGCATGTGAATCGCTCGCTCAAATCGCTGCAATTTGTGAACGTTCACTGTGAATAGGGGGGATGTTGCAATTTAATAGCGAATTCGTTTTTAAAACTGAGTCAGTGCCACACTGACTCTGTAATAAAAAAACGTTTTCAGTTTCACGAATGCGGTGGTTTGTTGGTGTGCGTTATATAGTCTGATTTGTTTATATTTGCGACGACAAATGTACAGTGTCGACGTCTGGTGGCGATATTAATGCTTCTGAGGTAAATTATTCTCTATCAGATAAGAAGGGCCAAGTGCAGTGTAAACATATAGAAGTTTGAATGACATTTTTTACTTCATATTGTTTGATTACCTAACACATAGTCATGACACTCACTTAACCATTTGTCGATGCATTTCCTGTTTGTTCCACAAATAATTACTATTATAATATAAAATCATCGTTAGACACAGTTTTCGTTCAATGTTTCTGCGATATCGGAAAAAACCCTCTTATTTCATCACATAAAATAAATATTCGATACGTTAAAGTAAATTTTCATTCATAATTTTTATTTTGAGAGCATGTTTATTCCTCCTAAATATCCATAATAATTTTCGCCTCCCAATGAAAACACACGGAGCTTAATGCCGTCTACTCGACTATACTCTTCAAAATCAGAATCCGAATTGGATTACGATTCCAATAATACAAAAGCAAGAGCAGTAGCTTTTCCATTTTCATAGTCTTCATTTCTAGATTTTCCAAAACAATACTCGGAACTTGACAGTTCAGTATAGTTGTATTGGTGAACCCGAGTGCCAACCCGTGAAACATCTCAGTGCGAAACTAGCAGCTTTCGGGGCGAACTAGTGCGACACTGAGCGCGCAACTGAGTGAATAAAAAAACGTTTTGACAGCAGTTAGTGCGGCACTGGGGTTGAAACTGAACAAAAACGAATTCGCTATAAGCTTCACCCGATGGCAACTTACCCACTTCAACATCACTTTGGAGGGTCGGTGGTGTGTCGAGTTGTGAATGAAATCGTAGTACGATTTTGTTTGCAACTTCAAATCAAGGTGGGACTCGGTGAAATGAAACCAAGTGTCGGTTTTCATGCCGTCTGGTGAAGAGCGCTTGTGTACTTGTGAATTGTTCGGATCAAAATAATCGACACACAACCCAGCAAAAAGATTTCGTTTCGGTTTTTTTTTCTGTATAACAATATCCATGATGTTGTTTGGATTTTATTTCGCCTTCTGTGTTTTGTTTGTTTTTTTTCTCTGAATAAAATTCTTCAATAATAAAAATGACAAAACAATATAATTATCTATCTGTTTTCTCAGCTCAGAGCCGGAGGAATGCTTGACCTTCTAGTTTCTTTCTTTCTTTTTTTTGTTTTGCTCGGTTCACCCTACCGACTCCCTACTCTGCTTTCTGTTTCTTTTTGTGTTTTGTTTTTAACGCACTTCTCTTCCTTTCATTCACATTTCGCGAGTATGGCAAATAAGTTACAAACAAAATCGTTTTGTCTGCACTGTTTCTTGATTTGTTTCACTACTTTAATATATCATTTTTTATGTCTCTTCTTCTCTCTTAACTGTTGCTTGCTTGCTTGCTTTAGTTTAGGAACTTTCACATTACATTTGATGCGGGGAATAGTTTTCTTAGTTACTTTCGTTTTTTTTACTCTCTTTTGCTTGTATATCAAAATATTATTCTTCTAAAAATAAGAGAACATAAACGTCTTTGCGGAAGGGGGTGGGAAACGAAATTGTTTTGTTTTCATGTAAATATTTTGTTGGAAATTGTTTTGGGGGGAAATATATTTGCGCCTGCGCTACGAACTAATGATCAATAAAAATATATATATTTGGAGGCAAAAAGGTGGAATGTTTTCAATCACTGGGCAAATATCGAAATAAATTCCTGTGGAATTACGACAATCGGGAAAAATGAAATATAACTGGGACGCACACTGGGGAAAATTAGGCAATGAAAAAATAAAATAAAATAAAGGACCCTTCCTTTAAAAGGGGCAGTCATTTTCGCGCGGTTGGAAGTCTCGTCGACTCACGTCCAGGCTGGAGTCCGAATCTTCGCTGCCACTGGTGAAAGAGTGCGCGATCTGGGCAGCCGCTAGTTGTGCCTTGGCCGAGCGTTTGTTGCTTTCCTCCTTGAAGCAGTGGTTCTTCTGGTGACGGATCAGCTCGTAGTACCGCTGGAACACCAGGTTGCACTTCTTGCAAGTGTAGTTGATGTTGATGGCCTTCTTCTCATCCGTCTCGAAGGTCGGGTTTGGCTGATTCTCGTAGATCTTGCGCTGCTTCTGGCGGGCATTCTGTTGGGATGTATGAAAACCGGTACAGGAAATAATCACAAGAATCTTATGTTTGCATTAAAAAAATGGACAAATTCTACCAATTTTTCATCCGTTCACCTTCACAGCTGATGATGAGACCACTTGTACATCGTCGGTCATAGTAATCCATGAGTTTTCAAACAAAATTTTACAGCGCTATCAGTTCCAATGCGGAAGTTATTGTGAAAACAGAAAAGGAATTGCGCTCCATGGTTTGTGAGACTGAAGCTAAAGCAGAAGACGGAAGGGAAAGATAGTTACATCGCTCCGGGCTTTGGGTTGGGAGGTAAAAAAATACTTAGCGGAGGTGGACATCATCATGCGAAAACGTAAGTCAAGACCGACCGTGTCTGAACAGCAAGCTGTAACAATGGCTGAAAGTGATGAAGAATGAAATTTTTCCAGCGAAGCAGACTGTTGCGGTCGCCATGAACGACTAGACGGATTTAACGCTGGATGGCAACCACGGACAGGGAACCAACTACTTTATGTCCCCCACCAAGCAGGTAAGTTCTGACGTGAAATACATCTCCCACACGAAGTTCCTAAAGAAGGTACTTTTGAGACTAACCATAAGCGAAAAGGACTTGTCAAAGCCGCTCTCTTTCCGTTCGGAACTTGCGGTGAACGGAGAGATTCACAGTACAAAATGCCTAGCTCATTCATCCAAAAATACCATCCGGACAAAGATATGATGTTTTGGCCAGGTCAGACCTCCGCTCATTACGCGTTCCGTAGTCCGCCAACCCTTCGAACGTTCCCCAACTGCGTCTCATCGAGAATTTTTGGGCAAACCTCAAGCGGAGGGTCTACTCCAACAATTTCGTGGCAAAACGGTGAATGAGCTTAGAAATACAATCAAGAAAGAACTGAAAAACATGCCAACAAATATGTTTTCGACAGCAATGGCGAAAGTTCCAGCCAACTTCCTGAATGCCGCCCAATAGAGCGTCGGAATATTTTTGTAACATGGTCATTTAATTTATGGTTTATGGGATATTTGTCAATTTTTTAATGCAATCGTTAGAGGTGAGATACTAACCTGGAACCACACCACAATGACCCTGGGGGAGAGCATCAGCAGCTTGCTCAGATACTCGAGATCGCTATCCTTGGGATAGGAGTTGTTCTCGAAGAACTCCTGCAGCACCTTGATTTGGTAGTCGGTGAACCGGGTCCGATTGGCGCGCTTTCCATTGGAGCAAGTGACGGATTGGTTCTGCGCCATTTGCTGATGCATTCCCCCAGCCATTGAAACCGGCGGGGAGATGACGGGGCTATCGATCGGGCTGGGAATCTTCATCTCTTCCATCATGCCACCAGGGTTACCATGCGAGCGGTTATCCATGTGTTTCTTCAACGATATGACGCTCGGTGGACGCATCGGGAGCGGGCTGGAGTTGGTGGAATCGATCTGGAGATCGGCTGGGATGGGGGATTCATTGGAGGACTCGGATTTGATCTTCTTTTTCTTGTTGGACATGATCTCCTTACTGAGGCTGGTGAGATCCGGGGTTTGGGAGAAAAAATTTGCCACATTGACCTGGATTTGGGGCGCTGGCTCATGCTGGGGCTGGAAATCGTTACCAAATGTTTCGGGGAACAAATTTTTGTTCAACTGGAAGTTGCCCATTTCTTGGGTAGCCTGATGTTTGGACAAGGACTCCATCAGGGACTTGGAAAAATTTTGCTTCATTTCGTTCATCTTCAGATCGACTGCGTTCTGCGAGAGGTCCTGGGATTCGTTGGATTTGTACGAGGAGTCCAAATCCGTCACCTTGGTCTCGCCGGTGCGTTCGTATTCTTCCACGTTGAGTTTGGTCGACGGCGGAATGCTGAAGTTGTACGGACTGTCCTTCGAGCGCTGGCGTTCTTTGAAGAGTGTGTTACGGAACCAGTGTTTGACGACCTTCGGGGGAAGGTTTGCCTTCAGGGACATCTCCTGGATGCTCTCCTCGCTCGGGGAGTTGTTAATGTCGAAATGGGACCGAAGAATACGGAGCTGCTCGTCGGTGATACGAGTTCGGGCCCGTTTCTGGGTACAAGGCTGCTGCTGGGGCGGTTGCGGTGGCATCTTGCTTTCCAGACTATGAGCCATGAGGTTCATCTCGAGAGGCGACTTGCCGTTCAGATTCTGTGGCATACCTACCGATTGCATTTTGGACTTTTCCGCAGAGATCGCTTTCTCGAGGTCGGATTTCCCTGTCATATCTGGCACCTTCGGTGCTCCA
Organism: Toxorhynchites rutilus septentrionalis; assembly: GCF_029784135.1. Lineage (NCBI taxonomy): Eukaryota > Metazoa > Arthropoda > Insecta > Diptera > Culicidae > Toxorhynchites > Toxorhynchites rutilus. The sequence continues at coordinate 188,714,863 of NC_073744.1, read as the reverse complement.
GGAACCGCTCCGAAGTTCAGCTGAGGCGCGAGGTTCAAATAACTGAGCGACATCAGATGATGGAAATGCATGAAGTTCAGTACGTTCAGTGCATTCGGGCCGAGCTTGTTGGTCGGGTCGGTAGCGAACTGTAGAAGCGATGCATTCTTCAAGAAATTTGGATCCATCAGGTTGGCAGTTGGATCAAGCGGAAAGGGAGTCTTCCCCAGGAGAGCCTCCGGCGTAAGATCGAACCCAGGGAGCGAATTTACTTTGGCGAGTTCGTTCAGTGCCTGCTGCTGGAAGCCGTCGGCGAAATTCTCCGGTGGGGGATTGTTCTCCATCATTTTCTTCTTGAGCGCCGAACATTCCGGGCTCAGCTCCAGATGGTTCTCCAGGGTGGATTTATTCGGGAACACCTGGAAGCAGCACTCACAGAGAGCGATTTCTGGCTTATCAACAGCCGCGAGGCCACCCAGTCCAAGAGCGCCCATCATTGGATTCAACATCGGTGGAGGAGGCTGTTGCGGAAGTTGAGGTTGTGACAATGGCTGTTGCTGTTGATGCGACTGCTGCTGCTGCAACTCTGCGGGCGATTTAATCTTGCGCATCGGCGTGTCATCTATGAAGTTCGGCGATTCGTGACTTTCAGGAATTGTTTGGATAAGCGGGAAGTCAGATTTTTTCTTCTCCATATTCGGTAGTTGCTGAAAGTATACAAAAACCATTAATAACGGATGCTTACCCCAACCAATCCTTAAGGTTTGGTTCAGTTCGAATCCGGAATCACTGTTCATTTTATAGCAGAGGTCGTAGTAGGCGTATTCTTTGACAGCAAGTTGTTTGGGAAAATCAACAATGATCTGTTTTGTTTTGAAATAGTTGCGCAGGATGGAAGCCGAGAGATGAAATTTGATTGTGGACACCCATATTTAAAATCCGGCGGTTAGTCAAGTACGTAAATCGCGAAATAGCTGAAAGTGGCCAAATCGACCGTGTATGATATACTGAAACGTTCCCGTGAACATACAAGTGTTGTTTGGATGGATCAGAAGGTGGAAGCTGATAGAAGCTGAGGTTGAAGGTATTGAGAACAATTAAAACCGGGGCTCTACGGGGGACCACGACATCGCCAAAAAACACAATTCTAATCAAAATACCGTCCGGAGAATCCGTATGCGATAAGGTTAACGTGATTTCCGTGTCTGCAAGCAACCAAACAGGATGGTGAAGCAAAATCTGGTGGCCAATAGACGCGCTCGAAAGCTGCACAACAAGGTACAACTGTCAGAAGAGATGTCTCCAGCAAATTTAAGTTCGTTTTCGCTGATAAATTTCCCAGGAAGTTCTTGATTTGGCGGGGGATTTGCAGCTGTTGGTAGAAAACCAAGGTTCTCGCCACAAACAAGACAAAGGACTCGGAAATTTATAGGGAAGAGTGCCTGCAGGGAACGTCTCCTTCCATTCATTAAGGATTACGGAGGTCCGGTGAAGAAGCTTTGGTAAATATTTGGCAAGCTGCCTCCACAGTCGAGAGATGCTTCGGTGGTACCGTGACAATAGGGTCGATTACATAAAAAAAGACCTCAATCCAAGACCGTGGAATAAAATGGGCGCTAAGGTTAACTAACAGAGAGTCCAAACATTGATGGATATCCGAATATCCGAAGAAAAGTACGGAAATTCATGTGCTTTTTCTGTCCACGTGGTATGTGGACAGCACCTTTTCTGTAAATATTATCAACCGTATATAAAATGAATGTCTGATGCTATACACATCCCTACCAATGATTAGTACTTTTTACTACGCTGTAGCGGTAACTTTGACGATTGTTAAATTTGTAAAAATATTCATTGTTTTAATTTGTCGGATCTCGAAAAACGTCCGAAATTCGTGTCTCTGCACTAGAATACCCCCTTAATTCTAAGGTTCTAATATGGGAATTTACAAGATCTGGAAAACGAAATCACATGCTCTGGAAGGAAATCATAATTTCAGAAAACGAACATGTGTAGCAACACAAAATGGACAAAAATTGTATGCCTAAAAAGAATTGATGGTTCGCTCGCATGTTCTGCGCTTCAATTCCTTGTTTCTAACGTTCTCAGTATGCCTCACGCCTCGACAACTGCCAAGCCAATTTTTTCCTGAATAGAGTCAAAACAGGAATGAGGTTAGAAATCGACTCAACAACGACACGATGAATGCAATTTTAAGATAAAAACAAATGTTTAAGCATCGAGGCGACAGCTCAAAAATTTGAGTGCATGATAGTATACAATCTAAATTTAGAAAGACTTCGTATGTATTTTCGATGGTACAGCTTTTTCGAAGAAAAAGTACGGACGAAAAAGTTTTTTACCCCTTCTGGTACAGATAAAAATGTGGCAACACTGGATACGACTAGTTTTGTGATTCCGGATTCTAGGTGAATCATGTTCTACTCACACTTCCAAACATGCTTCTCTCCTGCAGTCGACATGCTCTGGTCTGATGCAAAACACTCCTCATGTGGATATCCAAAGTGCTTCCTTGAGTATACGCCACGTTACAAATATCACACTTGAATTTCTTCCTGGCCGTCTCCTTCTCCTCGATGTCCTTCCGCTTCTCTCCGGACTCCGCAAACATTGGCAACCCGAAGGCCTTGAAATCCGGCTGCTGCTGCTGCTGCTGATGCTGTAGCTTCTCCCCGTGCTCACACCCATCTCCACTGTCACCCATGGAAGCCCCCAGCTGGAACTGAAACTGCTGCTGCTGCTTGTCCGACTTAAACTTCTTCAACTTGTTCAAATGTGACACACTGTTGTAGTGCACCAGCAGAATATTCTTCTGCGTGAAACTCTCCATACAGATGGTACATTTGAACGGTCGATTTGGATTCGTAAACTTCTCCGATTTGATGTCGTAGAACAGCTGCTGCTTGCTGTTGACGGCCCCAGCGATACTATCCGCCGCAGCTTTTTCCCTCTCCTTCGACATATGGAATGCCGTAGCCATATGCCGCTCAAGAGCTGCCGAGTCCGTGAAGCTGAAGCGACAATCGCTGCAAGCGAACTTACCACCACCACCAGAGCCACCACCATCCGAACCGTCCAAGCTTTTGTCATAGTAGAAGCTACTCTTACTGCTCATCGACTTCTCGCTGAGACGATCCTCGTCCGCACTGTCCCGGGTCTGGCTCCGGTCGGACTTGGGACTCATGCCGTTCTTGCTGTTCAGCATCTTCCGCTTGAGGTCCTTGAAGAACAGTATCGAGGCCGACTCCTCGTTGGCACCCTTCGTGGCGGACGATTCCTGCGGATGCTTCTCGGCGATGTGACTTGTGAGCGAGTTGATGTTCTTGAAGTGGGCATCACAGTAGAAGCATTTCGTCGATTCTCTCAGCGAGTGATAGAACAGATGGCGATTGAGCTTCTCGTGCGTTTTGAACGCAAACGGGCACAACTTGCAGCGGTACTTATAGGTGTGATTCTCCGAGATCAAAAAGTTGAGATGGTTCGCCTTAAAGTGGTGGTGCAGATCGGAGAGGTTGTCGAATGCGTCCTTGCAGTCGTTCAGGAAGCATGCGAGATCCTCTGAGTCGGCGTTGCGTTTGAAGTGATTGCTTTCGTTGCAGTGTATCTTCAGATCTACCATCGAATCGAAGCAGACCTTACAGAAGGAGCACTTGATCTCCGGCGAGGGAGAGGTGCTCTCCTTCTTGGGCGACTTGTCCGGACTGCCAAGCTGTTGTTGTTTGGTGGTCTTAAGAAATTGCGAGGTATCAACCAGCTTCAGCAGTCTGTTCAAGCCTTCCATCTTGATGTTGTGGACCCGAATCACGTGCGTTTCCACGTTGACCTGGTCCAGGAATGTTTCCGGACACAGCGGGCAGGACACCGTCTGTGTCTGGTGCTTCTCCTTCTCCTTCTCCCCGTCGCCCTTCCCACCCATATAATTTTCCAGAATTTCCGCCAAATTGCCATGCTTCAAATCGTTGCAGTTCTCCTTCAGCGCGAAGGAATCATTCATGAAGGTGACCTTCTCGATCAAGCGCAGATTCTGGGCGCTCCTGGCTTCGGTCAACGTGCGCAAGTAATCGAACGGTTTCTTCTGGATGGTGGATGGCACACTCAGACTTGGGAAATCCTGCGCCAGCAGCTCGTTGCCGATGTTGTGATTCGCCAACAGATGCTGCATTACGTTGATCTTTTTCGAGGAGAAATTGTTGCACACGCTGCACACCAGACAGCGATCTTTGCAGGTTCCGTCGCCGCCGCTGCCGGCGCCACCGGTTTTCCCGTTACAGTTCTCCCCGTTCCAGGGTTTCTTTTCCTGCAGAATACTGCAGAGCGCACTGACCGCTGCTCCACCGCTGTTGTCCCCTGTGGCCGCCGAGGCCGAGTCCATTGCATCCTGGGAGTCGGCGCCTGGGGAAATAAAGAAAGAAATCGTATGATTATTAGCTTGTTATGAAAATCAAATCATTCGTTTTGGTGGCATTTTTGAACATATTTACGGTTCCTTTCCCTTCGACCAGTTTCATTTTCGATCGATTTATTCTAATCTATCGTGGGAAAGTGAAATCGGTATTGAAAAATCGATTCTTCGGTTTCGTTCATTTCACCAGTCGTTTCTATCCAATTTGGAAAGCAAAAGCTTTCTTTGACGGGTGAAACAGTACGGATGGGCTATGTTTATTATAATTGTCAAAGTGTTCTTTTCACATGCGAAAGAACGCTCGCAGTTATATAAAATTTCATTGATTTCATTCAACCAAAATGGATTACCGCGAACTGTCTTCAAAAAAATAGAGGTTCTTCAAATGCAATTCCCTTTGAAGCCGATTTCAACCCGAAAACAATGCTCGAGTTCACGAAAACTTAATGATCGGTTGAAAAAAGCATCAAAATACACACAAGCCTTCTCCTGGTAAAAAATTGTAAAAACTAATTTTTTTGTTTTTCGGATATTACTGTAGAATGCAACGAAATTCTAGAGATAACTCTCCAGAAGAAAGTTTTGGTGTGCATGAAAAAGACCAATTGGTTTGAGTGGTTTTGTAGAGGTGACTGAATTTTGTAAAGTGAAGATTTATTCTTTCCCTCGAAAATAATGAGAAAGCATCGCAAGCGTTATTTTTCTCCTTGGTGTTATAGCTATAGCAGCTACCACGACAACCTTTTTTCAGTTGATACACACACAATTATAGGGGATTGTATGTTTGTTCCGTCACCACTACCTTTTCACATTTTTAATTACCAAATATTGAAACCGCTTAATGATAACCATTTCAATCCGCATTTGGCAACGTATTAAAGCTAACAACAATGTATTCGTTTGATGCAAAAATACACCAGCGCTCTCCACCAGCGGCATGAAAACCGACGCTCTGTATCATTGAATTATGGAGGCTTTTAGTGGTATTGCATGCCTACGACAGATACACTAGAGCATTTTTCGTGATTACTCAAACCAAAACAAGATTTGGATAACATTTTATTTTATGGGAGTCGAAGCTATGCATAGGATTCCAGTCAGTCATTCACATAGCTTAAGGTTCGACAGTTTGAAGGTTAATAAAGGGTGTGTCACATCAAATTGCATCACGGAAAAAACGCTGTAGAAATTCGCCCAGTAGACCGATCCTTTTGAAAATTTTAGACAGTAAAATAAAAACTATTAAACAGCTATTGGCATTTTCTTTTTAGTCATACTTCGAGCCCAAGCCCGTATGCTCGCGCCTTCCTCTTTACCCCGTCCATATAAGGTTCTGTACAACGTCAGGTTGTAGTTTTTTTTTAACAGAAGTCAATTTTCTCTTGAAGTCCGCCTCCGATTTGACAACTTTTGGGTTCTTCCGGAGGGCCTGCTTCATAATCGCCCAATATTTCTCTATTGGGCGAAGCTCCGGCGCGTTGGGCGGGTTCATTTCCTTTGGCACGAAGGTGACCCCGTTGGCTTCGTACCACTCCAACACGTCCTTTGAATAGTGGCACGAAGCGAGATCCGGCCAGAAGATGGTCGGGCCCTCGTGCTGCTTCAATAGTGGTAGTAAGCGCTTCTGTAGGCACTCCTTAAGGTAAACCTGCCCGTTTACCGTACCGGTCATCACGAAGGGGGCGCTCCGCTTTCCGCAAGAGCAGATCGCTTGCCACACCATATACTTTTTGGCAAACTTGGATAGTTTCTGCTTGCGAATCTCCTCCGGAACGCTGAATTTGTCCTCTGCGGAGAAGAACAACAGGCCCGGCAGCTGACGAAAGACCGCTTTGATGTAGGTTTCGTCGTCCATTACCAGGCAATGCGGCTTCGTCAGCATTTCGGTGTACAGCTTCCGGGCTCGCGTCTTCCCCACCATGTTTTGCCTTTCGTCGCGGTTAGGAGCCTTCTGAACCTTGTATGTACGCAGGCCCTCCCGCTGCTTGGTCCGCTGGACGAATGAACTTGACAAATTCAGCTTATTGGCGACATCCCGGACCGAACTTCTCGGATCACGTCTAAACTGCTTAACTACGCGCTTGTGATCTTTTTCACTGACGGAGCATCCATTTTTGCCGTTCTTCACCTTCCGGTCGATGGTTAGGTTCTCGAAGTATCGTTTTAGTACTCTGCTGACCGTGGATTGGACGATTCCCAGCATCTTACCGATGTCCCGATGTGACAACTCCGGATTCTCGAAATGAGTGCACAGGATTAATTCACGACGCTCTTTTTCGTTCGACGACATTTTTCCAAATTTACGAAACTGACAGTGAAACATGGCCAACGTGATTTATACACTCTTCTCTGATTATAAGCGAAAGCTGAAGATATAATTCCTAAAAATTAAATTTCTACAGCGTTTTTTCCGTGATGCAATTTGATGTGACACACCCTTTATTTCCTACAAACCAGATGGATTCGTCAGTAGATTATTAATACTGACAAACCAATCCGTTTGCAGTTAAGTACCCTAAACACTCGCAGTCGACATTTCTATTGGCTTACAAAAATCATGAGCGATATGCAATGAACACACAATCGTTAGCGTTATGAATAAAATGCTTGTTGAAGCGCTCGTAGTCTTCAATTGATACTTATGATAAAGGGTGTGTCACATCAAATTGCATCACGGAAAAAACGCTGTAGAAATTTAATTTTTAGGAATTATATCTTCAGCTTTCGCTTATAATCATGCCATGTTTCACTGTCAATTTCGTAAATTTGGAAAAATGTCGTCGAACGAAAAAGAGCGTCGTGAATTAATCCTGTGCACTCGAGAATCCGGAGTTGTCACATCGGGACATCGGTAAGATGCTGGGAATCGTCCAATCCACGGTCAGCAGAGTACTAAAACGATACTTCGAGAACCTAACCATCGACCGGAAGGTGAAGAACGGCAAAAATGGATGCTCCGTCAGTGAAAAAGATCACAAGCGCGTAGTTAAGCAGTTTAGACGTGATCCGAGAAGTTCGGTCCGGGATGTCGCCAATAAGCTGAATTTGTCAAGTTCATTCGTCCAGCGGACCAAGCAGCGGGAGGGCCTGCGTACATACAAGGTTCAGAAGGCTCCTAACCGCGACGAAAGGCAAAACATGGTGGGGAAGACGCGAGCCCGGAAGCTGTACACCGAAATGCTGACGAAGCCGCATTGCCTGGCAATGGACGACGAAACCTACGTCAAAGCGAACTTTCGTCAGCTGCCGGGCCTGTTGTTCTTCTCCGCAGAGGACAAATTCAGCGTTCCGGAGGAGATTCGCAAGCAGAAACTATCCAAGTTTGCCAAAAAGTATATGGTGTGGCAAGCGATCTGCTCTTGCGGAAAGCGGAGCGCCCCCTTCGTGATGACCGGTACGGTAAACGGGCAGGTTTACCCTAAGGAGTGCCTACAGAAGCGCTTACTACCACTATTGAAGCAGCACGAGGGCCCGACCATCTTCTGGCCGGATCTCGCTTCGTGCCACTATTCAAAGGACGTGTTGGAGTGGTACGAAGCCAACGGGGTCACCTTCGTGCCAAAGGAAATGAACCCGCCCAACGCGCCGGAGCTTCGCCCAATAGAGAAATATTGGGCGATTATGAAGCAGGCCCTCCGGAAGAACCCAAAAGTTGTCAAATCGGAGGCGGACTTCAAGAGAAAATGGATTTCTGTTCAGAAAAAACTACAACCTGACGTTGTACAGAACCTTATGGACGGGGTAAAGAGGAAGGTGCGAGCATACGGGCTTGGGCTCGAAGTATGAATAAAAAGAAAATGCCAAAAGTTGTTTAACAGTTGTTATTTTACTGTCTAAAATTTTCAAAAGGATCGGTCTACTGGGCGAATTTCTACAGCGTTTTTTCCGTGATGCAATTTGCAAGTGCAAGTTTACCATAGAAACGTCTCTACTGCTCAACATTCTCTGTTCACGTTTCCATGGCTTGCTGTACCATATGCGTGATAATATTTGCACCATCGTTCCCGTTCCACCTACAATTCGATTCTCGGTAAAAAACGAAAATAAAACAACAACAACAACAAAACAAAAACAATGATGTTCTTCCCGCGTCACAATATTTCTAGCCTACTTGTGATATTACATCTTTTTCTGTGTGGTTGTTTCTGTTGCTGTTGGTTTGTTTCCAATTATTTTCGGTCACACTAAAATTCATATCACAATAGACTGCGAGTAAAAAATGCATATTTCCTTTGTGTGACAGTTTAACCATGACGAAGTGGCTGCGTAGTCGTGATATGTCCCGCGCGCAAATAACACAAAAAACATTTCAATCGCCGTGAGAGTGTCACGGTGGACCGTGAAAAGGGTCTTAGACCGAGAAAAGAGAGAAAACTATTCACGAAAGTGGTCACAGTTCGTTCAAGATCTTTTTGTATTTCAAGGGTTATCGCTGCCATCGAAAGGAAGATGCGGGCGAATCCATTGCGTTCAGAAAGGAAAATGGAGAAGGAACACGGGATCAGCGACTCTACAGCATACACTGCGTTTCATAACTATAGAACCACTCCATTTTCAGAGTTTCCAAAAATATGTAAGAAGTCAGTAATACAATAATTATCTTCATTTATAAAACCACCCATTTGAATTTTATTGTTGTGTTCAGGCGCGAAACATTAAAAAAAACCTAAATTCCAGTGTTCCGTAACTATAGAACCAGATGGAAAAACTCTCACTCCTTTACAAGATTAACGTCAATTTTACATGAATTACAATTAGTTTCTAATTCGTAGATCATCTTTAGCTCTCAATCAGTTCAAATAAACCATTCGGGGTGGTTCCGAAAAAACTGCGCCATGTTGTAGTGTGCACCTCATTCTACGTAGAAGATACTGCTCGTTTAAGCTCTTCAAATTGCTCATACTGCTTATAAGCTGCATCTGTTATGCATACGATCAATCCTCATAAGTTCATGAAGGTGTATTGATCTGGTGAACAAGCTGGCCATGCCATGCCATGACTTTCCGAATTTTATGAATTGATGCCAAACTACCCAATTATCACGGTGTTTTTAAAACAGAAGTAAATGATTCTGAACTACTTCAATGCACTCCTGACTGTGCATTCATGTTGATGAAAGGTTATCTGACCCAGGCCCATTTGAAAATATTTTCCTCGAATTTCAAATTTGAACTAATTTTATCAAAAACCTGGTGATGAGACCACTTGTATATCGTAAATCATAGTAACCCACGAGTTTTCGAACAAAATTTTACAGCGCTATCTAACTGATACCAGCGGAACTGCGGAAGTTTGTGCCCACTGGGAGCTCCATTCCGATGCGAAGAAAGTGGACTTCGTCATGTATTTTGAGTCTGATGAATATGCCCGTTCCGGTATCTATAATATCCTTACACTACTGGTGAAAAATGATAGTATTGAACGGAAGCCTGGATCGTGATCTGATGTTCGTGATGGAGGATGAAATTTTTCCGGCGAAGCGGAACGTCGCTGTTATCATGGAAGACGAGACGTATTTAATGCTGAATGGCAACGATTGTCAGGGAACCAATTACTTTACGTCCCCCACCAAAGAGGTAAGTTCCGACGTGAAGTACATCTCTAGCATCAAGTTCCGAAAGAAGGTGCTTCTGTAGCTAATCATCAGCGAGAATGGGATTGCAAAGATTCTTCCTCCGTTCGGGAATTGCGGTAAACGGGAAGATTTTACAGTGCTTGCCAGAAATCCCCTTCTTCGTCCAAAAATATCGCCCGAACGAGGATGTGATGTTCTGGTCGGACCTAGTCTCCGCCCACTACGCAAAGAAGTCGCTGGAGAAAGATAGATGTTGTTCCGAAGTCAACCAACCCTCCAAACGTTAACCAGCTGCGTCCCATCGAGAATATCAGGGCAAACCAGAAGCACGGCGTCTACTCTAAAAATTTCGTGGCGAAAACGGAGGAGGAAATAATAAATAAAACTCTTATTAGCATTTATGCTCTTATGCTTATGCTTACACCAATATGTAGAAAAACATTGCTTCAATTATTTTGGCAGCTCTGCACTGTAAATATAAATGAACATGAAAAGCACGCGACAGAACATTAGCAGCTGTCAAGTTGATAAACAGGGCGGTGTTCAGTAGTTACTGATATTTCTCAGATTTTAGTATTTTTTTCATTGTTAAACCTCTAAACAGCTGATGTTATTCACAAACATACCAATGTCACGTAATGTTTACAGCAGGGGTTAGACATGGTGCTCCCTTGGCCGAGTGGTTAGCGTCATAACTAACATGCCGGGTGTTCGGGTTCGATTCCCGTTCTGGTCGGGGGAATTTTTCGCCAAAGAAATTTCCTCCGACTTGCACTGTGATCACGCGTATTCTAGAGCTTGCCACTCAGAATGCATTCAAGGCGTGTTATTTGGCATAGAAATCTCAACTAAGTACTATCAAAAATGACGCAAGTAATACTACGTTGAGATGGCGAAGTTCCTCTAGGAACGTTAGTGCCATTGAAGAAGAAGAAGAAGGGGTTAGACATCAATTGAATATAGGCTACCAAAAATCAAAATCAATATGGCGTCATTTGTTTATCAACATATCATTTACGAGGATTGAAATCGAAAAATGCGCTGCTTTATTCTAACTGCATGAGCGATTTTCATATTCCGGTTTCACATGGAGGTGTTCACATTTAACATGGAGTTTAAAGTTAGCCACTATTCGACTATATAACCGCACCGAGTTGTACACAACAGTAATTGATTGAACCAAAATGTCAGTAAACCGCAGCAATATTGGGTACAATATGAGGGATTTGACGTTTTAGTCGTACCCCTGGTTTACAGTAGTGATTTGAAGCAGAAAATAATTGAGACAATTGAGAAGTGACGGTCTCAAAAACGGTGAAGCATTTGACATATACAAGTCGGTAGTTTCTCGTTGATTGAAGCGATACAGGACACAAGGAACGGTTGGAACGGCTAGCCATCCAGGTTCAGTAACGATTACAAGAGGATAAAATATTCAGTTACAGACCAGTGAAGAAGCAGTTTTTCAACAACAAACCGTGAAAGAAAAAACTTCTCTTTGCGGAAAACCATTTGAGCTGGAAAACGGTATTGTTCAGCGACGGATCCAATTTCAATCGGTTTGATTTCGACACCGCTCGATACCAAACTTATTCCGCTATATTCCAAAATTACCATTGAGCATGGTGAAGGTGTGGGACCTCTTCATTGTATTGATGGAATAATTATGTATCTATTTTTGTGTGACTTTTTTATGCGCGTATGAAAATGATTATTGATGAAATTATCAGCCATTTAGTTTTTTTTCGATCTTTGATATGTACTACATAGCACCTCAGCTTTGTTTTGTTTGTTTTAACGCGAAGGCAGGGTTGGCAACCTTCCAGTTTTTCCTGTTTATTGCCAGTTTTTGCCATGCTAGCGAGACAGCCAAATACAAAAAATCTCCAGTTTTTTTTTTAAATTCGCAATTTTATCCAGCTTTTTTTTTTTATTTTTCGGGAATTTCAAGTTTTTTACTCCCAAAAATTGTGAGAATTCTACTTCGCTTCACTCACATCGAAGACCTTTATGAGGATTATCGTCTTTCTCTATCTATATCTTCATATATCTAGTACAGGGTCTTTCAGATTAAACGTTCACGTACCAAATTTTAATAACTTCTACAAAATTGAACCGATTTTTATTTTTGAAAAACGAAACTGAAGCTTATTTTAGGACATTTTCGATGTGACCACCCTTTTTTTCGATAACGCGTTTTAAACGGTGAACAAAATTCTTCATGCACAATTAAACTAAATATAATACACGTTCTAGTAAAATATACATCTTGACACTAAAATCACTTGATCAGACTGAACGAGTAGCCGAATGTTATCGTCCCGAAGTGGGGAATGCAGTGTTACCACCGACGGAGCGAAAAATAAATTAATAAGGAGCTATTCGATTTTTTTTTGCGTGAGCATTTAATCTGGAAGACCATGTATAAGCACACATATGTACGGTAATGTATTTTCTCACTAATTTGCCTCTCTTTCATGGATATTCAGTTCAATCAGCAAAGTTATGTCAGTTTGGATAATGTATATGTAGGTGCTGCTATCCAAATGTGACTTTACTGTAAAGAACCCAAGGATGCTTCTTTCCTTTGGGGTAAACTTTTGTTACTAGAAGGAATTACAATAGTTTTGCTTTTCCCAAATTGAGCAACATTATTCATACATTCCTGAATCTGCCGCATTCCTCAACAACCGTTGAACGATGGTTTTCAGAATACTTTTTGAACCAAACAATACTGAGAAATATAACAGGAACAAAAACTTTGCGAGGAATTCTAGCTTCCAAAAATTATGTAGACATGCATAAGGAACGGTTAACGTTGAACCGACGGCTTATTCTGTCGTTTTAACATTTGTTTACCATTCTTATCGCGTAATATGTGCGAATAATTAGTCCGGCAAAATATTACCGTATTTACAAAAAAATTGTCCAAAAATATACAATTTTTCGCTAAGGGTGCAGTTTCAGTGGATGACGAATAAACAAAAATTATTTGCAAGAAATTTAAAATAATTCGTTGCGAGTCTATAATAGTTCCGACACAGAAGGTGAAAATGAATCCAACTCTCTGGCCACGATTCATCCTAAAACCAGTAGTATTTTAATTCCATTACTAATTGCTTCTCTACTTTTATCATGATACATAGAATAGTAATTATAAAAGCAGCATTCCTATGGTTTCTTATATTCATCTATTAAAAATCGTTAAGTGATAGAACTCTATAGGCATGTTCAAATGTAGATGAAGCTTGTAGTACAAAATACTTACAAAATAATGTTTAATTTTAAAACGATGCATGAAAGCTGGATGGAACTACGTCAGTTATGCGTTCAAACTGTGATTGTTCGAAAAGGTTTTTTTTTTCAAAATTGCTTAAATGTTTTCGAACAAAGAATGTTTGTTTGCATGTTGAGCATACGAATTACATAGTGTAGAATGCGTCACAGCGAAAGCATCGGTAATTGGTATTATTAATAACATAACAATGGAAGCCTCATATCAACAGTCCCGCTGTGAACATTCTAACAATAGGAATTCTCTTACGCCGAAAAGGGCGTCATGTGTTGTGTATCGATAGAATAGGAATACTTTTACGCCTAAATGGCTACTGTGTAATCGATAAAAATGAGTATCGATAAGATAGGAATACTCTTACGCCTAAAATGGCTAATGATACAACATACAAGATACAACATGAGAAAAATGTACACGATGAATTCGGCTCTGTTACAGCTAAATTGCTAAATGAGCCTAATAAAAATAAACTGATGGGATAAGAAAAAACGACCACAGAAGTGTATATCGGTTTTTAAAGTTAATTTGTACTTCCATTGGTTACGACAAGATACGGATCAAAGCTAAATGTGGTCTTTCAACAAGACGGGGATTCAAGCCACACCTTAATTCGTTCACAGAGATGGTTAGAGCAACATTTACCGTTTTGGTCAAAAGACATGTGGCCGCCATCGACTCCAGATCTCTACCCTTTGGATTTCTCCATATGGCCTTCATGACTAAGGCCTGTGCTAAGCGCCACTTAAACACGATTACTCTCAAGCGAACTGTAACACGAGCCTGGAGGTAATTGGATTCGGGGAAGGTTATCAGATCTTGTCGATCGTTCGGGAAGCGTATTGAAACGGTTTTTATTAATAAACCAATCTCAATCGACGATTAACTTGTTTTTAAGTTCAATACTTCACTAGTTTTAAAAATAAATTCGCTTTGCTTAAAAAATATGCTAAATTTTCAAAAAAATACACCATTGGAGCAAGAACGAGCTGCGGCATGTTGAAACTTATGTTTCATTTCACGCAGAAAAAACTCCTCATTTAAGTTACCTCTTCTCTTCCTAAAATCCCTTCCCATAAGTTTTCAAATGGGTTTTGATCTGATAAACAAGCTGGCCAGTCCAGGATCTGAAGCCGCTGTTCAAAAAACCCTGCCATAGCGAGCCCATTTGTATGAACTGATACGTTATTCTGTCCGATTACCCAAATGTCACGTACAACAACAGCAGTAAATGGAAAACATAATCTTATTCCATAAAAAAGACTTATAAAAATTCATAATTTTTGAATTACTCGACCGATTCACATTATCGACACATCGAATTAAAGGCAATTACCTTTTTTGGAAAAATATTGCAATTGCAAGAAGCTTGGATTCTGTTTTCGTAATTATTGATTGTATCTGGTTTATATAGCTTACATGTTTTAGGGTTCAAACTTAACATTCTATGTTTTCACTCGTGTACTGCAGTGTGTTACATGTGGCTGCTCGTTAACCGAATCGAGATTCAAATTGATATTGCAATAATATTTCTTTGAAAGAATGTGATCGATAAAAATTTCCCACAAAATGTCGCTCACCAAAATTACCCTTTTTTTTTGAATTCTCAGAAAATTCAGGACTACTGATGATGATTTGCTTTATTTATTGCTACCTTATTCCATTAATTCGGTCGGATTTCACGATCCGAACGCACTTGGATTTTGCATCCCGCAAGGTGTTCGACTCAAATCCGATCGAGCAGTGCAAATATGGCATCCTTGCCTTGGGGCAAAACAAATGTCAAAATGATTTAAAGTCGAACGGATTGCGAAATACGTTTGATTTCCGATCGAATCTTGTTCATATCGAGTCGATCAGATTGCAGAATGCAAAATGGTGTTCCTTTTGGTAATTCTACTTTGATTGGATTCCAGAATACAGGTGAATAAAGGGTGTGTCACATCAAATTGCATCACGGAAAAAAACGCTGTAGAAATTTTATTTTTAGGAATTATATCTTCAGCTCTCGCTTATAATCAGATAAGAGTGTATAGATCACGTTGGCCATGCTTCACTGTCAATTTTTCGTAAATTTGGAAAAATGTCGTCGAACGAAAAAGAGCGTCGTGAATTAATCCTGTGCACTCATTTCGAGAATCCGGAGTTATCACATCGGGACATCGGTAAGATGCTGGGAATCGTCCAATCCACGGTCAGCAGAGTACTTAAACGATACTTCGAGAACCTAACCATCGACCGGAAGGTGAAGAACGGCAAAAATGGATGCTCCGTCAGTGAAAAAGATCACAAGCGCGTAGTTAAGCAGTTTAGACGTGATCCGAGAAGTTCGGTCCGGGATGTCGCCAATAAGCTGAATTTGTCAAGTTCATTCGTCCAGCGGACCAAGCAGCGGGAGGTCCTGCGTACATACAAGGTTCAGAAGGTTCCTAACCGCGACGAAAGGCAAAACATGGTGGGGAAGACGCGAGCCCGGAAGCTGTACACCGAAATGCTGACGAAGCCGCATTGCCTGGCAATGGACGACGAAACCTACGTCAAAGCGAACTTTCGTCAGCTGCCGGGCCTGTTGTTCTTCTCCGCAGAGGACAAATTCAGCGTTCCGGAGGAGATTCGCAAGCAGAAACTATCCAAGTTTGCCAAAAAGTATATGGTGTGGCAAGCGATCTGCTCTTGCGGAAAGCGGAGCGCCCCCTTCGTGATGACCGGCACGGTAAACGGGCAGGTTTACCTTAAGGAGTGCCTACAGAAGCGCTTACTACCACTATTGAAGCAGCACGAGGGCCCGACCATCTTCTGGCCGGATCTCGCTTCGTGCCACTATTCAAAGGACGTGTTGGAGTGGTACGAAGCCAACGGGGTCACCTTCGTGCCAAAGGAAATGATCCCGCCCAACGCGCCGGAGCTTCGCCCAATAGAGAAATATTGGGCGATTATGAAGCAGGCCCTCCGGAAGAACCCAAAAGTTGTCAAATCGGAGGCGGACTTCAAAAGAAAATGGATTTCTGTTAAAAAAAAACTACAACCTGACGTTGTACAGAACCTTATGGACGGGGTAAAGAGGAAGGTGCGAGCATACGGGCTTGGGCTCGAAGTATGAATAAAAAGAAAATGCCAAAAGTTGTTTAATAGTTTTTATTTTACTGTCTAGAATTTTCAAAAGGATCGGTCTACTGGGCGAATTTCTACAGCGTTTTTTCCGTGATGCAATTTGATGTGACACACCCTTTATTACAGCAATGAGTATGTAATACTTATGACAGACATACAGCTGTACTTGCGTTGTACTTCGAAAATTGTATGTCTGTCACCATGTACAGCGCTAGAACCATGCAAGCAACTCGGTACAATCGCTGTACCTGTACCGACCTATTTCACCGTTGTACATGACTACAGTTGTACTGTGCGCAGCGCCACAAACGGTTAGTGGTAGGTAGCATGAACAAACTGAATCAAAACACTTGGTAAATATTTTTTTTATTGACTTTCTCTTGAGTTAATAACTCAGATTGAAAACTTGTTTGTTGTGTTTGATAGTTCAGACGCTAAATAAAGAACTTTTTCATTGAAAAATGTGGTGAAAATTGGTCGAATTTCTTATTGTCAGTTTGACATGCGGTGCAATGTACAACCAAAGTATGTCTGTCATGCTACGATGGTACCTGTACAACGCTGTACACGTACAACGCTAGTACAGCTGTATGTCTGTCCCTGGTATAAAACTAACACGCCGATAGAGAAATGACTTACGATAGCGGGGTCTATTTATTATTTTCGCCATCATTGTGTGTAACCTAGGTCAGTACGAAGGAATTATAATCAAACCAAAATGCCTAACGTAGATTGTTCTATTTTTCAATTTTCTAGGCAACAAATAAATCGCACCAATATTCGTTGAGTTGCAGCAAAAACGGTATACAAATGTATACATCAAACATGGGAAATCTTTTTTTTTTCTCTGGGTCCTGTATCGGAATACATCGATGGATGACACATCAAGGCGTCGTCATTCACAATCATCCTCTTCACTATGTATTCAGTTTATTATAAACAGAAACGTTTCCCGTGTGTACGAGGTAGGGTAGGGACGGAAATTCGCAATTATATCGCATTCGTACTGTACACATTCATATTGATCGAAAATCAATTTACATTAGGCCCTACACAACGCAGTCAGAAAAACCATACAGTTGATCGTAGCATAGAAAAAGGGGAAGCTCTCCGGAGTGGTTCTGTGTGAGGGTTAATGCGTTTCCAAATTGAACACATGTCAAAGGAGGAATAGAAAATAATTATTCATGTAGGGAAGCGCATTTGGATTAATTATAGAGCACCATCACTAGCCACATTAGTTCTACGGCGCAAAAATATCAGGTCGCACCCTACCGGATGTAATTATTGTTTCTAGAACTTTCTGTTAGTGGAAATATTGCACAGCAATGCAAAAAACTACTTTTTTTTGTTCATGCTTAGATCACCTTGCCAGGTAAACTTTATCGGATTCAACGCTCATCATCATTTCCTATTGAAATTACTCATCTCGATCAGAGCTCTCGATTCACCTGAATGTTTCACCACTAAGTTCCCAGGAATATATTGTGCAACAGCACAGCACTAAACCGTCCTTCGTCTTGACTCTCGCACGCACACACACGCACACATACCACAGGATATGCAACCGAGCGCTAAGCGCAGCCCTCGCGCGAAGCTTAAAACAAAAGCGAACCCAAACAAAAACAAAAGAACGGCGCAAACTCCCCACTTGCTGCTGTTGGCGCCATCAGCTCCACGTGATTTCACCCGCTCCCGCTCCCACATCCCACCACTCACCGGCGCCCCTTCTGCGATTTTCGTTCACTGGTAAACCGGTTCGCAACTAATTTGTCGCTAATATCGAACTGCGAAACGCATAGATCTAATTAGTTTCTTGTTTTTTTTTCGCTCCACAATTCCACTCAATGACTCATAATATCGAAAGGTGCGAAGCATTCTCCATTTTCTTTTTTTCCACTCCTCGCTCGCCCGAATCGATTCGGATATGGTTCATTACGGCTGAGGCGTAGTGAATGCTGCGGGTGCCAAAATTGCGTAGATTGTCTTCGCTTAAGCTAAACCTAATTCAAAAACGTCCCCAAAAAGATGTTTACCGAAACTGTGTACTCAACAACTGAAAAAACTCTGCACACCAAAAATTGCAAAAACTATTTAAAACCAACTCACTCAGCGCATCGTAATCGAGTCTCGTCATTCAGAGGAGCGCTAATGTGTTTAATTTATCTCTCGACTAGCCTAAAACTTGCTGGTAACTGGTAACTGCACGGCAAGGTTCGGTGTTCCGAACCCAATCCAGTCACCACAACCCAGCAGAGAGCAGCTTGCGTCGGTTCGCTACAAAAGTAAACAAAAGGGCAGGAATGTATGTATGGGAGAAGAATATGAATGGGCTAGCTATGGGAGATAGAATGATGATGGGTGATGATGACGAAAGGGATGAAGGAGAGAGAGAAGAAGAAAAAAAAGAGGAAGAAACAGCTCGGCCAGAGCATGGAAAAGCATGAATACTGAATTTAAACCCGAGCCAACATGGCTGCTAGCGGCTGAAATGCTGTGTATGTGAGAATACGCGAGAGCGCGAGGGAAATGCGCACGGTTTTTTTGTTTGCATGCTGGCGATACTCGCAGCTATAATGCTGTCTGTTGGTTGTGGTTGCCAACTTTGCAACTTTTTACAATCGGTGAAAAAAAAAGTCTGACAATCACAACCTGATACATTTTCTACTACAATTTACTCTCAAAAAACGCGATCACATAAACCGTGGACAACTTTAGGGGATTTTTCAGAATTTTAAAACTTTCCGTCCATTCTGAGTTACTGTATTCATAAAAAAGGGGTGGATTGCCTTATGTTTAGTTCAAACACTTGTCAATATGAACACAATAGAGTAGAATTCTGACGTAGGACTACGTCTAACCGGAAGATATAGGGGGTGAAATGGAAATCTAGGCACTGAACAAGTAGGAAAAAATGCAAGATTTGGACTGCTTATAACTCGAGCATTTCTCAATAGATCGCAAAGGTTTTTGCATCAATTGATAGGAAATATATCTACGCATCTATCATAATGAATAACATTTCATTTTTCTTGAGATAAATAATTGAATAATTGTGAAATATCAAGCATTGTCAAAATGCACTATGTGCCCATTTTTATTGGTCCATTTTGTGCTCCTCAAATCGTACCGACCAAAACGGGCAACCAGAGCAGCAGCGAAATAGAATGAAGCACGTTTAGAAAGGAAAAAGAAAAAAATGAACGAAACATTGGTCGCAGTCTCACATATGCGTAATTCTCGAGCCAGCCAGTCAGCTTAAAAATCCCCGCTCCGCTGCCGTAACGATCATTCTCATTCAAACCGTACACCACATCGGTTTGCATCACAACACATCAACAAACCAACCCAAGCAGCCATGTCTGGACATGGTAAAGGAGGAAAAGTGAAGGGAAAGGCAAAATCCCGCTCGAACCGTGTTGATCTGGAGTTCCCCGCAAGGGTAGCTAGGCCGAGCGCGTTAGTACCAGTGCACCAGTTATATAGTTTCGGCCGCCGAAGTGATTGAGTTAGCTGGCAAAGCTGCTAGCGACGATAAGAAAACCCGCATTCGGAACAGAACACATTTTAGTTAGAACAATTTAGAACAATTTAGTTAATTGGACGGACATGTAATGCGACTTATTTAGTTGGACATTTTTGTAAACATAGAGATCCAAATTATGACCCCACATTGAAAGTCGACACTGTACCACTGTCACCGCAAATGTTCAATTACAGGTTAAAATCGCCTCCAATGCGACACTGAGTGGCGCTTCGGCACGTCGCATTGAATGTAATTTACTGTACAACATGTCACAAAGCTGGATGGGAAGAAATTTTCCAACTGTGAAAGCTGTGGCGAGGGGGTCTTCGTAGCCACTTGGTTACGCGTTCGCTTACTAAGCGATCGATCGTGAGTTCAAACTCAGGGCCCTCAATTGACCATCTTTGTGTTGTTACAGAATAGCTACGTCCACGCAACCATCATCAGCTATGGAGATCGATCCACGGTGGAACAAAGATCGATTCATCCAGCTCTGCTCTGCAAGAAACATCGGGCTGCTGTTCTATAGATAACCCAACAATGATCAATATCAACTGTCTCCGCTGTCCGGTCTGCTGAACAATGGAAGAACAGATAGAATACCCTTACGCCTAAATGGCTACTACAGTGTAATTTACCATAATGTAATGGAACAGAAAATCTAACGCCTAAATGGCTACTACTTCTACTGTGTAATTTACAATTTATAGAAACATAAATATATGTACATGTACACGATAAAAACCCGGCTCCGTTACAGATAAAATGCTAATGAGCCTGATAAATAAATAAATGGGATAAAAAAAAATAAAAAGCTGTGGCGAGTGGCAACTAATCGCTAAACAGGAAGGTTTAGCCGAACAAGATGGGGATATCGAGTGATAACAAAACAATAAACTCTTTAGATTGAAGATAATTTTGTGATCGTGAAAAGGACCCTTTTTAGCCTGCATGTTTTTTTTTATCTGTATTATAGTGACTTTCAACTCATTTGGCTGGTTCGTCACTTCTACTTCCATTTTTGGAAGAATGTCGGGAGTGAGAATTGAACTCGTGACCTTTAGCGTGAAGGGCATGGATGTTACCACTACGCCAGATCGTCTCCACTTAGCCTGCATGTGAATCCAACGAGCGAACAAATCGTAATGAATGTATTTTTTGCCATCGCTCCCTTTTAACGCTCATTCGTTCGTCTCGTTGGACTCGCCCCTCTGGCTGTGTCTGCCGATTTGTCTCTATCCTGTGAGTGTGTACCGCTAGAGTATAAAACACGCGGACCCCAAAAAAATATCTTATTCTCTTTCAAACCGTAAACCCGTGTGGTTGTACGGCATCGGCATCGTGGACGTAACAAAGGAGGACAAGTTAAGGGAAAGGCAAAGTCTCACTCGAACCGTGCAGGTCTCCAGTTCCCTGTTGGTCGCATTCACCGATTGCTCCGCAAGGGTAACTAGGCCGAACGGATTGGTGCCGGAGCACCGGAATACCTAACAGCGATTATAGAGTTTCGGCCGTCGGAGTGCTCGAGTTGGCTTGCAAAGCTGCTCACGACAATCAGAAAACCCGCATCAAGAGCAGAGCAGCTTCGGTTCGGCGCTCATGAAGGCAACAAATAGTTTCAGTGAGTGGCAAAGTGTTTCTCCGGCACGTCACATTAAATGTAATTTACTGAACAACATGTCACAAGCTATATGGGAAGAAATTTTCCAACTGTGAAAGCTGTGGCGAGTGGCAAACGCAATAGTTAAACAGGAAGGTTTAACCGAACAAGATGGGAATATCGAGTGATAACAAAAACACAACACCAAAGGTTCTTTTCAGAACCATCAACATATTTATAAAGAGTAAACAGTAAACTAATCCATTTTTCAGGTAGATAGGTAGATAATCACGTAGAAGAAGAAAATAAAACAATATATTTAAAATATATATTTAACAAAAGCTGTCCCCTTTGTATAGTCCTACGTCACTCCGGTTATGTCCCCGACACGGGTGGGTACACCCGTCTTTTTATTTTCTGAAGAGGTTTAGAGTAAAATTGCCACGAAAGTAAATAAGCTAGAAATATGGTGTCAGAGAACGATTCATAGAGCAGTTTGAGAGGATGAATTAGGTTGATCAAGTCAAAAAATATTTAATAGATTGGGATTATTTGGAAGAAAAATAACCACAAAAAACATAAGCTTTGAACTTTTTACCTCTGAAAAGTTACTTTATTTTACAAACAGAGTACCGCGAGGGTAGCTTCATTTAATTCAGCACGAGTTGCAGACATCCAAAGCACAAAATAGTAGAATTTCGATTGCATCAGATTCCACGATCCCTGACCCTTTTTAACACTTATAACTCTCCATTACGCCCTAAAAGCTTCTCGCTTTTAAACCAAGCATTCTACGTATACGAGACGTGGCAGTTGATTTCCAGAAATTCTGAGAAAAAAATATAAACCGTCAAAATAGTTTCAACTAAAAACATCGATTCCTACGATGCTTCCATACTCCCGAAGATGTACATCATGGCTTTGTTACCAAGGTCAAATTGTCAAAAGTATTGCGACGACCTTCACCACGTCGTCACGAAGCGAAATCGGAGGTCTGAGTGTCAGTTTTCAGTCTATCATTTTAGAATAATAAAGATCACGTTGTGTCTACTCCATAGAGAATAATTTAACAGAGTTATATAATTAATTTCAAGTATTTGTAATTTGTAATTTGTGCTAAAATAGGATTTATATTTCTTTAAAGTTCGCATCCTTTTCTCCAAAAGTAGATAGCACATAGAACTTGCTAAAAATTGAATGGTAGAAGTAAATTCATTCAAAATAGAATTTACACTGGAATGGAATTGATAATCCTAAAATTGAATAAAATAAATAAAAAATTGCAGCTTTGAAGGCGTTGGATTTTACCGCAACAAGAAGAATGATAATCTTCATTTAGATTTTCATACACAATTGCATGTTTATTTATCGAAAATTTTCACTTTCGCAAAGTATCGCAATTTCATCATCTTTTAAAACTTAATATATACGTTTTCGTAATATTGCCAATGCCGCATTAGTCGTATTTTTTTTAGAAAATTGCATTCTAAAAAAAATATTTGTATAAATTATCAAATTCTAATACTAAAATTCTAGGATAGTGTTAAGAGACATAAAAGTTTTTCATAATAAATTAACTTTTTGAGTATGTTTTCTTAGCAGTTTTTTGTCCACGGAGGGGGAGTCTAAAATCGTGCTTTTTGTGTCTACGTGGTATGTGGACAACCCTTACAGCTCATGCCTATGTAATTACGTTTATATAATCAAGTTTCCCTCTGAATGTTCAAACATATTAATAGTCGGGGCCGTTCACCAGTGATAGTTTCAGACGGTAGATGCTTCCAACTGTGGACCTTGATTTTTTTTTTCGGTGGCTTTCCATGCTCGCATCATCCAGAGCACAATCATTGCTTCTGAATCGTTTGAATCAATTTTTACAAACCCTTACTGATGGATCATATTCTTCGTAAAATTTGCTAAATAATGCTAAAGAACTCGAAAATACTAGCTAGAAGACTAGAATATATTTGCATATTTATTTCTAATAATCGTTATCAGTTAACAGTGTACTTTCACTTCTATACGAAAATTCGATGAAGGTAGCGAAATAAAAAAAAATAGGAAAGTGGTGTCCAAGACGTAGTAGACGTATTAACGTAGGGAGAAACAAAAAATTATAACTATATAGAATTTATAATGAACTTGCTGCGTAAGCCATTAAGACATTTTTGGGTATTTTTTACAAACTTTCACTGAGTCAAACTAAGAGTGTTTAGAATTACAGTAGGCATTGATTTTCAGGTTTTAACCTGAAAATCAATCATTATCTTTGACGCAGAAAATCTATTATTATCTTTTCTCCTCCCCAAACTCGTAAACGAGGCTCAATTCGCGTTGACGGCATTGTACTTCGTTTACGAGTTTAGGGAAGCGTAAAAGATAATAATTTATTTTCCGGCGGAATGAACACTTTTTTGATTCCAGATGGCTTTCTAGTAAATGAGAAATATTAGTCTGACTAATTATTTCTCTCAGTGTGACGATTAATCGATTAAACGATTATTTGGGGCGATTAATCGTATCGAATATCAAACTGCTGAAAAGTATTTGATTAATTTCAAAAATCGGGGATCACTATTTATGTATATCTGTATTGAAACCGGGGCCCTGGCAACTCTATCCCAACCAATGCAAATTGCGCGTAGGCAGCATAAAACAGGGCTCGCGCTTAGGGGGCTGGAGAATCGCGCGGAGCACTTCATTTTTAATTTTAGGTTATGATTTCTATGCTCATGATTTTCTATGCTGGCTACAAAAAGGCGGCCATCTTAGCAATCCCTTGATTGAAACGCATTTTCAAAACCCTAACCAGAATCTCGTGTCCAAATTTTTACGTGTTCCACCTGCAAATTAATTATATTGAAATACCTAGTAGAAGCCCAATTATTAATACCTAGATTTTGTTTTTCTATAATCCTGCGACATGTTGATTAATTTGCAATCAATAAATTTACAGCTTTGGGATGATATCGTCGGGAGCCTTGGAGAATTTAGTCTTTCTTCAGAATATTGCCTTTTCTTGGACATTTTAAAGGTGTTCACCTCAACACTCTCAACACAGAGAAACTTTATTTCTGCTATGTACGAAGGACACCTAAAACAAAACAAATAAACTGCAGCGCGCCAAGCGGTTGCCATAGAAATCATGTGGACAAAACAACATTAGTGAATCGGACAACTCATGATCAGAATAAAGGTCATCGAAATGCATTAATTACATGGTTTAGCTATGTAAATCTGATACAAATGGTGTGCAAGCTTGATGTTTACAATATTTGTAAGTGTTATAATCCAGAAAAGGTCTGAATACGTACCAAATAATCATCTGGTGATTGATTTAAAGTTAGCTCAAATGTGAGGCGCATTGGCACCAATAGAAGGTGGATTTTATAATCCTTCAAAACATATGAATCCGTAAAATATACTTTAAAACTACTGTAAATCATGGAAAAGCCAATTTTATTTATATGTTTTGATACATTCGAATACCTGATTTGACACAGGCCCGCTGAACTCGAGCATTCTAAAAGTGGACAAACCATGATCATATTTTCAACTGGATAAACCAAAATCAGTTACCTTATATCACTTATTCCTAAAATTTCTAAATTGTTGTTGATGGCAGTACAAAACATACAAAAAATATCTTGTGATAATCAAAAATGCCACCAAAACTGTGCATGAATTATTCAAGATTGTTCTACTCTGTCATCTGTCATTGATCTGTCAAAAATACCATGCAAATGCATGATAATCCAATCAGTACTCACCCTTCGGGGTCAACTTGAAGATGTTTCGCAACCCGAGCAGATTGATGTTCTGCTCCACCTTGCAAGACTTCCTCAGATGGTGGATCATGTAGTAGATGTGGTCGGTCTTGAAACCACACGGCACGCAGGTCAGCATAAGCTGTCCCCCACCGCGCAGCAGCAGCGAGGCGGCACTCCCCGGACGGCCATCTGGAAAAATTGGTTTCAAAACTCGGTTAGAACTCAAAATCAACTCCCGCGGCAGGTGCGTACCTTCACCTTTCATGCTGTTGTGCTGTAGATTCAGCGGACTGGACGGTCCACCGCTGGAAGCATTCTTCTCGCTGGAGATAAGCAGCAAGTAGTCGAAACAGATCCGCCGGAAGATGTGTTTCTCCGACAGACTGTGCAGGCCGATTTTCTCCAGCGAAGTGGTATAGTAATTGCAGCAGTTACACTTGATTTGCACATTGTCCGGATGGGGGTGGTTTCCTGTGGGGTAAAGGTATCCAAATTAATTAACGATGCTTCCTCGATGGTTCGACCGGACTTACCCTCATTCTCGATCCCATTGCTGCCGCCAAAGTCCCGCTCGATCAGTTCGGTTTTGGGCTCGAGCAGCAGCGTCAGCGGAGAACGCGAAATTTCACCAATGCTTGGCATCTCTTCGAACGGAAATTTCGATTCCTCCGCAAGGGGAAAGATTAGGGAGAGCTTCTTGAACAGCTCGGTGCCGCAGAACTGCTTCAGCTTGCCGACCGCTTTGTCCCGCCCCTCGAGCAGATGAATCATCAGATCAAGTCGCTTCAGGTGGGCCTCGCTCTTGAGGTGGCGTTCGAGTTCGTGCTGCTTGTCCGCGGTTGGCGACGCGCGGAAGCCACACAGGAGGCACTCGCAGCTCGCGGCCGCGATCACTATCGTATCCATTGCAATGTTTGACGTGAGGCGATCCTTGATCACGTGCTTCTTCAGCTCCTCCAGATTGTTGGTGTCGAAGTCCGAGCAGATCAGACAGGTGTAGTAAGTCGATGGGTCCAGTGTGACTCTGATCGGAGGTTCGAAGTGGAGCGGGTTCTTGTCCTCATCCAGCTGCTGATGCTGCTGGTGCTGTTGGAAATCGCTCGTTGTGCTGCGTTCGGCTTCACTGCCACCGGAGAAGGGAGAAGGGTTATTCAGGAAGAGGGACTCGGGAGTTGGAGTACTGTTGGCGGTGCTGACGGGTGTTGGGTCGATGGGTGCGAAGGGTGAGGATGAGATTGGGAGTGGTTTCAGGGTGCTGTTGGTGTAGTCCTCGACCCGGTTCAAAGGGGATTCTTCCTTGAGGGCGTTCAGGTTCAGTGCGCTAAGATAGTCGAGGCTTTCCGGCGATGACATAGTTTGGAGATTCTTCAGCTGATTGTAGCTCGATTGCAACGAGTTCAGATTGCTGATATGTTTCTCGCTGGTCATGTGAATTCGAAGATTCCTGGCTATGTTGGTGTCGTAGTTGCAGATGTCGCACTTGAAGAACGATTTCGGACGATTTGGCTCGTAACTGCTGGGCGATTCCTTCGTTTGCTGTGGAAGTTTGGTGGATAGGGACAGAGGTGAGGTGGCCGGCATGTACTGGTTGCGAGACGTGTTAACCTTCTCGTTCGCCTGAAGGGTTGCAAGATTCAAAAAGTTCTGATTACCCTTGTTCATCATACCGTTCAGATCTTGCATGTTATTCAGATGCTTGTCGCTTTGCATGTGAATAGACAGGTTACCCTTCGTGGTGGTGGAATAGTTACAAATGTCGCAACGATACGGCTTATAGCCGCATGTGTACGATTCTCCTCTGGCAAGACGTGGATGCTGTTGACCCGCAAGGCAGTAACTGCACGCGGTTTCTCCGTCCGGATGTTTCTCTCGCATGTGTATCTCCAGCGTTTCCTGGTACTTGTAGTGCCAGTTGCACTGGGGACACTTGAGCGTTTTGCAGGAATTCCTCGTCGAGATGTTTGGCGCAAATGAGTTGTTGCGAAATGCAGCGGTGGGTTCAGTCTCCAATTTCTTAACGCTTATCTGATGCTCGGCCTTAAGCTCGTCCTTCAGCTCCAGACCCTCCGGTCGGAAGGTATTCGCTGCCATCAGCTGTTTATAAAGATCCATTGCATTGTACTTTTTGGCCAAATGATAATCGCTAGCCCCATCAGTGCCAGCGCCAGCAGCAGCAGCAGCTTTTGCGGAAGCCGCTGCCAATGGGTTTGAGTTCATCAACTCCAGGAACTTGTTCTGTTTGCTGTACAGATTCTCTGCGGCCGATAACATCTTCTGTTGTGTCAGAAAGTCTGTCAGCATCTTCCCGCTGGCGGCTGCATTCTTCTCCTCTTGTGCAGCAGCCGCGGCCGCAGCAGCTGCCGCTGCTACGCTTTCGTTCATGGCGTTGTTGTACTTCTCGGCGGCTAGCTTCCAACTTGCCTGCAGTTTGTTGTCCATGTCGTAGAGCATACTGCTGGGCGTGAGTTTCGGATAGACACCGTCGTAACTGATGGAACCGGGGCTTTTCTCTGGCGTTTGAACAGACGTTGGCTGAAGTTGCTGTTGTTGTTGTTGCTGATGATGATGTGCCTGTTGCAGAGGTGATAGCTGTTGACTATGGCCACCGTTGCTTCCGGTACCGCTCCCACTCTTGAATCTCTCCTCTCCACTTTCCATCGATGACTTAATGCTAGTGATGTTGTTGTTGTTGTTGTTGTTGTTGTTGTTGGCTGAAGATTTCTCTTCGAAAGGAACCAGAAAGTAAAACTGCTTCTCCGTGGTGGTTTGGATGATGGCGCTGCTGTAGTTCTTCTCCAGCAGCATTCGCTCGTAGTCGTTGAGCGTGAGGCTGTGCTCCATTTTGGCGTGAGCAATGAACGATCGGCACGTCCCGAAGCTCAGCTTGCAGCTGAAGCACATCAGAATCGCCTTGTGGCCAGCTTGTTGTGTCGATGCGGTTGACGTAGAGCTTAGATTCTGGGCCTGTTCTTCGGCCGAATCTAGCCCACCGTCACCGCCAAGTGGCGACGAGGAGCAGTCTGATGATACCTTGTGGCTGCTGCTGTTGCTGTTGCTGCTCTCCTTGCTGAACGAGACAATTCGGAACGAGTGAGTGCGAGGATTTGAATTGTTGTCGTTCTTAGGAGAGGCCATCGGGTCGATGATGCACGTGTTGTCCTGGCAGATGATTCGCCCACGAAACCGTTCCACATCTTTTTGATACTCTGGCAGGGAGAGGGAGGCTGGCGCGGGGGCACTCGCGGTCGCTAGCGAGGTTGGAATTGTGGCCGTTAGTGCTCCCGTTGGCGTTCCCGTTGTCTGGGGCGTCTTCACGGTGCTGTGCGAGGCAGTCGATTTGGTGGAAGAGCGCTTCTGAAAAAAGGATGCATGGATTTCATTAACCTCTAGCCTTCGGGAAGGACGCCTCAATCCGTGAGTTACCTTGTCAGCAAGAAGCTGAATGATGCGTCTGTTATCCACCGGCTTCGACAGCAGCTTGAAGATGGCTCTGCTGAGCGAGTCGTTCGGTACCGAGCCGATTGTGTCGTTGCATAGCTTCAGTATCCGCGTTTCCCTGTGCTTCAGATAGAACTGGACTTGTGTGGAGAATTTAGCGTTTTTTCGAGAAGCCATTTTTTGTTTGTTTTGTGTGTTTGTGTGGGTTTGATTTTGTTTTTTTGCGAGTAACGTGTTAGTTTTCAATTTTGTTTAATTAATATAATATATAATAAGGTTTTTGTTTTAAAATTTAATTTTAGTTAAAATTAATTTATAAATAATGCGAGGTTTATGATTTTGTAAAACTTTTTCTAAAGTTTAAATCTTAAAATGTATTTTTTCTCGTAATTTCATTATAGCTAGGTGTGTTTGTTTCATCGAACGGAATATCTGTAAAAGGAGAGAGAGAATGTCGTTCCCAGCAGGACGCGACAGCTGCCATTAGGATGGTGGCTCTTGAAACTTGCGGAGGGAAACACCTTGTTCGAATGCAGCCAAAGCTTGTTACTGTTACCGTTTTTTTGCGGTTGACCTGGGAATCATTAGCAGCCATTTTGATTCCCACCAAAGGTCACGTGGTCACTTGAATAAGCATAAGTATTGGGATTTCACACCCAAAACTCATTGGTAAGTCAATTCTTAATGTTGTATTTTTTAAACTTGTAGATCGTATCATACACCAGGAGGTCACCAAGTCAAACAGAATGCCAGATTGACCATGTTATGATAGATAGCCGGCACTTCTCGGACATAACCTATCGAAGCGCTAAAATCGATTCGGACCACTACCTAGTGATGATTAGGATGCGCCCAAAAGCTCTTCGTTGCAAACAACATTCGGTACCGATGCTCACAACGATACAAATCTTACACGATTGAAACGAGCAGATGTTGCCGAAAACTGCGCGCATTCGCTCGAAGTTACGCTGCCGAAAGATGAACTTAAAGAAGCTCGTCTTTTGGACGGTTGGAACATGATTGAAACAACGTAAGGTTTGATTCCGTTAGAATCCGAGATCCCTGTTCATTTTATAGCAGCGGTCGTAGTAGGCGTATCTGAAATCTTTTGACAGCAAGTTGTTTGGAAAGCCTGTATCTTTCGACGGTAAATGTTCCCCGTTGATTCGTTTTGTTTTGGACAAAGTGTGCTGGATGGAAGCCGAGATTTTTTGGTTTCGGACACTCACATTAAAAATCGGGCGAGGTCAGATACTGAAATTGCGAAATTGCTGAACGTGGCTAAATTGACCGTGTATGATGTACTGAAACGTTTCTGTGAACGAACAACTGTTGTTCGAATAGATCAGAGGACTCGTCGAAGTGGAACTTATGATCGGATCCTGAGGTTGAAAGTATTGAAGACAATTAAGGCAAAGCCGGGACTTTCCAGATGGGATAAAAGTACGCGAGAAGGTTATCGCAATTTCCGTGTCTGCGAGCAAACAAATAGAACGCTGAAGCAAAATGTAGTGGTGCATGCTGATGGATGACGAAACGTACGTGAAGATGGACTTTGGACAGCTCCCAGGCCTGAATTTTTATAAGGCCACTTCCAGAGGAGTGGCCCCCGGTAAATTAAAGTTTTTTTTTCACTAAAACAAATTGCCGGTAAAAAAATGATTCGGCAAGTGATTTACAGCCATGGAGAGAGATAATCAAGTTTCTCTTTACAAACAAGACAATGGACTCGAAAATGTATGAAGAAGGGTGCCTACAGAAACATTTCCTTCCAGTGATTAAGGCTCACAAAGGACCGGTGAAGTTTTGGTCAGATTGGGCAAGCTTCCACTACAGACGAGAGGTGCTTCAGTGGTTCCGTGACAATGGGGTCAATTACATTGAAAAACATCTCAATCCTCCCAATTGCCCCCAATTCCGTCCAATCGAAAAATATTGAGCAATTGTCAAGCGGAAATTGAAGAAAAATACCAAAGTGTCTTGGGATGCTGCACACATTAACAAATCGTGGAATGAAATGGTCGCTGAGGTTGAACAACATAGAGTCCAAACTTTGATGGAGAATATCCGAAGAAAAGTACGAAAATTCATCAAAACTATAACGAAATATTTTTTTCAGTATCTTTTTTCTGAAGAAAAAAAAAGTGTGGGTTATATCTATGATATAACCGCAAGGTTGACGTGGAACTACCTTAGCTTAGCAATCATTCGTTTGTATTGATTAAATTCTTGATTGAATGAAACAGTTTCCAAATTCAACTGAGTTCAATATATTTGCTCTGTGAGTGAAAAAAATGAACAAATGCCGTGTAAAGTCAATTCATTTATTGTGATTGATTGTTCTTCGTTACAAGTAAATTTAATGACGTACCTTTTACGTTTGGTATGATGACTAGAACAAAATATATGTACGGAAGAATTATCAAACGTTTGATGAACCAGCCTAAGGCTGAAAATCTTTCCAATAAAGACAAAAAAAAAATTATCAAACGATTATTTTATTTTACATTTCCCTCTGAAGTTTACATCCCAAAAGTGTACATACTTCTCGAATCTCGAATTTGCTTGAAACTGGGAAGTTCATTCGCTTCTAGTGGCTGCACGATTTTCCCAGGTTCCTAAGTTTAGAAGATCATGTTAGGACAGATATATTCCACTCTGCACAAAGGCAAGCGAGGACAAAAGTACTCGCAGTTTGCATTTATTTGCAGAGCCGATTTCCCCAGAAACCTCGGTTTTGAAGTCTGTGTTAGGGAAACACATTTCAATCGAAACAAAAATACCCCCGATTTGTATGAATTCGCAATGCCGATTTCCCCACGCTTCATGGATTTGAAGTCTGTGTTAGGGAAACACATTCCAGTCGGAACAAAAATACCCCCGACTTGCATGAATTTGAAATACCGATTTCTCCAGGCACCTTGGTTTAGAAATCTCTATTAGGGAACACATTTCGGTGGGAACAAAAGCTCCCCCTACTTTCGTGTGTTCTTTTTCTTCTTTTTGGCTTTAAGAGGGTTTAAACTTTTCAGTTCACTCGCCTCTAGGCTCTTTCGTGTGCTTGCAATGCCGATTTCGCTGCTTGGTTTTAAAGTCTGTGTTAGGGAACATTTTTCGATGAGAACAAAAGTCCCCCTACTTTCATGTATTTGCAATGCCGATTTCCCCAAGGCTGCTTGGTTTTGATGGCTGTGTTAGGGAAACCGTAAATCGCGCCAATCAAAATGAGGCAGTTATGCCGTTTAGATAACGCTTAACATTTTACAGTTATTCAATTGTTTATCTAATGAAAAACAACATTTTGTTAGTTGCGATAGATGCGTAGAAATATTCCCTATCAAGTGATGCAAACATCTCTCCTATCCAGTACGAAATGTTCGAGCTATAAGCATTCGAAATCTTTCATTTTTTCCTGCATGTTCTGTGTTTAGGTTTTCATTTTACCCTCCATATATTCCGGTTAGACGTAGTCCCACGTCAAAAAACAAATAAATTATCTGCATTTTGATATGCACACATTTTTTTTGTACCTTTAACCTATCCCAAGACACAACTGATTTTGTGATTACGGAGTCTAAACAAAGCAAGCTTTAGCGAAGAACATCCTGGCTCACGGGGAACGAATACGACGGGACGACTGGTTCGATAAGAAGTGTCAGCAGGTGTTATACGAGAAGAAAGCTGCGCGTAAGCTAAGGCTGCGTTAGGCTACCCATCAGAGCGTTTAGAGTTACAAACATAAGCGGAGACAGCAAACCTAACTATTCCGAAAGGAGAAGCTCCGCCAGGAAGAGGTGGGGTGTACAGAACTAGACCAGCTGCACCGCTCTCATGGGTTACCGAAAGCCCTGGGCGACAAGAAGCTCCAAGGGATGCTGAAGAGGAAGATCGAGGGAAAAATGGCTACATCGCTGCGTGCGCTTGGCCGGGAGGTCATCCTAAAAAAGTTATTTTTTTAAATGCAAACGTTAGAATACAGTGCTGTATGCGAACATCGGGTGGATTATCTCTTGTAAATTGTTGGTTAATCTCAGCGACTATTTTATTTCAGATAATTTATCTGATTCTTCCGGGTGCCGCAGAGGACTTCGACAAGGTGATAATCTTTCGTGCGTGCTTTTCAACATTGCACTAGAGGATGTTATGAATCGAGCGACATTTAACTTACGAGGCATGGTTTTGAGCAGATGCAGTCAGTTCATCTGCTTTTCTGATTGCGTGAACATTGTCGGCAGAACATTTGAGATGGTGGTTGGTAAATGACTGGACGAAGGAAGCGTACTCTCGGTACATCGTGTTCCTATAGGTATAAAGTAAACCCCACTCGTGGTCCTTAACTCCTATTCCTACCTCCACGAGGGGCCGACTGGGGTACGAGTAACCATAGTGAAGATCGGCTAATCAACCGCAGTGGGATCTTGGTCGTGTGCTGATAGGAAAGCGGGCCAATCTGAGCGTCTGGTCACCATGAAGGTGCGGCTCATAACAGCATTTGTTCCCCGTGTCTGGAGCGGCTAATCCAGCTCAACTTCAAACAGAGTCATGGTCTCCCGGTGAAACAGGGAGCATAGGGAAAATCACAAATAAACTCGAGGCAGGACAATCGGACTAGACTCAAGCATAGATCACGGACTAGGAGACTGGAAACGTACTTTCGTGAGTACCCGAATTCTTTCGGAAATGGGAAGATGCCGAAACGGGTGATTGGCTGGTGGCCAATAAACGAAAGAATGTGCAGATGAGGATGCTAGTCCACATCTACAACATCATCATCATCAACGACCACATCCTGTAGCACCAATAAAGATAAAGAAGAATTCTAGGCGCAGCTAGACCGTGAATATGACGCTTAAGTTGACCAACCGAGGAGGTGGTCAGATCAGTAATTGGTAGCTTTAGTGCCCGTTCATGAACCAATCAAAATGGTCCAAGACTTATTGATTTCGTTGCCTCCAAGAACAATGCCATACGTAACACCTTCTTCCAGCATAGTCTCCAGTACCGTTACACCTGAAGATCACCTCAGCAAACGGAAACGCAAATTGATCCCGTTTTGATTGACGGTCGACACTTCTCGGGTATTATCGACGTCAGAACCTATCGTGGCGCTAACATCGATTCTGACCACTACCTGGTGATGGTCAGAGTGCGTTCTAAACTGTCAGTCGTCAATAACATAAGACATCGGCGCTCACCACGAGAAAGCGCTTCGTACACAAGAGACGTGCCTAGTTACTATGGTCTTCACAAATTTATAAGCTCCAACTAATTTTGATCCTGGATCGAGTGTACTATGAACAAATTGCACAGGAAAGCAGTCAAACCATAAGCAACTTCTGCTACTAGCGAACAATCTCTTTTCTGCTCGTTTGGCATACTGTGAAATGTAAAAACACTTTCCTCGTTCAATTACTGACAAAATTGTTACATTTTTTATAGCAATGGGTGTTTTTATTAAGGCTATAAAATTGACAACACTTTTTAATATGTTTACCACTTTGACGGCTGTCATTTGTTTTGTATTGAGTTTAATTTTCAATCCCTTCATAAATAGACCGACATCTGTACAACGCCTACATCATCGCGCACTTCGTCCATTGAACGGTCGACATAATTGATCATGAGAGTAATTAATTTGAACAACCATATGGATCGTTTGAGCTAGAATATGGATCATTATTTAGCAGATCGATTTTTTCCATTCCTCTTTCCAATTTTTGGGTCGATTCTTTGTGCTCGAAAAAATCACTAAAACAGATTTTTTTTTGGATTTTAGAAAACCTTTTTGTAAATATGTTTTCAGTGTACATCGATTTTTATCTTATTTATCGTTATTATGTCAACGTTTGGATCACTTCATCAAGCTTACTGACAAAGTCAATCTGATTTTTCTACGATTTACTTCCGTACAAATGCTGACAGAATCAGAACTAGCAGCAGTTGGCGAGAATCGTGATGTACTGCATCCAGTGGCTCATATGACCACCGACCTGGATGGTGACATCGGTTCTAGGTTGTTTTCTAGTACCGGTGCTGCATTCAAGAATCGGTATCTGTTCACATACCAGTTGTTGAATTTTTAATAATGCCTTTTCAATAAATTTAATTAATTAAGGTACAAGATGAATGCCTCGGAAAATTCTATTTTTTAACCCTAAATTTTTATGTGGCCTTCATACTGAGAAACAAAACAAAATGCTTTTGATGCTTGAATAGAAATATGACCTCCGACGGAAACAGAATCGGGGTGAAAATCTAACAAGTCATGGTGAAAGCTACCACCTTTGATATGACCTGTTGTTTCAACAAAACGATGCAACATTTTTTGACGTAGGACTACGTCTTTCATTTCTATACTGGGGTGTAAGTTCAAACTTTCGAAAACGAAAGCGTTACGCCGGAGAACGAGATTTTGAGCGTTAATAGCTCCTAAACAACTGAACGAAATAGCATGATAAACACTTCATTCGAAAGATGAAATGTCTACGCGTTATATGCTTGTTACTTGTTGATCCAAAAATTTGTTTCAATAGCCCTAAAATTGCTTTCAAAACAGGCTACTGAAATCACACCAATCGGTATATAAGCGAGTGACGCTCGGAAATCCACTCAGTTGTAATTGCGCAACGATTGAGGTAGGATCGCTGGAATGGATGGAAGTTGCCCCAACACAGACTTCAAAACCATGGAGCCAGGGGAAATCGACATTGCAAAATAGATGTAAGCAGTGGATACTTTTGTACTCGCTTATATATCTGGAAATTAGAATGTTTCCCTAACACAGACTTCGAAACTATGGAGCCAGGGGAAATTGGCATTGCAAATTAGATGCAAGCTGCCGGTATTTTGTATTCGTTTGTGTTTCGGCAAATCGGCATTGCAAAATAGATGAGAGCTGCGGGTACTTTTGTACTTGCTTGCGTTTCTGGAAATCGGAATGCTTCCCTAACACAGACTTCAGAATCATGGAGCCAGGGGAAATTGGGATGGCAAATTAGATGCAAGCAGCGGGTATTTTATATTCGCTTGCGTTTCTATAAATTGGAATGTTTCCCTAACACAGACTTCAAAATCATGAAGCCTGGGGAAATCGACATTGCAAAAAAGATGCGAGCTGCGGGTACTTTTGTACTCGCTTGCGTTTCTGGAAATCGAAATGCTTCCCTAACACACACTTCAAAACCATAGAGCCAGGGGAAACTGGCATAGCAAATTAGATGCAAGCAGAGGGTACTTTTGTACTCGTTTGCGTTTCTGCAAATTGGAATGTTTCCCTTACACAGACTTCAAAATCATGTAGCCTGGGGAAATCGACATTGCAAAATAGATGTGAGCGGCGGGTACTTATGTATTCGTTTGCGTTTCTGCAAATTGGAATGTTTCCCTAAAACAGACTTCAAAATCATGAAGCATGGGAAAATTTGCATAGCAAAATAGATGTGTGCTGCGGGTACTTTTGTACTCGCATGCTTTTCTGCTAATCGGAATGTTTCCCTAACACAGATTTCTAAACCATGGAGCCAGGGAAAATTGGCATAGCAAATGAGATGCAAGCAGCGGGTTCTATTGCACGCGGATTATCTATGGATTTGATATGGTATGATACGGTGTAGTGGATATTTGATTACATATCGAAGAAATCACATTCATAAAAGCAGCGTTATAAAATTATTTGTTTACGAATGCTGCAATCGATCGTAGCTCTCGATAAGTTGGAATTGTTGGGAAGGGGGTCTCATTTTCGCTGTGCAATTCCGAGGAGGAATCTATTCCTTCTCAAGCGTTAATAATCTTGCTCCGATGATTCCAATTGTCGGGGCTTTGGAAGTGGGTACTATTTGTGCTGGGTATTTCCGAGGAGGAATCGATTCCCTCTTTGAACGTTAATAATTCTTTTCCGGCTAAACGAAGTGGTATGATAATCACTTTATTCGAGGGATGAAACGATTTGAAAGATTTATATGCTTGTTATTTATTGATAGCTAAGTCAACGTTAGTCCTACGTCCACCTTGCGATTATATCAAAGATATAACCCACTTCTAGTTTTTTACGTAGGTCTACGTGAAAAAATGGGTGCCAGATCAGAAAACAGGTCACGTTTTTATGAAATAAAGTTAGCGTTAATAACTATTTCTGCTGCAAACGGATTTTAACGATTTGCATACCAATCGAATATAAATTTTCTAAGATTTGTTTGATATGCTATACATTACAATCCCACAGTCTGTATATGGTTTAAATTGATAAAAATGGGAAGCATTCCAAATTCCCCATACATTTATTCTGTCCATTTGTGTGCTTTCTCGAATAAAGCTGTCAATAACTGGCAACTTATGCAGAATAGAAACAACGAAGGGGGATAACGAAAAGAGAATATTTGCGAAGTAAACTCCACCCTTGCATAGTAAGTAAGCTGTCGCTAGCGTAGAAGTATTGTCTCTCCCCTGAGGAAAATTCTCAGAATCCTTCTGTGGCCGAAACAAGAAAGGTCGCTTATTCTGCTCGTTTTGTGTTTTATGTTTCCCCTCAAGCTGATGCAGCAAGCTCCTAGCTTTGTTGACGGTTTTGACCGAGAGTCGAGAAACGATTTTTCATAAACGGTCATTTTCATCGCTTCAATTGTGTGCATCTGTTAGATGCGTGTTTGATGCTTGTTGAATGGCGATGCACGAAAGATGCCTCTCGTTAAATACTCAGTGCAATGCGTGCATTGATATAAAGAAACAAATTGTGACATATGACCAATTAGTGTATTATTCTCGCAAAGGCAAGAAAGTCTCGTTGCTTCTCGAAATGATTCTACAAAACCACGCAAGCCATTAAACCTTTTCAAGGTCTCCGGAACTTTTTACAAAAAAGTTAATTTCGCCGTTTTCGCAAATAATATCCGACATGATCCTACGTCATAAGCGGTCGTCTCTCGGATACATCCCCTCGATTTTTTTTTTATCGAAAGTCAAGTTCGGAGAACTAGTTGTTCTGCATAACGTACCCATAAAGGACATGTGGTTTAGCACTGATCTACGCCGATAACCAACATACGATCAACACTTTGGACACCACTGATACAAGTCTGCCAGACAGTCACTGAGACTTCCGTTAGAGTCCACTGCTGAAGTGAGAGCGTATTCGCGAT
Source organism: Toxorhynchites rutilus septentrionalis (assembly GCF_029784135.1). Lineage (NCBI taxonomy): Eukaryota > Metazoa > Arthropoda > Insecta > Diptera > Culicidae > Toxorhynchites > Toxorhynchites rutilus. Next base: position 188,677,012 of record NC_073744.1, on the reverse strand, counting down.
TTGTCCTACTGTCAAATGTCACAACAAGACGTTTCAGTCGCCATTGAAGTTTCCCGGTGGATTGTAGGAATAATTTTTGAACTAGAAAAGAAGGGACAGATACCTGTGAAGATGTCTACAGACCGTTTGCGGTCATCTCGATTTTCTGGTATGGGAAATCGTAAAATCATGTTGCGAGGCAAAGTTTCAGGCTCGATAAATAAAACATACATGGTAACTTACCGCGTTCGTGACATGTGAGTTGAAAGCTGTTACTGAATTCAAATTTCTCTAAGTGAAAAAATCCGGTGATCCTGTTTACTGGCGAAATGAGTTTTTTTTTCCTATTGACTCTCTTAGTCTTAAAAGGGCCAAATCGAAGATCAAAACCAAATCTTTCAAAGCTCTAACGGGGGTAGGGTTATTTGAAAACTTCATTCTTAGCATGAAATTTTTCCATCGTTCCATAGTTTGATTCAAAAACCTATAATGTTCATTGTAACAGCATTGAAATATTTCTAATCGATTGATGCAAACATTGCGGCACATTCTATCTAGAAACTTTATTTTGACGTAGGACTACGTCTAACCGGAAGATATAGGGGGTGAAATGGAAATCTAGGCACTGAACAAGTAGGAAAAAATGCAAGATTTGGAACGCTTATAACTCGAGCATTTCTCAATAGATCGCAAAAGTTTTTGCATCAATTGATAGGAAATATATCTACGCATCTATCATAACGAATAACATTTCATTTTTCTTGAGATAAATAATTGAATAATTGTGAAATATCAAGCATTGTCAAAATGCACTATGTGCCCATTTTTGATTGGTCCATTTTGTGCTCCTCAAATCGTACCAACCAAAACGGGCAACCAGAGCAGCAGCGAAATACAATGAAGCACGATTGGGAAGGAAAAAGAAAAAATATGAACGAAACATTGGTCGCAGTCTCACACATGCCTAATTCTCGAGCCAGCCAGTCAGCTTAAAAATCCCCGCTCCGCTGCCGTAACGATCATTCTCATTCAAACCGTACACCACATCGGTTCGCATCACAACACATCAACAAACTAACACAAGCAGCCATGTCTGGACATGGCAAAGGAGGAAAAGTGAAGGGAAAGGCAAAATTCCGCTCGAACCATTTTGGACTGCAGTTTCCCGTAGGTGTATTCGCCAATTGCTCCGCAAGGGTAGCTAGGCCGAGCGCGTTATTACCAGTGCACCAGTCCACCTAGCCGCCGTTATAGAGTTTCGGCTGCCGAAGTGATCGAGTTGGCTGGCAAAACTGCTTGCGCTTTGGTTCGGTGGGCATCAAGACAACAACAGGCAGACGCAAACGCAATCGCAAAACGGCAGCAGGTAGCAGAAAAAAAAGTTTGTTCTTCATACAATCATCGAGGGCGTTCGAAATGGTTTTTTTCAAAACCACGAGTACTAAGTTTTCTAAATTGGAACCATTCCATAAAACAAGGCGCTTTTCAGGGCCATTAAACCTTCCAAAAAAGAGTTTACGAAATACAGTTCAATGCTTTCTAAAACATTATCCAAAATAATAATAAAACACAAATTGATTTTTTCATAATTTGTTTGCCAGGATCTGATGAGTATGTGAATTTGGCAGTTGTTCTGAGCTTATTGATAGTTGAGGACTTTCCAGATTATTCAATTTTCACCAATTCTTAAATTGTTTCCAGATTGAAAGTACAGTAATTTACAATTAGTTCGACATTTAGCTAATTGGACGGACATGTAATGCGACTTATTTAGTTGGACATTTTTGTAAACATAGAGATCCAAATTATGACCCCACATTGAAAGTCGACACTGTACCACTGTCATCGCAAATGTTCAATTACAGGTTAAAATCGCCTCCAATGCGACACTGAGTGGCGCTGTAATTTACTGTACAACATGTCACAAAGCTGGATGGGAAGAAATTTTCCAACTGTGAAAGCTGTGGCGAGCGGCAACAAATCGCTAAACAGGAAGGTTTAGCCAAACAAGATGGGGATATCGAGTGACAACAAAACAATAAACTCTTTAGATTGAAGATAATTTTGTGATCCAGAAAAGGACCCTTTTTAGCCTGCATGTGAATCCAACGAGCGAACAAATCGTAATGAATGTATTTTTTTGCCATCGTTCCCTTTTAACGCTCATTCGTTCGTCTCGTTGGACTCGCCCCTCTGGCTGAGTCTGCCGATTTGTCTCTATCCTGTGAGTGTGTACCGCTAGAGTATAAAACACGCGGACCCCAAAAAAATATCTTATTTTCTTTCAAACCGTAAACCCGTATGGTTGTACGGCATCGGCATCGTGGACGTAACAAAGGAGGACAAGTTAAGGGAAAGGCAAAGTCTCACTCGAATCGTGCAGGTCTCCAGTTCCCTGTTGGTCGCATTCACTGATTGCTCCGCAAGGGTAACTAGGCCGAACGGATTGGTGCCGGAGCACCAGTATACCTAACAGCGATTATAGAGTTTCGGCCGTCAGAGTGCTCGAATTGGCTTGCAAAGCTGCTCACGACAATCAGAAAACCCGCATCAAGAACAGAGCAGCTTCGGTTCGGCGCTCATCAAGACAACAATTAGTTTCAGTGAGTGACAAAGTGTTTCTCCGGCACGTCGCATTAAATGTAATTTACTGAACAATATGTCACAAGCTGGATGGGAAGAAATTTTCCAACTGTGAAAGCTGTGGCGAGTGGCAAACGCAATAGCTAAACAGGAAGGTTCAACCGAACAAGTTGGGAATATCGAGTGATAACAAAAACACAACACCAAAGGTTCTTTTCAGAACCATCAACATATTCATAAAGAGTAAACAGTAAACTAATCCATTTTTCAGGTAGATAGGTAGGTATTCACGTAGAAGAAGAAAATAAAACAATATATTTAAAATATATATTTAACAAAAGCTGTCCCCTTTGTATAGTCCTACGTCACTCCGGTTATGTCCCCGACATTACCCACCCGTCTTTTTATTCTTTATTTTATTTATATGGAACAAACCGTTCTGATTAAACCTATCGTAAAACAAACAGCCGAAGTGACGAAACGCGACGTGTGCGATAAACTTGATCCAATCGCATTTTCCGTAAAAGAATTATATCTCAGGGAATCTGGAGAAATAGCCATCAGGTGTGAAAGTCAGGATTTAGCTGCAGAGCTTGCTGAGACTGCTACTAGCCAATTATCGGAAAAATACATATTCAGTATTCAGAAACCACTTAAGCCGAGATTCAAAATCGTCGGTTTTTCGAAAGTTATGGACGAAGAAAAACTGCTTGCTTCTCTGAGGAAACAAAATCAAGTTGCCGAATCGTTAGAACTAAGAGTAATTCGCATCACACGCAACGAAAAACGAAAACTAAATCAGATGTCTGCAATAATCGAAACAAATGCGCAGGGATTCGATGTTTTGATAAAGCAACAGAAAGTCATCCTGGGCTGGGAGCGGTGTAGGATAAGAGAGGCGACCGATGTTATGCGCTGCTTTAACTGCCCAGAGTACGGACATAAAGCTGATCCTTGTAAAAAGCCTGCGTGCTGCCCCAAGTGCTCAGGCAATCATAAAATCGAGAATTGTGAGGCGATTTTTGAAAAATGCGTTAATTGCCAACTTGTGAATTCAAAACAACAATCGTCCAGGGATGAGCTACTCGATGTCACTCATTCATCATGGAGCAGTGAATGTCCCATTTATCTAAAGCATCTAAAAAAAGCGAGACAACGAATTGATTTCTCAATTTAGCAATCAAACATCGATCACTTCGATGGACTATACGCGTGTTCTTCCTCTAACCAGCCGGATGTACTGGCTCGCTCAGCATCGAACAGTTTATCATCGTTGGACATCTCAAACCAGCTAACAGAACTGGCTGGTCCAGGTAATGCTACATCAAATATATGTCCTGCCGAAGCATCTGTGGATACTGCACCTCTCCTAAGTTGTATCAAACCATTACAGGTGAGGTTGGAATCCGTCTCCCGAGCAGGATAGTAATCCACTCCACGCAACACACTCCAGTAAGCTTGAAATCTATTACCAGAACGTGCGAGGTTTGCGTACAAAAATTGAGGATTTTTTTCTCGCAATCTGCGAATCACATTACGACATAATTGTGCTTACCGAAACTTGGCTCGACGAGAAGATATTCTCTTCTCAGCTTTTCGGTAATTCCTATAATGTGTACAGGAATGATCGTAACCATCTCAATAGCACGAAAATTCGCGGAGGAGGAGTGCTAATTGCCGTTTCAGTCTCACTAAACTGTTTTCTGGATAGAACTCAAGTTATTCATTCACTCGAGCATCTGTGGGCAAGGATGGAAAACAAGGGAGCATGATGTGATTTACGATTAATCGCAAACTGCACAGATCGTAATCTGTGCAAACTGCGACTAACTATTAATCCTCACCCATCATAACCAAATGATTTTCTCTTGGTAACTCTGAGTTGACCAAAGCATTGCTAGACTGAAACTAGTTCGAATAATTGAGTTACTCTCCTTCCTCGTTTTGCTTTCAACTCCTAACAAGAATTTGCTCCATGGGAATGAGTGTCTCTATGACGTACGATTCTCGCTCTCTCATCCGGGCGTTCAATTTTCCTTTCCGAGCGCGTTTACTTCGATGAAACTTGGTAAAATAAAAAAATGCGCTACAGCAAATAGGACAACTTTAATGTTTCATGTTTCACGGAGGATTTCTCAGATGGTGTTTAAATTAATCAAGAGACTACAAACAATAATCCCTCTCCACTCACTAATTTTATGAGTTAATGTAAATGCGTTATTGGCCAAGGCTTTTACGACATCGAACACGTGGTCTTGCGAGATATATTTTTCCGCCAGCTCAAATACAGACCACTTTTTTCGGGGCCGAGTAAACTGGTGTCTAGAAAAGACCTTGATTACCTTGAATTAATAAAAAAACATAAATTAGCGCAAATATGTCAACATGTGTTTTTTTGTTTTAGCACGTAAATATTTGCTCATAATTTTTTTGGATTGTGGCACTCTACATAATTTGTATGCAGATAGACTATCCACAGTTTGTGGGGGAATGGAATACTCATACAATTCAAATGGATAATGATTATCTGCTATCACAAAGCTGAGAAATTTTTTGACGTTTTGTTTTACTATTGATTCATTCAAAAAAAAAAGCTTTATTTTTAAATGTTTTCTTATCCTGAGACTGGCTCACCATATTGCACTGCTACTAAAACCGTAGGCTAACTTCAAGGATATTTTTTATTCATTTTCGGCGAATAATCAATAGAGTGCCGTGTTATGAAACATCAGAATAATAGCAAAAACAATATAACGATCATAAGGTGTTGGACAGGTTATTCCAGACGACATTGGAATATATTCCATCTGATCATCTTTAGAAAGGTTAATGACCTTCAAAGGATAAATTTATCTTGGGCACATTGAATTGATGTTCATGACTTCCAGTCGGACATTTATTCGCTCTGATAATAATTGTGTGGTCCTCACAAAGCATATATTCCAATGCCGTCAGTTCACTGAAATTATTCGCATACCGTTTGATGATAAGGTAGGATGTTGATAATCATTTGCTGCGATACCTATTGTTCCAACAGTATTCATTCGACAATATGAAGACTGAATATCTGGAATTAACCAGATTCTACCATGCAAATCTGCGGTCAAAGCAGTATGTACACTTGAGAGATGCAACAAATTTGAAGGGATATAAAAAAACATTAGTCGTTCGACAAATCTACTGCCACATATGTCGGAAGTCCACGATACATGAATATCATACGTCCATACTATTTCATTACATTTATTCGCAACGAAGAACGTAACCACACAGAATTGAATTAATCAAATATGTGATCCGTTTTATCTACAAAATAAAAAAGGGTCTGAAATTCAATCGAATTCGAAAGGTGTTTCGTGAAGTCACTAATTGAATTACTGTTGGAAAAATTATTTGGAGAGAAATGTGAATGTTCAGAATTATTGGAATCTAAAAACGATTTTGGGCGGGATGAGATTCGCCCAAATCTGCTGGTAATAAAATTAATCAATTGCATCCATTACCCGTCTGCTGTTTATCGGGCGGGAGACGACAGCAAAATAAAATCGACACGAGACTGAGTCAGCCACTCACTGCGGACAGTGCAATAGAGAATTAAAAATCCCTCGATGAGTGTCGTAAGATTTCAGTTGATCGTCTCTTGTTACACTTTCCGATCAAGAACTCATCATCCGCTCTATGGAATGGGATTAATCGTTTGTGGCTTGCACTCACGATAAAACCTGAGTAGTAGAAGTAATGCTTCGAGAGTGCAAGCAGTTGGGATTCCGCTCTCATATTGCTTTTTTGAGATCTTGGTAGCTCACCGTTCCAAGTATTCTCTCTGTGTACATATGAAGAATAAAAGAGCCTCGCCTGCTGGGGGTGATTTAAAAACATCCGACTAGAGGGATATACTTATTCATTGATCGTTGAATGTGATTTTTTACCATCCCTGTCTGTGGGTTACCCTAAAGTTGTCCGATTCAAACATAAGCATTGGTGTATTGTATCTACCACCAGATCGTAAGAATGACCTGATCAGTATGAATGACCATATCGATTCTATCAGAGAAATTTTCTCCAATCTCAGAGTGCATGATCACGCACTCCTATTCGGGGACTATAATCAGTCGGGATTCGTATGGAACTCAACCAGTCCCGATTATCTTACTGTGAATGTTTTGGAATCGCATATTTCTTCTGCGTGTACTGTGCTGCTCGACGGTTTTAATTTGAATAATTTGAGACAAATCAACAAAATTCACAATAGATTAGGACGTCTTCTCGATCTAGTGTTGATTACGGACTCATTGATTGGACAGTGCAAACTATCTGAAGCCATCGAGCCGCTTACCCTCAATGACTCTAGTCATCCAGCCCTTTCAGTAGAGATTGAAGTGCTAATTCCTCCTATATTTGAAGAACTGCACTCAAACACCGTCGAACTAAACTACCGTAGAGCTAACTATGTAGCGTTGAATGAAGTTTTCCATCAAACAGATTGGACGTTTCTTGAACTATCAGCGAATGTGGACGATGCCGTCAGTCATTTCTCGCAGTCGGTAAATGAAGCGTTGGCGGAACATGTTCCTGTTCGAAGACCTACTCCCAAACCGCCATGGGGGAATGCTCATCAACGACACCTAAAACGTATCAGATCAAGAACTCTTCGTTGGTATAGAAAAACCCGGTGTCCTTTTCGTAAGCAGGCATTCGTTTGCGCCAGCAACAGCTATCGCCTTTACAATCGGTATCTGTACAAACGATATTCTCTCCGCACACAAGACAACCTATGAAGAAATCCTAAGCAGTTCTGGAATTTCGTGAACTCTAAACGCAAAGAAAACGGACTCCCTGCTGAAATGTTCCTAGATCATGATGTCGCTTCCTCCTCTTCTGAAAAATGCAGGCTTTTTGCCACCCACTTCAAGAGTGTATTTAACAGTTTTATCGCCTCCGCTGAACAAGCCGCAGCTGCATGTAGAAACACCACTATCAACGTATTTGAATTGAGAAATGTTGTTATCAACCAACAACAGGTTGAACGCGCCATCTCTAAAATGAAATTCTCATCAACTAGTCCGGATGGGATTCCGGCCTGCGTTTTAAAACATTGCTTGAGCTCACTGATTCGTCCTTTAACGCTACTCTTCAATATGTCCCTTCGTGAAGGTATATTTCCTTCCAATTGGAAATTGTCGGTTATGTTCCCTGTTTATAAAAAAGGAAATAAGCAAAACATTGAAAACTATCGAGGTATTACATCGTTATGTGCATGCTCCAAAGTATTTGAGATTATCGTCAATGAAGTATTGTTTGTAAGTTGTAAAAATTACATAACAGCTGATCAACACGGCTTTTACCCCAAGCGATCTGTCTCGACAAATCTAGTGCAGTTTACATCATTCTGCTTGCGCAATCTAGATGCCGGATCACAAGTTGACGTGATATCCACTGATCTCAAAGCAGCTTTCGATAGAGTCGATCATAAGATACTGCTTATAAAACTGGACAAGCTAGGAGTTTCGAATGACCTCATTAGATGGTTTAAATCATATCTCACGGATCGAAAACTATGTGTGCGAATTGGATCTGAGTCATCTGAATTTTTCACCAACATATCAGGTGTCCCGCAGGGGAGCAATCTAGGACCTCTTCTATTTTCTATTTTCATCAACGAGTTATCAAAACTACTGCCACCGGGATGTCGCCTTTTCTACGCGGATGATGTCAAGATATACACAGCCATAAATCACATCCAAGATTGCTACACTCTACAACAATGGATCAATGAATTCGAAGAGTGGTGCACAAATGCAACGCAATATCGTTTCATCGAAAATTGAACCCAATCATCCACAATTACAATATTTCTAACGAGCCTCTAGTGCGTGTTGATCAAATACGCGACTTGGGAATCATCCTTGACACAGGGTTGACTTTTCGCCCCCATTATGACAGCATAATTGCAAAGGCTAACCGACAACTTGGATTTATATTTAAAGTATCCAACGAATTCCGTGATCCACAATGTCTTCGGTCACTTTACTGTGTACTGGTGCGCTCCATTCTGGAATCAAATGCAATCGTGTGGTGCCCGTATCAGTTGAACTGGATAAGTAGAATCGAATCAATACAAAAAAAAATCATTAGATACGCGCTCCGTAGTCTTCCATGGCGAGACCCGTTGAATTTACCACCGTATGAAGAGCGATGTAGGCTCCTCGGGCTTGACACGTTGGAACGCAGGAGATATGTTGCCCAAGTTATGTTTGTCGCAAAAATACTTTTGGGCGATATTGACTCAGCGGAAATATTCACACAACTAAATATATATGCACCTATTAGAGCCCTTCGACAGCGGGACTTCCTGTTACTAGACGGTCGTCGTTCAGCATATGGTCAATACGACCCCATTCGATTTATGGCGACAAGATTCAACGAAGTCTATCAGAAGTTCGATTTTAACTCTTCTGCTGCAGCATTCAATCGAAACCTATTAAATGGATAACACCCAACATTGGAAGACTGAAGAACCACCACGATCAGCAACTTCACTGTATACATTTTATTATTTATGACTCTAATTTTAGTATTATGATTTATGAGAATATTTGTTTTTATGTTTATTCTCTGTACTATGTGCATAGTTATTGTTAATATTTTGTAGTAGGAATTATGAAAAGATATGAGGTTTTTATGCTCTTTTGTGTAAAACATCCAACAACTCAAAAGGGCTTTTCCTCATCTTATCGGTACATGTGGTATCATTAAGGCAACTAGCCAGATGAGAAATTTAAATAAATAAATAAATAAATAAATAAATAAATTCCTTAAATGTTCAATTACTTTACACACATATTTTACATACCTTCCAGTTAACCGTAGTCCTACGTGAAAATAGACCCTATGTGCATTTCGGAAGTTGAGTAAATACATGGACATTTTAAATAAGTATATCCCTCCGTGGGTAACAGTGCGATATTTTAGCTGCGCGGATTCCCACGCCACACCTCGAACCGCACTCAGAAGCGGCCGCAAAAACATCGAAAGAAAAATGACTCCCATCTAGCCCCGTGGGCACGTCATGAAGGGCAGATTCTTCTCCAGACGTCACTCGAGCACTCGTGATTAATTCGTCTCTGAGGATCAGTGGACCGTTACTATATTATTACCACCTGTCTCGCATTCTGAAAGACCTCCAAGTGTTGCCAAAAATATTGTTGAAAACACTGGTCATGAAATATTGATAGAGGGTAGCGAGAAGACTGATAGACGTATCAATACTTGAATACTTGTGATAGAAATATTGATCGTTCATCGCAATCATTCATTGTATCAATCTCATGACATATTAAATGTCGGTCGATGATTGCAAAATTCTAGAAAAAAAAATCGAGTATCAATCATTGACAGGTAATATAGGGTAAATGATCTTGGTTTGTCCAGTCGAAAATATGATCATGGTTTGCCCACTTTTTGACGTGGGACTACGTCTAACCGGAATATATGGGGGGTAAAATGAAAACCTAAACACAGAACAAGCAGGAAAAATTGAAAGATTTCAAATGCTTATAACTCGAACATTTCTTACTGGATCGGAAAGATGTTTGCATCAATTGATAGGGAATATTTCCACGCATCTGTCGCAACTAACGAAATGTTATTTTTCATAAGATAAACAAATGAATAACTGTAAAATATTGGCCGTTTTCTAAACGCCTTAACTGCCTCGTTTTGATTGGCCCGATTTACGGTATCCCTAACACAGCCATCAAAACCAATCAGCCTTGGGGAAATCGGCATTGCAATTACATGAAAGTAGGGGGACTTTTGTTCTCATTGAAAAATGTTCCCTAACACAGACTTCAAAACCAAGCAGCGATGGAGAAATCGGCATTGCAAACACATGAAAGTAGGAGGAGTTTTTGTTCCCGCCGAAATGTGTTCCCTAACAGAGATTTCTAAACCAAGGTGTCTGGAGGAAATCGGCATTTCAAATTCATGCAAGTCGGGGGTATTTCTGTTCCGATTGAAATGTGTTTCCCTAACACAGACTTCACATCCATGGAGTATGTATTGATTTTTGAAATTAATCGTTCATCAGCTAATCGAATACTTTCCAGTAGTTTGTTATTTGATACGATTAATCGTCTCAAATAATCGATCATTCGTCACACTGAGAGAAATAACTAGTTAGCCTAATAGCGTCAAAGATTTTGATTGATTTTCAAGATTAAACTGCAGCCGCCGTACCTTTTTTTTTCTCAGAGTTAAGATCGATTAATCGACGTAAATTATTCGTTCGCTTCGATTATTGGTTGCGCAGTATTCGTTCGATTAATAATCGATTTCTGTAGCAAGTATTCGATTAATCGATTAATCGAACGATTATCGGGGATCACTAGGAGCATGGGGAAATCGGAATTGCGAATTCATACAAGTTGGCGATATTTTAGTTCCGATGGAAATGTGTTTCCCTAACACAGATTTCAAAACCAAGGTTTCTGGCTCTGCAAATAAATGCAAACTGCGAGTATATCTGTCCTCGCTTGCCTTTATGCAGGCTGGAATATGTCTGGCCTAACACGATCTTCTAATCTTAGAACTTGGAAAAATCGTGCAGACACTTGAAGCGAATTAACTGTCCAGTTTCAAGCAAACTCGCGGTTCGAGAAGTACGTACACTTGAGAGATGTAAACTTCAGAGGAAAATGTAAATAAAATAATCGTTTTTATATTTTTTGTCTTTATTAGAGAAATTTTCAGCCTTAGGCTGGTTCATCAAACGTTTGATAATTCTTCCTTACATATATTTTGTTGTAGGCATCATACCAAACGTAAAAGGTCTGTTATTAAATTTACATGTAACGAAGAACAATCCATCACAATGCATGAATTGACTTTACATGGCATTAGTTCAATCTTTTTACTCACAAAGCAAATATATTGAATTCAATTGAATTTGGAAAGTGTTTCATTCAATCAAGAATTTAATCAATACAAACGAATGATAACTAAGCTAAGGTAGTCCCACGTCAACCTTGCGATTATATCATAGATATAACCCACCCATTTTTTGAATGCTCTAATTCAGCGCTCCTGTGTCAAATAAGGCCTTCGAATGTTTCGAAACATATAAATGAAATTGCCTTTTACATGATTTATAGTAGTTTGATAGTATATTTTTACGAAATCACATGTTTTAAAGGATTATAAAATACACCTTCTATTTGTGTCAATGCGCCCCTCATTCGAGCTAACTTTTAATCGATCACCAGATGATTATTTGGCACGTATTCAGACCTTTTCTGGTTTACAACACTTATCAATATTGTAAACATCATGCTTGCTGACCACTTGTATCGGATTTACATAGCTAATCCATTAAATTAACGCATTTTGATGAACTCAATGCTGATCATGAGTTGTCCAATTCAATAATGTTGTTTTGTCCACATGATTTCTATGGCAACCGCTTGGCGCGCTGCAATTTGTTTATGTTTGTTTATGGTATGCTCCGCGCATAGCAGAAGTATGGTTTTTCTGTGTTGAGGTGAACACTTCTAAAATGCCCAAGAAAAGGCAATATTCTGAAGAAAGCCTCAATTATGAATGAATCAATATGATGACAGTAAACTCAAGCAATGATAAATGCAACATCTAATTGTGAATTCGAATGTTTTCATTCAAAAATGGAGATTTCTAAAACCGGACAAACCATGATCATTTTTTGGGCAAACCATGATCAGAGGTGGTCAAACCATGATCATAATTCTTCTTTAAGGAAAATCGTTAAAAAACATAAAAATTTGAATAATTTCAACACCTTATGGTAGTATTAGCAACTAGAGACTTGGGGCTTTTCAACAAACCCAAACTCGTATCGATTATGTGTGATTTTCAAGAAGAAAAATCGATTTGCATTTACTAGTTGCGTAAGAACACCCCAAATTGGACAAACCAAGATCATTTACCCTAGACATATTCAAATTGACAATGCTATCGGTAGGTAAAACATCCTTTCGATTTGCGATGCTATCATTATTTATTGAACAATTAAACTTTTCACTCAAACAACAATATGAAATATTGGTATTGGAAGTTCCTACAGAAACATAGTAGGAATCAAATGAAGGCTGGTTGATAAGGCTAGTTGAATTAATTGGAAAAAAAATTGTATTTGTACACAAAACCTTTGGAACAACATGAAAAAAATCAATATATTTTTTTTCCGGATATTTCTGCCCACTACATTTACACACGCCAAGATAAAAATGCGTTCATTGTATGTAAATGTTTTTTATTTGTAATGAAAAAAACGAAAATTTCTTTTCGGACAACCCAATGTTTTGAATAGTTGAAATCCAGTTTAAATGAATCAGAGATGTAGCATCTCATAAAGCATATTTGGTTCCGTCAGGATGTCGGTTATTCACAGAAATAGAAGTGACACCTAGAAACCTATGATGAAGCTTAACCTATATTAACCTTCCTATACTCGCACATAGGTTTGACAGGCCGAGAATAAGAGCCCCCGCAGACTGCAGACTGATTTGTAGGCCGATAGTTTGGTCGGTTTTTGAATCAGTACGGAGAGGTATCCATGTGTGCACATTACGCCGATAGAGTTGGGTCTGTTTTTGCACCAGAAGGCCGACCCGACCAAACTGTTGGTTGACAGAAAGTCTGTATTATGCGGGGGCTCTAAATGAGGTGGCTGAATTAAATGACTATTAAAATTGAATGAAGTTGAAGAAAAAATATTCTCTGGAATTTTTTCATTCCATCATATTAGGCTGTCAAAAAAGTCCTGTGGTACTTTTTTTTGAATTTTCATTTGTTCATAAAATTAGTTACAATCATCTGTTTTAAGTCAAATATGCGCCATTTTGTTCGATTACTTGTTTCCAACGAGATGCCAACTTCATAATACCCCTGTTATAGAAGCTCGCTTCCTTATTGGCAAAAAACTCGGATAGCCAATTTTCACAGGCCTCTTTTGTGGCTAACTTCTGACTATCTAGCTCGTTCGCCATGGACAAAAACAGGTGGTAGTCACTTGATGCAAGGTCCGGACTAACCGGCGGATGCAAAAGAACCTCCCATCCGAGCTCCCGGAGCTTCTGGTGCGTCACCAAAGAAGTGTGTGGCCTGGCGTTGTCCTGATGGAAGACAATGCGGCCTCTGTTTATCAAAGATGGCCTCTTCTTCATGAGTGCTACCTTCAAGCGGCTCAGTTGTTGGCAGTACAGGTCCGAATTGAGCGTTTGGCCATAGGGAAGCAGCTCATAATAGATTATTCCTTGACAATCCCACCAAACACACAGCAGAACCTTCCTGGCCGTTAATGAGGGCTTGGCCACCGTCTGAGCCGCTTCAGCGGGCTTCAACCACGACCGTTTGCGCTTCACGTTGTCGTAAGTGACCCACTTTTCATCGCCAGTCACCATCCGCTTCAGAAACGGGTCGATTTTGTTGCGATTCAGCAGCGATTCACATGCGTCGATACGGTCAAAGATGTTTTTTTTGCGTCAACGTGTGTGGCACCCATACATCGAGCTTCTTTGTGAATCCTAGCTTCTTCAAATGGTTAATAACGGTTTGATGACTTATCCCCAGCTCTTGGCCGATGCTACGGCTGCTACTATGCCGGTCTTTCTCGGCTAATTCAGCGATTTTGTCGCAATTTTCGACGGCAGGCCTTCCGGAGCGTGGCGCATCTTCGACGACCTCTACACCAGAACGAAAACGTTGAAACCATCGTTGTGCGGTGGAAATGGAAACTGTATCGGGTCCATAAACTGCACAAATTTTATTGGCAGCTTGAGATGCATTTTTGCCTTTGTCATAGTAGTACTGTAAAATATGTCGGATTTTTTCTTTATTTTGCTCCATATTTGCGATACTATAACTCACGAACGACTTAACCAAACAAAACACTGTGAAGGACTTATATTATAGCACGCAAAAATACCTTTCCAACAAGCTATAGTATGACTCGATACGATGAATACAACTAGAACTACGCGCTTACAACGACACCTCGCGGAAATACCGCAGGACTTTTTTGACAGCCTAATATCTTTATCTTTAAATAAATACCAATAACGCCTAAAAATACACAATAGCAATTTAACAGAGACACGCACAGTCTGTGAGTGTACGAGTTACGATTTTTCGCGCGAGTACAGGAGAGTTAAATTAGTTCAAGGCCCCAAACTCTTGTTGATCTGTCGCCTCAATAAGTTGACCTTATTATTTTTTTGCCACAAAAAAACAACGGTAACGGTATTGAATTAAAGAGACTTTAAACTCAGAGAGTTCATTCGTCTCTCCAAAAAAACAAGAATAAACGGAGCAGTAAAGATGTTGTATGGAGGCCATTTTCGAACATGTCGGGAAAAGGTACTCCTCATCTAGTCTATTTTTTCCTATTTTATCACATTCATGTACCACACCAACTGGTAGAAAACGTAGTAGAACAGTCTGCTGAAATCAACAAAAAATCTAATGTTTTAAGTACAGGTCGGACTCGATTATCCGGAATTTTAGACTCGACTATCCGTAGTATTTAGCTTTTTTATTTTTCTTATTCTTAGATCGGAAATTTTGAATAATCAACATGGGTATCAAATGAAAGTGCTAAAGGGTGTGTCACATCAAATTGCATCACGGAAAAAACGCTGTAGAAATTTAATTTTTAGGAATTATATCTTCAGCTTTCGCTTATAATCAGATAAGAGTGTATAGATCACGTTGGCCATGCTTCACTGTCATTTTTTCGTAAATTTGGAAAAATGTCGTCGAACGAAAAAGAGCGTCGTAAATTAATCCTGCGCACTCATTTCGAGAATCCGGAGTTGTCACATCGGGACATCGGTAAGATGCTGGGAATCGTCCAATCCACGGTCAGCAGAGTACTAAAACGATACTTCGAGAACCTAACCATCGACCGGAAGGTGAAGAACGGCAAAAATGGTCGCTCCGTCAGTGAAAAAGATCACAAGCGCGTAGTTAAGCAGTTTAGACGTGATCCGAGAAGTTCGGTCCGGGATGTCGCCAATAAGCTGAATTTGTCAAGTTCATTCGTCCAGCGGACCAAGCAGCGGGAGGGCCCGCGTACATACAAGGTTCAGAAGGCTCCTAACCGCGACGAAAGGCAAAACATGGTGGGGAAGACGCGAGCCCGGAAGCTGTACACCGAAATGCTGACGAAGCCGCATTGCCTGGTAATGGACGACGAAACCTACGTCAAAGCGGACTTTCGTCAGCTGCCGGGCCTGTTGTTCTTCTCCGCAGAGGACAAATTCAGCGTTCCGGAGGAGATTCGCAAGCAGAAACTATCCAAGTTTGCCAAAAAGTACATGGTGTGGCAAGCGATCTGCTCTTGCGGAAAGCGGAGCGCCCCCTTCGTGATGACCGGCACGGTAAACGGGCAGGTTTACCTTAAGGAGTGCCTACAGAAGCGCTTACTACCACTATTGAAGCAGCACGAGGGCCCGACCATCTTCTGGCCGGATCTCGCTTCGTGCCACTATTCAAAGGACGTGTTGGAGTGGTACGAAGCCAACGCGCCGGAGCTTCGCCCAATAGAGAAATATTGGGCGATTATGAAGCAGGCCCTCCGGAAGAACCCAAAAGTTGTCAAATCGGAGGCGGACTTCAAGAGAAAATGGATTTCTGTTCAGAAAAAACTACAACCTGACGTTGTAAAGAACATTATGGACGGGGTAAAGAGGAAGGTGCGAACATACGGGCTTGGGCTCGAAGTATGAATAAAAAGAAAATGCCAAAAGTTGTTTAATAGTTTTTATTTTACTGTCTAAAATTTTCAAAAGGATCGGTCTACTGGGCGAATTTCTACAGCGTTTTTACCGTGATGCAATTTGATGTGACACACCCTTTAGACTGAAAAAATCCAAACCGAAGATGGCCGCAGTTCCCAAATAAACAATTACTTTTTAATAGTTTCATTCATCTTGCCCTGTTTGTATCTATGTTTGAGTGATTGTAGGGTTTTCCCACATTAGTTGAAATTTTGACCGATGAAATTTGGAACGTACCTTTAATTCTACTGTCATTATAAAACAATTTGGCCGCCGCTAAAAAATGGCTGAATGGCTTGGCTTGGAGAATACACTACATTATGAACAACATAAATTCGAAAGGGTCACCGTCACTAATTATGTACTTTTTGCAATCCCATCTATATCGTTATCAAATGAAATGATCTGACTAATAGAATACAGTACAAAAAAAGATAGATAAGAAATAGAAGTTTAAAAAAAAAGTTGAATGGTTTTATTGCAGAGAAATATACTAATGATAGAGATAATTTACTAAAAACTAGAAAATAAAATAAGACTTTTTAAGTTAAACGGTTTGAAAAACTGTACTAAAAGCTAGAAAATTATTAGGCCATTAGCAGTTAGTAGTTATCACATCCGTTTATTCATTAATCTAGGGCAATGATGAAACTTATATAAAAACGTGGGAATGAAACAACTAACTGTAGATAATGGAAATCCAACGTTTATTTCTTACGTAATTTTCTTCGGAATATTTTCATGATATTCTGTATTCTATTGTTCAAATCATTTCATTTGATACCGATATTGAGGGGATTGCAAAAAATACATAGTCGACCATTTAGTGGTGGCCACCTTTTTGAATTGTTTATTATGTTTCTTGTTCTCCAAGTCAAGCCATTCAGCCATTTTTTTAGCAACAGCCAAATTGAATTTTTCAAAATCATGGAATACTCAGTTTTATAATGACAGTAGAATTGAAGATGAAATTTCAGAACAATCAGTCAACAGGAACGGGGTAAATTTTCTATTATTGTGGGACAACCCTACAAACATTCAAACATACATACAATACAATGAAACCATTCGAAAAGTAATTAGATATTTGGGAAGTGCGGCCATCTTTGATTTGGGTTTTTCATAAACAACTGTGTTCTACTAGTCAATCCCTTTCATTTGATATACATATTGATGGGGTTCTGAGAAAATATGTAATCCGCCATTCTGTAGCGGCCGCAATCTTGGATTTTCAAGATCATGGAATACGCAGTTTTATAATGACACTAGAGATAAAGATGTGTTCCAAATTTCAGATCAATCGGTCAACAGGAAGGGGGTAAATTTCTATTAATGTGGTACAGCGCTACAAAGTTACTATGACTTTGTAACATACAAACGGGTGAAGCTAGATAAAACCGTTTAATGAATAAGTGCAAAGCATAATTATATTACGTTTACCGAGAAAATTCGTTTTTTTATGATTCGATTATCCGGAGTGATAAATACTCCGGATAATAAAATTTTAGTTTGAATGAAAATTCTAACTTTATCATCTTTATAGAAAGAGGTAATGTTGTAGCCCCAGTTATTTTAACCAACTTTGTAAAACAAATTAATTAATATAATTTGTTTTTCTATCATTTACAAATTATATTAAACTAGCTGACCCGCCCAAAATTTGTTTTTCGTTATCACATCCACGTTTTCTTACTAAGCGCTGTTCATGGGTCCAATCGCAGAATTATTCATTGATTGATCTGCTAATCTACCCTTTAAAATTACCTTTTACTATAAAATTCCTAGTACTTTTACCAAAACTCGACATTATAATATCAGATTATTTTCAGACACAATTCTCGTTCAAGATTTTCCAACCACTTGCAAATAACATGTTTCTCCGTTACGTTACATGCCAAATTTGGTTTTATTTGCTTGATTAATTCTTGAGTAATGCAGAAAGTTGTGTTTCATAGATTCATTTATTGCACCTTAAGCTGAAGGTGGAAGCTAGCAATTGTAGTAGTATAGGTAAACCCTCGTGTAAAAATGGGGTAATAGTGTTTGTGAGAGAAGAGCAAAGCACACGTAAATAGATCAATTCACTTATCAGACTGTGTGGCGCTTCATTGACACGAGTCTTTGAATACATTTGAAAAAAAAAAACAAATAACAATTCAATACTAAAGTAAAATGTATGAACGATATATTCCGATGAACAATTGCAAATATAAATATATATAGAAGGTGCATTTGCATATGATTCTGATTATACGCGAGCGTAACATGAGCAAATTTATAACACATGCGAATTGGGGCACTTTTGGTATTAACAAGTTCTTCCGCATAGTAACTCGATGTTGATAATTCCTTAATATTTTCCTTCGTTGATCGTATTGTTTTCACATATTCACGTTGGAAAGCCTTAACCCTTCTCTTCGTTGGCCGAGGCATTTAGATTGAATTTAATACTTTTCCGTTTACTGTTTTTGAAAGCATAGGCAGCCGTGGCAGTGTTCCGAGCTCTGCAATACAATTTTCTTACCCAATGTTAAAGTTGCTAAAACTTACATTATAGACCCATTAAACGTAAAAATAATAATTGTATTGATATCAACACAATTTTATTCTATTGATTTTCATGACATGGGACGCTATGACTCCGGAATAACATTTTATTGAGTGGTTTTTATACAGGATGGGCCATTTAAAGTGAAAGCATCTGGCAACCCCATAACTTTTGACAGAGATGTCAGATTAACAAATGTCATACCGCGTTGGAAGCGTCATTTCAGTACAATTTTAACCATGGAACAATACACACCTAAACAACGCGCTGAAATTGTTCAGCTGTACATTCAAAATAACTTCTCAATTGTGTTAACTAAACGTGCGTGGAAAAATAAAAATAAAGTTAAAACATCGCCTGGAGACAACACTATACGTCGATTATATGCCAAATTTATATCGTCTGGTAGTGTTGGTAATGCCAGTCATCTGTCCAGACAACGACCAAGACGTTTCGACGAGAATATTGATGCCGTTCGAGCCAGTGTTGCAGAGACTCCATCGACATCAGGTCGCCATCGTTCGCAAGAGTTAGGCATCGCTCGAACCACTCTCCGACGCAGAATTCGTGTTGATTTGAAAATGTTTCCGTATAAAATTCAAATGGCTCAACAACTTAACCCATCTGACTTGCCACGACCAAATTATTGCGCGAAATGTTCCCCGGAAGATTAATATCGAAAAACGGCTATTATGACTGGCCACCAAGATCACCTGATTTGACGCCTCCTGACTTTTTTTTATGGGGATATTTAAAATCCAAGGTATACACTGGTAAACCAAGGACCCTGGTTGCGCTGAAAGACAATATCCGACAAGAAATTGCTGCCATATCGGCCGAAACATTGGGCAAAGTGATGGAAAATGCCGAAAAAAGGGCACATTTTGCGGTCAAGGCCAGAGGCGGTCATTTACGAGATATCATAATCAAAAAGTAGTTAGAACAAATCTCCTTGGACCAAAATAAATGAATTTCAAAAAAAAAATTTAAATTCCACTTCTTTACTTTGCTATTGCAAAAACAAATCCTTCCACTTTAAATGGCCCACCCTGTAGCTGTTTCGATGATGTTGTTTGGCATCAGTGTCGAAAAAATAACGATGCTTCCACCAATACAAACAAAACCATTGCAGAAGATTGCAAAACGAAAATTTAACTTTCAGAGCACTTGCTCGAGTTTTCCGACGTTCTTCACTATACGGTGCGAAAGCAGATGAAAATTTAATATCTTGTGAGTAATCGATTAGAGTTTGGTTGATATTACTTGATGGGAAGTGTGCGAAAACGATCATTTTCTACACACTGTTTCGCAAAATTATTGATTTTCGGTCGAGAGGTGAGGGAGGGAGATGAAAGAAATGAGCGCCATTGTGGCAGCCATTTATGGCTAGCTTCCACCTTCACCTTAATACCTTCATATGCCTAATTTGGTTTCATTTGATTGATTAATTCTCTAGTAATGCAGAAATTTGCGTTTCATTTGTATTGCAGCCACCCCCCCCCCCCTAAGAGAACACCTACATACCAATTTTCATGTTGATCGGTTGAGTAGATTCCGAGTCCATAAGAATCAGACAGACAGAAAGACAGACAGACATCACTCCATTTATATATATATACATAACTGATTTAGAGCTTTTTTCTAAGTTGCATTAGCCCTATTCTACAACAAAATTTAAAATATGAAAGTAAGAGCCAAGTTAAAAAAAAATAGAGGTAAACATCGTTCGACAACGTTGTAGCCTCAGTTGTTGATTTACTTTGTAGAACAAAGTTTTTTTTTGTATCATTTAATATAACTCGTTTTTTAAGTTGCATTAGGGTGGCCTTAAGAAAAGCGTTCTTTTTACTCTAATTTTAATATTTCCGATTTTATACCAAAACAGTCTTCGGGCGACTTTTACAACATATCAAGACGACCATTTTGCAATGCAGAACTTGCCAATATGTTAATCCTACTCAAAGTATTTTGCCGAATGCTCATGATTTCAAAATAATTTTACTCAAATACAAGAAATAACATATTTTTGAAACATTCACCTTATATAGAAACGAATTTACCCATTAAAATACCGCCAATAAAAATGTTTTTATGTTTGCCCCAGAGAGAACGACAATCGAATGAAAACGGGCGTATTTTTGAGAAAAAAAAACAGGAAGTGGGTTATATCTATGGTATAACCGCAAGGGTGACGTAGGACTATCGTTGTATGAAGTTGAATCTGAATTCATTCTGAATGAATAAATATTTGGAGAACTTCGAAAACGAGAGCGTTACGTTGGAGGCACAAGGTTTTATGCATCCAATATTGGATACGGAAATATCCTACTGATGGGGAAGAATAATCTTCAGAAGCTATCCTGTTGATTGCGATTGATTGAAAAATCACAAAACCTAATGTATTTGGTCACAGTGTTACATGGATAGAAAACATTAAAATAAACTCTTTCATATGAATGTATTTTTAAATTCCCAGAGGAACTGGCAGATTATTTTAAGTAACGATTAGATATTTCCACATTTTCCTCGATACTGGAAGCCCACCAGTGGTTAATGCTAACTCGATAACCGTCTGTTAATAGCACTTGATTGAAACATATTTGGTCACAGTGTTACATGGATAGAAAACATTCAAATAAACTCTTTCACATGAATGTATTTTTAAATTCCTAGAGGAGCTGGCAGATTATTTTCCGGATCTTTCTCGATCCAAACGGAAAGAATTCCGTGCGTGTATGTGTGTGTGTGTGTGTGTGTAGCGGCTGCTTCGAGATCTTCCCGGGGAACCGTTTGTAGCATCACTCTCCTCCTGATGGATTCCCTTCTGGCCTAAGGTGCACAAACAGGCTCTTGGTGACACCGTTCATCCGCGCTTTCATGATAAATGAAGAGCTTCACCACAACAGCGACAACATGCTCCAATCGCTGTTCAATTAGAACTGAGTGGATTTCCGAGCGGCGCTCGCTTATATACCGATTGGTGATTTCAATAGCCTATTTTGAAAGCAAATTTAAGACTATTGAAACAAGTTTTTGGATCAGAAAGTAACAAGTATAGAACGCGTAGACATTTTATCTTTCGAATGAAGTGTTTATCATACCATTTCGTTCAGTTGTTTAGGAGCTATTAACACTCAAAATCTCGGTCTCCGGCGTAACGCTTTCGTTTTCGAAACTTTGATTTTACACCCCGGTATAGAAATGAAAGACGTAGTCCTACGTCAAAATATTAATAACTTTGAGTAGGATATTGACATGTTCTGCATCACCACACCCCTATTCTGTATTTCGACCGATTCGAAATATTTCGAACGACTTGATAAAATTCCATTCTGTATTCCGTTCGTGTTGTTTTTGCATTTCGTTCGATCTGTTTCTCTTTGAACATCATATGGGCTAAACGTTCGAAACAGGGGATGCGAAATTATAACTCGAACGAAATAACGATTTCGAACGAAATGGAAATCCGTCGGAATACAGAATAGGGCTGCAAATATTTGTCACCCAAAGGCAGTTTTCATGTGGAATTAGAAATATAAAAGTTAAAGTAAAGAACAGTTTTTTCATGCTGACGCTCATTCAATTTAGAAAAAAGCTCTGAATCATTTATATTGAATGATAGAAAAAAAACTTTGTCCTACAAAGTTGGTTAGCGTAGGCTACTGGGGCCATAATGTTGTTGAACTATGTTTACCTCTATTCAGCCATTCCATGCCAAACCGATATAGTGGTTCTCAGATTTTCGTCAAAAGTGGCATTTTTGTTCTTTATCGCAAAACATTAGACCCGTATTTTTTTTTTATAGGGTGCCCATTTCCATTTTAGGGTGGTCCGAAAAATCATTTTTTTCCACATTTTCCCAAAAAAGACTTTTTTCAAAAAATTGGAATCACTGAACCGATTTAGATGATCGACATATTAAATTAAAGCCAATGAGCTATTCTTATATAAAAATATATTGAACTAGAAAAAAAACTGAGGGTTTTTTACATAATATAAATATATATATAAAATCAGAGAGGTGTTATTTTTCGGTCAATTTTTCGATTAAGGGGGGAAAATGATTTGTCGGACCACCGGTCAACTTAAAAAATCATATCTAATAAAACGAAAAATAACCTCTCTGATATAATATAAAAAAAAATATAGCGCCCTCTAGTCCAACGCCATGAGAGCAATAAAGAACGGAAACAATCGAAAATAAATTTTTTTTTGCAAGTTCAATATTTTTTAATAAAAGGCTAGATCATCTGCTTCAATTTGATATGTCGACCATCTGAATCGGTTCAGTGGTTCAAAAGTAAAAAAAATGATTTTTTCGGACCACCCTAAAATTTAAAAAAATTTAACACCCTAATTTAAAAACACGGGTCTAATGTTTTGGGATAAAGAACAAAATTACCACTTTCGACGAAAATCTGAGAACCGCTATATCGGTTAGGCATGGAATGGCTGTATTCATAAAGATAATAAAGTTGAATTTTTTATTTCATTTAAAATTATGGTTACCTCATTTTTGACAACATGAAAATGAGTGCTCTATCACACGTAATAACATTGCACAATGGTCCAGGGAACGAATTTAGGTGGCAATTTTCATCTAGAGCTCAATAGTTATTTTCTAGACAAAAACTGTCTTCGACAAAGTTGTTACATATGATAGAGTGCTCATTTTTATGTTGTCAAAAATAGGGTGACCAAAATTGTCGATGAATCAAACAATATAACTTTCTTATCTTTATAGATAGAGGTAAACATAGTTCGACAATGTTGTAGTGCCAGTTATTGAGGATATCTTTGTAGAACAAAGTTTTTTTCTATTTCTTGAAATAACCGATATAGCGCCTTTTTTCTAAGTTGCGTCAGGGTCACCATGAAAAAAACGATCTTTATACTCTAACTTTTATGTTTCAAATTCTACATACAAACTGTCTTCAAAATATTTTTAGAACATACTAATACAAACATTTTGCGATGCAGAACTTGTCTATATCTCAACTACACTCAAAGTTATTGATATTTATTCTCAAAAAATACGCTTCCCATTCTCATATCAAAAATAGGGTGACCAAAACTGTCGATGAAATAAAAAATATAACTTTCTTATCTTTATAGATATAGATAAACATAGTTTGACAATGTTGTAGCCCCAATTATCTTAAATAACTTTATAGAAGGAAGCTTTTTTCTATCTTTTAGCGGGTTTTTTTGCTCTAACTTTTATATTTCGAATTTTACATCGAATTTACATCTTAATACAACCAACTTTTAGAGCTTATCAAGACCAACATTTTGCGATGCGGAACTTGTCAATATCTTAATCCTACTCAAAGATATTGATGATTTTTACCCAAAAACTCATGATTTCAATTTTAGTTTACTCAAACACGAATAATAACATAGTTTTCATAATCACACATCCTGTAGAGTGAACTATGTTCTTTCAAATGCCGCCAATAAACTTTGTTTATGTTTGCACCAGAACGAAAGACAAGCAATTGCAGAGAGTGTATTTTTTGGGAAGAAATATCAATAACTTTGAGTGAAGTTGAGATATTGACCAGTTCTGCATCGCAAAACGTTTGTATTAGTCTAAAAGTCTTTCGAAGACAGTTTGTATGTAGAATTTTACAGTATAAAAACCTTTTTTTTCATGGTGACCGTAACGTAACTTAGAAAAAAGGCGCTATATCGGTTATTTCAAGAGATAGAAAAAAACATTGTTCTACAAAGATGTCTCAAATAACTGGGACTACAACATTGTTGAACTATGTTTACCTCTATCAAAAAAGATAAGAAAGTTATATTTTTGACGTAGGATTACGTCTTTCGGGAACATATTGGGGTACAAATTGAAAATCGAAAATCGAGCACATCGTGAAAATTGTCCAATTTCAAACGCCTATTGCTCAGTCATTTCATGATGGATTGGTGAAATTTTTGCATTAACCGATTTCTGCACTTCATAACAATATTTTATATTGAAGAAAATAATATATGACATGATACTAACTATCGAACAATTCAAAAATCTCAACCCCTATCCTAACGGAAATACCCACTTCTGATTGGTCGAAATTGACGGCACATGCGGCGGTTCCCTAACAGAGACATCAAAACCAAGCTGTCTGCGGGAAATCAGCATTGCAAATATATGCAAGTCGGGGGCATTTTTGACGTAGGACTACGTCTTTCATTTCTATACCGGGGTGTAAAATCAAAGTTTCGAAAACGAAAGCGTTACGCCGGAGACCGAGATTTTGTGCGTTAATAGCTCCTTAACAACTGAACGAAATGATATGATAAACACTTCATTTGAAAGATAAAATGTTTACGCGTTATATACTTGTTACTTGATCCAAAAACTTGTTTCAATAGCCTTAAATTTGCTTTCACAACAGGCTATTGGAATCACCAATCGGTATATAAGCGAGCGCCACTCGGAAATCCACTCAGTTATAATTGAACAGCGATTGAGGTACCATCGCAGGAATGAATGGATGTTTCCCTAACACAGACTTCGAAACCATGGAGCCTGGGGAAATCGGCATGGGGAAATTGGCATTGCAAATAAGATGCAAGCTGCGAGTACTTTTGTACTCGCTTGCGTTTTTCCAAATAGCCTTGAATTTGAATTTGTTTGCAATTAAATTCGTGAATTGTTTCATTCATTCGCTAGTTTGATCAATAATTTAACCAACAGCTTTGCGCAGCGGCGATATCGTACCCAATGAGGAACATTCAAGGTGCGATCATTGCTAATTGAAAAAACAGGAAGTGGGTTATATCTATGGTATAACCGCAAGGGTGACGTAGGACTATCGTTGATTTAGAGATCATTTGTTTGAAGTTGAATCTGAATTCATTATGAATGAATGAATATTTGGAGAACTTCGAAAACGAGAGCGTTACGTTGGAGCCACAAGGTTTTATGCATCCAATATTGGATACGGAAATATCCTACTGATGGGGAAGAATAATCTTCAGAAGCTATCCTGTTAATTGCGATTGATTGAAAAATCACAAAACCAAATGTATTTGGTCACAGTGTTTCATGGATAGAAAACATTAAAATAAACTCTTTCACATGAATGTAATTTTAAATTCCCAGAGGAACTGGCAGATTATTTTCAGTAACGATTAGATATTTCCACATTTTCCTCGATACTGGAAGCCCACCAGTGGTTAATGCTAACTCGATAACCATCTGTTAATAGCACTTGATTGAAACATATTTGGTCACAGTGTTACATGGATAGAAAACATTCAATTAAACTCTTTCACATGAATATATTTTGAAAATTCCCAGAGGAACTGGCAGATTATTTTCAGTAGCGATTGGTTATTTCCACATTTTCCTCGATACTGGAAGCCCACCAGTGGTTAATGCCAACTCGATAACCACCTGTTAATAGCACATGATTGAAATATATTTGGTCACAGTGTTACATGGATAGAAAACATTCAATTAAACTCTTTCACATGAATATATTTTGAAAATTCCCAGAGGAACTGGCAGATTATTTTCCAGCAATGATTAGATCTTTCCGGAACTTTCCCGATGCTGAATGGCATCCTAACGGAAAGAGTTCTGCGCGTGTATGTGTCGATGCTTCGCCGTCCACCTCCTCCAGCACGTTAGGCAACGATGTTGTCTTGTCGATGTCCTCACGAAAAATGAATGTGTCTCACCACCAGCATATCGCTTAAGTATGCTTTTTGTGTGTGATTGAATAGAGAGAAGGCGTGGTTTACGATGGCAATTTGGAAGGCAAACTAGAGGGGAATGAACTCTCTGAGCTCGGAACTTTCGGCGACTGAGCAATAATCGATTGCGGGCGCATACAATATTGGATACGGAAATATCCTACTGATGGGGAAGAATAATCTTCTGAAGCTATCCTGTTAATTGCGATTGATTGAAAAACCACAAAACCAAATGTATTTGGTCACAGTGTTACATGGATAGAAAACATTCAATTAAACTCTTTCACATGAATATATTTTGAAAATTCCCAAAGGAACTGGCAGATTATTTTCAGTAACGATTAGATATTTCCACATTTTCCTCGATACTGGAAGCCCACCAGTGGTTAATGCCAACTCGATAACCACCTGTTAATAGCACTTGATTGAAACATATTTGGTCACAGTGTAACATGGATAGAAAACATTCAATTAAACTCTTTCACATGAATATATTTTGAAAATTCCCAGAGGAACTGGCAAATTATTTTCCAGCAATGATTAGATCTTTCCGGAACTTTCCCGATGCTGAATGGCATCCTAACGGAAAGAGTTCTGCGCGTGTATGTGTCGATCCTTCGCCGTCCACCTCCTCCAGCACGTTAGGCAACGATGTTGTCTTGTCGATGTCCTCACGAAAAATGAATGTGTCTCACCACCAGAATATCGCTTAAGTATGCTTTTTGTGTGTGATTGAATCGAGAGAAGGTGTGGTTTACGATGGCAATTTGGAAGGCAAACTAGAGGGGAATGAACTCTCTGAGCTCGGAACTTTCGGCGACTGAGCAATAATCGATTGCGGGCGCATACAATATTGGATACGGAAATATCCTACTGATGGGGAAGAATAATCTTCTGAAGCTATCCTGTTAATTGCGATTGATTGAAAAACCACAAAACCAAATGTATTTGGTCACAGTGTTACATGGATAGAAAACATTCAATTAAACTCTTTCACATGAATATATTTTGAAAATTCCCAAAGGAACTGGCAGATTATTTTCAGTAACGATTAGATATTTCCACATTTTCCTCGATACTGGAAGCCCACCAGTGGTTAATGCCAACTCGATAACCACCTGTTAATAGCACTTGATTGAAACATATTTGGTCACAGTGTAACATGGATAGAAAACATTCAATTAAACTCTTTCACATGAATATATTTTGAAAATTCCCAAAGGAACTGGCAGATTATTTTCAGTAACGATTAGTTATTTCCACATTTTCCTCGATACTGGAAGCCCACCAGTGGTTAATGCCAACTCGATAACCACCTGTTAATAGCACTTGATTGAAACATATTTGGTCACAGTGTTACATGGATAGAAAACATTCAATTAAACTCTTTCACATGAATATATTTTGAAAATTCCCAAAGGAACTGGCAGATTATTTTCAGTAACGATTAGATATTTCCACATTTTCCTCGATACTGGAAGCCCACCAGTGGTTAATGTCAACTCGATAACCACCTGTTAATAGCCGCGCGTGTATGTGTGTGTAGCGATGTCTTCCCAGGGAACCGTTTGTGGCATCACTCTCCTCCTGATAGATTCCCTTCTGGCCTAGGGTGCACAAACATGCTCTTGGTGACACCGTTCATCCGCGCTTTCATGATAAATAAAGAGCTTCACCGCAACAGCGACAACATGCTCCAATCGCTGTTCAATTAGAACTGAGTGGATTTCCGAGCGCCGCTCGCTTATATACCGATTGGTGATTTCAATAGCCTGTTTTGAAAGCAATTTTAAGACTATTGAAACAAGTTTTTGGATCAAAAAGTAACAAGTATATAACGCGTAGACATTTTATCTTTCGAATGAAGTGTTTATCATACCATTTCGTTCAGTTGTTTAGGAGCTATTAACGCTCAAAATCTCGGTCTCCGGCGTAACGCTTTCGTTTTCGAAACTTTGATTTTACACCCCGGTATAGAAATGAAAGACGTAGTCCTACGTCAAAACACAAATGATTAGTAAGCCAACGGCAGTCCTACGTCACCCTTGCGGTTATATCATAGGTATAACCCATCCATAGTTTTATATTGCAAGTAAGGTGAGTGATATGATTAATTCTAGCAAATAAAATTTAAATTTGGAACTTTAATGTTTGTTGCTTCGAGAAATTTCACATCAATGATCGATCGTGTATTGTGGAAAATTCAGCACAAGTGTAATGTAAAATTGTATATTGTCACAGTTGTGTTAAAAATGACTTGATATATGAAAATTTAATTTTCATAAATAAAAGCGTGATGTGATTTCTACATATAGTAAAGGGTGTGTCACATCACATTGCAGCACGGAAAAAACGCTGTAGAAATTCGCCCAGTAGACCGATCCTTTTGAAAATTTTATACAGTAAAATAAAAACTATTAAACAACTTTTGGCATTTTCCATCTTTCATACTTCGAGCCCAAGCCCGTATGCTCGCACCTTCCTCTTTACCCCGTCCATAAGGTTCTGTACAACGTCAGGTTGTAGTTTTTTTTGAACAGAAATCCATTTTCTCTTGAAGTCCGCCTCCGATTTGACAACTTTTGGGTTCTTCCGGAGGGCCTGCTTCATAATCGCCCAATATTTCTCTACTGGGCGAAGCTCCGGCGCGTTGAGCGGGTTCATTTCCTTTGGCACGAAGGTGACCCCGTTGGCTTCGTACCACTCCAACACGTCCTTTGAATAGTGGCACGAAGCGAGATCCGGCCAGAAGATGGTCGGGCCCTCGTGCTGCTTCAATAGTGGTAGTAAGCGCTTCTGTAGGCACTCCTTAAGGTAAACCTGCCCGTTTACCGTACCGGTCATCACGAAGGGGGCGCTTCGCTTCCCGCAAGAGCAGATCGCTTGCCACACCATGTACTTTTTGGCAAACTTTGATAGTCTGCTTGCGAATCTCCTCCGGAACGCTGAATTTGTCCTCTGCGGAGAAGCACAACAGGCCCGGCAGCTGACGAAAGTCCGCTTTGACGTAGGTTTCGTCATCCATTACCAGGCAATGCGGCTTCGTCAGCATTTCGGTGTACAGCTTCCGGGCTCGCGTCTTCCCCACCATGTTTTGCCTTTCGTCGCGGTTAGGAGCATTCTGAACCTTGTATGTACGCAGGCCCTCCCGCTGCTTGGTCCGCTGGACGAATGAACTTGACAAATTCAGCTTATTGGCGACATCCCGGACCGAATTTCTCGGATCACGTCGAAACTGCTTAACTACGCGCTTGTGATCTTTTTCTCTGACGGAGCATCCATTTTTGCCGTTCTTCACCTTCCGGTCGATGGTTAGGTTCTCGAAGTATCGTTTTAGTACTCTGCTGACCGTGGATTGGACGATTCCCAGCATCTTACCGATGTCCCGATGTGACAACTCCGGATTCTCGAAATGAATGCACAGGATTAATTCACGACGCTCTTTTTCGTTCGACGACATTTTTCCAAATTTACGAAAAATTTACAGTGAAGCATGGCCAACGTGATATATACACTCTTATCTGATTATAAGCGAAAGCTGAAGATACAATTCCTAAAAATTAAATTTCTACAGCGTTTTTTCCGTGATGCAATTTGATGTGACACACCCTTTATTAGGTGTTGTTAGTCCAATTAAAATTCGCATTGGGTTGAATATACACTCAGAAAGTAAAAATTATAATAGAAAATTACCTTTTCTATTTCAAATATGTTTTCTCTATATTAAAGTAATATGTTTTTACTGATGAGAAAAATTGATAATTGTGTTCGGTATTGGCAATTATCATACATTGGTGATTTTTTTTTCTTCATGTCATCCATACATAACACTGGAGGCATTTCGTCTAAGATCACGGAGGGTGGTTTTCATCATATCTCGTTCCACTTTGGTATCTTTTATCTGAGACGCACCATCCAACGACGGTTTACTGTCCTTCATGTAAACACTGGTATAGTGAACAAACAATACCCAATAACCAAACAAAACGACCGTTATCAGGGCCACCAAATCATTATCAAAGAGTTTAACGATGTAATTCTTTAAACATATCCAAAATCAACAGATAGCCTAACGGAATCCTACGTCAACTATGCGGTCGTGTCTCGGACACAACCCTCCTGTAACTTTGTTATTTCGTCGACAATTTTGGTCACCCAATTTTTGATAACATGAAAATGAGCGCTCTATCATATGCAACAACTTTGTCGAAGACAGTTTTTGTCTAGAAAATAACTATTGAGATTAAAATTGCCACCTAAATTCGTTCCCTGGACCATTGTGCATTGGTTATACACAATAGGCTTCCCGATTTACTTGATAAGAAGCAGTAGTGGTAGAACATGAAATATGCCTTCCTTTTTTTTCTAGTTCAAGTGGTGCCAATACCAAGGCACCATGACTAAAACCTACTAACACGTTTAGCAACGCCATATTCTGACAACGATAGCGAACTGGGATTTACGTGAAAAATTATGGCATCTTGCCAGCGTTCTGCCTGACAGAACTTTCAAACTAGCAGAAGAAGATCGCCTCTGTAGTAAGAAAAAAATTACAGAAAGCTCTATCTATGTTCTCTCAGCTTCAAAAGGTCATTCAATGAATTGGAGAGTAGCTGAGAGGCGAACACTTCACTCTCCCTTGAATCCCGGATCTTACCGGTATCAGAGAGACCGAGAAAGCCGACTGAGTTGCTCATGAAGGCCAGTATGGTATAACAGGGATTTGCCTCTAATTCGTTAAATTTTTAGAAGTGTTTTCAACCTAGATTATGTATTTTGCAAACTTTTCTGTGCAAAAAAAAAAAGTTAGATTATTTATTAGATTTTCAATGCTTTTCCTGTTTCAACTTGTTTTTCACATTGCGTTGTGTTTGTTGGTATGTCTAATTACACGTCACAATCGCCTCTAACGCGACACTGAGTGGCGTCTCGGTATATCCAATTAGAGGCAACTCTCTGAAACAGTATGGGTATACCCGGTAAGGACCTCATTAGAAGGGCGAACCGTTCCATCCTACTCCAAAAAAAAAAACGGGTGGGTTATATAACCGCAAGGTTGACGTGGGACTATCTCAGCTTAGCAATCATTTGTTTGTGTTGATTAAATTTTTGATTGAATGAAACAATTTCTGACTTGCATGTATTTGCAATGCCAAATTCCCCACACTCCATGGATTCGAAGTCTGTGTTAGGGAAACACATTTCAGTCGGAACAAAAATATCCCCAACTTCCATGTATTTGCAATGCCGATATCTCCAAAGCTACTTGGTTTTGATGGTTGTGTTGGGGAAACCGTAAATCGGGCCTATCAAAACGAGGCAGTTAGGGCGTTTAGATAACGCTTAACATTTTACAGTTATTCAATTGTTTATCTAATGAAAAATGACATTTTATTAACTGTGATAGAAGCGTAGAAATATTCCCAATCAGTTGATGCAAACATCTTTCCGATGCAGTAAGAAATGTACGAGTTATAAGCATTCGGAATCTTTCATTTCCGGTATTTAGATTTTCATTTTACCCCCCCTATATACTCCGGTTAGACGTAGTCCCACGTCAAAAGTAAAAGATGGCCTTTAGAATAAAACGAGAAGCTTTCACCCCTATTCTGTATTTGGATCGATTCGAAATATGTCGAACGACTTCATGATTCTGTATTCCGTTTGAGTTGTTTTTGCATTTCATTCGATCTATTGCTCTTTGAACATTGCATGGACAAAACGTTCGAAATAGGGAATGCGAAATTATAATTCGAACGATATAACGGAAATCCGTGGGAATACAGAATGGGGCTGTTAGTTTTCAAAAGCTGCAGTCTAATAGCACAAAATTCGCCGTACTTTCAGCAATGCAAATCATTCCAAATTGACTCGTGCTGCGTGTTTCCTCTTTTCTGTGCACATCCTTAAGAGTTTTTTTTTTTCAGATTCCCATAAGTTCACGGATGCACCCAGTAGAGTTCAATACCGTGCATTCATCCTGAAATGAAAGCAATTCACCCCTATTCTGTATTCCGTTCGAGTAGTTTTTGCATTTCGTTCGATCTGTTTCTGTTCGAACATTAAATGGGCAAAACGTTCGAAATAAGGAACGCCAAATTATAACTCGAATGAACAGCCCTATTCTGTATTCCGACGGATTTCCATTTCGTTCGAAACCGTTATTACGTTCGAGTTATAATTTCGCATTCTCTATTTCGAACGTTTTGCTCGTTGAATTTCCGAAGAGAAACAGATCGAACGAAATGCAAGAACAACTCGAACGGAATACAGAATGGAATTGTATCAAATCGTTCGGAATATTTCGAATCGATCGAAATACAGAATAGGGGTGGAAATAACGGTTCCGAACGAAATGGAAATCCGTCGGAATACAGAATAGGGCTGATTATTTTGCTTTGGGGACGCGCATCTGCGTTACACATTATACACAGCCCAATTCTGTATTCCGACGGATTTCCATTTCGTTCGAAATCGTTGTTTCGTTCGAGCTATAATTTCGCTTCACCTATTTCGAACGTTTTGCCCCTTTAATGTTCTAAGAGAAACAGATCGAACGAAATGTAAATACAACTCGAACGAAATACAGAATGGAATTTAATCAAGTCGTTCGAAATATTTCGAATCGATCGAAATACAGAATAGGGGTGACAAATAGCTAAAAAGATCAAAGAAAAACTTTTAAAAACTTGCAAAAATTTGCAAGCCATTCTCTGAGCTCATTATTCTTCAAAAAATAACGACATCAACCTGTTTCACCCGAAAACAAATTCACCCCTCGCACAAGGCGACTAAATTAAAACTTAAAATACCAATATCCTTTCAACCCAGCAGCAGCGCAGCAGCAGCATCACCCTCGACAGAGGCATTAGCAGCCGCCACGAGCCGGTGCGAATGAACGCAATTCCACGCAATTTTTCCAACGAAAATAAAAGGGAATATGTAAAATGCGAACGAAGAAAAAAAATTATGCGAGGGGTTGAAGTTGACTGCCACACGCGATGGTGGTGTGGCTGTGTGGGTGTCAGGACATTATATAGTAACATCAGCTCCAGCAGCAGCAACCTGGATGCGAAGGAATATATAATAAGCTGAAATATACATGTTTTTTCTTATTGCGATAGCGGGTTGTTGGCTTCCACCCCCTTCACATTGGGAAGGTTTAAAAAAGCAGCCATTTTCACGTTCAAAAATGAATATATACACATATACATAGTTTTCCGTTCACTCAATCTGAGATGAGTGAAGGAGTTTTGCTTGTTACGTTTCGTGGGAGATACACATTTTTATAGCAGCCAGCAGTTTTAAGGTGAAAATATTTGATATGATATATAATGGCGATAAATACAAGAAATGAAACACAGGTTTGGTTTGGAGAAACACTTTATTTATCATTTAGCAGCAGCCGTGGCTTGTGTATATGAAAGAATTCTTTGTTTCGCTGAAATTTGGTAAAATATGATGACTGTTATTAGCAACGATTACTAGATTTACTAGAGCTGTGGAGAGAGAGATAACAACAAAATAATCAAATTAGAAAACTCAAAACGGATGGGGGAATATAACTACGGGGCTAACCATCCCAAACGCGAAACGAAACACCAACAAAGCGTGTCACGGTAAATTATGAAGTGCAATTAAAGCGAACACAGCGAGCGAGAGAACGAAAAAAATAACACAAATCAAAGATGGGAGCGAGAGAGGGACGAACAACAACACAACGAGAGAGTGAAAAAAAATTGAAATAATCATCACCACAAAGAAAATTTTTAATTGAACGCGCCCTATTATAATTTCCATCGCAATGTGTAGAGCCTCTCGTGCTCTCTTTTTCTTTCGCACCGATAGCAACTTTCATTCCTCCCGTCCCGTATCTTTTGCATCTCATTCTCGCGCGCGCATTCATGGAAACCGACACTCAAATCACAGCGCACAATGACATTCATTCCGACCGCGCCGCGCGTCGCCTAGGGTGGTTCCAAGGTGAAATTCTAGTGTTTTTGGGACATAAAAGTTTTAAAAATGGATCTTGGAAATGGTGAAATAGAACAATTCCGCACCGAGTTGACCGAAAACAGTAGACCTCTGACGAGATTCTTTCGGTTTTTTTTAACTTTGTACATATGGTAGCACCAATTATCCGCGAAGGCGAATTGCAACAAACATATTGAATGTCTCAAAGAAATTAGGAAAATTCAATTAGCCCTATAAATCAAACGTTTAAATTAACTGATAGTATAATTTTTATAAAGGCGTATCCACGATCATTAACCTTTTCTACGTAAAGATCTAACTCGAAAGCCAGAATCCTGATTAAAATATTATGTTCGACAAAAATGTTGCAAAATCAGTGAATTCGATTACGCTATCGAAACATTCTCTATTGAAAATTGAATTTCATATTGAAAATTTTTATATCTGAAAACAATCACCTTATTTTTCTCCGTACAGGGATTTTTTTTGACCTGCTTTTAGAACAACGTCTTTCGGGAAGAGTGCCAAATCAGAAAACAGGTCACGTTTTTGTGAAATAAAGTTAACGTTAATAACTATTTTTACAGCAAACAAATTTTGTTACTTTGCACCCCAATGGAATCGGAAATTCTCTAAGATTCGTTTGATGTACTATACAGTACAATCCACTTGGCATTAGTGGATTGTACTGTATAGTACATCAAACGAATCTCAGAGAATTCCCGAAAGACGTTGTTCTAAAAGCAGGTCAAAAAAAAAATCCGTGTATGGAGAAAAATAAGGTGGTTGTTTTCAGAACAGTTTAAATTAATGAAAAATGGAGACATTCTCATTTTCCCATACATTTGTTCTGCCGATTGTGCATTCCCGAATAGAGCTGTCAACAACGAGCAACTGATACAATCGTTTCTGCCCGTTTCAACATATTTGGTTTAAATCTAAGACAAGACGTGACAACTGGCTTCTTACTCTTCTTTCTGCATTTTCTTCGACCAAGTGCTAGATAACAGAGAAGCGAGATGTGAAGGTTGCCAAATGTTATAAAATTTCGGAAGATTATTTTCCTATGAAAAACATGTGTTCTTCGTATCATGTATTTTCTGTGTTGCATAATTTTTTTTGTATTAATCTTCCAACCGAATATCACATATTTTAAAGTATTTTCCTGTTATTTTCGTATCCAAAAAATAAAATGTGAAGATATAAAGAAAACTAGAAAACGTAGATTTGATAGTAGGTGTATGATATGTTGAAATATATGAATTAAATTCAAAGTTCATTTTATTTATCAAGAGATTACGGGCCTTACCGTTTACACTTCAAGATGAAAACGGAATGGACGACACGCCATTTAATTTCGTTTTACGAGTTAGAGAAAATGATGGGTTTTCAGGTAGAATGAACACTCTTCAAATAGAAATTATGAATGGAAATTAACTTCTCCGTATCATATTAGTGTTGATTGTGAATGGAAAACTTTGCTTTCTTCATTTGGTAAAATAATCTCGCACAAAGATTGTATCTGAAGATAATTTTATATTATAATGAGTAGTTTTAGTGAGAATATCGGAAAGTGTATAGAAAACAGGTCAAGTTAGGGTAAGAAAGACGTTCTTCAAGTAAATAAATAACGCCAAGTAAAAATTTTCATTCAGGTTTTAACAATTTAAAAGTGCCTTCGGGCCGAGTAGTAAGACTTGTTAAAAGCTTATTTCGTTTCCAGATATCGATACCGTATCTCTGTCATCGCGGATAAACTTCAATTCGTTTTTACCGTGGAGTGTATAAGGAAATAAGGCCTTATAATTTAACTTTGATATCGTTCAAATGCTAACAGTACTGAAATATTGATAAAATCATACATTCCCAAATAATAACATAGCGTTTATTCAGGTTTTTTTCTGTAGGTATGTATGGTTTATTCAAGTTCCAATATGATTTTAAATACTTTTCTGCTGCCTTGGTTGTTATTTGTTATTAGATTATAATTATATTGCTAACTGCTTTACGGTTGGAAAATAATTGAATGCTCTTCTCTGTTAGGTCGCTGCTATTATGCTATGCTAGATGGCAAAATAATCCCGAAAAGATGTAGGGTGGAAATTCCGATGCAATGTTTCCTTCTCTTCGGGAACACCGGACGTAATAGAAACGAAAATATACCAAAAAAAAATCCATTATAGAAATTATCGCTAAATTGAAATGTGAATGCAACAATTATTCAATTTTGAATATATTTGGCAACACTGTGAAAATGTTGGAAATCCCATTTTTGTATATTTATCTTTGTTAATTATTTTACTCATTAGCCAATCAGAAGGCGAGTTGCAAGTGGTCCGAGTTTGACAGAAGTGGTGGTCCGGAATCGGCCCCCTATCCGCGTTGACGGCATTGAGCTTCGCATTACGAAATGGGGCCTACTCATGATAATATGGGTTTGCAGAAGAAATGAACACGCTTTTAACATCAAAAGTATGAATGAAAATTAGTTTTTCCAAATCAATTTAGTACTCTATGTAAATGAAAATCACTTTTGCTTGCAAGTAGTGAAAACATATCACACAAAAACTGTGTCTAAAGATAATTTTGTATTATAATGGTAAGTTTTGGTGAGAATATCTGAAAATTCATAGAAAATAATTTAAACTGAGGTCAGAACAACGTATTTCTAGTAGGCAAATAACGCAAAGAAAAAAAATTCATACAAATTTTAACAAATTAAAACTGTCTTAGAACCGACTAATCTGATAGAGAATAGTTGGCCTCATGCAAACTAATGTCGTATCTAGATGTCGACACCATTTCGCCGTCAACGCGAATTGTCATGTCTCGTCTCAGGTTTAAATAAGCCATCCGTGATTTGAAGCCACATTCATTCTTTGTGTGGACACCGACTGGACAACATCGTTGCTGGACGAGCTGGACGACGAGGGATCGAGTGCCTTTCTCAAGGCAATAAGGGTGGAGGTGTAGTGCAGGAGTAAAGTAAAATTTTCCAAGGGCCTTTCTCAAGGCTAGAGACGAATGAACTGAAATAGTTTAAAGTCTCTATAATACGAAACCTGACCTGACCTGAAGCCACATCACTTCTCGTTTGGTGGTCATCGGAGCAACGTGGTTGCCGCAGAGCGTCGAGCGGGAGAGGATTGTTTTCTTGTCGGGTGAAGGAGGAGTGTGGAACAGTTTCTTTCCACAAGGGGCCCTTCTCAGGACTAGAGGCGGAAACCAAAAATAAAATAGAATGAAAACATAGATGCGAGTGAGCTAGCATAACACAGCGAGCGGATATCATTCATGCCTAATGCTGATTTCACACACATATACACACAGCTTGATACAGGGAGAGGAAGCCCTCTGTATCGAGGTGTGCTACCGCAAAGAAGAGCAGCATACGATAATTTTTTGTGCTGGTGCGGATATGGAAGAGTATCCAGAGTTTTGGAATATACATGATACACTGCATTTATTTAGATAAACGTATATTTCATGAAAGTATGCTTTCAAATTCCAGCAGGGTAACATTACTGTTGCATGTTGTGGAGTTCGATCACATCTCTACTTAAGTAATAAAAAATTAAATAGCTAAAGGGATATTACAAAAATTTCGATGCACTCTAAAATAATATCTGAAGTGACAAACAAATGGATTGAATAATATAATTCCGTAGTTCTACGTCGAAAAATGCGGTTGTGTCCTTGATACAACCCATTACAATTTTTTGCTGTTTGGTACTTGAGCGCACTGTATTTAACAGATCACACGAGATTCGTACCACGTGTCAAAATTAAAGTTGCACTGACTTCATTGCCGTTTCAGTATGAGAAGAGTTACAAACAAACAACGCTTACAAATAGTGGAATTTTATCACCAAAATCTCTCTTAAAAATGCGTTCTTTTGTTTTATCGAAAAATTGTATTTAGCAATAAAACACATTTTTGGTTGAATGGATACGTTAAAAAGCTAAATTTACGTACACTGGAGTCGCTTTTTACGCGGAGGATACGTTCCGCGTAAACAAAAACCACGTAAATTCCAAAATCCGCGCAAGAAAAACCGCGTAAATCCGCGTAAAAATAAATTGGGTAATTTTCAAAACCCGTTTAAAAATCTAACAAACAGTGAATTGTTAGTTTAAAATGCAATTTTTTTTCTCCTGCTACATTCATGATATCTGTATCTCCTTTTATTCCTCAGCTACTAATCAGTGATACAATACAAACTTATTTCGTGAAAAGCCACATCAATGAGCAAATTGAATTTTCACGCGGTTGATACGTGCCGCGTAAATTTCGAAATCCGCGTAAATTCCAAAAACTGCGTAAAAAAGCCGCGTAAAAAAA
The DNA here is from genome assembly GCF_029784135.1 of Toxorhynchites rutilus septentrionalis. Classification (NCBI taxonomy): domain Eukaryota; kingdom Metazoa; phylum Arthropoda; class Insecta; order Diptera; family Culicidae; genus Toxorhynchites; species Toxorhynchites rutilus. The sequence goes on along the minus strand of NC_073744.1, from coordinate 188,638,068 downwards.
ACGCGAATAAAAAAAACGGAAAAAAGCAACTTCAGTGACTTCAGATCGAAAGAACGCTTGTGTTTTTTTTGCCGTATATTTTGAATCGATATCAATTTGTAATTATCTTCCAGTTCCATTTTCAACATCGACTCTTACTGGTTTTCGCAAAGAATGTCGATAAACCCCTCTGTCGTCATCATCTCACTGATTTGAGCCAAATATCCCACGCCAAACCATGAGAAACAGCTCCAAACCAGAGTATTCTTACATAGTCGAACATGTACATGTACATGTACATTAGGACGCTCAGCAGAGTAGTGATGACTCGATGCGTAACCAAATTAAATAATAGTTGGCGTTTCAATGCGAGAAAGCAGAGATTTTTGACGTAGGACTACGTCTTTCATTAAGACTGCTAAATCAGAAAGCAGGTCACGTTTTTATGAAATAAAGTTAACGTTCATAACTATTTTTGCCGCGAGCGGATTTTGGCGATTTACATACCAAACGAATTGAAAATTCCCTAAGATTTGTTTGATATGCTATACATTACAATCCCATAGTCTGTATATGGTTTAAATTGATGAAAATTTGAAGCATTCCCATTTCCTAATACATTTGTTCTGTCCATTTGTGTGCTTTCCCGAACAGAGCTGTCAATAACGAGCAACTTATCGATGAGCAACAAAGGGGAAATCGTAAGATGTAAAGTCTCCGTGAACAAAGAGAAAGAAGACGTAAAAATAGTGCATCTTCGCTACGCTGAAATCCCATTTGTATCTGCTATCGTGTGCATTGGCCGTAACAATAATCGCCTAATTTTTCATGCTATGATTGACGATTGTTTGATGTTACAAATTATGCAGCCGTAATGGCAAGTATAAACAAGGAAGAGAGAAATATTTACGCTAGGGTATTGATAATGAATCTTTGCTTAGCCAAATATTCAGCCTTTGTCCAAGCAGTTAACATTGCTTGTTTTCTGTCATCAATGTATTGAACTGACGCTATGGTGAAGCAGGTGTTAAGGTTGTGCTCCATAAAATTATTTGGGGAATACCAAGTTGTTCAATAAATTATATTAAGTTATTAATTTATTTGGGTTCAGGTGGCAGTCGTAAAACTGCTTTCAATCAGTATTGCATTTGCGCTAATCTTGATCATGATGAATCAGTGCTTTTCTTTTCGAGGTTGTTGAGATTTACAGATAGAGTTTATTTCGTTTATTTAGTCACCACGAAAGTAAATGTCGTTCTGGAATTTTATGTGATTTGGTTTCGCTTGCCAATAGCAAAACTTTCTCCACTGAGGATGACAGCTGCGCTTATCTCGAGCATGTATTGTTCTGCGAACACAAGAATGAAACATCAAACAATTATCGTGAAATGATTCTACAATAAAAGAAACATTTCAGGGCGGCCAAACCGGTAGAATGGCTATTTTAAAACTTTCGTAGCATTATAAAATAACATCCGCAGTTACAAACAAGCGACTTGAATTAAATCACAGCGTAGTTCTACGTCAACAATGCAGTCGTGTCTTGAACACAACCTCCTATATTTTGTTTATAATAAATAAAAACCTCTGCAAACCTATCTCTTGATAACAATCCTTACCAAAAATGATCCAATGGTTCATTTTTCTAATCAAAGTAAGCAATTTTACTGCTTTTGTTGCCAGCAACTAATTTAGATTATTAACTCAATGCCACATCTAAATTTTGATTGTACAGATCGGAATCGATTATCGATTATTGATTGTTTTTCACTCCAGATAAACGAATCCTCCGGATAATCGAGTCAAAACAATTTTTTTTCTTTATTTGTTTTTTTTGCATGTATATTTCGCATGATTCATCCCCTTGAAGTCAGATAACACCTTTCTTACATGAAAAAAAAAATCCAGATTCTCTCAGGAGGTGCTAGACGATATTTGATGAAAAATTATAGGAGGTTGTGTCTAAGATACGACCGCATTGTTGACGTAGAACTACGCTGTTATTTTATATAAGTCGCTTGTTTATACCTTCGGATATTATTCTATAATGCTTTGGCGCACCTTAACGTCTACTTCGCTATAACGTCAGTTTAATGCATTGATGCATTCTCAAAGACACCAACGAAGCCCTTATGATGACGGGAAACAAACAATGTTAAATGCTTGGAAAAAGACTGAATTGTGCCACACAGCTTGTACTCTGCTGTAACACCCATCGATGCGAATTCGCTGATGAGTTTGTCAAAAGCGCCGCCTTCACCACCAGCGGGGGGGGGGCTTGATTTTGGTTGCTGCCTGGGTAACGGCGTTTACATTTTCGACCGACGCGCCGAAATCGCCTACTTCGCTGTTGTTCGATGCGGCGTCACACTCGCGAAGGCTCGGTTCAGTGCGAGCGCTTTTCACTGCACCAACATCCGTGCATCATTAGATGACGCTTGTCTCGAAATTTTAAATCGTTCGTTCTTTGTAGGGCTCGAGCCCTACAAAGCGAAATTTTAATGCGTTCGTTTTTTGTAGGGCTCGAGCCTGCCTTCTTCTTCTTCTTCTTGCTCATCACATCATGGATTACCACTGGTGGGGTCCAATCTTAGATCGAAGCGCATCAAAAGCAAAGTGAACTGGATTGCTCAACAGTCCGATGCCGAATGAAAGTTTGCCTCAGCGAGATCCACTGTTTATACTCTAGGCAAGTATTCCCCTTCATTCTTCTACTTTTCCTTTGTTCACGGAGACTTTAAATCCTACGATTTCCCCTCCGTTGGTCGTCGATAAGTTGCTCGTTATTGACAGCTCTGTTCGGGAAAGCACACAAATGGACAGAACAAATGTATGGGAAAATGGAAACGCCTAAAGTTTTCATGAATTTTAACCATTCACAAACCAGGAGATTCTAATGTATAGCATATTAAACAAGTCTTTCGGAATTTCCGATTCGTTTAGTATGTAAATCGCCAAAATCCGTTCGCGACAAAAATAGTTATTAATATTAACTTTATTTCATAAAAACGTGACCTGTTTTCTGATTTGGCACCCTTAATGAAAGACGTAGTTCTACGTCAAAAAATCCTCCTACGCATATGTTCGAATTTCAACAATGACAGAGTTACAGAACTTTTTTTTTGTTTCTGACTCTGTTGCTTCAAACTGGCTCTACATTAAAAGTACGCTACGGAAGACCATTCTGATGCTTTTATTTGAAAGATGAGAAAATTTAGTACAGGATATAGTAGTGGAACAACTAAATTAGTGAATTTTAATAACATTTTGGAAGTGAAATACTTGAAAGTTAATAATTTTTAATGTATTATAAATTTTATCCTAAAAATTGATATTAAACTAGATTGTTTCTATCAATTAAAATGAAGTTCTTGAACCGCTCCACAATTTGTTCTTTGGCGCACAACTTCTATCTTTCTTAATTTGGCTGCAATTCCTGGTGAAAATTCACGCAAAATCTTCAAAAATCACGATTTTTACCCCATTGTACATGTAATAGCCACTTAAACTTCACCTTAACGTTGAAAGGATACATTTCTTCATGAAATAAGTCATATTTGAAATATAAAAAAAAAATCCAAACTTAATATAATTGAGTCCAAAATTGTATATAATCGAATCACATATAATCGAATCTGTATATAATCGAGTTCGACCTGTACTGTATTCTATTAGTCAAATCATTCCATTTGATACCAATATTGAGAATTGCAAAAAATACATAGTCGACCATTTTGTGGCGGAGACCTTTTCGAATTTATGTTGTTCATAGTGCAGTGTATTCTCCAAATCAAGTCATTCAGCCATTTTTTTTGCGGCGGCCAAATTGAATTTTTCAAGATCATGGAATATGCAGTTTAATATCAACAGGAACGGGGTCAATTTTCTATAAAAGTGGGACAACCCAACAAACATTCAAACATACATAGAAACAGATCAAGCTGAATGAAACCATTCAAAAAGTAATTAGTTGTTTGGGGACTGCGGCCATCTTGAAATTGGATTTTTCATTATCCGCTATGTTCTACTAGTCGAGAACTTTCTTTTGATACATTTTTGGACATTTTTAATAAATAACTGTGTTCTATTAGGCTAGCCTTTTCATTTGATACCCATATTGATGGTGTTCTGAGAAAATATGCAATCCGCCATTTTGTAGGGGCCGCCATCTTAGATTTACATTTTTCATAAACAACTGTATTCTACTAGTCAAGCCCTTCATTTGATACCCATATTGATGGGGTTGTGAAAAAAGATATATGGCGCCATCTTGCGGTGGCGGCCATTTTGAATTTGCATTTTTCATAAATAACTATGTTCTACTAGTCAAGCCCTTTCATTTGATGCCCATATTCATGGAGTTCTGAGAAAATATGCAATCCGCCATTTTGTAGTGACCGCCATCTTGGATTTGCATTTTTCATGAATAACTGTATTCTACTAGTCAAGCCCTTTCATTAGATACCCATATTGATGGGGTTCTAAGAAAATATGTAATCTGCCATTTTGTAGCGGCCGCCATCTTAGATTTACATTTTTCATAAATAACTGTGTTCTACTAGTCAAGCCCTTCATTTGATACCCATATTGATGGAGTTGTGAAAAAAATATATATGGCGCCATCTTGCGGTGGCGGCCATTTTGAATTTGCATTTTTCATAAATAACTGTGTTCTACTAGTCAAGCCCTTTCTTTTGATACCCATATTAGCTATTCAATATAGAATTGTTATACAAGTTATTCAAAATTTCCTAAAATCAAAAATAAAATACTCCGGATAATCGAATCCCCGGATAATAGAGTCCGACCTGTATTAGTAGCCAATAAGATAAGAAGTTCAATTGTCAGGCATACCAGTGAGGCCGTTTCGTCACTAAGCTGGTTAGGGGAGCGGTATATGAAAACAGTACGGAAGAAAGCAGAAGGGGAATTATTTGCTTGTAGCGTGAAAGAGACAGACTGATCACGAGCGAGCTTCAGCAATAGCGTATTGTGTTTTGTTTACAAACAAAACACAGTAGACTTCCAAGATGGCTGAAGAGTGGTTTTAGCAAGTTGGCCCACCTTAGGATATACTTCTAGGCGCCTTGACTCAAATGGTACCAAATTTAATGTGTCAAAGAAATAAGGTTAATACTTATGACAGACATACAGCTGTACTTGCGTTGTACTTCGAAAATTGTATGTCTGTCACCATGTACAGCGCTAGAACCATGCAAGCAACTCGGTACAATCGCTGTATCTGTACCGACCTGTTTTTCCGCTGTACATGGCTACAGTTGTACTGTGCGCAGCGCCATAGACGGTTAGTGGTGGGTAGCATGAACGAACCGAATCAAAACACTTGGTAAACGTTCTTTTTATGGACTTTCTCTTGAGGTTAAAACTCAGATTGGAAACTTGTTTGTTGTTGCAATAGTTTAGACACTAAATAAAAACCTTTTTCATTGAAATATGTAGTGAAAATTGGTCAAATTTTTGATTGTCAGTTTGACATACGGTACAATGTACAACCAAAGTATGTCTGTCATGGTACGATGGTACCTGTACAACGCTGTACACGTACAACGCTAGTACAGCTGTATGTCTGTCCATAGTATAAAGAAGGATATACAGAAACTTATTACATATTTGCAAAAAAAAATCGCATTACATTAATTCATTTGAAAAAAAACAGAACATGTCACGAACTTAAATGTTTTTTTTTTTATTTCTTCTTATATTAGAATTTGTGTTCTAATGCCTATTATTCTTGGCTTTTAAAGAAGCTTTGTGGAAATTTATCTATTGTCCTCAATTGTAAAAAAAAAAATGTAAGGGGTTGTATCTAGGACACGAACGCATATTTTCGACGTAGAACTACGCAATTATGTTATGCAATCCATTTGTTTACCACGGATTTCCACCGGTGCATCGAATCTGAAGTCTTTGTTTTGGGAAACCGTAAATCAGGCCAATTAAAACTTGGCAGTTAGGGCTTTTAAATAACGCTTAACATTTTACAGTTATTCAATTGTTTATCTCATGAAAAATAATGCTTTTATTAATTATGATAGAAGCCTAGAGACGCAGAGAGTTCGTTCACAGTGAAAATAGTTATTAACGTTAACCTTATTCCACAAAAACGTAACCTGGTTTCTGATTTGGCACCCTTCTTGAAAGATGTAGTTCTACGTCAAAAAATGATACGATTAGGGTGCTGAACACTTCATTCTTCTAAAACTTGAACACAAGAGGAAAATTTTTCGTTTTAGGTCATACGGAGTCAATTGAATCTATCTTTTAAGTGCGTTTTACATGGAGAATTTACATGAAGCTGTGTTTTTGGCTGTTTTAATGAGAAAAAATGTTCAAATAATATAAATCTAGCGTTGAAAATCATAAAAACTTAACATTTGGCAAGAACTAAAATTGACTTGTAATTAAGTTGAGAACACGTCAACACCACCCTAATTTCAGTTTCTGTTTAAATGTCAGTTAAGCCCTTGTGATTTTGAACTCTAGCATTATTTTTTGAACAAATATGTTTCGTTCATTTTTATTCGATTATTTTTACCTTTAATAACAATACCTTACTTATGTAGTGGATATGTTACGTCACATATTTTGTTTATGTTAAAAATTATTCCACCTTACATTTTCGATCTTGGATTGTTGATACATCCTCATAAAAATCCCTATAAGAATTGGTCTATAATAAAAATTCTAATTTTGATTGTGCTTCACCATACGTGTTTTTTTAAAAAAATCTGAGGGCCGGCCAGCCAGCGATCAACTCGTTGTTGAACATCGCTATAAGAGATACCAGGTAAGTACAAATAATGTTTGTATCACTCATGAACTATTTAAACTTCAAGATAGCGGATCGAAGGAGCCATATTTTTTCCTATTGGAATATTAGGCAACACGACAAAATTGGCTCACACTTAACAGCAATGTTCTTCAATCAGTCCAAAAATATCATACATTACAGAAATATGATTTCAACTCAATCACACTTGCTAACCACGAAAAACCGCTCCTTCGGGCCACCCTAATCCGGGAGTCATACATAATCACACAAACACAATCGCTTCACGGGGCGCGGGTCCCCCTCAATCGAAAGCCCTAACAGAGGCAGCAGCAGCAGCAGCCTCTTTTTCATCGTGGGACGACTCTTTTTTATGATAATGAGGGAAAGAAACAATCAAAGACGGGGCACAGAAAATAAAATAAAAACCAAGATGACGGAAACAGAAAAACAACGAACGTTCCGCGCCCGAAAGGTGCAGCTGCATTTTCCACCGCATTTATCTCACTAATGTCCCTTTTTCTGGATGCACCACTCTGGGTCTTCAAAACTTACAGTTTCTAATTGGAACTCTCGGTTAAAGGGCCACCACTTTTTGGCTCGACTTTTGTTCGCAGCAACCGAATTCACGCCGTTCCATCCCGTTCACCACACTTCGTAATGAATGTCGAGTAGAGCCAGAAAAAAAATATGAGCCATTAGTCCGAAACTCAAAAACCTGTCTCACGGTCTCGCACCGCTCCGCACCACACACGCACACACAAGCGAAAAAAAAGTGTCATCCATTATCAAATGATGCTTTAATTAAATCTCGTTCGCTTCCTTCCCTTCCGCTGGCATACACACGGCATTCACAATCCACACACCCCCACAAACAAACACAGCAGCGGCATGGTGAAGTGATAGGGAGAACCGAGAGAAGGAAAAAAAAATCGCAAACACCACCCCACCTTTTTCCCGTTCCCTGTACACATTGGCGACCCGCGCACCCACACACGCACACCCCAAACTCACACACCCACCGAGAGGCACAGGCAGAGTAGAAAATTTTTCAGCAGACATCTCCACCGCACAGAAAATGGATCATTTTTCCCAGCGACGAGAAAATTAATGCACTATTTTCGGGCACGAATCCGGCGCAAACGGGGTCAATTTTACCAAATTCCAGTAGCCAATGGCACACACTATACACTTAACACTAAATCTACTTAGAAAATAGCCAAAGTAATCCAGAACCATTCGAAACTTGCAGCGGTAGCACGAACGAAGCTGTTGAGTTTGCTATTCTTAAGATTACATTGACTTTTTGAGTAGCTCTGCTTCTTGGGATGGGCAGGGTGGCCGGCGCAGCGTTTGGTAGTGTGCAATGCGCAGGGCTGCTCTGTTGTCGACGTAGGTAGCGACATCTGGGAGAAATTATGACAACCGTAGTTGTTATGTTTTGTTTTAGATTGCAATTGTTCACATATAGACAGAAATGGGCAGAAAACTTTCTTTACTTCTAGCTAAAATTTTCATGTGTGATCTACCTCAAGATCTAAAAAAAGCTCATGTCTCGTCTTTGGTGGCGTAACGTGGACGACATTTTCGTTGCTTTAGAAGAGCGTTATCTGCCGCAGATTTGTTGAATCTTCGACAAAGCCTGATCAAATTCACTGCTGAGGATAGATATTCGGATAGAAAACTCCTCTTCTTGGATCTAATGGTCACAAAAAAGGACAATGCTCTGAAATATGCCATCCTCCGAAAGCCGACCTCCATGGACCGGTATATTACATCTGACTCCGATCATTTAGGAACACAATAAAAGATCGCCTTTCATTCAATGTCATATCGTCTTTTCAACATTCCAAAAGAACACAAGAATTTGAAAGAGGAAAGGAAGAAAATCCACGAGACCGCCTCCTGGAACGGTTACAACAGAGGGTTCCTAAATATGATATTCTGAAAACACGAACGGAAAAATCACCGTCAAAACGCAATGGTGGTGTGCTTTGGGAAACCCGTTGAAAAACTGAAGAACGTTTGAGGAAGCACAGTAACGCTTTGGAAAATAAACGACCCAACGAATCAGTGTGCACCGCGCCTAAGCGCTGTACCCTTCCACGTTTCGCGTGTTGTTTGAGAGGTCAGACACTTGTTCCTTGACTATCTTTTCATGTTCTATTTCCACCATTCTGCAGTTTGGCTGCCTAAAGCACATATTTCAAATCATTTCTGTTATATCCAATTGTGATTTCATTTACAGTAGTCGTTCACTAAATGCGTAACCAGTTGAAAAGCAGCTATGCGTCAATAATAGACGTCATATTCAATTGACGAATTTACGCAAAGCTGAATCAACTCATGCGGCAGAGTTAGAGCTCAGAACCACAAAAGAGATGATGTTTGTTTATTGTACGCACTGAAAGTCGAGATTCGGTCGTGATTATTAATTTTGTTTCTATTTAGATTCATTTCAACCATTAAATGTCGTCAGTATATGGTAAGAAAGTTGGAGCTTTGTATATTTACGATGGTTCCAACACGCGATTTGACCAAAGTCATAGATAATCTTCGAAAACTTTAACTTTGTTAATGTATACTGGCTATGAATACAGTGAATAATTACGATGAAATCGATACCATATTAAATTGGCTAATATCATTGATTAAGTAGGGGCCCATTCGAGGGGAATTTGCAGTATTTTCAGCGCAACACATGCTACTCATCGTTTATCTAGTTGAGAAGAATGAAAGTTACAACACTTATACCAAGCCATTTTTCATAATATACATCGCACATTGTAAAAGGATGATTTTCTAACCTTTTCAGCGTGGAAAGAGTACTTGGATCCGGGTAATTTGAAGGAAAATTTTGATTTTTCTAACAAATTTAAACGAATTTCATATAAAAAAAACAAAACATCATCACTTTACTCGCTGCGCCATCTGGTTGTAAATCTAACGTAAATTCGTCAATTTGATGTTTTGCTTTGAGGGTCATTCGAATGTGATTTGAGATGTTACAAAAATAGACATTATTTTCGTATGACAAAATTGGAAAAAAAAAAACAGAAAAAAAACTTTCATTGTGAATGAATTTTCTTCGCATCTGCAGCATCGTTCCTCAAGAATCGCAACAAGCAATTCAGAGATTTGATTGCGTCTGAAAACGTTCGATTGATTTTTCCACCAATGAATTTTCGACTGGAGGAACATTTTCACGTAGTACCACGCTTGTAAGCCATGCAGGATTGTTGTCGACATCGTACATCTGATCTCTCATTTACAGTCAAGCTACTAAACCTCAATGATTTGATGCGCCAATTCCTTCAATTCATGGAATCAGGTAATAGACAAGGCTTGGAATTCAGGCTACTCAAGATGAATCTTATGAGGTAAAAATTGAGTGACCCTAACCTTTTTTCGACAAAGACTGCTCAGCTGATGTTGATATCGGTATCGATAAACTGTCTCATGTGTTTTCATCAACTCGCCATGGCGTGATGGCGACTCCAAAATACGTAGAACGTGATAATTGCCTAATTCCCAGTCCTCTGTATTGGACATAGGTCGAAATTTTCGACTCATCCACTCGTTAGCAGACTGGGAAGCATCAGTTATCTTGCTCGCTCGCGAGTGAAGGGTGTGTAGACAATGTCCACGTGGACATATTGGGTGAATATTTCAGAGAAAAATTATCATGTATATGCAACAATAAATGATTGGGTAAATGAAAATTGGAGAAATATTCAATGAATTTTTTTTTTTTAGCGAACCCTGTAATATTAGAAACATATGACATAGTAACTATCGCTTCTGATTTAAAAGCCGCTTCGTTTATATCGTTCGATAGCTCCCAAAAATGGAAAGAAATAGAAGAAGAGCAACAATTTCTTCCGTAGGTCAATAGTTCGTATCTCTGAAGAAATGTTCATCGCAGCGCAGTTCTTTTTCATTCAAATGTGACTTTTTTGGAATACGCTTCCATTTCCCAAAAATTATGGAGAAAGACCATCGTTGAAACTGGTTTCCTTACAGATAGTTTTGTGTTGTGCAGAAGCGAGGATGTTTGTATCGAGCGGAACCTCTATATGTAATATATGCGTTAGAAAAGACCGTTGTCTACTCGCTAGCTATTTCTTCTACCCAATGAGTTGGAAACGGGAGGATTCGTAGGGTATCATAATGTATGGCATATCGAACAAATTTTAGAAAATTGTAGATATTCGCGACAATAATTCACTAACTAACCTGGTTCGTATAATCATGTGTAAAGAATATGTATAGAATATGAATTTTAAATGGACCGTTGTTTTAATTGAGTTTAAGTTGAGTTAAATTTAAAATAATTGTAAATGCCACAAATGACTCGACTTAGTCTGCGCCTTTAGAAGAACTGAGAGTGAGATGGTGACGTCCATAATTTTCCCCCTAAACATCTGTTTATTTTTCAATCAGCACATCGAGTCTTTCATCGGATGCTGTTTAAAGGTTTAAAAGTTTTTGAATGAATATATCGTATAGTATATAGTATATAGTAGTTCAGATATGGATTTCATTGGGTAAAATCAAGACAAACCAAATTAAATTTGGAAGAAAGTGAGAATCGATAGAAATGTCTTCCCGAGTAATGTTGGTAAAAAACAAAGAACAGAATATAACCGCGACTTCAAAAAAAGACAATTTTCTTTCCATTTTCATTTGAAGTCATTTGATTCAAGATTCCAATCGAAATAAAACTAAACCGGCGAGAGTTTGCTGATAATTCTACTTCACGCGAATTTTGTAATTATTTACTTCATTTTTGCCAAGAAATTGAACAATGTCCACGTGGAAAACAAGGCGAGGGGTATAAGCAATGTCCACGCTTGTGCACAAAGGGGGAGGGGGGTATCTAAAACGGTGCATTTTCTGTCCAAGAATCTTTTGCAACGCATTGATAGTAGCCAAGAAATGAACTCATTATAATTTTTATTTATTTATTTTCAATAAATAAAACGCTCGGTTATACGACATTTGGCCCTGAGAGCTAACTGGTAATAACAATTATTCTACAAACCAATTGAATCAGAATTACCCGAACGGAACGTATCTACAAACCAGCGAACGTATTGTGTAAACGTGGCAATCATGTTTCATCGCAAAACAATTGCTAAAATAATTCATCCGTTTTTGGGTAACAATTACTTTCAATAAAATTATCAGACTCGAAAGCAATTACAAATAACTAAAATTTAAATAAAAATTATTACTTGATTTTATTTGAATTCGTAGAAGACGTAGCCCTTTTTCCTATAAATTCTCTAGTATTTTCACCAAAAACTTTATAATTATAATATAAAATCACTACCAGACATAATTTTCGTTTAGAATGTAATAGTCGATTTTCGATCGATCAAGAATAAAATAAGTAAAGCCTTGTTCTCATTGCAGCGGGGCGTCAGCGTGGTTTGGGCGGGGCGTGTGATGCCAGCCACACGCCAAAACCACGCTCACGACACGTCAGTCTGGTGTGAACACATCGGTAAGTACACACACGATTTTCTTACCGATGTGTTCACACCAGACTGACGTGTCGTGCGCGTGGTTTTGGCGTGTGGCTGGCGCGCAAACGAAAACACTTCACGCCAGCGATATTTGTACTTCTCCGCTTCTCTCTTGCATATCTTTGTTTGTAGTTGTTACATAATTTTAATTTTTCGCGTTTTTTTAGTTTTTACGTTTTTCACCGTCCGATTTCTGTCCCGGTTCGTCCAACGATGTTGGAATATTTAAAAATAAACCAATTTTCATTCTTTCATTCAAAAATACACATTGACAATTTGTATAAAACACGCCGCTGGCACGGTGCAATGTGAGTGAATTAAAATGTCGTTGCGAGAAGTGAACACGCCCCGCTCACGCCACGTTGACGCCCCGCTACAGTGAGAACATGGCCTAAGAGTGACTACCTCAAAAGCACAGCAAAATTATTCTCCTAAAGCTAGACTTCTCCCAAAGAAAGTTTTGATCAGTGGCTGGTCTTGATAACCGTGGTTGTTGGTTACGTAATTTGTGTCTGATATGTGAATACACTGAACTCATGCTTGTTAAAATATACCCGCAATTGAAAATCAATTCCGAAGCTTCAAAATTCTGACACACACAACACCAGCCTGCACATTCCACACACTCGCTCTCTCGCATACACACGCACGAGAACCCTCTGCGAGGAAAAACTCAAATTACCATCGAGCGACTCCATTTTCTCGTTTTCTCGCGACTCCACTCAAAAACGAGCGAGTGGATGATGGTGGTGTACTGTTATTGCAGCAAATTTTCAACCCTCGGTCGTAGATTCTAGGGTTTTGCGTGGTGAATCCGCACTGTCCGAGATGGAAGATGAATCCAGGTAGGCCATCCAAGTAGTAGCCAGAGCACAGTGTAGTGATCGCGAGTAGAAAATATGCACCTCCCCCGCTTCTTCGTAGAAAGAAAAATTGTGTGGAATTGCTGCTGCTGCTGCTGCTACTACCTCCTCCTTCCACCCGTAGTCTTCCATCCAGCTATGCTGAGGGGTGTCCTCCCTGCCTGTGAATGATATTGAATGATGGAAGGACGGAGGGGGTTGTAGTATATTTGTCTTCCGAAAAGGAAGGACGAAAGGAGGCCCGCAAGAGCCCCGTGTGTATGTGTCCGTGGGCAGGTGTTATTTTCCTCTTTCACACGGACACGGTTCTTAGTTGGGGAAGAACATTAGCACACGGACTTTAGCACGATTTAAGTGTTTTCAATCATCGCGAAAGTGAGCTCGTTGCGAGTTATTTTTTTTTGTGCTGTGCGAAGGAAGTATATTTTCGCTTCAAGCGATTGACAGTAATGCCCCTTCGAGTGCAGTGTTTTCGGGAACAGTAGAAAATTATGTAAATCCGGCCAAGAGAAGGAATTATCATCAACAATTCAATGCACCTGAGGAAAAGTTCATTGCTGACGCATATATATGTGTGTGATTGAGATTGGGAAAAATGGTGGTCAAAACAAGTCGCGAATGCAAAAGTGTGCGCTTTCGAAAAATCGTGAGGAAAATATTTCCATTGCATGCAGCAGAAAAAAAACAAGATTCTGTTTTTATTCGAGTAAGTAAATGAGGCCTGCGTATGGCCCGGAAGATGAGTTTTGAAATACGCAATTCGGTAATCTCGGAAGTGGCAGTGTCGAATAGCTTAAAATAGTTATCACTTTTTTAATTGATATGTCATCGCGGAGTTTATGTTATTCTTTGCATAATTTTCCTGCAGCCTACTGCTCTTTTTGGAGGTGATAATTCATGGAACACAACGAGAGATTCGTCGTCCTGTGATGGTTGTTCTATCGCAGGTTGTCGTTGAGACATCTTAGGATTAGAAAGGATTTGGAAAATGGGTTCAGGAAATAATTCAATCCTGTCTTTAATCTTTCCCGGCGAGACTGGGGGTTGGGGCAGGCTCTGTAAGCCATCCATAAAAATAAAACTCACAGGAAAATTCACAAAGAAATTCGATGCAGGACAATCGGACTAAACCCATGCAAAGAACACGGACTGGAGATTGGAAACTTATCCTAGTGAGTACCCAAATTCGTTCGGAAATATTAAGAGCCCGCAGTTCCAGTATCGTGGCGCTGCAGGAGGTTTGCTGAAAAGGTTCGATCGTTTCAAGGTAGTTATACCATCTACCAGAGCTGGGGCAACACACATGAGCTGGATACACCTTTCATCGTGATGGGGGAGACGCAGAAACGGGTGATTGGCAGGAGACCAATCAACGAAAGAATTTGCAGACTGGAATGCGAGGCCACTCCTTCAACATCAGCCCCTCATCTAGCTAGTACCGATGACGACAAAGAAGAATTCTACGCGCAGCTAGAGCTTGAGCAGCTACGATCGCTGTTCAAATCACGACATCAAAGTCGTCATCGGGGATTTTAACGCCCAGGTCGGCTAAAAGAAAGTTCAGCCTGGTAATTGGTAGGTTCAGCACCCATCTGGAAACCAACGAAAATGCCCTAAAACTTATCGACTCCGCTGCCTCCAAGAATATGGCCATACGTAGCACCTACTTCCAGCACAGCCTCCAAAGCCGTTATACCTGGAAATCATCACAGCCAAACGGAAACACAACTTGACCACATTTTTATCGACGGTAACATACTCGCTGCATCTGGATGCTGCTCTCCTCCGGACACTGAACAACTACCGGAGGAGTGGAAAACTGGTGTAATCTACCCCATGTATAGAAAATGTGACAAGCTGAATTGTGGGTACTACTGTGCAATCACGATCCTGAATGGTGCCTTCGAAATTCTGTCTCAGATCCTCTCTCGCCTTCTATCGCCAATAGTAAGTAGATTTGTAGGAACTTATCAGGTCGGACGCACCACATCTTCGATTTCAAGGCCGCATATGATACAATTGACTGATGACAGCTATGGAGAATCATGGACGAGTATGGCTGTGCGGTGATATCGACAAGGCGATGGATTCCCCTGTCTGCTCTTCAACGTGGCGCTGGAAAACGGAGTATGGATGAATCACGAACTGGCGCAACTCTGCGGCGTATCCAGCACCCAGAAAGTCGCCAAGGCTTGACGTGTGCGATGGGCAGGGCAGATTACCGGACAGCAGCCCTGCAAAGTTGGTGTTCGCATCGAATCCGAGATCCAAATAGTGGATCTGAAAAGAGCCTTTTGTTGTGTGGATTAGTATTCTACGAACGAGTTGTAAGAGTTGAAGTGGTATAAAAATGTACCAATGAACAAGTGGATTTGAGGAAGTTGAGCAGAAATGAAGGCATAGTCATTTGTCCAAAATTCTACCATGGTCTAGGCAACAGAGACTGTCTTGAGTTTTTCTCGTTTTTTGATGGAAAAGGCTGCTTTGAGTAACAATCCTTCGTTAACTGGAAAGTAATCGTTCAGATTTTGTGAAGTGTCTTTCACAATCTTTCGACAACGCTCCAACGATGTCAGGATCGAATGGAGCAGTTCCCGTTTTGCTGAGAAAGTAAAATATGAAGCCGCATTCATCGGGTTTATAGAGCACTCCTTGAACACATTGGATAACATTCTTTTGCTGAGAATTCACAAAATAACATTTTCGGAACTGTTTACATGTTTTTCGCAGTTTTAATCCATTTCTGGGAGGCTTATGATCCACATAAGTGTGATGACAAAAAGGTTGTCGCAAACTCGACGGAGATTTATGCGCATCACGATGGGCTGATCAAATCCATTGAGTGTCTGTTGAAAGATTAAATAACAGATCGAGTGCACCAGTTCCTTCTACTAGCAGTGTATGATTCAACATTTCTGTGTTGTCTGTACTCAAGGTGCAATGTACCACGCGAAGTAGATCTTGTGCAGAACTATTTGCATACATTATTTCTGGATAACGTTGTGGCTAGACTCAATGCCTCTAAAAGGAATAGTCTAATCGAACAGATCATTTGGTGGCTCTGACCATTGATGGGAATGACGCATACTTCGGTTGACAGAGGATACCTCAGGAACTAGATAAATCTGGTAATTGGGTCTTGAGAAAGATCGTTTGGATACAGATTGCATTGGTGAAACAAAACACTCTGGGAAAGAAAAATACTCTGGATTAATAACGGATGGTTTATTTTCCAAAGTTTCACATTTACGTTGTTAAATGATAGATGGCGCTACGTCCGCTTCATCGAACTTTTATCCATACATGCGCAAGTATGTGTGTTTCAATTCGTCTAAATCCAGGCGCATGGCTGGCGAGCTCTTTTCAAATGTGTGAGAAACTGCAACATTTCCGACCGACTGGATGCAGGGCATTCTTATTAGGGTTCCAAAGAAAGGGGATCTGACTGAATGCGGCAACTGGCGGGGTATCATGCTGCTGTGCGTAGTCCTCAAAGTCCTGTGCAAGGTGATCCTTAACCGGGTCAAGGAGAAGGTAGATGCTACGCTCCGATGGCAGCAGGCGGGATTTAGAGCTGCTAGAGCCTGTAACGACCACATTGCTATGCGCGCATCATTATCGAGCAGATAAATGAATTCCAGGAGTCTTTTACCCGTCTCAACTACGATAACCTCTTGAACACTCTGAGACGCAAGGGAAATCCGTATGAACTAGTCAACCTAGTATAAGCGTAGTACGAGGCCTTTGCGTACAATGGAGTCTTGTCTGACCCAATCCGAGTCGCGGCTGGTGTTACACAAGGCTGTCTACTTTCACCACTACTATTCCTCGTCGTTATCGACGAGATCATGGTGGGCCCTATCGACCGTGAACCGTGGGCTGCCTTTGCGAACACGACATGGAGGACAAATCTGATCAGTAAAATCGGTGCTGCTTTACGCATGTGAGACGTGGGGCGTATCAGCAGAGAATTCGCGGAATCTTCAGGTGGCCAGACAACTGGATCTCAAATTTGACCTGGACAAGGGCCAAGGTGAGAGCTTCCGATCGCCCAGGATGGAAGCTTCTAACGATGACACTATGCTCCCAGCGTAGAGCGCAGCAACAGTTAGTAAGTAATAATAGTGTAAGTCAGTCGGGTTTCTTTGATGCGAATAGGGGAGACGAAACAAACAAGAGAGTGCACTCGTTGGATTTATATATATATATATATATATATATATATATATATATATATATATATATATATATATATATATATATATATATATATATATATATATATATATATATATATATATATATATATATATATATATATATATATATATATATATAAATATATATATCAAATGATGATTCGACAAAGTCAAGACAACGCCTTTCTATAACATCGTGAAGAGCCAACTACTGCGATTCCTACGATACAATCAACGAAAGCGGCGTGAGGTAGAATACATTCATTAGCGGCGAGACGCTACCATGAGTAAAGCCGACACAGCCTTTGCTATTGCCTGGCCAGAACCCAATGCATTGTCTTGCCAATCAGTTCAAACAGAAAATGTAGTACAATATACACATTTTTAGTTTAGTAATTCGACAAAATACGCCCTGAGCAAATTCATAGAGTAATTTTCTCAGAAATCCCAGAACAAATGGTAATAGATTTTAGAGTGGAATAATCATGCTTTTAAAACAAAAATTATAAATGAAAATTTGCTGTATCACATATGTGTTTGTCAATCTGATAGAGAGTAAGAGAGTAAGCGAGTTGCTCTACGGATACGGATGGATTATTTTGTCGTTTGTTTTGCGCAAGGTAAGGCTACCACATTTGCATAGAACGATAGAATTTGAGTAGAACGGTTTTAAGAATGCAAAGGTCGATTTCGATTGAATCGTTGAATTTGTTGCGAATATAACTTTTATCGCCTTGCATGGCAGATGAAAATGTACGATGTTTTCCTATAGATTCCACCAACGACACGACCACAAGCGTGAGCAGATATTAATGGAGAAATACTGATGATGGCGGATCATTCATCAACAACAAAATTCGTTGAGTAGCTCCATATACACTTCAGCTGAGCAAAACAACCAATGGTCATAAAGGCATCTACAACATCGTGGCACTATTGGGCAACAATCAGAGCATCGAAAGGAAGCCCGGTTCCGGACGGCCGACGACCCTGAGCGACAAGAAGCTCCTAAGGATGCTGGAGAGGAAGATCGAGGAAAAAGTGGTTACATCGTTGCGTGCGCTTAGCCGGGAGGTCGGTGCAACAGGCCAAACAGTGAAGAAGTACCTGGCGAACATGGACATACATGTCAGGAAGCGAGAGTCCCGTCCACTGGTCTCGGAGTTACAGGCAACACATCAAGTTCCCCAAGAAAGTGCAGCTGTGGCTTCTTTAGCTCCAGACTGGCCGTGAATGGTGAAATTTGTAGTACGAAGTGCCTGCCAGAAGTTGCGTCGTTCATCAAGAAATACCAGAAGGGTGAAGACGCGGTGTTCTGGCCGGATCTGGCGTCGGCCCACTATTCGAAGCGATCGTTAGAGGAGATGGAGCGGCTGAATATCGATGTGATACCCAAGTCAACGAACCCGTCCAACGTGCTCCTGCTGTGTCCCATCGGAAATTTCTAGGCAAACCTGAGGCGAAAGATCTACTCCAGCAATTTTGTCGCGAAAACTGAGAAGGAATTGATAAATAAAACGAAGAAAGAACTCAAAAACATGCATACACGCATGTTTTCGTTTCGTGAACTGCTGGAAGGCTGCTTGCAAGGGCGTAGAGTTTTTTTTTGCAAGTAAGCTAATATACAGGGTGGGCCATTTAAAGTGGAAGCATCTGGCAACCCCATAACTTTTGACAGAGATGTCAGATTAACAAATGTCATACCGCGTTGGAAGCGTCATTTCAGTACAATTTTATCCATGGAACAATACACAACTAAACAACGCGCTGAAATTGTTCAGCTGTACATTCAAAATAACTTCTCAATTGTGTTAACTAAACGTGCGTGGAAAAATAAAAATAAAGTTAAAACATCGCCTGGAGACAACACTATACGTCGATTATATGCCAAATTTATATCGTCTGGTAGTGTTGGTAATGCCAGTCATCTGTCCAGACAACGACCAAGACGTTTCGACGAGAATACTGATGCCGTTCGAGCCAGTGTTGCAGAGACTCCATCGACATCAGGTCGCCATCGTTCGCAAGAGTTAGGCATCGCTCGAACCACTCTCCGACGCATAATTCGTGTTGATTTGAAAATGTTTCCGTATAACATGCCATACAGCGGCTGCCACGACCAAATTATTGCGCGAAATGTTCCCCGGAAGATTAATATTAAAAAACGGCGATTATGACTGGCCACCGAGATCACCTGATTTGACGCCTCCTGACTTTTTTTTATGGGGATATTTAAAATCCAAGGTATACACTGGTAAACCAAGGACCCTGGCTGCGCTGAAAGACAATATCCGACAAGAAATTGCTGCCATATCGGCCGAAACATTGGGCAAAGTGATGGAAAATGCCGAAAAAAGGGCACATTTGGCGGTCAAGGCCAGAGGCAGTCATTTACGAGATATCATAATCAAAAAGTAGTTAGAACAAATCTCCTTGGACCAAAATAAATGAATTTCAAAAAAAAATATTTAAAATTCCACTTCTTTACTTTGCTATTGCAAAAACAAATCCTTCCACTTTAAATGGCCCACCCTGTAATTACTTTCCATGGGAAATTTATCAAACTATATTATCTTTTTTCGGATGGTGATGAAAAAAACTAACACAGAGGACCTGATTACAAACGTCACTTCACGGTGAAAACGGAATGAAATGCATACAAAATGCATACAATTCATTTCGTTTTCATCGTGAAGTGACGTTCGTGATCAGGCCCTCTGTCTTAGTTTTTTTCATCACCATCCGAAAAAAGACGATTTTTTTAATGCAAACGTTATTAATGCTTAGTTCTGCAGATCGGTGGAAGACAACAAATACACTTGCAAGTCCATGGATGAAGGAAGCAATATGACGATGTTTCAAATTTAGAAAATATTCATTAGAAATAATTTATAAGGCAAAACAAGGTTTACCGAGTCAGCTAGTAAAATAAATAAAATTGTATGCCGAGATAACTAGAATGATTATTCAAATACTATATGTAGAATCCATTTGTTATGTTAAATAAATGTAAGTTTCTAACGCTATAAAAGACTGAAATTTCACGCCGAAGCGTATTAATGAATTATTAATAAACGTCTGTCTTTCCATTGCAGGACCGTAAAAATCTAGTCCTCTGCGAGTAAAGCGAATCCAGCAAAAAGAAGGAAGCTACAGCACACGAACGAACGAAGCTCTCGTTTCGAACTCAACCACGAGAGGGAAGGAGATATGGAACAATGCAATAACGATCGTCCCTGTGTAATCAGCAGTGGGAACTTTTTCCCGCAGTGCACTTCGTCGACCAACAATAACAACAATAATAACCACAACGGCAACAGCACCAGCGGCAGCAACAAGCAGAAGCAGCATCAGCACCCGCACCACTCATCGCTACAGCATTCCCCGCCACCAATTAGCAGGCACCTGACGCATAAGCATGACCCGAACCTGCACAGTCCGACGGATCAGTCGTCGCTCGGTGAGATCGAGGTGATTCTGGTCCAGCAGCACAAGCAGGATGCCCTGTCGGTGATTATCCATCCGCAGGAGGGTATGCAGCAGATCAACATGTGCTTGAGTGGTTCCGGCAATCCGGGCTCGGTCGACTCGATGATGTCGTCGGACTTCCAGACTCTGTCGCCGATGCACGATCGGGACTCGCCGGTCAGTATCAGCGCGAACACGTCATATGCGACGTTAACGCCACTGCAGCCCCTGCCACCCATTTCGACCATGTCGGACAAGTTCGCGTACTCAATAGGGGGAAACATCTGCGAGGCGTTCCCCGGCATGAACAACAGTTCCGTCGGGGTAAATATCGAGATCAACTCCTGCTACAACCTCGAGAAGCTGGGAGTGATTCACTCCCCGGTTCATATGAACTCAGTGCAGGAACTGTCGCCAACCGATGTCCATCATGAGCTGGAGAAAAGTCATGTGCTGAAAGACGCCAAGTTAAGCCACCATCTGTCCGACAAGGACGTGGATGGAGTGGATGGCAAGAACGAGTGTATCCTGGTACGTGCCTCTCCGATTCCCTCGAATCTCAGCTCAGTGGACGATCGCTTTCTGACGTCGGCGGCGGCGGCGGCGAAGGTGGACCTTGGTCGTCATAAGGACGACACCGACCATTTCACCAGTACAGTGCAATATTTGGATCAGCCGAGCGGCTCGGATGTGATCCACGGTGGTGGCTCAGATATGACCGGCGGGGCCGGTTCCGGGGGCAAAGACCACCATCACCATCACCACCACCACTCATCCGTTTTTTTCAACAAGTCTTTCAGTTCAAAAGCAAACATAAGCGACCTTAATCTGTGTAAAGAAATTGTTATAGATGATGTTTACGATGATTCCGAGCTGGATCATGTTAATATGGACGATAAGAAGCTCGAAGACTCCCTGACGGGAGGTGGCCACCAACACCTGTCGAACGGTGTTGGTGGAAAAGGAGGCAGTTGTGGGAGTGGTGGCGGCAGCTCGATGGGTGATGTTGGCTGCATGAACGGTGATGCCGAGGAGATCAACACTAAGGAACTGGCGCATCGGATCAGCTCCGAGCTCAAGCGGTACAGCATACCACAGGCTATCTTCGCACAGCGGGTGCTCTGCCGGTCGCAGGGCACACTCTCCGACCTTCTCCGAAATCCAAAACCATGGTCTAAGCTCAAGTCCGGTCGGGAAACGTTCCGACGAATGTACAAGTGGATCCAGGAGCCCGAGTACCAGCGGATGTCCGCGCTTCGACTGGCAGGTATATTGTTGTTGGTTACTATTGTTGTGCTAGATGTCGTAACGTAGAATGCACCTACATCATCCGATCGGAATGTTAAGCTTCCGTGTTTGTAGCACAAACCCCCTCGCGATGTGACGATCTGTGATGATAAGCTGTGATTAAAGATTATTTTATTATTTATCCAAACTTTTCTGCGTTTTATTTTAGCCACTAAGATTATTTTTCTCCGAATAAGTTTTAATTTAGTTCTTAGTACGAGTGTTTTCTTTTTCGTTGTGTGCGGTGTAAGTAGATGTGCCAAACTTTCATCAAGTCTCTCATAACTAAAATGACTAACCCACGATATAATTGTTCTCCATTTCTTTTCTTTTCAAGCGACCCAATCGGCGAAACCAGGTTAAACAAATATTCATAAATATTCACACGCAATTCGAGTGAAATCACCCTAACCATACTAACTTGATTCGTTTTCTCATATTTTTTTCTAACGCTAACAATCTGTCTGTGCATAACAACACATCCAACACCATTCTGCACGACCCAACTAACACAGCGGTGAACGCTAAAAAGCACGAGGAGCCGGATACGAACGTTATGATGGGACACACAAAGAAGCCCCGGCTTGTCTTCACGGACCTGCAGCGAAGGACGCTACAAGCGATATTCAAAGTATGAATTATAGCCGATTTTTTTTCAAATCTTTTTCAAATTTATTATGCTGCTAGGGGCGGTTTGGAACCAATTGAGACGACTGTAGATCTTTTCAATTGCCGCAAATTGCACCCAAGGCTAATCGAGATGGTTTCCCTTTACATTGGTTTTTGTGTTCTCCTTCAACGATGGCTTCTCTAGATGATATTCCTATAATAACTCTATGAATCAACGCAACGTTTTTAATCAAACAATGATAAATTTTTTCTTACTCAAGAATATTTCGTTTCGTTTCTTTGTTTTTAAGAGGCTTTAAACTTTGCAGTTCATTCGCCTCCATTAGTCAAGAATATTACTTTAAGAGACACTTATGTGACCGCAGTAATCGTTCGGTTAGAGGCTAAGAAAAGCGCTCTAAAGCTTAAAAGATGGAAGATAATACTAGACGCGGACAAAACTGGTCACTTGAGCATCCTGAATCTCTTAGCCGTTGGACCATCCGCAGAGATGAAAGAGCTATTGGATGGAACCTAGGACAAATAACGACATTCAAAACAGTGTGATCGAACCTTCTCGTTCAGTGTGGGATGAAGGTGGTCCCAGTGTTCGTAATGGTTCAATCATGTTCTATACCGATGGGTCGAAAATGGGTGACACAACAGGTGCTGGAGTGTATGGTCCAAGAATAAAAATTACTATAACTATGGAGAATTGGCCAACAGATTTCCAGGTAGAAGTAGCTGCAATAATAGAATGTATAAATGTCTGCCTTAAAAGAAATTATAGACATGCCAACATTTGCATCTTCTCAGACAGTCAAGCGGTGCTGCGATATAAATGAAACACAAATTTCTGCATTACTCGAGAAGAAATCAAGCAATTGAAACCATATTGGAAGTTTTGAAATTTGGTTTCGTTTGTTGCCATACAAATGAAACACAAATTTCTGAATTACTCGAAAATTAATCAAGCAAACACAAAACCAAATTAGGCATGTGGAGGTTTTAGGATGCAATAAATATTTCTATGGTGGTTAGAAACTCCTCCCGCTCTTTAAGGGTGGGCTGTCATATAAATGAAACATAAATTTCTGCATAACTCGAAATCTAATCAAGCACAATTTGGGATGCGAGGGTTTTTGGGTATGAGAAATGTTTCTATAATAGTATGACACCCCTCCCTCTTCTGGAATGGAGAGGGGGTCCCATAAAAATATTACACATACTTCAACCAAAAATATTCCAACCAAACATGACGATTGAAAAACATTGAAGGAAAAAGGGAAAATTCGGAAAATTAAATTCCGTATGTTCTACAATTACATAGTGACAAGTGCTGTTAGTTCATTTGATGTTTGCGCTAGCGAAATTGATCTTTGTTCGAAACTCGAAATGGATTTTAATGTGATGAAACGCACTCCTATATCTTCTTCTATCTATACAAAAAAAAAATACAGGAGGTTGTGTCCAAGATACGACCGCATTGTTGACGTAGAACTACGCTGTTATTTTATATAAGTCGCTTGTTTATATCTTCGGATATCATTCTATAACGCTTTGGCGCACAATCTTAACGTCTGATTCGCCATAACGTCAGTTTAATGCATTGATGCATCCTCAAAGGCACCAACGAAGCCCTTATGATGACGGAAAACAAACAATGTTAACTGCTTGGAAAAAGACTGAATTATGCCACACAGCTTGTACCCTGCTGTAACACCCTTCGATGCGAATTCGCTGATGAGTTTGTCAAGAGCGACCGCCTTCACCACCAGCGGGGAGAGCTTGATTTGGTTGCTGCCTGGGTAACGGCGTTTACATGTTCGACCGACGCGCCGAAATCGCCTACTTCGCTGTTGTTCGATGCGGTGTCACACTCGCGAAGGCTCGTTCAGTGCGAGCGCTTTTCACTGCACCAACATCGCGTGCATCATTAGATGACGCTTACCTCGAAATTTTATTACCCCTGGCAATGCGTTCGTTTTTTTTTTGCAGGGCTCGAGCCTGCCTTCCTCTTCTTCTTGCTCATCACACACTACGCGAAACGTCCAATTTATGACGCGGAAAGAAAAACACACGATACGAATAACGCCAAAAACGAACTGAAAAAACCACACGACGATATCCAAGTTGGATTACCACTGGTGGGGTCCAATCTTAGATCGAAGCGCAGCGAAAGCAAAGTGAACTGGATTGCTCAACAGTCCGATGCCGAATGAAAGTTTGCCTCAGCGAGATCCACTGTTTATACTCTAAGCAAAAATTCCCCTTCATTCTTCTACTTTTTCTTTGTTCACGGAGACTTGAAATCCTACGACTTCCCCTCCGTTGGTCGTCGATAAGTTGCTCGTTACTGACTGCTCTGTTCGGGAAAGCACACAAATGTACAGAACAATTGTATGGGAAAATGAAAACGCTGAAAGTTTTCATGATTTTTAACCATTTACAAACCAGGGAATTCTAATGTATAGCATATTAAACAAATCTTACGGATTTTCCGATTCGTTTAGTATGCAAATCGCCAAAATCCTTTCGCGGCAAAAATAGTTATTAACGTTAACTTTATTTCATAAAAACGTGACCATTTTTATGATTTGGCACCCTTAATGAAAGACGTAGTTCTACGTCAAAAAAGGATCGCCAGATGTGTTGATAAGAGCAGAACTCGAGGAAGGAATTCTCGCGTAACTTTTGTAAAGGTCCAATGTAACATTTTCGTCAACTCGAGAAAAATGAAGTTGAAGACCCGAACATTATTCTGCGAATTGTCTTAAAAGGTATCGATCTTTATCACTACTTTTACCACTAGCAGTCAATAATAACTCTGAAAAACCAATCGTAATAGTTGTTCCGTGATTTGAGCTTAAATTTGAAGCCTCGGAGCGAAAAATGTTACATTGGACGTTTTGACTGCCCCTGTTTGCACATTGGACATATTACGTTTCACGATAAGAATTTGAAACTAACTCCTGAGAACAATCGAAACATCAGCATTTCATTCTAAAGACAGATTATTATTGTCATCACTCGTTGAATTGCACTGACATAGATAACAACACCTGAAAGAAACAAAAACTCAAAACGACCGAAGTACGACTTCGTGTTGTTTTGATTGCTTTGTTACTTCGGACGTTTCGAGCGTCGGAGGAAAGAGGCGTCTGAAGTAACAGCCGAGTGCTTAAAATCCGAATCTGTACATTGGATATTTTTTGCATCGGCGATTAAAAGATGAAGAAGATAGATACGTGAACGATTGTTTTTGTAATGCATTCAATGATTGAAAACTAATAGCGTGCATCCATTAACTCGATTTGTTTACATTTGTTACATAGGACCTTTTCAAAAGTTACGCGAGAATTGTCCGATTTAGGGCTGTTTTTATTCTATCATATTTTCTGTATAAAACATTTATTCCAAGTAACGGAGGAACATGTTATTTACAAGTGGTTGAAAAATCTTGAATGAGAATTGTGTCTGAAAATGATCTGATATTATAATGATGAGTTTTGTTAGAAATACTAGGAATTTTATAGTAAAAAGTAAATTCAACGGAGACGAATAGAAGATCAATCAATGCACAGTTCTGCGGTTGGACCCATGAACTTGCTCATAGTAAGAAAACGTGAATGTTTGAAGGTATTGATAACAAAAAACAAATTTTGGGCGGAACGAAGTTTGCCGGGTCAGCTAGTAAAACATCAATGACGAATTTCATGCCAACTCGTCTTAGGAGTTGGCAGTACCATCTCAGATAGTAGTGAAACGTTGTGGGTGAAAAAACATGGGTCATTTAAGCAACTTTGCATACTTGAAATATTCGAAAAAGAATTAGACTATTTTTTGGAAAAAGACAATTTTTTTTTACAAAAAAATATATTTTAAAAACTATGATACCTACAAAATTCTTGTCAAAGGATGAAATGTAGAAAATTATTTAAATTATCACAATATCAAAAATTTTTTGGGAAAAAATTGCGCTGACAAAAAAGTTATTCTATAAAACAAAAATTCATTTTTCTCAAAAACGTTTTTTTTAAATTCCCAAAAATATATATATGAATAGCCCTTACAATTTCCAACAAGTCGTCCATACATCGGAAGATGAGCACTTTTACAGGGGAAAAGTTTTTCGAACAACAACTTTTTCATGTTTTCTTTGAAAACAATACAACTAACCCTAATTTTGTTTAAAGTCAAGATAGCGATATAGTGTATTCGACAAAGTTTAAGATCTTGTTAAAATATAAACTTTTGTCGAAGACATCAACTTTCTATCTTTTATTGTTTTGGGTATATAAGTCATTTTTGTATGAAGACTCCTGAAAAAAATAATGTTTTGCTCGTAACATTTTTGTATGTAAATTCTCACGTTTGACATGTTTCTAAATAGAGAAAAGTTAAAGGAGCATGTAAATTGCGATAATTTATACATAAAAATGTTATGAATTAAACATTAATAGTATTTTTTCGAAGAAAAAAAAAGAAAAAGTTGTTGTTCGAAAAACTTTTTCTATGTAAATGTGCCCATCGTCCGATGTATGGAAAACTTGTTGGAAATTTTAAGGGCTATTTCTATCTATTTTTTTCAGAATTATAAATGCATATGTTTTCGAGAAAAATGAATTCTAATTTTCAAAATATTTTTTTTTTCAATTAATTTTTTTCCAAAAAATTCTTTGAGAATTTTTAATGAAAACCAAAATGATTTCCTACATTTCATCCTTTGACAAGAAATTTGTAGGTATCATAGTTTTTAAGTTATAAATTTTTGTAAAAAATTAAGAATAAAAAATGTCCAATATAGAAAGAAATGCCTTTTAGTTGAAATGAAATGAAAGTTAAACAATATGGTTTTCAGTTCAGTGTGGCTGGATGTATTTTTAGTCATAATCCTTACTGCAGTAATAATATTAACACATTAAGGACCGCACGTTTTGGGGCAAACTTGTACGTTTCATTTGTTCGGTTTCCACGAACCACGATTGTTACCTTCGGCGTGGATGAGACGAAGGTGAGCCATCGGTATTCCTTATTTAATTCTTGGCAGACCAAGGATTTAACCATCAATTTGCAATTGTTAAAATGTTTGAGATAAACTCATGATTCTTCGTGGCTGATCAGGTCATTATCAATATTAATAACGTACATCGAGAACCAGCTTCATGAAGAATTCATGGTTCTCAGGAGGTACATATTAGGTTGGGGAAAAAGTTATCCATTATTTGTGGGTTAAACTCAAAACTATTTGTAATATACTTCGGGTCAAATATGCACCGTTTTGTTGCAAAAATTGTTGCTATTCTAAAGGTAGCTTCATAATGTCTCTATCATAGAGGTCTTGATCTCTAGCAATAAAACTCTAGCAATTGTTTTTAAATCAATACTCAATAAACTATAGCAATTGATTTTTACAATCCTTTCTTCATCCCAATTTCTTATCACTCTGGAAATTTTGCAATACGTGGAAAAGATGGTAATCACTTGGTGCCGAGTCCGGACTATATGCTGGATGCATAAAAACATCCCAATCAAGCTCTCAGAACTCTGTGGCATTGCGTTATCCTAATGGAACACAAAACCTCTTCTGTTGCCAGTTTTGCAGGTTTTGGTCAATCGCTAGCTTCAAACGGTCCATTTGTTGACAGTAGAGGATATGTGAAGGATATGTTAAGCAATTCTCGAGTTTTCAATGAAGATTTCCATGCGGATACAATCCCATTCAATCGGATCTCAGCACGGGTTGAAAAACTTCGTTGCTTCGGGTTGATACGTGAACAACTAATATTTTACCTGAATTACTTTATTTACAAGATGTTTATTTACATCACATTCACTGGCGAACTTTTAGTATGAACGTAAACGTGAACAAAAACATGCTATTCACCACGATTTTTGAGTTGATCGTATCATTCCATCACCTGTTCACGTTCACGTTCACGGGAGGTCTAAACTAGGCTTTCAGAGGGAACTATGACGCATTGGTAAATTTCATCATTTGATTTTGTTTTCTATTAAACAACCCGCCTACCTGACCATTGTTAATAGTTGGGCAATGCGAAGCGACCCATACATATGGAATATTATGAGTGTCTACACCCAAAATAGCGTTGCTAGAAAGCATTTCATTTTCGGCAGAAACCATGTCTTGTAGCGTCAAATGAGCAAATAAAACCATCAAGGCTTTAAAATGTTTGTATGTATTTTTTGGGATTGCACTAGGATTGGGCGATCTTTAGAAAAAGATCGATATTGATGAATCGATTCTCTAAACGGCGTAGGGATCGATTCACAGATTATATCGTTTCCAAAGAATCGATCTTCGCTGAATCGTTCTTTGAAAAATCGAATGCCTTTTTGACGTGGGACTACGTCTAACCGGAGTATATGGGGGGTAAAATCAAAACCTAAACACAGAACATGCAGGAAAAAATGAAAGATTCCGAATGCTTATCACTCGAACATTTCTTACTGGATCGGAAAGATGTTTGCATCAATTGATAGGAAATATTTCTACGCTTCTACCGCAATTGATAAAATATTATTTTTCATTAGATAAACAATTGAATAACTGTATAATGTTAAGCGTTATCTAAACGCCCTAACTGCCTCATTTTGATTGGCCCGATCTACAGTTTCCCTAACACAGACTTCAAAACCAATCAGCCTTGGTGAAAATTTCTCTATGGTAAAGAAAAATTTTACGTTTTCGCGTGAGTTCTGTTCTTAGACTACCTTTATTTCTATTTTGCTAAAATATATATACACGTTTTTCTTACTCAAGAGAAGGAGAAAGAATGCTCCTTTACCTAAACTACAGGTACTAAAAAACTAAAAAGAGAAAAGAAAATATTTGTCGTCTGTTCATCAGGCCTAAAATTTATGTTATTGTTTTTCTTTCCCTATCCCTATCCGGAGACGTAAACAATCTTCTTGGGGAAAACGTTTTTTCCCTTTTTCTATTTCCTTTGTTTCGTCCACAAGCGGCCGAAGCATCCTAGTTTATTACCCTTATCCGCAATAAATGAATCTCTCAATTTTATAATTTTATCGCTTCAATTTGCTCTTGTTTCCCTGCTCTTGTTTCCCTTTTTTTATTTGGGATTCCCTATCGGATTGTGATGTCTATTTGCCGTCCGTAACACTTGGGGATATCGGCATTGCGAATACATGAAAGTATGGGGACTTTTGTTCTCACCAAAATGTATTCCCTAACACGGACTTCAAAACCATGGAGCGTTGCAGAGATCGGCATTGCAAATACATTAGAGATGGGCAAATCAGCTCATCATGGTGAGCGGCTCAGAGCCGTTCAGCTCATACAAGTGAGCTGTTCATTTGGAACAGCTCTTCAGCTCAGTTGAATTTTGCAGTTGTCCACACAATTGCATATGAAACGTAATCACCATGGGACATTGCATAGTGTGCATTTTCTTAATAGACGAATTTAAAACGAATTTAATTTGTAACTGTACAAAAACTAGAACTGATATGAATTCTAATAATATAATATACAACAAATACTGAATGCTGAAATCCAACATAGGAGATGCTTAGGATATGCTGAACTTAAACAACAGAAAAATCAGCAGTAGCCAAATAAAATGCCACCAGGAATATAGGCCGAGACAAGGTTTTTTGAAAAAACCATCGAGATTTTTTTTTGCATCCGAGGATATAAAAATAAATCCACTAATAGGTGCAACGAGAAATAATTATTCGCGATCACAAAGGTAACAAAAGGACCAATATCAATCATCAACATTTATGCCGGGTGGTTTTCTGAATTGTTTTGATTCAGCACGCGGAAATAAATGTATTTGTTTCCACAGTAATGTTTAAATAACAATATAATATATCAAATTTATTTACAAGCATATAATAATGTTTATTATTTTGTTTGGCCATATATGAAAAATTAAATGAAGTAACGAACGAGTGAATATCTTCAAAACAAAAACCTTTTTTCCTATCTGGCATCTCTGCTAAAGCTAAAGTACGAAGAGGGATACACGAAAACAAACTGACGTCATGCCATGAAGCGCGGGAGACGAAATATCCTTTCGCGTCTCGCAATTCACTCTCTGCAGCTTTTGCGCTCCACAACTATGCAGCTCAACAGCTCAACAGCTTAGCAGCTCATCAGCTCAACAGCTCTTCAGCTCAGCAGCTCATCAACTCAACAGCTCAACAGCTCAGAAGCTCATCAGCTCAACAGCTCAACAGCTCAACAGCTCAACAGCTCATCAGTTCAACAGCTCAACAGCACAACAGCTCATCAGCTCAACAGCTCAGCAGCTCATCAACTCAACAGCTCATCAGCTCCAGCTCCGTAATGAGCTGATGAGCTGCGTTTTTTTTGATTGCGAGCCGATCCGAATCCGCTCACTATGATGAAGCGATTCGAATGAACAGCTCATGAGCGGATCGCACATCTCTAAAATACATGTAAGTCGGGGGTATTTTTGTTCCGACTGAATGTTTCCCTAACACAGACTTTAAATCCAAGGAGCGTGGGAAAATCGGCATTGCAAATACATGAAAGTCGGGGGTATTTTTGTTCCGACTGATCCGATTTGTTCCCAACACAGACTTCAGAACCGAGATGTCTGAGGAAATTGGCATTGGAAATTCATGCAAGTAGGGGGCATTTTTGTCCCGACTGAAATGTGTTTGCCTAACACAGACTTCAAAACCAAGATGTCTGTGAAAATCGGCTCTGCAAATACATCTAAATTTCGAGTACTTTTGTACTCGCTTGCATTTGTGCAAACTAGAATATGTTTCCTTAATACGGTCTCCTAAACTTAGGAACCTGGGAAAATCGTACAGACACTAGAGACGAATGAACTTTCATGTTTAAAGTCTCTATACTATAAAAAGTAGAAGTTGAAGTTGTTGATTCATGCAAGCCGGGGGTACTTCTGCACCCGCACTTTTGCACTCCGAAAAGTGTTTTCCTAACACGGATTACAAAAGCGGGTACGAACACAACGCTTTGGCTCGGTTATTCATTATTGCATTGAAGGATATGCACAAGATCATATATTGTGCTCACTGAATTTCTACGCATATCATTTGATGATTAGGCAAAATGTTGTTAACCATTTGTCGCGATAACGCCTTTTGATTAAACAATATGAGTTCGACGTACATGCCTGAAGTTAATCAAATCAAGCAAATTCTCGGTTCGAGAAGTACGTACACTTGAGAGATGCAAACTTCAGAAGGAAACGTAAAATATAATAATCGTTTGATAATTCTTCCTTTCACATATTTTGTCTTAGGCATCACACCAAACGTATAAGGACTATCATTAAATTTACTTGTAACGAAAAACATTATCTATCACAATGCATGGATTGACCTTACATGGCATTATACAATCTTTTTACTCACAAAGCAAATATATTGAATTCAATTGAATTCGGGGATTGTTTCCTTCCATCAAAAAATGAATCAATACAAACAAATGATTGCTTAGCTAAGGTAGTCCCACGTCAACCTTGCGGTTATGTCATAGATATAACCCACCCATTTTTTCCTTTTTTTTATTTATTCTCTATAAGTGTCGACTTTTACTCAAACATGGAATAAACAATTAACGTTCTATTCAAACATCAATAGCATTTTCGATTCTCAGCATGAAGGTGACATTATGAAAGCCCAAAAAATGTATTTTCCAGGGCACTTATCTTGTACCGTCATGATCACTTATTTTGTAATGACCAAACTTACAAAACTGTTTCTTCTAAATATACGACCACTAGTTTGACAGTATTGGAAGGAATCCAATGTTCATGCAATTACTCATGTGAGTTTTAGTGAGATTAAAATCAATGTTCATTGAAAAACAAATTACCAAAAAAAATTCTACGATCAAAAAGATCGGAAAGATCGAAAAGAAAAGATCAATTTTCCCGATTTTTAGGGGTAAAAAGAATCGATCCAAATACATCGGAAATCGGAGAAGAAAAGATCGATCTAATGAATATCGATCCTAGATTGCACCCAAATAAAGTCCAAATGACGTCAACGGGGATCGAACCAATGCCGGCTGGAATGCACGACTGTTTTACACGACTATCATGCTATCCACATAGCTAATTAACTTTCTAAATAAATAAATAATTATGCTGTTGCGTAAACGCGTGATAATATGGAAAGTGTTTTCTAATTTTACTCTTAGGAAACACTTTCCAGCATAAAGTAGATCTATATCCATCTCGATCTGGACCATGTACATATGTGGCAAAGTAATGTGCGATACACATAGAACGCCTTCTTTCAAAATGCCTAGCATGCCTAGAATCAGTCCTAAACTTAGACAAATTCAATGAAAATGATTGAACTATATTGTTTAAATGCCCAAAACCTGTAGTCCCGACCCTTTTTTAAGCGAGCCGTCCGTCTCCGTCAATTTTTCTTTTCCACAAATCCTGCCAGTCCTTTTCGTTGAACCTATGCTGACGGATCGTTACGTTGCTGTTGTATGTGAATGTTTCCATAACAATTGCTTGAGAGAATCATTGACGTAACGTGACGTGGATGTTGTATGTGAATCGCACTTAATGCGTGCTTATTTGAAACGTGTCTCTTGTTTCGCTCGCTCGTATTATGTGCGATTCACATAGAACGTTACGGAGAAGAACGTCTACGTTCCGTCAACGTCTCCACCAATTCACACATGCAGCCAATGCTTCCAACAATTTTAAATTGCAATACCTTCTTTCAAATCAGCATGCCTAGAATCAGTTCTAAATTTTTTAAAATTCAATGAAAATATTGAATTCAATTATTTAAATGCTTAAACCCCGTAGTCCCGACCGTTATTCAACAATGATAATATATGGATTATATCTTTCAGCAAGTCGCGAATGATTTTCACTCCGAAATTTGGAACTGAAAGATATGTTGGCCTAAAAAGTACAGTAAGTTACTTATAATGCGACATGCCGAGGCACCACTCAGTGTCGCATTGGAGGCGATTTTGACCAATAATTGGACATTCGCGACTGGTGGTGACTTTCAATGTGGGGTCATAATTTGGGCCCCAAGCTCAATGTTTACAAAAACGTCCGAATAGTCGAATCAGATGTAAATTACTGTACAACCGAAATCAAAACAAAAGCCGAGACGCAGAGCCCAGACAAAAACCCAAGGAACCGTCCCTCTCCGTCAATTATTCTTTTCTACAAATCCTGCCGGTTGTTTTCGTTGAACGTATGTTGACGGGTCGTTACGTTGCCGGTGTATGTGAATGTTTTCATAAGAATTGCATGGTAGAATAATTGACGTAACGTGACGTGACGGGACGTGAACGTGACGTGGATTTTGTATGTGAATCGCACTTTTATCCTATATTGCCGTATCATATCTTCTTCTTCTTGGATGGCTCTAACGTTCCAGTGGAACTTTTGCCTTCTCAACGTAGTATTACTTGCGTAATTTTCAATAGTAATACTTGGTTGAGATTTCTATGCCGAATAACACGCCTTAAATGTACTCTGGAGTGACCAGCTCTAGAATACGCGTGACCACAGTGCAAGCCGGAAGAATTTTCTTCGACGAAAAATCCCCCGACCAGAACGGCAATCGAACCCGAACCTCCGGCATGATAGTGTGGGACGCTAACCACTCGGCCACGGGAGCACCCAAAATTGATTTTTAGCTCATGTTTTGTCATCGCGATCTATTACATTAAATGAGCCTAAAAATAGCAGAAAATGTCATGACTCTCAAATAATGGTAAGCATTTGTATAATATATACCGTATCATATATATTATACAAATGCTTACCATTATTTGAGAGTCATGACATTTTCTGCTATTTTTAGACTCATTAAATGTAAGAGATCGCGATGACAAAACATGAGCTAAAAATCAATTATGGGTGTACTAGGCTTCATCGTTCGAAGAGCCTCAATCAAATTGGGACTATCCGAGGAGGTGAAGCAATAATCTGCAGGTTTGATGAAACTCATCCCCTATGCATTTGTAATTCCCTTCTATTTCGAACGGCCAATGACGTGAAATGGCTCAACTATGTCCTGAGTTATAGCGAAGAGTTTTGTTGAGAGTGAAGAGTTTTTGGCAAAGTTGTCACACTGTTTGACTAGGCGAACCTAGCCATAACGTTTAACCTACCCCCGGCTTCATGTCAAAGGGGAACTATCCTCTGAGGAATGCACGTATCTGCCTGTCAATCAATAACTCATCAATCAGCAGTAACTGCTGATTTTTTTCGAGTACTGTTCTGAGTACTGCGTAACTTTATTGATAAAATAATAATAAAAATAATGAATTATTGGAATGAGTTAATATTATTCTAATTCTGAAAAAAATCTTACATTTCACTAGTCAAACCTTGTTTTAGCTAAGAACTGTATCGAAAAGTAATAAGCAACTTTCATAATGATTCTACTCAAAAATGGGTGAACTTGTTTTAGTGAGCAGGCAAGCAAAAGTTTGTTTACCTGTCAACAAAAGTTTGTGCAGTCGATTCATTCCGTTTAAGTTGTTCGTTTTTGCTATGACCAGGTTCGGTCGTACAGTAGTGACTTACATCAAACGACACCGATCGGTATCAACGTGTTATTTGGCCAGAAAGTTTAAAAACCAGCATTGGAAATGATTCAAAGAATCAAGGCCATGAACTCCTTCCAGGGCCACAATTCTACACGAAATCGGTGGAGGAGAAGGTGGTGGATGCTGAATGCACGATTGCGCTGGAAAAAATTGGAGAGAATTGGTTCTGATATGGCAATCTATTTGTACTTGTGGTCTGCGGTCTCCTATTTTCTTCACAAAAGGTACAATCAATGCTCAAATTTACAAAGATGAATGCTTGAAGAAAATATTGCTGCATCAGCCTTCCCTCTATTTTGGTATGTGCACACACTATTGCTTCACATTGTACTGATCTTCAATAAACAAAAAACAAAAGTTGAAATAATAATCGCGCTTTATTTTTATTCATGAATAGAAGTTGCTAAAGACTCTTCGATACAGTCTTTATGAGCTATTTTGTTATGATTTTTCTTGTGTTAATGAGAAATTAATGATTTTTTCTGATATCCCGTATCCGGCCGGATAGCAAATATTGGCCGGATACCGGATAGTGACCGGATATCCGTTTCATATTTAGTCTTTATACTACAACGTTTATTGAGGAGATGATCTGGTGTTGTGGTTAACATCCGTACCTCTCACGCTGAAGGTCACGAGTTAAATTCTCACTCCAGACATTCTTCCTTTGGAATTCGAGGTTCATATCTCGAGAAGGGTCCCTTCAGAATACCTTTTATTTTGTAGGGACGCGATTTCACAGAAACGAACAACCAGATTCTCAAGAGTTGAACCTCGGATCTTCATTATCATGATACGGTCTGCGCTTGCCCAGGGATTGACTTCCGCGTCAGGGTAGTTTGACAATCTGGTTCCAACAAGGTCCTGCGCGGAAAATCATCATATGTCTTTCTCTGCATCCATTCGTTTCTCTCTCCGGATGCGCCTTCGGATACTGATACTAAGGTGTCTGAGTGTTTCGTTCTACCCGATAGGCGCCATTCATTCTATCCTTACAGTTTTTCGACATGGTATCGTCATACGCTCTACTTACGGATTTTGTCAGTTTGTCCGACTTTATGTTCGAGTGTCCTTTGAAAGTCTTCATTTTCCGTTTCCGCTCAACCTTTTGCCATTCTTGCAGTCTCGGAGTTCCAATGAACGATGTTTTACCCTTCGCCCCCTCTTCTATTCATGTTTTCACTAGCGACGGATTGCAGAAGGTAGCGTAGATGCTAGATTTGCGAGCACTTCTACGAAAAGCACAGGTTATACCCTCTTTCGGCAGCCTGACATCTAGTTCAGCCAGAGCTTCGAGGGGATTCAACCCTCTTGTAGTGAATACACCTTAAATATAACACGATTTTGCATTTCTCGTCGATTATTTGCAAGAGACGGACACACATTGTCCGTCCTCCGCTACAATATCGAAGCTGGAAAGTTTTTTTTCCCCCTCCGCCAAAGTGATTTTTGGTTGTTGTTTTTTTTTTCTTTCGCCCATTGGTGACAAGTTAAGTGCCAACGCATCCGGAACAGCGAGGAAGCAGCACCTCTCCAGCGACGCTGGACCGGTGTTCTGTGAATTGGTTCCATTGAGCGTCACATTTGTATCTTCACCAAACATCAAACAGAGAAGTACAATAGAATAGTTTTTGCCGTCTCGCTATTGTGCTTATACCGTAGCGTGCAGCGTTGTATAGCTCCCTGAATAGGGTTGTTCAAGTTGTTCGAACTCATCAGACTAAATTTTTTTATTGAGTTTTTTTGGCAGACTTATCTCACTTCTTAACTAGGCGAACCTAGCCAGAATTTTCACCTGCCCCCGGGCTTCTGAATGCCAAAGGGGGACTAGGCTCTGCGGAATGCACGTATCTGCATGCTCGTGCTGTTTCAGTCCTGACCGAGAAATTGTCGGACAATCGCGCAGGTGCTAAGGATGACCGACTTTTGGATGCCGGCCAATTCCTTCTCCATATTCAACACTTTTAGCGCTTCCAGAAGTGTCTTCGGGACAATTCCAGTTCCAGAGAGAACGACTGGAACAATTCTTGGGACCTCCCTTAGCCCCCACAGTTCCTTGAGCTCCACGGCCAATGGTCGGTACTTGCAGATTTTGCGATCGTGGGTCTCCTCCAGATTCTGGTTCAGTGGAATAGCGACATCGATGATGGTGACTTTGCGGTCGCTCTTGTCGTAAACCATTATATCTGGCCGGTTGTGGTGGATCGAGAGGTCGGTCAGAACAGTGCGATCCCAGTACAGCTTGAAACGGTCATTTTCCAGGACAGGTGCAGGCAGGTACCGGTAGTTTGGTACGTTGTCTTCCAGTAGAGCACATTGGAGCGCCAGTTGTCGATGAACAATACGGGCCACGTTGTTGTGGCGCTCGGTGTAGGCTGCGTTGGCCAAAACGGGACAGCCTCCCATAATGTGCTCTATGTTTTCACCTGGTTGATGGCACATCCGGCAAATGTCATCAACGTCTTGATGCCAGACGTACCGCCTGCAGTTTCTCGTCGGCATTATCCTGTCCTGGATGGCTATCATGTCGGCTTCTACTACTGAAGAGAGTTCACCACGCGTTAGCCACAGATTAGATGCGGCCTTGTCGACGTGTGGCCGGTCCAGTTGATGGGGGTGGGCACCATGCACTGCCTTCTGCTTCCAAGCTGCAATCTTCTCCTCCACTGTCTGCAGATTGCAGTTGAGTTGGTACTCCGCTTGCGCCAAGTGCAGAGCGCTGTATCCTCTGTCGGCGGCGCAGACAGCCCGGTATAGCGCGTTTTGGTTGGCGCGTTCTGCGAAGTACTCGCGCAGTTGTCGTACCTGGGCAACACACAGTGCAGATATGTCGACTATTCCAAGTCCCCCTTCTTTGCGTGGCAGTGAAACTCTCTCCAGTGCCGATTGAGGATGGTGCATTCCGGCCTCTTTAAATGCTTTCCTCATCCTCCTCTCAAGGTCCTCTAGGTCAGTTTTGCTCCATTTGACTACACCAAAACTGAAGGTCAGCAGGGGAACCGCGAATGTGTTGATCGCGCGTACCTTGTTCCCCGCGTTGAGGAAAGTCCTCAGGACACAGTTCACTCGACTCAAGAACTTGTCTCGCAGCTCCGTCTTGATGTCGGAGTGGCGAATCCCGGTGAGCTGTCGGAATCCAAGATATTTATAGGATTCGCCACGAACCATGTCTCTTATGAACTCGCCGTCATAGACCTCGTAACCTCCGGATTCGGTAAGCTGCCCTTTCAGCAGATGGACACAGCGGCACTTGTCGAGGCCGAACTCCATGCAAATGTCCCTGCTTATGTCTTCGACAACCCGGATAGCTACACCTAGACGCTGACGTGAATCAGCGTAGACCTTGAGATCATCCATGTAGAAGGTATGGGTCACTTCTTCGTGGGCG
The DNA here is from genome assembly GCF_029784135.1 of Toxorhynchites rutilus septentrionalis. NCBI lineage: Eukaryota > Metazoa > Arthropoda > Insecta > Diptera > Culicidae > Toxorhynchites > Toxorhynchites rutilus. The sequence goes on along the minus strand of NC_073744.1, from coordinate 188,599,365 downwards.
CCGTCGCCATACCTTATTTTATAGCCATGACCGTTTCTATTGAGCGTCCTACTGAGGGGGTTCAGTGCCAGACAAAACCAAAGCGGGCTGAAAGAGTCGCCTTGGAATATCCCCCTCTTTATCTGCAGCGTTCTAGACTGCAACACATTTTCCCCATCACTGAGGTGCAGAGACGTACTCCACTGCCTCATCGCATGCTGCAGGAACCTAACGACGACGGGATCAATTTTGTAGAGCTCCAATACCCGGACGAGAAACGAGTGAGGTATGGAGTCATAAGCCTTCCTGTAATCGATGTAGGCCATACTTAGGTTCCGCTGGTTATATACCACCTGGCCGACTATGGCTGCGTCGATGATGGCCTGGTCTTTGTAGCCATGCGTATTTTTCCTGCATCCTTTCTGCTCTTCTGCGATGATGTGATGCTGTTCGCAGTGAGCAGAAACTTTGGCGGTAATTATGCTGCTCAGTATTTTGTACAGACTCGATAGGCACGTTATCGGTCTGTACTTTGATGGGTTCAATGTGTTGCTGTCTTTCGGGAGGAGGAAGGTGACGCCACGGGTGGCGAATTCAGGAAGGTTGTGTAGGTCACGTAGCACCTTGTTGAAGCACTCAGCTATCTTTGGATGTGCGACGGTCAGCTTCTTGTGCCAAAAGTTCTGGACACCATCGGGGCCCGGTGCTGCCCAGTTCCTCAGGTACCGCGAGGCTTCGCGGACATCGTTCTCTCCGACGATGATAGCTGGCATCTCTCCAATTTCACCACAACTCTCCTCCTCCCGTCTTAACCACATTTGCCCGTCGCGATGTTCTACTGGGGTCTCCCAAATACCAGCCCAGAAGTTCGTCACATCGCTAATATCTGGCAAACCTTCGCGGTAGTCGGGCTTCTCGTCGCTAATGTGGTCGTAGAACGCTTTCTCGTTATCTCTGAACATCCGATTTTGTTCCTGGCGCTTTGCAGAGTCAGAGTAACGTTTCAGCCGTTTTGTAAGGACGCTCAATTGCTGTACCAGTGTGTCGAGTTTTTCCGTCAGCTGGTGAGCTCCCAGCTGGCGAAGTTCAGTAGGCCGCACGATCACAGCAACTTGGCGACATAATTTCACCGATCTGCTGCCTCTTTTGTACGCCATCAGTCTTCCAATTGCGGCGCGCTTGTTTAGGATCCGTTGCTCCAATCTCCTTCGCCATGGAGGCTCACGCCTTTCACGGAGATGTTGGAGCAGTCCGCCTCTTGGCCTGATACGGTATCCTAAACTTTTGGCGGTCGCCACAGCAGCACAGTAAACTTTCAGTTGCAGCTCCTCCATGTTCTCAGCATCAACCAAGTGCAGCGGAAGAACGTGCTCGTTCATGAGCTTTACTGCACTTGTCAGCCTGCGGGAATGCTGCAACTTCGGGATCCTGGGGCGCGACAAAGGGTCCGTGTCGCGGAACTGTGAGATCGCCTCGTCGTAATGGAAGACCGTAGCGTAGTAGTTGTTGATCTGGCTGTGGATCTTCCGGCTCAGAGGGTTGTTGTACTGTGGCCTCCACTGGTGCTGATTCGCGTGCCCCACTCGCGAATGAATTGCTCAGCCGTACTGAACTTCGTCTCGACACATCGCTTGCTCTGCTTGTTCTGGAGCTTAGTTCTATCTGCACCTGCTGCTTGATCTCGTCGACTTGCGTTTGGGAGAGCATATTGTTGCGTACAATCGCTCTACGCCTCGCGTTCATCGCGTTTTGGTCAAGCCTCCCGACGAACTCTGGATACGCTTCCTCGAACATTGCGAGTATTCGAGGGCGACCGCTCATGTCCGTCTCCAAAGCAGTGCAGATGTAATAGGCGCGGATCACGAATTCGTTCATTTCGTGTGTCCACATGATCCGTCGCCTAGTAGTACCCACAAGTGTGGACGACTGTCGTCTGACAGTCGCAACACGCCTCGTAGGCGCAGCGTTTCGTTGGTGATGTCGATGGCTGCTGTTTCCGTGTGGCGGTAGCTCTTCGGGTTGAACCCGGCTGGTGGCCCGCTCTTGCACATCGCCCTCCAGCCGCTGGCCGCTCGCTCTTACGCCCGTTCCAGGACCAGCTCCAGTTCGGGGACCCTCCTCGGGTGATCGCATTCGTAGTATTCGTCTTGACCTTAGCTCCATTGTCTGGGTGTATCTCCTTTGCCCGGGAGACAGCGGGTTGGCAAGGCCTCCATGACCCGGGAGGCCTTCCCCGGGAGAGATATAGCGCTCTTACTCGCTCGCACCCCCTCACTTAGCCACTTTCGACACCCGTTCTCGGAGCCAAGACCAGGTGTGTGTTTCCAGTTCACGCCCGATCTAAAAATGTCGTCATATGATCTTCGTGGAGGCGTGAGATAGGAACATTTGAGACCAACAGGTAGGCTCCTACCCTAGTGTTGATCCCCATTTGAGAACCAATTTTATTAATTTTTTTTTTTTACGAAATTATTGTTTTTTTTTTCAAGAAGATTTTTGATTTGAGCTAGTTTTTAGTTTAAGTTAGTTTTTAGTCTAAGTTAGTTTTAAGTTGAGTTTTTGCGCGAGTGTGTGCGTGTGAGTTGTGTGTGTGCGTGCGAGTTTTTTTTTCGTTTTCATAGGCGGTTGCGCAGACGGTGCGATGCGGTGCGGTGCTGATGCCAATGTTGCGCGGACGCGTTATTATCAACAGTCCTCGAAGGCACCATGGGTTGTTTTCTTTCGGCCCAAGGAAAAAGCTTTGAGAACTCTTGATATTTCAAGAGATTTGCTGCGTAATTATAAGGGCGTCTCGATACATAAAGAGAGACCGGACAAACTGCGTGTAGAAGCACCGACTTTTGATGTGGCCAACAAGATTGTTGACCACGAAGTTATTAACAGGGAGTATCACATCTACATCCCTTCTCGAGAAGTGGAGATAGAAGGCGTAGTAACCGACGCGAGTCTGGGTGTCGATGAACTAAAACGAGCGTCGGGTTCCTTCAAAAACTCGATGATTGGAGATCTTGTAAAGATCCTGGATGTTAGAAATCTGCATTCAGCATCTTTGGAAGAAAATAAAAAAGTTTATAAGCCCTCGCACTCTTTTCGAGTTACTTTCGCAGGTTCTGTTCTCCCAAACTATGTGAAAGTAGAAAATGTTTTTTTCCCAGTGCGCCTGTTTGTACCGCGGGTTTATAATTGTACCAAATGTAAAAAGTTGGGACACTCGGTTAGCCACTGCGGCAACAAATTTCGTTGCGGCAAATGTGGCGATAAACATAGTGAGGATTCTTGTACTCAAACAGTGGAAAAATGTATTCACTGTGGCGAGAATCCTCACCCTCTACAAGAGTGCCCAAGGTACAAACAGCACTCCGATAAAGTGAAGCGTTCTATCGCTGGACGCTCCAAGCGGACTTATGCTGAAATGCTAAAGACCGCATCAGCCGCTCAAAATGAAAACCAATTTTCGGTTTTGTCATCTCAAGAATCGGATTCTGATTCTGATGAGGGTCATACTTCGGCTGCAACAGAATCTTCAATAAAGGATGAATCATCAAAAAGAAAGCTCTCTTCACCAATGGTGCACCGTAAGAAAGCTAAAATGACCCTCGGAAGATTGTCTAATTCCAAGGGTAATAGTAGCAAAAAAAACGAATCCGAAGGCTCCTTCTCAGCCAGTTCCTGGTTGCAGCAAGGATTTTACGTCATTACCCAGAGAAGAGAGAAATAAAAACGCTGCTCCTCGATCTTCTCGTAGAAAATTCGCGTCTAATCGAGGATTGATAGCTTTTTCGGACATTGTGGACTTCATACTAAACACGTTCAAAATTCAAGACCCCCTCAGAAGCCTTATTTCTGCCTTGCTTCCATCTTTAAAGTCTTATCTTAAGCAATTGACTGCTTCATGGCCCCTCCTTGCATCAATCATATCTTTCGATGGATAATTCATCTAACGTAGTAGAAGATATGATCAATGTGCTACAATGGAACTGCCGTAGTCTAGTGCCTAAACTAGACTCGTTCAAATTTTTACTTCAAAATTATGATTGTGATATATTCGCTCTTTCCGAAACATGGCTTTCTTCTGACACAGAACTCAACTTCCACGATTTTAATATTATTCGCCTGGATAGAGATGATTCCTATGGAGGAGTTTTAGGGATCAAAAAGTGCTACTCTTTCTATAAAATTCCTCTCCCAGCTCTATCAGACGTCGAAATCGTCGCTTGTCAAATAACTGCAAAGAATAAAGAACTCTGCATAGCTTCAGTATACGTTCCCCCGAATACTTCCATTAGCCGCAGTCAACTTTGGAATCTAATTTCGATTCTATCAACCCCAGTTCTAATTTTGGGTGACATGAACTCCCATGGTACTGGGTGGGGCGATCTTTATGATGACGCTAGGGCGGCTATTTTTTACGATTTATGTGACGATTTCAACTTGACTATCTTGAACACTGGTGAAGTGACACGAATTGCAAAACCTCCGGCTCGGGAAAGCCGACTCGATCTATCTTTGTGCTCAAACTCGCTATCATTAGATTGTCAGTGGAATGTCATCAATGATCCCCATGGTAGCGATCACTTGCCAATCAATATATCAATCAAGTGTAGCCCGCAATCCACTGAACCATCTCGAGTTCCATTTGATCTAACAAGGAACATCGACTGGCAAAAATTTGCAACGGCGGTAACAATCGGTGTCGAATCAATAGATATACTTCCACCATTGGAAGAATATCGATTCTTCGTCGATTTATTGTATAAAAGCTCACTGGAAGCACAAAAAAGAAAAGTTCCAAGTGCGTCATTTAAAAGAAAACCAGCCACTCCTGGCTGGGACGATGAATGCACAAAATTGTATTTGAAAAAATCTGATGCTTTCAAAGCTTTTCGCAGACATGGAACATCCACACACTTCGAGGAATATTCAAAGCTTGAAATACAGCTGAAACAATTAGTTAAAGCAAAAAAACGCGGTTACTGGCGCAATTTCATCGAAGGTCTTTCTCGTGAAACCTCAATACGCACCTTGTGGAGGGTAGCTCGCAACATGCGTAACCGCTCATCTACCAACGAGAGTGAAGAATACTCCAACCGATGGATATTCGATTTCGCTAAAAAGGTCTGTCCAGACTCAGTTCCAGCCCAACATATTCTTCGAGAAACGTCTCCGAGCGGTGGACCTCTGGACAGACCATTCTCAATGCTGGAATTTTCATCGAACAACTCTTCACCCGGAAGCGATATGATTAAATTCGTTCTTCTAAAAAATCTTCCCGATATCGCGAAAAGACGCTTGCTAGACTTATTCAATACTCTACTAGAAAACAATATTGTGCCACCCGAATGGAGACAGGTCAAAGTGATAGCAATTCAAAAGCCTGGCAAACCAGCGTCTGACCATAACTCATACCGTCCGATTGCTATGCTCTCGTGCATTAGAAAATTGCTGGAGAAAATGATCCTTCGAAGACTCGATCAATGGATCGAGACAAATAATTTGCTATCAAGTACACAATTTGGGTTTCGCAAGAGCAAAGGAACAAACGATTGTCTAGCGTTGCTTTCTACAGATATTCAACTGGCCTTTGCGCACAAGGAGCAACTGGCTTCAGTATTCTTGGATATTAAGGGAGCTTTTGATTCAGTTTCCATAGAAATTCTGTCAGACAATCTGAACAGATGTGGACTTCCTGGAATTTTGAATAACTTCTTGTACAATTTGTTGTCAGAAAAGCAAATGAACTTCACCCTTGGACAGCTGACAACTTCCAGAAATAGTTATATGGGTCTACCCCAAGGCTCATGTCTCAGCCCCCTTCTTTATAATTTTTATGTGAAAGATATTGACAGTTGTTTGGCAGAACAATGCACGCTAAGACAACTTGCAGATGATGGTGTGGTTTCCGTCAGAGGTCCCCATGCCGAAAACTTGCAAAGACCATTGCAAAATTCCCTAGATAACTTGTATTCTTGGGCAAGGAACTTAGGGATAGAATTCTCGCCGCAGAAAACAGAACTGGTAGTGTTTACTCGAAAGCGGTCCCCAGCCCAATTGCAACTTAAGCTTTTGGGGAGAAACATTACCCAATCATTGACCTTCAAGTACCTTGGTGTCTGGTTTGATTCAAAATGCACTTGGAATACCCACATTACGTATTTGAAGCAAAAATGTCAAAAAAGAGTCAACTTTCTCCGCTCGATTTGCGGCACGTGGTGGGGAGCTCATCCGGGAGATCTCATAACGCTTTATAAAACAACTATTCTATCTATTCTGGAGTATGGCTCTTTCTGCTTTCTCTCAGCAGCTAAAAGTCACCTTCTAAAATTGGAACGAATTCAATATCATTGTCTGCGTATAGCTCTCGGCTGTATGCACTCAACGCATAACATGAGTCTCGAGGTTCTAGCAGGAGTAACTCCTCTACAGAACCGATTCTGGGAACTTTCTCTCAGAATACTGGTGAAATGCGGTATCACGAACACACTTGTGATTGAAAACTTTGATAAAATGCTTCATCTAAATATACAATCTCGGTTTACGAGAATTTATCATCACTATATTTCATCAGATATTTGTCTTCCATCGTTTACTCCAGACCGTGCTCACTTCACCATCAGCAGTTCCTCAATTGAATACGATCTGTCGATGAAACAAGCAATACTTGGGATTTCAGATCAGCTTCGACCAACTTTCATTCCCCGTATTTTTAACCGAAAGTACCAAAAAGTCAATTGCATGAAAAGATACTTCACTGATGGGTCTCGCCTCAATGGATCCACTGGCTTCGGTGTTTTCAATGAAAATTCAAGCGCCTTCCGTAAACTGCAGGAACCTTGTTCCGTTTATGTTGCTGAGCTGGCAGCAATCGACTTCGCATTGGGGATGATCTCCAACAAGCCTGCAGACCATTACTTCATTTTCTCGGATAGTCTCAGTTCGCTTGAGGCTCTCCAGTCGATGAAAACTAGTAGGCACCCATCTTATTTCCTCACAAAAGTGAGACAGCAGATGAGTGCACTGATCGAAAGATCTTATAAGTTAACCTTTGTTTGGGTCCCCTCTCATTGCTCAATTCCTGGCAATGAGAAGGCGGACACTCTCGCAAAGGTGGGTGCCCAGGAAGGCGAATTGTTTGATAGACAGATTTCATACGATGAATTTTTCCAATTACTGCGTCAGAGTTCCCTCTTGAGTTGGCAAACCGATTGGGACACTGGAAGTCTTGGGCGGTGGTTATATTCAATTATTCCAAAGGTTTCTTCGAGAGCGTGGTTCAAAGGTTTGGACTTAAGTCGTGACTTCATTCGTGTAATGAGTAGACTTATGTCCAACCACTACTCGCTAGATGTGCATCTCCACAGAATAAATCTTGTTCAAAGCAACGTCTGTCGGTGTGGAAACGGTTACGATGACATCGATCACGCAGTTTGGCAATGTACGGATAATTACGCAGCCAGAGAGTACCTTTTGAATGCCCTTGAGGTCCAAGGAAGACAACCCTATGTTCCTGTTAGAGACGTGTTGGGAACTCGCGACATCTGCTATATGCAGTTGATCTATATGTTTGTGAAACGGTCTAGTATAAGTATTTAATGCTTTTGTGTTTTTCTTTTTCGTTATTAGTTGTTTGTCTTGTCCCCCCATCTCACCGTCGCCCACCCTCGACAGCTAGTCGAACACCAGATGCTATCCCTGGTCATTATGCACAATGCTACAGTGCGTGCGGCAACCCTCGGTTGAGACAACGATACCTCATATCCATATCCCCAACCTGACCCATCCCACAAAAATGTTGCCCTTTTAACCTCGAATAAACCGCGAGTATTCGGTCGAATCCTACTAAACATAGAAATTAGTTGAAACTTTGTATAAACAAACCTTGAATTAGCGGCTCCGCAAAGCTTATGCGATTGAGCCTTACAAATAAATGAACTGGATAAAAAAAAAAATAACACGATTTTGCGTCCAAATTTTTAGTACATTAAGTTTCATATGCATCATCAAAGTCGGTTCGAACTTTTATAGCTTTTGATTGTGTTTGGATTCAGTTTGGTCAACCAGTCTAACTTCAAACGTCGATACTCCATTGGAATATTTGTAACCTACTTCAATGCATAAAGCACATAAATAATCATCACAAAGAGATCGTCAATAGAACTGCCCGCTGAGCAAATATGAATTTTCCTAAACAGTATAATTCTGCTACGTTAAAACGACACTGTGTGTTCTCCCCCGTTTGCCCAATTTGCCACAATGCATGACCCAAGATTTTTTCCACCAACATTCGCAGGAAACTAAGAGACCTTCAAAGGAGATGCAGGTGACGATCGCTCGGCAGCTCGGCCTGGAGCCCACGACGGTCGGTAACTTCTTCATGAACGCCCGGCGGCGCTCGATGGACAAGTGGAAGGACGAATCGATGAAGGCGGCAGCGGCGGCGGCGGCGGCGGCAGCCCGGAACGGCGGGGGCGGCGGCAGTGGTCTCGGTAGTGACCTCGGTATGCTGGGCGGCGGGGGCAGCAACAGCAGTAGCAACGATAACCTTATCCTGGAGCACCTGAAAGACGACTCATCGGACGAAGCGCTCGGCGGCTACGACAGCTCGTTTGCGTCCGACGGCGGTCCGATGGAACATAACTATCAGCAGCACGTTCTCAACTAATAATACCTTAATTTAGTCAAGAAATAAAGAGAAAAGAAAGTAAAACAAAAAAACATACACACACACAAGACACAAAGCAGACGGGAGAGTGTGGATGGGAGCAGAAATTAAATTAATTCACACGCGAAAAAAAGAACAAGGAAATGCAAGCGCTAGTTAAATAAAAAAAAAATCACAACAATATGAAAAAAAAACAAGAGAAAAACAAACACATTTAGTAGGATTAATCAGAGTACTAAAGGAAAAAAAATAACAAAAACGTAGGTGTGTGGCTATTCACGAAAGCTTGTGAGAAACAAAAAAAGTAACTGTAAGGATTAGTAGGTTTTCTTTGCATTTTAAACCAAATTTAATTTATTTAAATTATTAACTGAAGAAACAAAGAAGAAAAATCTAGTCTGTTCTTTCGAAAAAAATAAGTACTAAGACAAAAACTGTACATGTACTGTAAAGTTGAAACCTATCATTAAATGATTTCAAAAACAGAATTGTCGTGGGGCGTTTTGGTTCACCGAGAAACGGTCTTGTATTTTGTCAGTTCTGGAAGATGGAAATCCCTTATCTCTCGTCATTCATGGTCTAGCAGCTGCTGTTTGAGATGAACTGATTCATTCGATTCGGTCCAATTCGACGGTATAGGGTTGCAAATGTTCTTGAGCTTGGGTAGACTGTACAATTCGTAGTTGCTCTCCGTGATTGACCTGAACCAACCAAATTGCATAAAGAACACACAGAATGACGCTTGGGACTAGTAAATCATTCTCCTTGTGCAATTTTCGGTGATTCGAGATTTATATGGTCAATAACGACTCCGGACACGTCCTTACAGTCACCAGGGGAAGGGAAGGAATGTTAGTATGATATTCGCCGCTCGAAGGCCAGAAGGCTCGCCTCTATAGCGTGGTTCCCTAGCAATATCATGGGAGGGACAGTTGTTAGTGAGGAGGGGTGAGAATCAGGTATCACTGAGGTAAGGCGTCGTGCACAAATTACATAACGCTAAAAATCCGGATTTTTGATCCCCTCCCCCCCCCTACGTAAAGCAATTTCTTATCTCTAATACAGAGAAAGTAACGCAACGTCGAACCCCTTCCAGCCCCCCCCCCTCCCCCCTTATCGCGCGTTACTTAATTTGTGCACGACGCCAAAGATGTGATTATGTAAACGCGAACTACCCAGCAAACATTAAATCGTATAATTTTACACGTGCCAAGTCTTACAAGAAATCCGAATAAGTCATAATCGCATATGATATCAATCAAAGTATGTATCGTGTATATTTGAAATCGCATTAAATGTAAAAACTCGATTTTACATACTATTATCAAATTAAGTAGCAATTCGGTATAATAAACATCAATTTTATGATGTACATTGTCGTAAAATATATTTAATCCGCATCATATGCGTATATTACGCTGATGCAGTTTGTGTGTCGTATAAGCGTATAATTTAAATCGATTCAATACTTTAGAAAATCGTGTTGCATGCTGAAGAAAACCATGAAACAGTAAATCACATTAGATCCTAATAAAGGACATATTACATCATATTGAAATGTCAATGAAATGCTGATGCACTCGAAAGTTTTAACCGCTGTTGAATTAAATTTCAGATAGCCGCGCGAGATAGCTGGTGGATGATAATCCAGACGACCGGAGTTCTAACCCACATCGGAGCAGTTTTCACCAAACATCAATCTGTGTCATTTTAAACATTCATATTCCACTCCCAACACAAGTCAATCAAACAATTATTATTTTTACAAACAAGAATACTCATATATGAAAATGGCAATTCGTGAGGCTATAATAAACATTTCACGAAAATATTTTGCGCCATTTGTTTTTTTTTCTATATCTGTAATAAATCGTATATAAGTATGTCAAAAGTTGTATTTGGTGCTTTGACAATTCATGAATATATTCATATTAGATCGCAATTCAATTCCAACATAATCGCTATTATAGCCGGTCAAAGTTGCATATTCATCCAAACAAATTCGGTAAGCATTTGCCATGCATGTATATGGCCTCCACTTTTGCATGCATATGCCAGTTAGGAGCATTATATGCCAACCAAATTTTAGGGCATATGATGTTATATATACGCTTGTTATGCGATTTAATGTTTGCTGGGGGGTATCGACCACTTGACGAATCTAAATTCCGAAAATTTTATATGTCACAACACAGAGATATATCTCTAGGTAACCTGACAAGATAAGCCTGTTAAATTTATTGGACCATCTGAATATTCTTCTTTTATCGCAAATCAATCGAAATCGAAAAAAGAACACCTAGAGAACAAGACCAATGAGATCAGCAATATATTCCGTTATTAGTCGTGTGTATTCTTTATCGAACTCCAATTGCGATGACAAAGAGTTATATTTGGGAAACCTGAGAAGGTAACCGAGAGAGCTCCGGAAGTATTAGAGCGCTCTTTATATCGAATTCCAATCGCGACGCGTACCTCTCATACCAATGAATACTCATACCAATACTAAAACTAAACTAAAAGTACTATTTGTGGGATAATGTTTTCAATTCGTTAACAGTTAAATATAGTTATGATCTTTGTATTAGCGTGAAATAGTCCATAGAACTAACATGAACTTTGCGGAACAGTTAGGCAAGCTGTTCACCGAACAAGAGCTTTTATGTTACGCATATTGTTTAACTTACCAGCACCTATTTCGCGATCAATGAACATTGAGCGACTTTCCCACTAGATTTGAATCGAAAAATAACAGGAAAGGCAAGACACAGAGGCTCGAGCTCTCGTTCGAATGCTTCCTTGTATTTTCCATGAATTAACCGATTGATGGATTCTCTTCGTTTCCGATCAATTTTCTCATAACCATATTTCACTTCTCCGCAGAGCATTCAGGTACCCGGAAATCATATCTGAGGGTTGGTTTATCTTCCTGGCTGAATATGTTCTGAATGGTATGGTGTTCCAAATGTGCTGTCCAAAAATATTTAGATTGTTTGAAAAAAAAAAACCCGAAAGTGTATAAAATTCCGAATGTTACCATCCCGAAGATCCAGGAAAAACCCTCAGCTTTCGCATAGGTTTGTCCGTCGTCACATCAAAGCGCATGGGTTGAGCAGCAGGATGGCTTTGAAACGGCTTTTCATTAGCAAGCCGAACGAGGCCAAAAGGCTCAAATTCGCCAACATTCGTACGCTTATAAGCTGCTGGAGTACTGGTAAACGATACTGTGGACATACGAATCCAAATTCGAGCTTTTCAATCGAAAGAGGCGGGTTCGCGTGTGGTGCAAATCGAGTGAAGAGCTGCAGGGATGTGACGCTCTGTGATGGTGGGGGGGGGGGTGATTTTCAAAGGGTGAGATGGGCAGCTTAGTGAAGATTGAAGGAATCATGACGGTAGAGTCGTACTGCAACATCCCGAGTGAAAATCCCAATATCTACCTCATGAAGACGGGCCTTGGAGAGCGCTTCAACCGGATAACGATCCGAAGCATACGACCAAGGTAACAAAGTCATTTTTCCGATCGTGTCGCATCAAAACCCTTGAATGACCCCCACAAAGCAGGGTCTTAACCCTATTGAAAAACCTGTGCGCCGTTCTTAAATGACAAAAATGGTGTCGCCAATAAAATATGATTTTGAAGTCGTGGAGCACGTGTACTCGACCAACAACGCCAAAACCCTTGTCTTGAAGATTAAAGGGGGTCATTTCAAAAAATGAAACACATATTTCTGCATAACTCAAGAACTAATCAAGGAAACAGAACCAAATTTGGCATGTGGAGGTTTTAGGAGGCAATAAATGTTTCTAAGGTGGTTTGACACTCCTCCCCCTCTCTACAGGGGGGAGGTCTGAATAGATCGAGAACTAATCAAGCAAATGGAATCAAACTTGGCATATAGAGGTTTTAGAGATCGATAAACGTTCGACACTCCTCCCCCTTCTCCAAGGGAAGGCTGGCATACAAATGATTGTGCTAAATGGATTTTAATGTGATAAAACGCACTCCTAAATCGTCTTCTATGGATCTAATGGATCGCCGAATGTATTGATAACAGCAAAACTCGAGAGAGGAATTGTCTGATTTTGGGCTGTCTTTATTCTATCATATTTTCGGTATCAAACATTTATTCCATGTAACGGAGAAACATGTTATTTGCAAGTGGTTGAAAAATCTTGGACGAGAATTTTTTCTGAATATAATCTGATATTATTATGACGAGTTTTGGTAGACGTACTAGGAATTTTATAGTGAAAGATAATTTTCAAGGGTAGTATTAGCGCTTAGTAAGAAAACGTGGATGTGATAACGTAAAACAATTTTTGGGCGGGACGAAGTTTGCCGGATCAGCCAGCCATAAGCCACCGATTAGTTTATAGTTTACAGTTTACAATTCCTCCACAAGTGCAAATCTTTCACAAGTGTGTATATGTGTGTCCATTGTATTTAGCGAATAACTACACGAAGTATATAAATCCGTTCAATCCGGTGAGAAAAAAGACTAAAACCAAATAAGAAAAGCCCGATAATGATCTTGTACATTATATTCAATAAAAATTCCACGCCACTAACATTAATTTATTCATTTCATTGAACAATATTCTAAAATAGGAAAAAAGTCATTTGTCCATAAAAAAATACTCCTATACTCGTGTCGGTGTCTCAGACCTAAAGTGTTAAAGAAGTGACACACGACCCTTTCGTACCAACACATGCGATATGCTAAACGATAACGAACGACGAATGACGAAGCTAGAGAGAATCGTAAAGTCGTAGTGTTGATGTTTTCGGAGAAATGAACGAATTATTGATTTCTTGCTCTCACAGACCTATGCGCGAGTATAGAAGGGCTAACAGAACCTGCTGTTCGGTCCCAGAAACAAACGCCAAGCTTGCAAGTTGGAAAACATCTGTCAAAGTTTGACAGTTTCACTTGCTTCGTTATTCGGACCGTAGGTGCGTATAAATATTGATAACAGGTGAAGCATCATCGTCACTTCAATAGGAAGGGGAATACGGTTTGAACAGCGGGGGTTGTTTGTTTTGTTATTGTATGAAACGTCACTTTTGCATTTTCAAATGCACGAATAGTCTGTGTCAAAAAAGTTAAATTGAACCAGGAAAAAGAACTTGAGGCGCACTTTTCAAATTCGAAATCAAGTAAGTCTGCTAATTATTTGATTATTGTTTCATGGTAACTTTTTACAGCTGCCCTTTTATTGTGCTGTAAACCACCAACACAGATTCCCACAATAACGAGCAGAGGAACAGGATATGGATTATTTTCTGTGGGAATAACGAATTCTGGTGTTCAGACCAAAATTATGTTTGCTCGAATCATTTTATTGCTGAGAGCAATGAGGAGCGAATTGTGAAGATCGGGGGCTAAATAACGTAGACAATTTTTGAAAAATGGCAAGGTAACAAACTCAAATTAGCGACTGATAAAGGGTGTGTCACATCAAATTGCATCACGGAAAAAACGCTGTAGAAATTCGCCCAGTAGACCGATCCTTTTGAAAATTTTAGACAGTAAAATAAAAACTATTAAACAACTTTTGGCATTTTCTTTTTATTCATACTTCGAGCCCAAGCCCGTATGCTCGCACCTTCCTCTTTACCCCGTCCATAAGGTTCTGTACAACGTCAGGTTGTAGTTTTTTTTGAACAGAAATCCATTTTCTCTTGAAGTCCGCCTCCGATTTGACAACTTTTGGGTTCTTCCGGAGGGCCTGCTTCATAATCGCCCAATATTTGTCTATTAGGCGAAGCTCCGGCGCGTTGGGCGGGTTCATTTCCTTTGGCACGAAGGTGACCCCGTTGGCTTCGTACCACTCCAACACGTCCTTTGAATAGTGGCACGAAGCGAGATCCGGCCAGAAGATGGTCGGGCCCTCGTGCTGCTTCAATAGTGGTAGTAAGCGCTTCTGTAGGCACTCCTTAAGGTAAACCTGCCCGTTTACCGTGCCGGTCATAACGAAGGGGTCGCTCCGCTTTCCGCAAGAGCAGATCGCTTGCCACATCATGTACTTTTTGGCAAACTTGGATAGTTTCTGCTTGCGAATCTCCTCCGGAACGCTGAATTTGTCCTCTGCGGAGAAGAACAACAGGCCCGGCAGCTGACGAAAGTCCGCTTTGACGTAGGTTTCGTCGTCTATTACCAGGCAATGCGGCTTCGTCAGCATTTCGGTGTACAGCTTCCGGGCTCGCGTCTTCCCCACCATGTTTTGCCTTTCGTCGCGGTTAGGAGCCTTCTGAACCTTGTATGTACGCAGGCCCCTCCCGCTGCTTGGTCCGCTGGACGAATGAACTTGACAAATTCAGCTTATTGGCGACATCCCGGACCGAGCTTCTCGGATCACGTCTAAACTGCTTAACTACGCGCTTGTGATCTTTTTCACTGACGGAGCATCCAATTTTGCCGTTCTTCACCTTCCGGTCGATGGTTAGGTTCTCGAAGTATCGTTTTAGTACTCTGCTGACCGTGGATTGGACGATTCCCAGCATCTTACCGATGTCCCGATGTGACAACTCCGGATTCTCGAAATGAGTGCGCAGGATTAATTCCCGACGCTCTTTTTCGTTCGACGACATTTTTCCAAATTTACGAAAAATTGACAGTGAAGCATGGCCAACGTGATCTATACACTCTTATCTGATTATAAGCGAAAGCTGAAGATATAATTCCTAAAAATTGAATTTCTACAGCGTTTTTTCCGTGATGCAATTTGACGTGACACACCCTTTATTAATTAATTTCTATTTTAGCATTACCAACCGAGTCCGGACTTATGAACCAGAATAATATTGAGTTCCCTCATACTCTCGAGAATTCATTCTGAGGAGAAAATTTCCTGAGACTACACATCGGGTATCTGACATGTATTCATTATCTTTCCTGCTTGCGATATATAGAATATACATATATGAAAAATAGAACTTAACTTAAGGGTATAACCTTTTACAAGACTTCGACTTACTAGCTACACAATTCGGAATGTTCGCGTTATTAGTTCATAATCTAAATTAAACCAGTTTGGTTTTATTTATGGTAAATTCAGATGAAAAGTTGATGGTAGTATATTGTCACCGTAAGGTGTGCGTGCGTGTGTCTAAACTGTTGATGCATGAATCTGGAAACTTTATACCAATTGAATAACATGGCGATTCATTTTCGAGATCCAAACTTATTCATATATTGTTGGAAGTGCAGGGTATGGCTTATTAGATTTATATGTTTTGTTGTTATTTACGTTCTCTTCTCAGTAGTTTCTATTTCCTAAGGCCATGCGGATCGAACTTCAACAGAAGCTGGAAAATATCAAAATACAATTCTCTGTCAAATATTCTCTATATTCATATCATGATAATAAAAGCAATGGTCCGGATTCATGTTCGGTGGTGGTACATCAAAGTAACAACGCAAAATAAAAACCTGTATCATATTTTGCGGCAATTGATCCACCCTATTGAAATTCATTCAAGCGGCAAATGTTCTCAATAGGAATGTCTGTTTGACCAGATTCGGCCAAAATGGAGTTCAAGGCGATCCGAGCGCGGATCAACAGAAGTGTGTGCAATGATATTCACCTGCAAAAGAATGACTGTTGAATGGTTCATTGTAAAAAAACATATTTTACTAACCAGTAAAAATTTGAGTTCGTATTTCGAACAAAAAGATTTTTCACACTTCGAATTTTAATGGTTTTTTTTCTGAAATAGATTACCAGTCAATGTTTATAAAATAAAAAAAAACACCACATTCTCATCTTGTGTAGTCCTATATAGTCCTTCATCACACCTCCGTCCGCGAGGATTTTCTTACGGAGCATCCAAATAACTTTTTATGGCAATCGGAATTATAAAAGTGTTGTTTACTTCTTCGTCTATTTTGCTGATGCAAAAGAGCTTTCAATTTTCTCCTGATTAGCGTTTATCTTTTTCTTGTTCGACTGAGCCCGTCTCGAAAATATTATCATTATTCGACAGCTGGTGGTCATCAATCATTAACTGTGGCTCCATGTTGATAGCAGTTGCTTCAGCGCTGTGCAAGCAGCTAACTGCTTAACTGAGGAGTGAAACTGCTCAATTTCTTCAGAATAGTTTCTTCTCTCGATAGTAAGTTGGAACCAGTTCGTGTAATTTCCCATTCTATGTGTTAGAGTAAAAACTGCATTGATCACTGGAATATGCATACGAATAACAAATGCGACTTGCAATGATACGCTTTCTCAATAAACTTACATGTTGTAGCTGATGAACGCCATCTCCCTCTTCTAGTGAAATTTTATTTATCCGAATGAAGGTTTTTCGAATAGCTTTGCCGACAGCTAGGTCTTCCGCTTTTCCTAATGGCATAATTTCAAATAGAGAAAATTACATTGCATGTTTCATTTGATTGAATAGTTCACTCTCACCGCTATCGAACCAATCACAGTAGATATTATTGGTTCCATTAAGATTCGCCGTATCGAATCATAACGATACTTTGCTATCATTCTCGATATGGTTTTCAAAATAACGCTTTTCTTTAAAGACGGCAACAACAAAACAAAACCGACAATTCACAAACTAAAAGCAAGCTTAGGTTCCAAACTCAATTGTAGAGCATCGCGAATCTGTATATTCTATGGGTGATAATATCTGATAACATAGTCGGCGACAGTCTGTTTGTAAACAATACCGACAGCAATTCCAATATGGCTGAAAGGACATATTGTATGATTGCTCCACCTGGTATATTATATATATATATACTAGCTAACCCGGCAAACTTCGTTCCGCCTATTTACTTGATTAATTCTCGAGTAATGCAGAAATTTGTGTTTTATTTGTATGGGAGCCACCCCTAAGAGAGGGGGGAGGGGTATCTAACCACCATAGAAACATTCATTGCACCCTAAAGTTTCCATATGCCTAATTTGGTTTAATTTGCTTGATTAATTCTCGGGTAATGCAAAAATTTGTGTTTCATTTGTACGGCAGCCCCTTCTAAGAGAGGGGGAAGGAGTATCTTAACACCATAGAAACATTTATTGCATCCTAAAACCTCCACATGCCAAATTTGGTTTCATTTGCTTGATTAATTCTCGAGTAATGCAGAAATTTGTGTTTCATTTGTATGGCAGCCCCCCCTTTGAGTGGGGGAAGGACTGTCTAACCATCATAGAAACATTTATTGCACCCTAAAACTTTCACATGCCAACTTTGGTTTCGTTTGATTGATTAATTTCCGAGTAATGCAAAAAATTGTGTTTCATTTGTATGGCAGCCCCCTCTAAGAGAGGGGGAAGGAGTATCTTATCACCATAGAAATATTTATTGCATCCTAAAACCTCCACATGCCAAATTTGGTTTCATTTGCTTGATTAATTCTCGAGTAATGCAGAAATTTGTGTTTCATTTGTATGGCAGCCCCCCCTTTGAGTGGGGGAAGGACTGTCTAACCATCATAGAAACATTTATTGCACCCTAAAACTTTCACATGCCAACTTTGGTTTCATTTGCTTGATTAATTCTCGAGTAATGCAGAAATTTGTGTTTCATTTGTATGGCAGCCCCCCCCTTAGAGAGGGGGGAGGGGTCTCAAAATATCACGAAAACCTTCCCCGGCCCCAAAAACCCCTACATACCAATTTTCATGTCGATCGGTTCAGTAGTTTCCGAGTCTATAAGAATCAGACAGACAGACAGACAGACATCACTCCATTTTTATATATATAGATAGATAGATATATAATATAGAGATATATATATATATATATATATATATATATATATATATATATATATATATACACCTTGATTCGGACTAGCGAACTCCGGTGTGCTTTGACTACAATATTTGTGCTGATTTCCGAATGAATAGAACAGTCCGGCGGGTAGCGCATGATACTTATATCCTCTACATAGAAACGCCGTTATGTTGTTATAGAAGAAAAATTTAAAATTAAAAAAATTATCCTTTTGAGCCTCATAAACATTTAATTTCATTCAAAATACTCGGTGCCGGTTCACAGCTCTGATCGTAATTTTTCCGACGTCTAGCGATGGCAGCCACGGTCAGGCGCGAATCGCGAAGTCGATCAAACCGGCTATACCGGGTGGCATCCCTGCGGAAACATTCACCCAATTCCGCGACGCTTGCTGCGATTTTTTTATTTTTCTTCGAATGTTTCATCGACTTCGTTGTCATCCTTGCCAGACCATGCCGCACGCGCCACCACCTCACCCCACCCAATCTAACCCTGATGACTGTCATCCGTGTACGGGTGCGAGCGGGTGGGGCGTTGGGTGGAATGTGGGAAATTACACGGCTTGCCTAGCGAACCAGAAGCGGTGTTCTATTAAACAACACTCACGGCACGGCGGCCAAAAAGAAAAACACCGCGCGATGTCGCTTGACGGATCAGGTCTGGCCAGGAGTGCGAAAGAAGGAGGGAGTGGACGGATTTGGTGGGAGAGCGTGAGAGAAAGCGCTGCTGCTCCGCTAGGAAAGAGCAACCCGACGACAGTCGCGAAAATCGATGAAATAACTTCAAAAGCTGCGTCATATTAGTAGCTTGGAGCTCCACCAGCAGCAGAAGATTCGGAGCAGCGCGGATACGAAGGAAACACACACGGATCTCGGCGGCGATTTCCTTCCACCAGACGGTTCTGCGGGAGAACTAACAAACAAACAAACAGAAAACGACACAAGTATTTACAATTATTTCTAGATTACAATACAAATTAGCGAGGATTCCGCCGATAATCGGCCACGACGAGCGGAACCTTCCTTCCGAGTAGAAATGCAGGCATTCCGGGCTCCGGAGAAGATTCGCATTCGAGTGAGTGATCGACCGCAATAAGGGGGCTTTGCACGTGTGTTGTTGGATTGCTCGGTGATGACCACCGCTGACCGGGTGTGTCCATCTCCATATTCTTGTTTCCTAATGAACATTGTGCTGCAACAAAAGATTGTAAATCTCGGTGAAATTACGCGGGCTCTTTTTGGAAAAAAAAACATCTCAAGTGCCAGTGATGTTTTCTGCTACTGCTACCGCTGCTTATTGTTCTTCGTCTTGGTTAGTGGATTGTGGTGTGACAGTGAAGGACAAGTTCCGTTCCGTCCGGTGCGATGGTCAGTTTCGGAATGACGAAGAAAGCCTTGAAGGCGCCTCTGCAGATGCCTTCGCAGAGAGCCACCGTTCGTCGTCGGGGTTCCTTAAGTGGGATCCGATTTCCCATACCCATTCCAGTTTTCCAAAATTTCGTACGTCCGAATCCAGAGAGCTTCGGGTGTGTGTTCAAGAACAAGAGTATCATCAACAGCAACAATATTAATGATAATGTGTGAGATGGCGATGGTCAGTTCATGTGCATATGCATACACACCACGCCAATACATACGCGCGTGGGGGAGACGATTCCTCGTGCATGTGTGTAAAGAACAAGAAGAAGAAATACACAAAAGTGCATCGACGCATTGTCTGTGCGAAGTCATTCTCGCGTGGAATGCGATTAGTGCGAATGGGTTTGCAATGATGAGAGATGTGGAGAGGAGGGAAAACAGAGTGCCTGGGAAGGTGGGAGGACTCTGTTAAGATGTTCTTCTTCTTCTTCTTTCACTGTTCCACCGTGGCTTCCTTGGATGGCTACTGTGGTGTGCCTTCTGATGTCCTTGCGCGCGTGTTACGGAGTCCCCCTCTCGCTCTCGCTCTTGCCCCCCCCCCCCGCACTCGCCACTGGGACCTGACCAGCTGCTCTTTGGGTGGGTTTGTTTTGGCCAGTGTTGGCAGTGTTTGGAATTGGTGAAGACTGCATCCAGGAAGCTATGTGTTTTCTACGTGTATATCTCGAGAGACGCCGTAAATTGATGTGAGCGCCTTGGTTTGTGTGGTGGTGAAATGGCAAGTAAAACGTAATGTTTATTTAATTTATTTGAAGCTAGCGTACAGCTCGCGTTTCTGCGGCTTGGAAGAGACGATGCAAAAACAGCAGTGAATAAATGCGTCTTGTGGATGCACTTTTTCTAAGCAAGGCGTGTTTTCAAATGTTTTTTTTAAAAGTTTTTGCGAATCCGAAGGTGTTTAGATTACAATGTGTTTATCCTAGTGCTCGCATCCAGAAATAGTTACCAACCGTATATTATAGGATTTTTTGAATCAAAATATTGGGTTGTCTGGAGCATTTGTGCAGTATCAAGTGCAATACATATACAACGTAACGTCAACTTAAAGGAATTGACACAAAATATTTATATTCATAATTCAGGACAGTCTCGATTCTATACGATTTCAGATTTTTCAGATTTTCAGTCTAAAGCTCTACAACCGCTCTACAATTCGTTTTTGACACTCAACCTCTATCTTTCTTAATTACGCTGCAATTTCGATATAAACAATTTTTGGTGATAATTAATTGATAAAGGGTCACTTAAATTTCACTTTAACGTTGAAAGGTAATTTTTTTCTTTGAAATAACGTCACTCGACATAACGTACATTTTACCTCGATACAACGTACACACTCGGGGGGGGTCTTCGTAGCCACTTGGTTACGCGTTCGCTTACTAAGCGATCGATCGTGAGTTCAAACTCAGGGCCCTCAATTGACCATCTTTGTGTTGTTATAGAATAATTACGTCCACGCAACCATCATCAGCTATGGAGATCGATCCACGGTGGAACAAAGATCGATTCATCCATACAGCTGCTCTGCTCTGCAAGAAACATCGGGCTGCTGTTCTATAAATAACCCAACAATGATCAATATCAACTGTCTCTGCTGTCCGGTCTGCTGAACAATGGAAGAACAGATAGAATACCCTTATGCCGAAATGGCTACTACAGTGTAATTTACCATAATGTAATGGAACAGAAAACCTAACGCCTAAATGGCTACTACTTCTACTGTGTAATTTACAATTTATAGAAACATAAACATATGTACATGTACACGATAAAAACCCGGCTCTGTTACAGATAAAATGCTAATGAGCCTGATAAATAAATAAATGGGATAAAAAAAACGTACACACTTTCAACGTGTAAAAAATATTTTCGGAATAGGTACTGAGAGATTTATGTCAATCTCATAACTTCAACAAAGGTCAATTGGTGGTCTGAGTAGAGGTTCCCGAATTTAAATTAGAACATTGGAAACCCCATAAAAACAATATATCTGTGCATTGTACATTCTAAATAAGCTGATTAAAGTCTCATATCTGACACCACAGCCCATAATCAGGACTTCCATATGAAATTTTGCATTTTTACATTACATGCTCTGCCATATGGCTTGAACGATTGTGCTGGAGAATGAAGTTGCTAGCGGTCATTTTATCAATTTACCCTTAAGGTTCAATTCAGTTAGAATCCGGAATCCCAATTCATTTTATACCAGCGGCCGTAGTAGGCATATCTCACATATTTTGACAGCTAATGGTTTGAAAACCCTGGATCTTTCAACGGTGAAAATTCCACGATAATCCGTTTTGTCAGGTACTCAAATCACCAAATCACTGAAGGTGGCTAAATCGACAGTATTGGATGTACTAAAACGTTTTCGTGAAAGTGCAAGTGTTATGTATGTTATTGGAACATACGATCGTAAGCTGAGGTTGAAGTCATTGAGATAATTAACGCAAACTCTCGGTGGTCACCCGTGACACTGGGATCGATTACATTGTAAAAGACCTCAATCCTCCCAATTGCCGCCGATTCTGCCAAATAGAAAGACATGGGCAATTGTGAAGCGGAATTGCAAAATTTATGCGAAAGTGACTCGCGATGCTGCAGACATGAAGAGATCGAGATAATAATGCCCGCTTTGATGGAGAGTATCCGATGAAAAGTACGAAAATTCATCAAAACTGTAATGGAATAGTTTCTACAATATGTTTTCCCAATAGAACAGTAAATTATCTAGATTTTGATATGGAAACTTTTTTTGTACTATTAACCAATCCCGAGATACAATTGGTTTTATGATTCCGGCATCTAAATGAATCAAGCTTTAATCAACGGTATAATCATGAGAAAGGTTGACTTCATCTTCTAGTTGAACTTTCATTCATCATTATTTACGAGGGCGATCCGATAAGCACTTAGCACTTAGTTTTGTTTTGACCGTGTGTGGGAGCGGACGTGTCCGCGGATATTAGAAAAATGGAAAAAGAGCAATATCGGTCGGTGATTCGATCCTTGTTTTTGGACGAGAAATCACGCAGCGAAATCAAAGAGCGCTTGGATGCTGTATACGGTGACTCTTCTCCTTCGATGGCGACCGTCAAAAATTGGTTTAACGAGTTTCAACGTGGTCGCACGTCGGTTTTTGATGAGCCACGCCCAAGTGCCCCGAAAACGGCTACCACGGAGTGTAACGTGACTAAATTCCACGATCTCATATTGGCAGACCGACGATTGAAGGTGCGCGAAATAGCTGAAACAGTAGGCATCTCAAAAGACCGCGTGGGTCATACCCTGCATGAAATTTTGGGCATGAGAAAGCTGTTGCCGCGATGGGTGCCGCGTTTGGTCACTTCGGTCAACAAGCGCAACCGTGAGACCACTTCAGAGCAGTGTTTGACGCTGTTTAAGCGCAACCCGAAGAAGTTTCTGCGTCGTTTCGTGACCATCGACGAAACATGGATCCACTGGTACACACCAGAGACCAAGGAACAAGGAGTAGAATGAGGTGTTCATCGCCGCCACGAAGTTCCTCTAGGAACGTTAGTGCCATTTAAGAAGGTTTGGGCTCCCGTGGCCGGGTGGTTAGCGTCACATCTAACATGCCGGGGGTTTGGGTTCGATTTCCGTTCTGGTCGGGGGAATTTTTCGTCAAATAAATTTCCTCCGACTTGCACTGTGGTCACGCGTATTCTAGAGCTCGCTACTCAGAATGCATTCAAGGCGTGTTATTTGGCATAGAAATCTCAAATAAGTACTAATAAAAAAATGACGCAAGTAATACTACATTGAGACGGCGAAGTTCCTCTAGGAACGTAGGTGCCATTTATGAAGAAGAAGAGGAATGTGATTTTTATTCATAGTTTTTTTTTTTGGCAAAGAATGTACTTATTCTTCAAGAAACCCCATCTCCCGAAAAAGTCTTCAGCTTTTCGCAAGGCTTCCGATCCAACGAATCCACCCGTTCAGCCAATTGGTCCCGAGCTCAGAAGTTCCCGAAAATACAGTCCACCGCAATCTAGTCTTTGTTTCCAGACTGAACAAACTCACACAAAAGAGAAAAAGAAGAGAAAAGCTCGGTAAAGAGTAGTGCCGGCTAACGACTTTCAACCATCAAGGAAATAGGAAGTGCGCAGCGGAACAAGTAAATTTTAATAGTGCCAGAGTGCATCGAAAGCGATAAGAGAAAAGATAGGAGAGCTAAAAAAAAGAGGAGAACCGAAAGAGAGAAAAAAAGGTCCTTTCAGCGCGCCTTTTTTATATTTCGCTTTTTTCTCCTTCGACAAGTGTGGTATCCGCCATTAGGAAAAAGGACGCTCCACTGAACTATTCGCCATTGTTATTCGGCGACGATACAGGATACCGGAACCAAAAGAATCCGATCAACGCTTGGTGGTTACAGCGGAAGTTTTTCATTAATACCACGGAGAAAGAAGAGAGAAGGAGGGAAATACGCAAAAATACTGCAAGTATAAAAGCTGAAAATCTATGACGTCACAATTAAGATAAATTCTTTTTTTTTCCCTATAATAATAGGAAAAGGACAGAAGTAAATTAAAGAGTAGGTTTAAAAGGAAGGAATAAAAGAAGAAATTCATATGAAACCCATATTTATCTCCTCTATTGCTATTTTGGAAATTCCCGTTTTTCGGTCTCAAAAGGAGTCGCCAGCCCTCGTCCTCGATTGGTCTGCGGAGTTGGCTAGCATTGCCCAATCTTTGAGAGATATTTGATTGTGGGAGTAGTTGGTGGCTTTAGAGAAATGCGCAGGTCTTGTGGAGAAGGATAAAACCGACACTGCTCCTTTTTGCTGGAGGAGCAGCTGTTTGCGAGTGACCGGTAGCAGGTTGAACGGCTCTGAGAAACGAAATCCGTAAATAGAGAGTTTCAATTTTTCAACCTGAGAAAGTCATAGAAGGAATCCATTTCTTTCTTTGCATAATAACCATGGATAACAGATATTACAACCATCCTCCTTATGCTCTGGTTCTCAACTATAGAGATTCATCATTCGCATCCAGAGTTTTCCAGCGATATTCCGCTGCGTTTTGTCATTTTTACATAACTAAACAACAATTTACGGATACTCAAATGAACTGTTTTCGAAAATACCGGGTTGTCTATTGTTTTAAATCAATCGGCTTGAAACAATGCGAAAGTGTTACAAAAACGCGAAAAAAAATAATGTTGTGTTTCCAAATGTCAAAACGTAAGCAACCGAATGGTCTTCAGATATGTATTCATAGGTTTAGCATCAGTTTAGATAATTTTTTTTTGCGTTGAATGGACCATACACGCTAAATATTATTGTGCAAATATGTACACAATATTATTGAGTATGGTCCACAAACGTGTAATATAATTGCGCGACAGCTTGATTTGTGCAAGTTATGTTCAGTTGAACATGAAGATTCCAAGCATTTTTTTGCTTTGAATATCCTATAAGTACGTACGATCAGCCGAAAAAAAAACCGGCAACACTGCCCCAGCAACCTGCCGCATCCTTGCTGGGTGATTGGGTGATGGCACACGCAACCTACACTGTGCTTTCTGTTGGCCTCCCCCACCTCATTATTTTCCACCCGCTGTTGACCATTTCCCAGATCCTTCTCGTCTGGTGCAACTCTCTTCGCCTTTATGCTTCACTTGCTTCCCGTGCGTATGTACACCTGCTGTGTCTGTATGAGTGCTCGCG
The DNA here is from genome assembly GCF_029784135.1 of Toxorhynchites rutilus septentrionalis. NCBI lineage: Eukaryota > Metazoa > Arthropoda > Insecta > Diptera > Culicidae > Toxorhynchites > Toxorhynchites rutilus. Next base: position 188,573,861 of record NC_073744.1, on the reverse strand, counting down.
CACTTCTCACTCCCTCGCCTCGCGTACCCCATTCAACCCTTCTACACGCGACCAGGACGACACTCTTCTCGGTGTGAGTGCTCCTTCTGACAGTTAATTCGTTGTAAAATTGTGATGCAGTTATTAAACAACTTTCGTCACATGGATGAAATTCTTTTCACGCACTCGAGAAACTCCGACCGGATCGGATGGATTGGCTGACGGTCGGTTGCTTGCGTTCGATGCCGTCATTTCTTCGCCAACTACCGTGGAAGAAAAGTGCGTGTACAAGTAGTTCTTCGTTCTTCGCGCGAAACCCCTTACAAGGCCCCTCGGACCCACGCAGAACCGAGCTAGAGCTAGTGGCGAGAGGCGTGAGAGTGGTCCGCATCTTCTGCCCAAAAAAAAAAAACAGGGAGGGACCCTCTTCACGAAGCTCGGCCTCCCCGTTCAGTTCAGTATATTTTTTCTTCGGTCCGTTCGTTCTCCAATCTTTGGCTTTTCCGGGGGATACCACAAAAAGTTCCCCGCTTTTGGCAAGATTTTTTTTCCTATTGTTGAAAACAAAAAAAAACAAACAAACAGAAGAATGCAAGAAGTGCAAATGGAAGATAGTGCTTTGAAAAATTCAAAATTTCCCCCTTCCTTCGAGAAATAAAGTACCGTGCGACAGCGACACCGCGACACCAGGAGGAAGTAGACGAAGAAAAACAAACAACAAGCAGTGTGCATTCATCTCGATTGGTGTGAATTGTGATAATTGAGCAAAAGAGCCAAAATGTTTTCGATTGAATCAATTTTAAAGTCTCAAATCTCCCAGAGGTAGTGTAGATAAGATTCCAGGGTTTGCACTGGTTTGCACACAACAACCAAACAAACAAAAACGACAAAACTTAAAAAAAAAAGAAACAAACACCTCTTCTATTAAGCACATAAAAAAAAAAAAATTAAAAAACTAAACCAACAAACCAAAAACAACAAAAAATAAAAGAAACGAAAACGATACGCCCCCGAGTGCCAAACAAGCGGGATATGATTTTTGTGTTTCACGTACGGCATTTAATGAAGACTCGGACCCCAACGAGGGCCCCAATGTTTGTTAGTATTTCAGCGGTTTTCAGTACTGTACCACTACGGCCAAACAAGCAATTGAACGCTGTCGAGGTGAGGAAAATCATCAACAACCCAAAACCAAACAAAACCAAAAAACAAAAATCGCTACTCAGAAAAAAAAAACAAAAGAATTTGCCTGGGGATGATTGTTGTTGCAATAGCTACGCGCGAGTGCGAACACATTGTTGTTTTTGTTGTTCAAAAAGGTGAACTCTGGTCCTCGCGGTCGGTCTGCGTCCAGCTTCTATTGAGTAGGTGAATCTTAGGAAACCCAGGTCGGGGGTGGGTGGCTCCTTAAGGACTAATTTTCGGTGTGTGTGTGCGGTGTGAGGTGATTTGTCGTGGTGGGGAAATGTGTGTTTCGTTTCGTCTTTCAGCTCCACTATCCGTTGGTTAACGGTTGGTATCCAGAATCTGGTAGGCTTCGGTTTTCACCACATCGTTTCGTCGTACTCGTCGTCAGGGTGATTTCAGTTAGTAGATGCTTATATTGACGACCCGAGCAAAAATGATTACGGAGTGATTACCGTAGAGCAAACGAGAGTTTGTACAGTGAATGAAGATTTTCTTTACAAAGTTTACTTTTCTTTCGGATGATAAGTAGCTCCGAACGTGTTATTTTTCGAAAGAGAGATTCGTTAGGTTCATATTGGAGGCTTGGATACAAAACATTTGGATATTCATCAGAATTACTAGCTCTCGTGGATTTTCCAATCACGCTGAACTAAAGAATTTATTATTTTTCTCATCGAGCAGTCGTTACTAACACTTAAAAGTATACCTGCTTCTTCTTCTTCTTCTTCTTCAATGGCACTAACGTTCCTAGAGGAACTTCGCCGTCTCAACGTAGTATTACTTGCGTCATTTTTATTAGTACTTAGTTGAGATTTCTATGCCAAATAACACGCCTTGAATGCATTCTGAGTGGCAAGCTCTAGAATACGCGTGATCACAGTGCAAGTCGGGGGAAATTTCTTTGACGAAAAATTCCCCCGACCAGAACGGGAATCGAACCATTTTAGTTATGACGCTAACCACTCGGCCAAGGGAGCACCTGCACTGGTCTATATTTTCACAATGTCTTCTGGTAGCACATAAAGTCCAACATGAATTCAATGATACTCTTCGTAATATGATTACCTTCACTGTTAGAACGAATTTAAACAAAAACGTGAATGTTTTCTACCCACGGATATTCTAGTATCCAACCTTCAGATATAGCACAACGATCCGATTCATCCTATCTTCTGCTAACTGTTATCTTCTTATTCCTAAATGTTCGTTTCATAGCGATATCTTAGCTTTCATTGCTTGCGACATACCATTTGTCAGCAACTAGTTACGTTTCCATTCCCAAATTCTTGATCGTGTTGACAGGCTCAAAGGAATAGTCCACTGGCGCCAAGCCGTTTGTAGGTTATTGAACCCGACGCACCTTACATGATATGCGGGATAAGTCATGACGCGCAGACCACTCGATCACATCCCTATTCAATATAATTTCATTAGAAAATTCTACATTACTCGAGAATTAATCAAGCAAATGCAACCAAATTAGACATCCAGAAGTTTTAGGGTGCAATAAATGATTCTATGGTGGTTAGACACTCCACCCCCCTCTCTTAAGATTGAGAGTATCCATGTAACGGAGAAACGTGTTATTTGCAAGCGGTTGAAAAATCTTGAACGAGAATTGTGTCTGAAAATAATCGGATATTATAACGATGTGTTTTGGTAGAAGTACTAGCAATTTTTTAGTAAAAGCTAAATTCAACGGGGTCGATTAGAAGTTCTGCGATTGGACTCATGAACTTGCGCTTAGTAATAAAACGTAAATGTTTGAAGGTATTGATAACAAAAACAAATTTTGGGCGGGACGAAGTTTGCCGGGTCAGCTAGTATATCTACAGAAATGGATTTCTGTCTGTCTGATTCTTACGGACTCGGAAACTACTGAACCGATCGACATGAAAATTGGTATGTAGGGGTGTTTGGGGTCGGGGAAGGTTTTTATGACAGTTCTAGACCCCTCCCTCCTCTCTAAGGAGGGGCTGCCATACAAATGAAACACAAAGGGCCTGACCGGGTAAGGGAGTGAAAAGTGCCCCCAAACCAAATCACTAGCTGTATGGCAAATATTGTAAAGTATATTAAATAAGAAATTTTGGTGGTTTATTTGAACCCCTATGTGGTTTGACGTAGGATCTATAGTGAAAAACGTACTTTTTCGATTATTTCACGCCATCCTCAATAGATCCGAGATAAAAATTTGAAAACAATACTGAATGTGCATCTTACTACGGTGTAACAAAAAAAATATCAAAAAAAAATTTCATCAAAAATTTTAGTACTAAAAAAATATTGAAATTTTGAAAAAAAAAATTTTTGGGATTTCAAAAAAAAAAAATCAGATTCAGATTCAGTACTACCCTAATTCATATTTTAATGTGTTTCTACGGCTTTTCTAGATATGTGTGATATTTTTTAGATTTTTTTCAGTGTTGCGCGGTATCAAAAAATATTTTTTTTATATTTCCAAAGAGTGGTTAGGTAAGGGAGTAAAAAGTGCCCCCAAAGCTGTATGGCAAATATTGTAAAAGATATTAAATAAGAAATTTTGGCGGTTTATTTGAACCCCTATGTGGTTTGACGTAGGATCTATAGTGAAAAACGTAGTTTTTCGTTTATTTCACGCCATCCTCAATAGATCCGAGATAAAAATTTGAAAAAAATACTGAATGTGCATCTTACCACTTACCATTTTTTTGTAAACGATTATTTTATTGTATTCGTGGTTTTCAATTGAAAGATTAAAATATAAAAAACAAATCGGATTTGTGGTCTCAAAGTTATATTTTTTTTCAAAATATCGAAATGCCAGAAAATCTATAACATTTTTTTGTACTGTGTATTGTTTTTTATTATTATTTTATGTTTATTATTAGATATTTGAAAAAAAAACAGCTTGAAGATATTTATCAATCTAGTAAATCCGTAAGAGCACATTTGAATATGAATTAGAGTAGTACTGAATCTCTAAATCTCAAAAAAATTTTTTTCTAAATTTCAATATTTTTTTTGGTACTAAAACTTTTGATGAAATTTTTTTTTGATAATTTTTCATGATACACTGTAGTAAGATGCACATTCAGTATTTTTTTTAAATTTTTATCTCGGATCTTTTGAGAGTGACGTGAAATAAACGAAAAAGTACGTTTTTCACTATAGATCCTACGTCAAACCATACAGGGGTTCAAATAAACCACCAAAATTTCTTATTTAATATCCTTTACAATATTTGCCATACAGCTAGTGATTTGGTTTGGGGGCACTTTTTACTCCCTTACCCGGCCAGGCCCTTTCTGCATTAAGGTAATATTATATTATCAGGCACGTAGCGTAACCGGCACGGCACGTTTCATGCAAGACAAATATTATTGCGTGTGTTTCAAATGTGTATGCGTATATATAGCGGAACGGCTCCGAACATACACAGCACGTTTCAGACAAATGCATGAAGGAATTCTCGAAAAGAATATTTAGCCGGTGCCGGGCACGAACTACACGGGCGAGTTGCACCATACATACAAATCAAACATCGAAGTTCGTGGTATGGGTGCCTTCGTCGCTCTTCGGTACGACATCGGTTCAATTACCAGTAGCATTTCTCCGCTCCGTCTGCGCTGCCGGTCCGAACAGAGAAGTTGCTATGCCTGATGATATGAATACATCATGTATTTGTCTGCCGGTGTCGGTACGTGCCGTTTACGCTACGTGCTGGATAATATAAAACGGCCTTTACTCGAGAATTAATCAAGCAAACGAAACCAAATTTGGCATGTGGAGTTTTTAGGGTGCACTAAATGTTTCTATGGTGGTTAGGCACACCTCCCCCTCTCTAAGGGGGGGGCTGCTATACAAATGAAACAAAAATTCCTGCATAACTCGAGACATAATCAAACAAATAGAGCCAAATTTGGCATGTGGAGGTTTCAGGAGGCAAGAAACGTTTCTTAGGTGGTCTCACAGGGAGGAGGTGGGGTGGGGTTTTCCATAACTCGAGAACTAATCAAGCGAATTGAACCAACAATTTTTTCGGAAAACACTGAAGGAAAATGGGAATATTCGAAAAAATCAATTCGCATATGCTCTACAATTACAAGCGCTGTTAGTCCATTTGACGTTTGCGCTAACGACATTGGTCTTCGTTCGAAAGTGGAAATGGATTTTAATGTGATAAAACGTACTCCTATATCGTCTTCTATCTATATAAATAAAAATGGATCGCCGAATGTGTTGATAAGAGCAAAACTAGAGAAAGGAATTGTCCGATTTAGGGCTGTCTTTCTTGAACGAGAATTGTGTCTGAAAATAATCTGATATTATAATGACGAGTTATGGTAGAAGTACTAAGAACTTCATAGTAAAATGTAATCTCAAAGGGGAGATTAGAAGATCAATCAATGAACAGTGCTGCGATTGGACCCATGAACGTGCTGCGCTTAGTAAGAAAACGTGGATGTGATAACGAAAACTTAAATTTTGGGCAGGACGAAGTTTGCTGGGTCAGCTTGTAATATATAATTATTTTCAGACACAATTCTCATTCAACATTCTTTAATCACAAATTACATGGTTTACATGGTATACTGGTATACTTGATAAGGAAAAGTATTTTTTTATTCAAAATTTTCATTTTAAAAGCGCGTCATTTCATATGAGAATCCATTGCCATTTTCGCTTTACACCAATGGAACACGAAGCTTAATTCCGCAAACGCGAAATCCTATTGGACAAACAACGACGTCATTGTAAAACATATAAGAACTCAATTTTTCGAACATTCCCATTTCCCATGAGAGTTTCGGATTTTTTCTCTTCGTAACATTGATTTATGGGCAGAGACGAATACAATAAAAATAAAGACGGCTCAAATCAGACGGTTCCTTGCTCGGGTTTCGCGCTTACCAACACATTCGGCAATCCATTTTGACGTGGGACTACGTCTAACCGGAATATATAGGGGGTAAAATGAAAACCTAAACACAGAACATACAGGTAAAAATGAAAGATTTTGAATGTTTATAACTCGAACATTTCTTACTGGATTGGAAAGATGTTTACATCAATTGATAGGGAATATTTCTACGCATCTATCGCAACTAACAAAATGTTATTTTTCAATCGATGAACAATTGAATAACTGTAAAATATTAGGCGTTATCTAAACGCCCTAACTGCCTCGTTTTGATTGGCCCGATTTACAGTTTCCCTAACACAGCCATCAAACCCAGGTAGCCTTGGGGAAATCGGCATTGCAAATACATGAAAGTAGGGGGACTTTTGTTCACACCGAAGGGTATTCCTTAACACAGACTTCAAAACCAAGCAGCGATGGAGAAATCAACATTGCAAAACTTTTATTCCCACCGAAATGTGCCCTAACAGAGATTTCTAAACCAAGGTACCTGGAGGAAATCGGCATTTTAAATTCATGCAAATTGGGGGTATTTTTGTTCCGACTGAAATGTGTTTCCCTAACACAGATTTCAAATCCATATAGCGTGAAGAAATCGGAATTGCGAATTAATACAAGTCGAGGGTATTTTTGTTCCGATTGAAATGTGTTTCCCTAACACAGACTTCAAATCCATGGAGCTTGGGGAAATTAGCATTGCAGATACATGTAAGTCGGGGGTATTTTTGTTCCGATTGAATTGTGTTTTCCTAACACAGACTTCAAATCCATGGAGCGTGGGGAAATCGCCATTGCGAATTCATACAAGTCGGAGATATTTTTTTCCGATTGAAATGTGTTTCCCTAACGCAGACTTCAAAACCAAAGAAATCGGCTCTGCAAATAAATGCAAACTGCGAGTACTTTTGTCCTCGCTTGCCTTTGTGCAGACTGGAATATGTCTATCCTAACACGATCTTCTAAAATCGTGCAGACACTAGAAGCGAATGAACTTTCCAGTTTCAAGCAAATTCGCGGTTCGAGAATTACGTACACTTGAGAGATGTAAAACTTCAGAGGGAAATGGAAATAAAATAATCTTTTGATAATAATTTTTTTTGTCTTTATTAGGGAGATTTTCAACCTTAGGCTGGTTCATCAAACGTTTGATAATTCTTGCGTACATATATTTTGTCCTAGGCATCATACCAAACGTAAAAGGTCTGTCATTAAATTTACTTGTAACGAAGAGCAATCTATCAGAATGCATGAATTGACTTTACATGGTATTTGTTCAATCTTTTCATTCACAAAACAAATATATTGAATTCAATTGAATTTGGAAACTGTTTCATTCAATCAAGAATTTAATCAATACAAACAATACTAAGCTAAGGTAGCCCCACGTCAACCTTGCGGTTATATCATAGATATAACCCACCCATTTTTTTATATAGATGACGAAATTATTCAATCACTTTTTGACATTTTTGAGAATGTTATGAGATTCTAAAGCATCTGAATCGCGTTTGATACTGTCCTTTGTCCATACGTGACCTTTACATAATAAAGTATTCATTACTGACCTGTACCAATAATCATACGTAACAAGTTAACTTTTTATCGAGCCGCGAACACGAAACCGTTGTTCATTTTAAATTTTCTGAACTCACATATCGAGTGATGGCTTCAATCGAACTTTTTTTTATACTTTTTGTTTATTTTAGGCTCATCAGCATTTTAGCTGTAACAGAGCCGAATTTTAATCGTTTACATGTCACATGGTTATCATATATATAATTAGCACATTACACAATTGCCATTTTTTCGGCGTAAGGGTTTCCTTCTATACCATTGCATATGTCTGAATAACTGAATAACTGTCATGCTCTAGCAGCAAATATCTACTTAAATGTGCTTCCTGGTCCATTATTCAATGATAAGGAATGAAGTAATAGTAAGGGAATCGAAGGGTCACTTTGGGACTACTTTTCGCATAAGCATGACACAACATTATTTAAACTGTGCTCCACTTAAAGGTAAACATCATGCTCCGCGAAACTATGTCTTGATGAGATACCAGTGGAAGAATCCATATTGGCCAAGCCGAAGACGTCCGCATTCAACTTGCGGATAAATATGTATTAGCTTCGAGCTTTGTTTCTTTTAAATTTCTAAGACGCACGTAATTCAAGCTGACAACAAAAATACCTGCCAATGTATTATATGGTTGATTTTGTAAGAAACAGTAGGACAAATCATCCGGTATATAGGTGAATAAAAAGGTGTGAAAAAAATTCTCTTTTCCAAATTGGATCCCTTCTGGAACAATACACTTTTTCCAAAAAACAATCCAGTCATCGAATCATTTTTATAGCTGTATTCAGGAATTGCCTTCAGTCCATACAGCAAATTCGTTGTTATGTCTTGAAGACTGTCAATTGTGATGAAATTTTCGAAGAAAATTGAGCTCATATGGCACTAGTCGTGCTGCGATTTTTCTCATGCCCAGAACATCCACCAAAATATGTCGACCGGTCTCGAGAGAAATATTCAATTCACGGGCTAGCTCTCTCAAACTTAAGTTGCGATTTCCGTCCTTAACGGGGCAAACCGTTCGTTTCGGTTTCAGTTCGTTTTCAGCCGTCTTTGAATGCCTTATACCATTCATACACCCGCATTTTCGACATAGTTGATTCGCCAAATGCTTTCTGCAGATCATTTCTATCAGATCAGAAGACACGAAGCTAATTTTCAAATGCTAAAACTAGAATGAAAATTTTCACATCATGTTATTTAATTACTTGAAACACGTGTTTGTGGCTTTTATTAAACCATATGGCTGTACATTTCCAACATTGTTACTGAATCTGTTCATTATAATATAGAGTTGTCTTCAAAAACAATTTTTGGTATGAGATTTTTTCACCACCTGCAAAAAAAAAGTGTTTTCCATTTAAATAGAATACTAATTTGATACGAAAAAGTTAATTTTCATTCATCATTTTAATTTTGAAAATTGCGATTCTGTGAATTTTAACATTCTATCAGTGATAGGGTAAATGATTTTGGTTTGTCCGATTTTGGGTGTTTTTACGCAGCTAGTAAATGCAAATCGATTTTTCTTCCTGAAAATCACATATAATTTATACGAGTTGGGGTTTGTTGAAAAGCGCCAAGTCTCTAGTTGCTAATGCTACCATATGGCGTTGAAATTATTCAAATTTTTATGTTTTTTTAACGATTTTCCTCAAAGAGAAACTATAATCATGGTTTGACCACCTCTGATCACGGTTTGTCCAAAAAATGAGCATGGTTTGTCCGGCTTTGGAAATCACCATTTTTGAATGAAAAAAATCGATTTTTCAAGTAGATGTTGCATTTATCACTGTTTGAGTTTACTGTCATCATATTAATCCATTCATAATTTAGGCTTTCTTCAGAATATTGCCTTTTCCTAAGCATTTTAAAAGTGTTTACCTCAACACAGTCAGCACAGAGAAATTTTATTTCTGCTATGCGCGAAGGACGCCTCAAACAAAACAAATAAACTGCAGCGCGCCAAGCGGTTGCCATAGAAATCATGTGGACAAAACAACATTATTGAATTGGACAACTCATGATCAGAATTGAGTTCATCAAAATGCGTTGGTTTAGCTATGTAAATCTGATACAAATGGTGTGCAAGCATGATGTTTACAATATTTGTAAGTGTTATAATCCAGAAAAGGTCTGAACACTTGTCAAATAATCATCTGGTGATCGATTAAGAGTTAGCTCGAATGAGGGGCGCATTGACACCAGTGTCAATACACCATTGAAGGTGTATTGTATAATCCTTTAGAACATGTGATTACGTAAAAATATACTATAAAACTACTGTAAATCATGAAAAAGACAATTTTATTTATATGTTTTGAAACATTCGAATACCTGCTTTGACAGAGGTGTGCTGAATTAGAGAATTCAAAAAAGTGGATAAACCATGATCATCTTTTCGAATGGAGAAACCAAAATCATTTGCCTTATATATAATTGATAATTTTATTTCAAATTAACAAATCGACGGCATTGTTATTATAAATAAACTAGCTATTAACTAAAGGGTGTGTCACATCAAATTGCATCACGGAAAAAACGCTGTAGAAATTCGCCCAGTAGACCGATCCTTTTGAAAATTTTAGACAGTAAAATAAAAACTATTAAACAACTTTTGGCACTTCCTTTTTATTCATTCGAGCCCAAGCCAGTATGCTCGCACCTTCCTCTTTACCCCGTCCATAAGGTTCTGTACAACGTCAGGTTGTAGTTTTTTTTTGAACAGAAATCCATTTTCTCTTGAAGTCCGCCTCCGATTTGACAACTTTTGGGTTCTTCCGGAGGGCCTGCTTCATAATCGCCCAATATTTCTCTATTGGGCGAATCTCCGGCGCGTTGGGCGGGTTCATTGCCTTTGGCACGAAGGTGACCCCGTTGGCTTCGTACCACTCCAACACGTCCTTTGAATAGTGGCACGAAGCGAGATCCGGCCAGAAGTTGGTCGGGCCCTCGTGCTGCTTCAATAGTGGTAGTAAGCGCTTCTGTAGGCACTCCTTAAGGTAAACCTGCCCGTTTACCGTGCCGGTCATCACGAAGGGGGCGCTCCGCTTTCCGCAAGAGCAGATCGCTTGCCACACCATGTACTTTTTGGCAAACTTGGATAGTTTCTGCTTGCGAATCTCCTCCGGAACGCTGAATTTGTCCTCTGCGGAGAAGAACAACAGGCCCGGCAGCTGACGAAAGTCCGCTTTGACGTAGGTTTCGTCGTCCATTACCAGGCAATGCGGCTTCGTCAGCATTTCGGTGTACAGCTTCCGGGCTCGCGTCTTCCCCACCATGTTTTGCCTTTCGTCGCGGTTAGGAGCCTTCTGAACCTTGTATGTACGCGGGCCCTCCCGCTGCTTGGTCCGCTGGACGAATGAACTTGACAAATTCAGCTTATTGGCGACATCCCGGACCGAACTTCTCGGATCACGTCAAAATTGCTTAACTACGCGCTTGTGATCTTTTTCACTGACGGAGCATCCATTTTTGCCGTTCTTCACCTTCCGGTCGATGGTTAGGTTCTCGAAGTATCGTTTTAGTACTCTGCTGACCGTGGATTGGACGATTCCCAGCATCTTACCGATGTCCCGATGTGACAACTCCGGATTCTCGAAATGAGTGCGCAGGATTAATTCACGACGCTCTTTTTCGTTCGACGACATTTTTCCAAATTTACGAAAAATTGACAGTGAAGCATGGCCAACGTGATCTATACACTCTTATCTGATTATAAGCGAAAGCTGAAGATATAATTCCTAAAAATTAAATTTCTACAGCGTTTTTTCCGTGATGCAATTTGATGTGACACACCCTTTATATAAAACGTTAGTTATCTTTGAGCGTTACGAGTGGTGAATATATAGAGGCTGATTTATACACAGTAATTACGTTTGGTATCACAAAATATTCGGCCTCTTCTCAGACTTCATTCAATCGCCTTGATGCTTCTGGTCAGGTGCAAGATGGTGGAACTGACAGATGATTCGAAATAACACTATTTAGAAAACACGAAGGGTAACGCGCGGTGATTTGGATCACCCGTATATGTCAAAAAGTACGGCTTAACTTGTTTTTTTATAATGTCTATTCCTTCTTTTGTTGAACTGTATGTACCTAACGTAAGAAAAACTTTGGTAAAATTTTTCGATCGTGGTTTTAAGGTTTTTCCGCTGATTGAACAAACTTTCAATCAGAAAATTGTGCAGTAAAGTTCTGTTCGCCTACAAAGGAGGAACAATTTGATGCAGCGAAACTGTATGTTTGATAACAATGAATGAAATTAATTGCATTTTAATTCTTGCATGTTGTGTGGGGTGATTTGGTCATGTTTCTGTAGGGTGAATTGGTCCTACGGGTTTGAGGCTTTTCTTTGGTCTAATTGATTCCAGATGTCGCGGAATTACAAAAAAAAGGATGGACAGACAACGTCGAAAGAAGGGGGAGCTTGAAAGAGCGACACATGCCATCAAGGACGGTTTTGTTTACGAAAGTGTTATAGAACTATAGAATGAATGCACTTTTGACGGAAGTCCTTTCATCGAATTTTGCCCAGTAGATGTTGTGCATTTCCTGGATGCTGCTGTCCATTTTTTTCTAAATTCATCGGTGATTTGAGAAACTGTTCCCTACTTCTTGAAGATCTTTTTAATAGTCGCCCAGTAACCTTCAATTGGTCGGAGTTCTGGACAACTTGGTGGATTGATGTTTTTTCTCGACTAATCGGGTATTATTGTCTGAGAGCCACTGTAATACTGGCTTAGCGCAATGTGCAGATGCCAAATCCGACCAGAAGAGAGGCGGAGATTGATGCGTTCAGCATCGTCCACCTCCTCCTCCGCTGATTTCGTGTAGAATTGGGGCCTTGGAAGCGTTCTTGAATCCTGTTTGACGTATGTTGCGTTGTCCATCAGGATGAACTGATTGCTGTTGTCCAATAGCCGGTTATACAGTTTCCGTGCCCTTGTTTTGGTTCGAGATCGTTGTTTTGCGGTTTTCTTAGGCACCTTTCGCTTTTTGTATATATTCAAGGAATTCTGGCATTGATTATTTGAATCATTCCAATGCTGGTTTTAAACTTTTTGGCCAAATTACGCGTTGATACCGATCGGTGTCGTTTGATGTAAGTCACTACTGTACAAGATTTTCTACCGGATCTAGGCATATCATTCAAGGAGAACTCGTTGTCATACTTGAGGATGATATTTTTCACACGTGCACTTTAAACCGTTTTGCGATTTGGTTGAAGGTAGCACACTTTTCAGTACACCAAGTGTGCGGAATTTTCCTTCTTGTCTCAAGACTAATTCTAGTCATAGCGAAAACGAACAACTTAAACGGAATGAATCGATTTACTTTTGTTGACATGAAAACAAATTTTTGCTTGCAAGTACACTAAAACAAATTCACCCATTTTTGAGTAGAATCATTATAAAAGTTGATAATTAGCTCTCGATACAATTCTTACAACAAAGATCCCGCGAGTGGATCTCTGCTAGCACAAAATATGACATGTTTGGATCACACTGACACTTAAACAAAAAAAAAACATTGCCACTAACACCATCTATTAGGAATCCTTTAAAATTCACTTGTACATGTTGTACATTAGTATTTTTGTGTAAACAATGGTACATGGCACAAAGTGGGAACTCTCTTCTTCTTCTTCTTCAATGGCACTAACGTTCCTAGAGAAACTTCGCCGTCTCAACGTAGTATTACTTGCGTCATTTTTTTTTAGTACTTAGTTGAGATTTCTATGCCAAATAACACGCCTTGAGTGCATTCTGAGTAGCAAGCTCTAGAATACGCGTGATCACAGTGCAAGTCGGAGGAAATTTCTTTGACGAAAAATTCCCCCGACCAGAACGGGAATCGAACCCGAACACCCGGCATGTTAGTTATGACGCTAACCACTCGGGAGGGAGCTCTCATTGAAGGCAATTCGTCTTCTGAATCCGTTCTTTAATAAAACTTTTAATTTTTCGTAATGTAATTTGCATTTTCCAATTTGGGGTAAATGGCTTTGCAAAGCTTGCGCTTTTCCATTCTAAAGAAAATGGAAAAATCCGTATTAGACTTGAAATCAGTAAGAATTCTAGATTTAGGTGATTTTTATCCTTTATATACCACAATATTATTTTTATGTTAAAAGCTCACACCTCTGCAATCAACATGTAGAATTACTCTAAGATCAGCTCTCAAAGGGGTTTGATATCGTTCCAGTTTTTATATCACATTAGAATCAGATTGTTTTTTTTTTTCATTTATCAGCCTTGGTAAATAATCAAAACGATCATTAAAACAAATTTCTAAGTGGTATAACTTGGAATAATATTTATTTTATTTGATTTCAAAACAGTTCCGATTCGGTAATTGGTACTCATCACATTGACACCATGATATATTTTAACATCAAAGAAAGTTGCATTGTTTGTTCTGAAGCTTTCCAGAATGTTATGCATTTTCAACACAAATATGACCGGAACAAATTTTTACAAACCAATTCGTTTCTGTTCATCCTTTTTTCATATCTTATGTTTTTTCTGCATTGACAGTTTTCAGATATTTTGACATTGAAAAAAATTAAATAATGCGAAAATAAAGTGGAAACTGCTCCATATTTGGTACACTATAAATATCATCATAAAAAGTATGATATTTTCGCGATTTTTTCAAACGAGCAAATATATTACTATGATTAATCTGATATTGCAGTTTTATTAGCTATATCATTTAACAAACAAAAAATAAATTAGTGTCAATCGGACTGTCCCCTGAATAGCAGAAACCGGTTTGTTGAACCCTTGCAGCCTTGTAAACTAGTGGGAGTTCTACAAGTTTTTCTAGTGGACCGATTTCAACCAATTTTTTTACGTGATCTTGGATGTATTTCCTGTCATCGTGCGTAGGATTTTTTTGAAATATAGATTTTTAACGAAATTGCGACTTTTTTTTGTAAAAAATGCATTTTTGCCTCAAAAATCTAGATAAAAACATTGACCAAAATTTCATTTTTCAAAATATCGAAAAAAAAGGCTAGGAAATCGGATGGACCGTTCCGGAGATAGAACCAGTTTGCAAAACATGGTTTCGAGAAAAACTCACTTTAAATTTTGGATGCATACTGATAACTGGCGAAGGAAACAAACTTCTTTATTATGTAAAGGGTGTGTCACATCAAATTGCATCACGGAAAAAACGCTGTAGAAATTTAATTTTTAGGAATTATATCTTCAGCTTTCGCTTATAATCAGATAAGAGTGTATAGATCACGTTGGCCATGCTTCACTGTCAATTTTTCGTAAATTTGGAAAAATGTCGTCGAACGAAAAAGAGCGTCGTGAATTAATCCTGCGCACTCATTTCGAGAATCCGGAGTTGTCACATCGGGACATCGGTAAGATGCTGGGAATCGTCCAATCCACGGTCAGCAGAGTACTAAAACGATACTTCGAGAACCTAACCATCGACCGGAAGGTGAAGAACGGCAAAAATGGATGCTCCGTCAGTGAAAAAGATCACAAGCGCGTAGTTAAGCAGTTTAGACGTGATCCGAGAAGTTCGGTCCGGGATGTCGCCAATAAGCTGAATTTGTCAAGTTCATTCGTCCAGCGGACCAAGCAGCGGGAGGGCCTGCGTACATACAAGGTTCAGAAGGCTCCTAACCGCGACGAAAGGCAAAACATGGTGGGGAAGACGCGAGCCCGGAAGATGTACACCGAAATGCTGACAAAGCCGCATTGCCTGGTAATGGACGACGAAACCTACGTCAAAGCGGACTTCCGTCAGCTGCCGGGCCTGTTGTTCTTCTCTGCAGAGGACAAATTCAGCGTTCCGGAGGAGATTCGCAAGCAGAAACTATCCAAGTTTGCCAAAAAGTACATGATGTGGCAAGCGATCTGCTCTCGCGGAAAGCGGAGCGCCCCCTACGTGATGACCGGCACGGTAAACGGGCAGGTTTACCTTAAGGAGTGCCTACAGAAGCGCTTACTACCACTATTGAAGCAGCACGAGGGCCCGACCATCTTCTGGCCGGATCTCGCTTCGTGCCACTATTCAAAGGACGTGTTGGAGTGGTACGAAGCCAACGGGGTCACCTTCGTGCCAAAGGAAATGAACCCGCCCAACGCGCCGGAGCTTCGCCCAATAGAGAAATATTGGGCGATTATGAAGCAGGCCCTCCGGAAGAACCCAAAAGTTGTCAAATCGGAGGCGGACTTCAAGAGAAAATGGATTTCTGTTTAAAAAAAAAACTACAACCTGACGTTGTACAGAACCTTATGGACGGGGTAAAGAGGAAGGTGCGAGCATACGGGCTTGGGCTCGAAGTATGAATAAAAAGAAAATGCCAAAAGTTGTTTAATAGTTTTTATTTTACTGTCTAAAATTTTCAAAAGGATCGGTCTACTGGGCGAATTTCTACAGCGTTTTTTCCGTGATGCAATTTGATGTGACACACCCTTTAGTTGTAGTTGTATGCGATTGCATACGACTCGTACGACCACACTTTTCGCACATAGCCGCATCCACTGTCACCGTAGTCTTACTCTTCTTTTTGCTTTTTCTTCACGACTTTTGATTGGTGTCAAATTGTCGGATTCTGTGTTTATACTTCGGTTCTAAAATTTGCATTCTAATAGCGAAATGCCGTATAACGAGGTATGAGTGTAATAAACCAAGAAAAGTGATGAGAAAAAGGTTATGTGTATAATTTTGCCGAAACTGCTTACCTTTGCAAAAAAAAAATTGTAAACGATTCGGTAATACAGACAATGAACTAGCTCTGATCACCGTAGTGGGGCGGAATGCTCCATCATGGTTTGATCGAGAAAATTGTCGGTTTATCGGAGGAGGAAGTTGTGTAATGTCTGAGAAGTTTTGTGAAAAAAGCACCCAAAGTTGCATGGAATAATTTATTGAATACAGGCAAACCTTTTTTTTTGTGCGGGGGATAGGGACCGCATAAAAAAAATCGTGCAAAACTTCACCAGTAGCTTTAAAAAACCGTGTTCGGTACAGATTTTGAAAAAAACTTTTTTTGTGCGGTGGATAGGGACCGCATAAAAAAAGTTTCCCCCAAGAAAATAACTCAAAGCCGTTCATCGTTTAATTTCCTTTGGTTTCCCTGCTTTGCGATGGGACAGTTTGCTTCTTCGGTTGCGCTTGGCTGTTTTGTGCTTTTAGTTGCATGCCGAAACGTGATGCTGTTAGATATCATATGTCATGCAAAAACTTAGAAATGCTTTTTTCGCACTTAAATACATATAAACCATCGAGAAAAACTAAATGGACGATAACTTCGTCAAATATGCTTCTTTTCATATACCGCACAAAAAAAGAATCGCACAAGAACAGAAAATCGCACAAAAAAAATCGCACCAAAAAAATTCGCACTAAAACAGGTTTTACTGTATATTGCAATTTTACGCAGTAAGATGAACTTTTAATGAAGAAAATAATATTGCGAATCAGATTCAAAATTTAAAAAAGATTGCCATTAGCGCAGAAGAATTCTATTAGAAACTCGGTTTTCCATAGTTATCATGGTGACGCGTTTCGCCCTCAGTTCTTCCACTGATTGAAAAATGGACCAAGTAATGCAAAGGGTGAAACGGACACAAACTGGTCAACGTGATTATGTTTAATAACGTAATCAGTACGCAAATTTTCATGTTTTTTTCTCATTAAACTCTATTTCTTTTTAAATGTTAATGGCTACTAAATACATTTTTTTCCCTGTCCTCGTTGTTTGGGTGTATTTGAGTTTTTGAGTTGCACGTTGTTTGGACCCGTGTCCCTTCAAAAAAGGCAATACGCTTTTCCGCATACATTTCATTGCTTTGACAGCTTGGTTGACAGTACAAATTGTTGGGAAAAATTCGCCTTTTCAGTCCATTCATAAAAATTGCTTACCAAAATATAACTTTTTAATAAATATTTTTTCATAAACCTTGAAAACTTTTTTTGCTGCGTAATCTGAACTTATCTTGATCCTTTTATTACTTTGGTGTTTTGCTTATCAAAGGTTTGGATTAGGTTCGACAATGCTGGCTCGTTTCCACTCATTGAGTTTTTGGCATTTCTCTGCAAAAAGTCTGATTTAGAAAAAGCTACTTCTTTTAATTTTTTTCACAATCATAGAAGACGAGGTGTTGGAACAGTTGGTTAGTTTCAATTTCATAATCAAATTTTTGGCATATTCGTCATTTTTCTTCTTTAGAAACAGCGTTTTTAACGCATTTTCACCTTCCCCTAAGCCAACCGTAGAAACGAAGATACAGATCGCAAGCTTCTCGGATTTCATTTGCTACCAAAATGATGACATCTTTCAGTTCTTATCTGATGACGGATCTCTCACATTTGCGATAAATATCCCACATCTTCCAGAGATTATTACCACCACAAAACGATTCCCTGTTCGCAAAAATATCATCTACCATAAATCGACCCTTGAGTTTACGATCTTTCTATGTTCTCATTAAAACAACTTTTCTCTTGCTCGGCACAAATTTTCTTCCTTCCCACCCTCACCACTAAGAAATGCCCTGGGTGTGTGTGTGTGTGTGCGCCTCAAACCACCCTTTTTCTTGAGAACGAGCAGAATCTTGGAGCAAACCACCACCACCCTCTTTCACCACCAACACCTTCTTCTTCGCCCCACCCGCGCTTCTGCTAGTAGTCGGTGAGGTGTTAGTTGTTTAATAAAAATTCAAAACCCCCTCTTTTGCAGCGTGACTTGGCGCATTTTTGGTTAGTAAGGAAGGCAGTTGTTTTAAACATTCGCTGAGATTAAAATACGCTGACAAAATCTCGGTGTTAGTTTTTTTTTGTTTAGCTAAAGATTCTCACCCCTACGATGGAATGAGGTTTTTTGTTGGTTCATAGAAAACTCTGCTGGCGATAGTTTGGATAGGGTTTTTCGTTCGTTCGAACCTTCCTGCTCGCATAATGTATGAGGACGAATGGGTGGTGAATATAGATCTTCGAACGGAGGCAGGCAGGCACGCACGCACGCATACACGCCATGAGGTCATGAAGAAGACGGGAAGGCATGCGTTCCGCGAGCGACTCGCCGAAAGTTGCCATTAAACAACGAACGCAACTCTAATTATCTAATTACGGGTGGTTTTTAAACAAATCACAGTCGCGCGAAGCTGAAAAGTTTTCGCGCAGCTTCACTGCCACCACCATCACCACCGCCACTATCGCTACTGGGAGAGCATTATCGACACGGCAGCAGTAGCAGCAACAGCACTAGCAAAAAGGGCGGTCGAAAGTTTTAAACAACACCTGATATCCTAGCGGCAGGCTCGGAACGGAAATTGCAAATATCTCCAATCTATATATCTATCAATTATATGACAATAATTATATACCTGAAGAAAAATATTGTTAGAATTATGTATTACGAGATATATCCGCGGGGGCTTTGGCTCTCGCAACCCCATCCCTAGACAGCATTAATCATCGTCCTTTCGGGGATCGTTTCTTCTTCTTCTGCTTGTGTGGCGTGTGTGTGTTCCATTCCAGAGTCAGAATGCAGATTCAGCACGTTCGGGACCTGTGTGCCGTGCCGGGGGCGGCCGCCGAACTCAACTGCACCGGTGATATCCTGTCGGTGCAGAACTTGTTGCCACAGCTAGCCCCGCCGGAGAACAAACCCCACCAGTGTCAGCAGTGTCTCAAGAGTTTCTCCTCCAACCACCAGCTGGTGCAGCACATCCGGGTCCACACCGGGGAGAAGCCCTACAAATGTTCCTACTGTGATCGCAAATTCAAACAGCTGTCGCACGTCCAGCAGCACACCCGGCTGCACACCGGTATGAGAAGCCAACCTATTTACTAATTATTAATCCAAAATGGAGGCGCATATCGCCCCCTCCCAATTGTTACTAATCAATGATACCTTTCCAAATTTCACCAGGCGGTTGCGGTGGTTCCCAAAAACATTATTGCAAATCTATTTCCAAGCGTCGTAGGTCAGTATTGAAAAGCTTGAAACCTTCAATCATAGATTGTTCATATTTTACCGCCCCCATCGAATCTGATTGCGGGGACTTGGTGTAAACTGCTGATCATCCTATTATATATGATACTGATAAAATCTGAAAAAATGAGCTACTTTTCGCGTCTTGTGTTAAATATGTTTGATTAGTACAAGTTGATCGAATCTTATCTGTCAAAAAGTGTAAAATATTTGGCTTAAGCCAAACAGTGTATGAGCACTAGGGTGCCAATGAAAATGGTCATCTCTAATTTCAAAAACTTACCTTATAAAAAATGTTCGCCACCTCTAAAAAAAACACCCTATGCCAAATATCAGCTCAATCGGACTTAAGGGAGAGTGGTGCAAAGCGGTCAAAGTTTGAGTTTTTTGAAAATCGAAAAGTGAAGGAAATCGGGTTTTTCGAAAAAAAAAAAATTGTTGATGCTAAATGTCTTATCATTGCATTACCCGTCGAGATTTACTGTTATCTCGAAAAAAAAATTTTTGTCAAAAAATTAATTTTTTTTTGCACTTGGTCGTTATTTCTAGAGCAACATGTTAAAAGGGCCTATTTTCTTTGATCGATTCTCTTCATCTACACTAATACCTCATCGGTTAAAGCATTTCTTTATGTTTTCGACGACAAGGAGTGTGAAAGGGAATCTCGTTTTTCAAACTACACGGAAAAACTGGATCCAAATCTGTCTGAAACACCGTGATTATCGAAAGAGAAAGTTGATGAAGAGAATCGATCAAAGAAGATGGACCCTTCTGACATGTTGCTCTAGATTTGTCTGAAAAGTCGATTCTCGACGTGTCATGCTATTTTAGGACATTTGGCATCTAAATTTTTTTTGAAAACCCCAATTTCGGGTGATTTTTCGGTTTTCAAAAAACTCTAATTTTAACGTCTGCAACACTAATAAATGAAGTTCGAATGAGCTAATATTTTGCATAGGGTATATTATCGTGCCAATCAACATTTCGCAACAAGTTCCGAATGAAAAATCGAGATAAATATTTTTATTGGCACTTAAAACCGTACGTTTCCTCTCGTATTCCGAAAAAAACCCAGTCCCAGAGCAAGTATGGAGAAGTTCATTCGCTCATTTCTCCACAACTGATTATAAATCACTCTTGTATCTGCTTGGAATAATCATGGCGAAAAGAATGCAGCAAACAATCGTGACATCATCGTGCAATCGATGATTCATTTTACACTACCCGACCATCTTCATTCGGGGCTGATAGAAAACATAACAAAACAAAGAGTGGAAAACAACATTCAATGAATGAATATTCCTTTGGAAGGATCGCACGAAATGAAATAACAAGTGAGTCTAAATAGATTGAAAATGCGTGTAGGTATGATTTTCTTTTATCCTTTTTTTCCTTGTCAGCATTCAAGTGCACATGAAATCCACCTTTCTGCTCATCAATAACTTGCGTTGATATGGTCTTTTGCGTTGGCTTAGATCGTTTCATACTAGAAACAAAAATAATGTCATTGCAATAGTGCACAGGAAACAACCCGATTTCAACTTTCTATAGGATAAGTGGGTAATACGCACCCCCTAAGCGAGAATGGATTTATCTTGATCGTGCTCTTGAAATTTAAGGTGACAACTACGTCAGTACGTAGATTAGTTAACCCTCAGTCATCTGTAATCGTTCTGTATTTTAGATATTGAATAACAAAAGTACTACGAATTTTATTTTGTAAGGCGCCCAAATTCTAAATCTCCAATCATACGGTGTTAAATGGCCCAGCAGAAGTATAATATGCCCATGAGTTGTTTCTCTCAGAGACTATAAAGCTCAGAGAAACAGCTTATATGAATGAGAGATTCCATCAATCTATTCCCTTCATGCCCACCAGCGAAGAGAAGAAACCGTTCATCCGGCGAGCGTGTTCTCCCAGTATTCGTGCGTTAATTCTCTAGTCCGCGCTCTTGTTTTCCTGTATTCTCTGAGCACATAATATAGATGCCAGATGTGAAGACATGTTTTCGTTTTGAAGAGATTTAATCTTGTGAAGACAATTAATGTTTGTGAAAACATACTGAGGTCATTGGAAAACAATTGTTTGAGTGATTTATCGAACATCATGTTCGAAATACCGTGATGGTTCGCTCATTTTTGTTCATTATGATTTCATTTGAGGACATTTATTCGTGCCATGCAGAGATATTTGAAAAAATCATCTGGCATCCCTCACATACAAGCTATTTCTCTCGTGAGAATGTTTAGGGCCGAAAGCGAGCAAATTGCCCCGATCGAGGGTATGCCATACTGCCCGATGTTGAGCTGATGCGGAAAATATCAAATTGAGAAGGAAATTAATCCTTTCTTACCATTTTCTTCATCTGAGATATTCACTGGGAACTCGACTCAATAAATATGATCCACAGTTATCGCCTCTGAATCGGTTTCAAGCAACAAAAACCTTATAGAAATGATGTAGAAAATTACATCGAAAATTGCTTCCAAAGAAAATTATTTTTCTTATTTTTTTTAAAACATGTTACAAATGTAAAACATACATGGTAGGATTCTATCATTGACTAGCACAATTGCCTATATCCAGTGCATTTATATTTTTGCTGGTTTACGAGAAAATTAGGCGGGTCAAATTGCCCGACAGGCGCGTTTTAGACACATCTCCTCTAACTATATTTTATTGCCGCGATCGAGGCTCAATGATCGCTATTTGAGTGGAAAACGAATGATTTTACAGAGACACTCGCTGGCTCAAGCAAATGAGGCAAATGGGGAATGCAACAATTTCTGAGAATAGAAGAGCGGAATCGAGACAGTATTTTTCCGTTCTAATCGAGAATGAACTTTGCGAAGAGGATAGCTGAATGTTTTCTGTCTCAAATAAAGTGAGGCATAAACGGAGGATAGAAGGGTGAGTTTTACCTGGGAATGAGTGTTGTTGAACGAATTTCGATGCGATTTTGCCCATACCTGTCCCAGAGTATCGATTTTTGACAAAAGAAAATTTCGAGATGACACTAGATCCCGATGTTCCATGCAATTTTAAGACATTTGGCATCAAAAACTTGTGATCATCGTTACCATTATCCATTCACTCCAATTGTTTACCTATTGCACATTTGTTGCGGCGCAATCCTGCCAACAGACTTTTCGGACGGTATTTGAGGTATTCACCAATGAAAATCGTGTATGGCAAAGATATCGATCGGAAAACATGTGTTTGGTACTGTGTTGTAACTATCTTTAACACTTTAACCCTTTCGTTACGAGTGTCGTCTATAGACGACATCCGCGCGACGAGCTGTGTGTATGAGCGTCGTCTTTAGACGACATGAAATTCATACTGCTCTTCGATCACACCAGCGCGATGTGCATACTTTTCGGCGCAGTGCTCCGTACAGGGGTAGCACTTCGGCGGAGCACAATGCCGTAAGGAAAGGGTTAAGCCCCGATTTTTTCTTGCTCTGCTTTCCATTTAGCGCGCATCAAGAGCGTTTGCATAATATCAGTGCCGGTGCCAGCTCCCAGCTCCCAAAGATACTTATCGTATGAATAGAAAACAGTCAGAGATTCAACTATAAAGTAGTTACGTTTTGTAAAACATCCGAAAACAAACCGTATATATTTTTATTTTCTTATTTTGTAACTGTCAGTCTCAGTCAGTCAGCGCTTTCCTATCAAAAAGGTCAACGTCAACGGCCCCTAGGGACTGACGCTGGGCTTAACGAATTAATATCCATTTTCCCGGTAGCTGGCTTTAGTGATCAATATCTCGCGTAATATCGATCATACAATTTCAATTTATGCTCGTTGTAAAGGTGACATTTAACACTGAAACAAATTCTTTTGCTGTTTTTTGTTTGTTCAATTCAGTTGTGAGTTACAGGGTGTTAACAATGGAGGTCAACAAAGAGAAAATTCGGTACATTTTACACTTTTCCTTTTAGAAAAGCGAAAATGCAAGCCAGGGCGCTAAAATTATGAACGTTGTTTATGGTGCCGATACTGCAACAGTAAAATACGTGCAATTGAATTTATTTAGAAAAAAATATTTATTTTTTTTTGTTTTTGTTTCAATTGTTGTGACTCATTTGTTTGCCAGTTGCACATTTGTTGCACAGGCAAAACACAGGTTTTTCGGACGATCTTTGAAGCATTAACCAAAGAAAATGTGGTGTACCAAAAAGACATCCACCGGAAAACATAAGGTCAGGACTGTGTTGCTACATTTTTTAAGATTCATTAACGATGTCTTAACTTAAATCCCGGCGGACGGTTTGCTGTTCCACAAACGAAGACAGCATGGCGATGTCTTTGAGAAGAGTTTGCTGCGACAGGTGACCAAGAAATAGCCGAATGCTGGGCCACTTTTTGCTGGGCTGCGCCAATTTGAAAAAAAAAAGTTTCGCATGTGCAGAATATATCTCCTTACCACATGTCTTAATTATGCCTTCCCAAAAACAAACCTCTTCAAGGCGATTTAAGTACCTGACCAGCTTCCATCCTGCACAACTTTTTCAAAACAAAACAGATCAACGTGTATTTTTTCACCGTCGAGAGACACAGATTTTCGGAACAATTTGCTGTCAAAATATTCTAGATACGCCTACTACGACCGCTGCTTTAGAATCAACAGTGATTCCGATTCTAACTAAAACAAACGTTAGCAATGTGTTGCAGTTTTTACAAATGATTTGCCAGAACATACCGGTGACGCTATTAAAACCCCACCGTTCATTCGTATCATTAGAGGTTACAACGTTGCCTCAAGCCTAATGCTCTGGAAGCTGCTCGACGCTACTTTAAACCAACGTGTTCCTTCGAAGGCCGATTCTTTGAAAGATCTGATAAACTTCGGATTCGAAGGTCCTTACATCAATGCAAAAAATGTCTGAGTCTGTATGAAATTTATAATATTTTTGTGATTTTCATTCAAGAAGTAATTCAGTCATTGAGCAATGTCAAAATTAAAAAAAAATCACGGTTCCGATTTTTTAATTTATTTAAAAGGGGAATGTTCCTGTGATGCTTAAACTTTGGTAATCATCGATCGAGCTTACACTTGCTGCAATTACGGTTTCCACACTCTTCCTGGTCCTAATAATGTAGCCTGGATCAATTTCTCTCCAGATACGGGTCAATGTTTGTCGGAGGCTTACTGTACTCGGGAGGCATTAAGAACAGGCCTTGACCTTCATGTCGCGCCATACTAAGTAATCCAGCGGATTAAAATCGGGGCTGGATGGCGACCACGTAACCACGTAAACTCTGTTCCGCGATCTTCATAGTAAACCAACCGAAAACACAATTAGACACATACGATCGATGTCCACGAAGAGGAAAAACCACACACTGCTGTTTGTCTCTCTCTAGTGAGTGTGGCGGAAAACGTAACATGAATTCGAGGTCGGAAACTTCTAGTGACGGCACTATGCTCCTGAAAACCTTAACTAACTAACTAACATTCAATCAAATAAAGCTCACTGTTCTTATTTTTATAACGGTGTGGGTATCAATGAATTTAATGAATAAACTTATTTTGAATTTCTCGAATGATTCTCGGGAACTTTTTGAGTAACGTTTGCATTAAAAAATGGACAAAAATTGCCGATCTTCCATGGGTTTACCTTCACACGCACTGACTACCCATGAAGTATCAATCATAGTAAGCCATGAGTCAGCAGAAGAAAAATTGACAGCTCTATCAGTCGAACTCTAACCGTGATTGCGAGAACAGTGAAGCTACTCCATTCAGAAGTGTGCGCGTTCAAAGAACGGTACCCCGCCGCGTTGAAAGCGAACATCGTGCGGCACTTTGTAGACGCCGGATACGCCCGTTCCGGCATCTACAACATCTTGGCACTGTTGGACAACAATCAGGGCATCGAAAGAAAGCCCGGTTCCGGACGGCCGACAGCCCTGAGCGACAAGAAGCTCCAAAGGATGCTGCTCCAAAGGATGCTGAAGAGGGAGATCGAGGGAAAGTGGCTACATCGCTGCGTGCGCTTGGCCGGAAGATCGGTGCAACCGGCCAAACAGGGAAGAAGTGACTGGCGAACATGGGCATACATGTCAGGAAGCGGAATTCCCGTCAACTTGTCTCGGAGCTGCAGGCAATAACGCAGCGGCAGCGGCTGAATAAAATGGTCAAGTCAATTTTCCCGGTGAATCGCGACGTGGCGGTGGTGATGGACGACGAGACCTATCTCACTCTGGATGGTAACGACTGGCGGGGCGTATTTTACTTACTCCACGAAGGAAGTGAGCTCCGAAGTGAAGTTTATTTCACACACCAAGTTCTCCAAGAAAGTGCTGCTGTGGCTGACAATCAGCGAGAAGGGATGTCAAAACCGCTCTTCTTTAGCTCCGGACTAGCCGTGAACGGGGAAATTTATAGTACGAAGTGTCTACCAGAAGTTGCGTTGTTCATCAAGAAATACTATAAGGGCGTAGACGCGGTGTTCTGGCCGGATCTGGCGTCGGTCCACTACCCGAAGCATCGTTAGAGAAGATTGAGCGGCTGAATATCGACGTCTCCCAGCTGCGTCCCATCGAGAATTTCTGAGCAACACGCAACACGCCTACACGCATGTTTTCGTCTGCCATGGCGAATGTTCTGGTAATTTTTTGCAAGTAAGCTAATATTAGGTTGTCAAAAAACTCCTGCGGTATTTCCGCGAGGTGTCGTTGTAAGCGCGTAGTTCTAGTTGTATTCATTGTATCGAGTCATACTATAGCTTGTTGGAAAGGTATTTTTGCGTGCTATAATATAAGTCCTTCACAGTGTTTTGTTTGGTTAAGTCGTTCGTGAGTTATAGTGTCGCAAATATGGAGCAAAATAAAGAGAAAATCCGACATATTTTACAGTACTACTATGACAAAGGCAAAAATGCATCTCAAGCTGCCAATAAAATTTGTGCAGTTTATGGACCCGATACAGTTTCCATTTCCACCGCACAACGATGGTTTCAACGTTTTCGTTCTGGTGTAGAGGTCGTCGAAGATGCGCCACGCTCCGGAAGGCCTGTCGTCGAAAATTGCGACAAAATCGCTGAATTAGCCGAGAAAGACCGGCATAGTAGCAGCCGTAGCATCGGCCAAGAGCTGGGTATAAGTCATCAAACCGTTATTAACCATTTGAAGAAGCTTGGATTCACAAAGAAGCTCGATGTGTGGGTGCCACACACGTTGACGCAAAAAACATCTTTGACCGTATCGACGCATGTGAATCGCTGCTGAATCGCAACAAAATCGACCCGTTTCTGAAGCGGATGGTGACTGGCGATGAAAAGTGGGTCACTTACGACAACGTGAAGCGCAAACGGTCGTGGTTGAAGCCCGCTGAAGCGGCTCAGACCAAGCCCTCATTAACGGCCAGGAAGGTTCTGCTGTGTGTTTGGTGGGATTGTCAAGGAATAGTCTATTATGAGCTGCTTCCCTATGACCAAACGCTCAATTCGGACCTGTACTGCCAACAACTGGACCGCTTGAAGGTAGCACTCATGAAGAAGAGGCCATCTTTGATAAACAGAGGCCGCATTGTCTTCCATCAGGACAACGCCAGGCCACACACTTCTTTGGTGACGCGCCAGAAGCTCCGGGAGCTCGGATGAGAGGTTCTTTTGCATCCGCCGTATAGTCCGGACCTTGCACCAAGTGACTACCACCTGTTTTTGTCCATGGCGAATGAGCTAGGTAGTCAGAAGTTAGCCACAAAAGAGGCCTGTGAAAATTGGCTATCCGAGTTTTTTGCCAATAAGAAAGCGAGCTTCTATAACAGGGGTATTATGAAGTTGGCATCTCGTTGGGAACAAGTCATCGAACAAAACGGCACATATTTGACTTAAAACAGATGATTGTAACTAATTTTATGAACAAATGAAAATTCAAAAAAAATACCGCAGGACTTTTTTGACAGCCTAATATAATTGCCTTCCATGGGAAATTTATCAAACTCAATTAGGTGTCTTAGTTTTTTCCATCACCATCCGAAAAAAGTCCATTTTTTAATGCAAACGTTAACTAACTAACATTCAGTCAAACAAAGCTCACTGTTCTAATTTTTATAACGGTGTACGTATCAATGAGTTTAATAAATAAACTTATATTGAGTTTCTCGAATGATTCTCGGGAATTTTTTGAGTATATCAAGCATATCAAATTTTCAACTACATTATTTCCGCAAAACCAACTATGATAACGATTAGAAATACAAACATTCTCGAACGATTCTATGAAACATACTTTCTCTAAAGCATTCGCTATCTCTGATTGATCCATTGTCGGCAACGTTCCTGTGATAGAACTCTGCCAACAATGGATTCAATTAGAACATCCCTATTGGTCATTGTTGACTGAACCTAAAATACCCACTAATAATCTCTGAACTCAGGCGAGCGCCCCTACAAATGCCACCTGCCGGATTGTGGCCGTGCGTTCATCCAGCTGTCGAACCTGCAGCAGCACCTGCGCAACCACGACGCCCAAGTCGAACGGGCCAAGAGCCGACCCTTCCACTGCAATCTGTGCGGCAAAGGATTCGCCACCGAATCCAGTCTGAGGACGCACACCTCCAAGGTAGGCGAACTCGATAGCGTTCGAAATGGCAAGAGACCATTTTTCATA
The DNA here is from genome assembly GCF_029784135.1 of Toxorhynchites rutilus septentrionalis. NCBI lineage: Eukaryota > Metazoa > Arthropoda > Insecta > Diptera > Culicidae > Toxorhynchites > Toxorhynchites rutilus. The sequence continues at coordinate 188,545,617 of NC_073744.1, read as the reverse complement.
TTTTTAGGAACTCCAACTGCACCTCGGAGTCCTTCAGCAGCACGCAGCTTTGATTAGTAATTCGAACAGTGTGACGTGTAACGTGTGCAGTAAGATCTTTCTCGGCGTGGATGCCCTCAACGAACATATTAAATACTCGCACAAAGAAGTGGCTGGTGGGTATCCCCAAATATGCAATGCTGTATTACGCTTGAAGTACTTTCGGACGAATTGGTACTAACGGTTTCGTTCCACCCCCTTTTTTGTGTTTTCTTATCATTTGCCGGAACCTTCGCTACTATTCTACTTCTACTCGTACTTCTATCACCGGCAACAATTTCTTCCCACTCCAACCAATTTCCCGACAAACAAACAAATCAAACACAAACGACTAACGACTCCCAGAGTACAGCACTAAATGTCTAGAGGAACTGAAACAAAGCATTTCTTACACTGCAGTGAAGCGAAGAGTAGCGAATCATCCGTGTCCGATGTGTGGCAAGCACTACGTCAACGAGGGCTGTCTGCGGAAGCATCTGCTCACGCATCCACGTTCCGCGGCAACCGGCGGAGCACCCTTCCGCTCCAATCTACAGATGTGGCCCTGCTCGGTCTGCCAGGCTGTATTTACCCACGAATCAGGTAGGTCTCCGAAATATTTTTATGACGTGGGACTAGGTCTAACCGGAATATATGTGAAATGAAAACACAGAACATGCAGGGAAAAAATGAAAGACTCCGAATGCTTATAATTCGAACATTTCTTACTGGATCGGAAAGATGTTTGCACCAATTGATTGGAAACATTTCTACGCATCTATCGAAATTAATAAAATGTTATTTTTCATTAGATAAACAATAGAATAACTGTAAAATGTTGAGCGTTATATAAACACCCTAACTACCATGTTTTGATTGGCCCGATTTACGGTTTCCCCAACACGAACTTCAAAATCAATGTGCCTGGGGGGAATCCGCTTTGGAAATACATGCAAGTAGAGGATAGTGATCCCAGATTTTTGAAATTAATCGTACACCATCTAATCGAATACATTCCAGCAGTTTATTATTCGATACGATTCATCGCTCCAAATAATCGATTAATCGATTTATCGTCACACTGAGGGAAATTATTAGTTAGCCACAAAAGAGGCCTGTGAAAATTGGCTATCCGAGTTTTTTTGCCAATAAGGAAGCGAGCTTCTATAACAGGGGTATTATGAAGTTGGTATCTCGTTGGGAACAAGTCATCAAGTCAAGTCATTAATATTTCTTATTCGCTAGAAAGCCATCTGGAATCAAAAAAGTGTTCATTCCGCCCGAAGAACATTTCTCGCGTAAATTTTGAGAACGACCTATCTACATTGATCGATTCTCTTCATTGACTTTCTCTTTCGTTAATCACGGCCTTGCAGACAGGTTTGGCGCCAGTTTTACCACATAGTTTGATAATCGTGATTTCCTTCTACACTCTTGATCTTCGAACACATTAGGATATGCCGAGTCATTAACGAAAGAGAATGTCGATGAAGAGAATCGATCAATGTAGATAGATCCTTTTCAAAAATTACCCGAGAATTATTATCTTTTACGCTCCCCTGAACTCGTAAACGGAGCTCAATTCGCGTTGACGGCATTGAGCTTCGTTTACGAGTTTGGGGGAACTTCAAGGATAGTGATTGATTTTCAGGATAAAACTGCAGCGACCGTTCGTTTTTTTCTCTCTGGCGTTAGATCGATTAATCGACGTAAATTATTCGTTCGCTTCGACTATTGGTTACGCAGTATTCATTCGATTAGTAATCGATTTCTGTAGGAAGCATTCGATTATTCGAATTATCGAACGATTATCTGGGGATCACTAGTATCGGGCATCTTTGTTCACACCAAAATGCGTTTCCCTAACTCGGACTTCAAAACCAATGTGCATAGGGAAATCCGCTTTGAAAATACATGTAAGTTGGGTCTATTTTTTTCCCACCGAGCTGTGTTTCCCTAACATGGACTTCAAAATCAATGCGCCTGAAGAAATCCGCTTTGCAAATATAAGCAAGCTGCAAGCTGGACTTTTTTGGTAACTTGTCGTTGTGCAGACTGGAACATGTGACCCATTCCATGAGGTTATGCACCAGAAAACCAAATTTCAAATCTAGTTTTAGGTGAAAATTGAAAACATTATTTGAATAAGCACTAGTTATATCATACTTTTTGTAACAAATTTAATTTTTATGCACCAACCTTTGAGTGAGGCTAGTTTAAAAAACTTCATAATTAGATTTAAAATATTTTAGGTTTTCACTATTTTTATGTTTCATGAGATATCTCTACACATGCTTAACCAAACTACAATGTCTATATACCATTGAATGGGTGATTAAATACTTGTTTGAAGAGCCGTGGGTAGACCTAGGCTCCATTTTGTAATTTATGAGAAACAAGCATTTGAAAAACAGGTATTTTGTCACGTCACAAAAATAGAGCATTTTTTTAGTTTATCAGATGAACATAAGTTCAAACATATTTATACTTGGGTTTCTCTGAGCAAACAATGAGGGTCAACAACCCACGAATTTGGTTGAGATCGGTCCACAAATAGCGAGGTACCATACAGAGCTGCGATTTGTCGTGAGAATCAAGTGATGGTACTCACACAAAGATAATCAACAAATTTTGTGCTACGATCATCTTTGGTGACCATCCCAAAGCCAGTCCAATAGTGTGAGAAGAGTATTATCACAACACTAACACATGGTGAGCTTCTTCTTGACAGTAGAAATCCGAGCTCCTTGGTGAGTGTCCTGTCGCTGAAATGTCAGAATAATGCGACACTCAAAAGTCTAGCTGATGGTTTGGTGTTTGGCGATATTCACAACATTCGCCTCTTTGTGTTCGTTCTTCGTGACTAGGGATGCCAGATGTGAATATACAGTTTCATTTTAAATACAATTTTAAGAATATTGTGTTTTCAGGCATGTGTTTTCTTTTCAACTTTTCAGACGGCCTTAACGTTTTTAGCGGCACTTCGCCGACTCTACGTAGTAATACACGTGTCATTTGTATTAGTAATTAGTTTGTGGAATAACACGCCTTGCGTATCCCCTCTATTCCGGCTCCCGATCGGGTTTGAAATTAGCAAAATGATGCATTTTGTAACCCGTTCGACTTCGATTTTTTTACCAAATTTGTTTCTCATCATTGCAAGGATACTAAATCTGCAGACATGTTCTCAATTTTACTGATATTTAGTGTCCTGTCTATTCTGTTGCAGACTTATATTTTCAGTTGCAGACTGCAGGGATATGGTATTTCTACTTTTTATGACTTGATTCCCTGCGCTAACAACCCCTTTTTTCATACATTACTTTGCTATTCTCGCGGTTACAAAAATATCTGCCATTTATACACATCAACATTTCAGTTTTTTGTCGAAAGCTTTCACAAAAAATCATCTGGCATCTCTGGAGATGATGACATTTACTCTGACAAAGGCCAACACGAAAATGACAAGTCACCAAGTATTTTTGTATACATTATACATCCAATAGTTTTGTGTACTATGTCTCTCTGGGTTGACCGCTACCGACCGCGCCAGCTGTCCAAACTGGACTGCCACAAAACGCAAGTTACGCATCTGATTATTCTTTGCTCCCAGGGAGACTTCCGACATGTTCTACGGTCCTTCCAGGCCAGTAAGAAAACTCGCATCATGTGTCTGCTGCGGAAACTACCAATCGGGCGCGAAACGGCTACGCAATGATATAATGAACTTCACAACGCCCGCGAACCGGAAGGTGGAAATCAGGACCATCAGCAGTAATTACCACTTCGAGTTGAATTTTTAATTTGTATGTTCATCTCACGTTTATTAACTAAACTTCAATAGTTCTGGTAATAATTAACTCTAAATAAAAAAAACACGCCTTGTCGGTTTTCAACCGGATAGTTTTCATGATCCGCATATAATTATGAAATGATAATTTTATCAATATACTTAAATACCATTTCATTCAAAAACCATTATGCTGCACCGTGTTTATTTTAAAATTATATTTAATGTGGTTTTTGAAATTATGACACCATAATATTTTTTATTATAAATGTCTGTTCATTCTAACTACAAGAAATAAATACTCGTTCGATTAATCGAATACTGAAAGACAATTGTTCGAATGAATCGAATATTGGCCCCACGATTAATCGATAATCAAATAAACGAAAAATTTAGACATCTCTAACAACAGCAACAACTTCTACTTCAACGAACAAATTTAAACAACCGTCGCGATTGTCAAAAATGATTGGAAATGTCTGATCATTCACATTTCTACTACCATCATACGCTACAACCACCGCTCTCGTAACGTAAAGTTGTAAACAGAGCGAGGCATTGGAAGGTATTGGAACCAACCGTCATTTGGTTAGGTGTCAGAAACAAAAGAGTGAGTATCACTACTGAATTTTTGGATCTCACGTGCCGTGAGAGGAATTGAGTGACTATGGTCAGCTTTTTTGTGACATTGACGGTGATGGATTGCAGCTCTGGGTATCAACTGTCTCCAGAAGTTGTCACGTCACGAAAAGTATACGATCCATTCCAGTGCACAATGGTCCAGGAGATGTATTTAAGTGGAAATTAGCATTTAGAGCTCGGCAGTTATTCTATACACATAAACTGTCTTCAACAAAGTTGTTATATATGATAGGGCGCTCATTTTTATGTTATCAAAAATAGGGTGACCAAAATTGTCGATGAAATAAAAAATATAACTTTCTTATTTTTATAGATAGAGGTAAACATAGTTCGACAATGTTGTTGTCCCAGTTATTTGAGACATCTTTGAAGAACACAGTTTTTTTCTATCCCTTGAAATAACTGAGACACCGCCGTTTTTTCTAAGTTACGTTGGGGTTCCCATGAAAAAAAAAACTGTTTTTTCGTTCTAACTTTTATATTTCAAATTCTACATGCAAACTGTCTTCGGAAGACTTTTAGAACTTACTAATACAAATATTTTGCGATGCAGGACTCGTCAATATCTTAACTTCACTCAAAGTTATTGATATTTCTTCCCAAAAAACACGCTCTTTTCATTTGTTTGTCATTCTTTCTGGGGCAAACATAAAGAATGTTTGTTGACGGAATTTGGAAGAACAAATTTCACTCTATATAATATGTGATTTTCAAAACTATGTTAGTTTTTGTGTTTGAGTAAATTAAAATTTAAATCATGAGTTTTTGGGTAAAAAAACATCAATAACTTTAAGTTGGATCAAGATATTGACAAGTTCTGCATCGCAAAATATTGGTATTGATAAGCTCTAAAAGTCGTACGAAGACAGTTTTGATGCAGAATTTGTAACATAAAAGTTAAAGCAAAAAAAACCGTTTCTTCATGGTTACCCTAATGCAACTTAGATAGAAAGCGCCAAAAACAACTTTATGGGAGATATTTGTTCTTTAGACAAAAACAGTCTTGAACAAAGTTGTTACAGCAACAAAGCGCTCATTTTTATATTATCAAAAATAGGGTGACCAAAATTGTCGATGAAATAAAAAAAAAGTTAACTTTCTTATCTTTATAGATAGAGATAAACATAGTTCGACAATGTTGTAGCCCCAGTTATTTTAAACAACTTTGTAGAACAAAGCTTTTTTCTATCTTTTGATATAGTCGATTTACCGCTTTTTTCTAAGTTGCATTAGGGTGACCATGAAAAAACGGGTTTTTTTGTTTTAACTTTTAATTTCAAATCCTACATCAAAACTGTCTTCGTACGACTTTAAGAGCTTATCAATTCCAACATTTTGCGATGCAGAATTTGCCAATATCTTGATTCAACTTAAAAATATTGATGTTTTTTCACCCAAAAACTCATGATTTTAATTTTAATATACTCAAATAAAAAAAAATAACATAGTGTTGGAAATCACACATCATGTAAATGCTGAACTATGCTCATCCAAATGCCGTCAATAAACATTTTTCATGTTTGCCCCAGAAAGAATGACAAACGAATGAAGAGAGCGTATTCTTTGGGAAGAAATATCAAAAACTTTGAGTGAAGTTGATATATTGACAAGTTCTGCATCACAAAATGTTTGTATTAGTAAGTTTTAAAAGTCTTCCGAAGGCAGTTTGTATGCAGAATTTATATAGAAATATAAAAGTTAGAGCAAAAAAAAAGTTTTTTCATAGTGACCCTAACGTAACTTAGAAGAAAGGCGCTATATCGGTTATTTCAAGAGATAGAAAAAAACTTTGTTCTTTAAAGATATCTCAAAAAACGGGGACTACAACATTGTCGAACTATGTTTCCCTCTATCGATAAAGATAAGAAAGTTAGATTTTTATTTCATCGACAATTTTGGTCACCCTATTTTTGATAACATAAAAATAAGCGCTCTATCATATGTAACAACTTTGTCGAAGACAGTTTTTGTCCAGAGAATCACTGTCGAGCTCTAAAAGCTAATTTCCACTTAAATGCACCTCCTGGACCATTGTGCAGTGTTACGTAACAACATTTGCGTATTTATGTATAAAGCACACAAAATAATACGATGTTATAGTAAAATTAAGAAAATTTCCAACAAGAATCATCAGTTGGAGCATATTTTATAGTTAGATTGGCTTGTTTTCCGTCAAATACTTTTGTGACGTGACAACAACCGACTTTTTGTTGTTTCGGACTGTTGAACATTAATGATTAATTTAATTAGTTACAGTCCCGTTTCAAAATATATACATGATTTTTTTCCAGAATATAAGATATAATGTTATTTCAACTTCCAGTTTGCTGATGGTAGTATTGAATGCTAAAAAAATATGGAAAACCCATACGATATGGGCTTACCAGCGGAAGTCGAATATCGTATTCCGATGCCATTTTTCAATCGAGGATGATGACTTCCGGTTCGTTAAAAACGGATCTAAAAGACCGGAAATGGCATGAATATATGCCAACATTACCATCGTGAATGGTAATGTTGGCATATATCCATGGGTGCGCGAAGAAGAATAAAAAAAGAATAATGTTTGATAGTGTGAGATACGATTAAAGCGAGAGGGAGATAATGTTTGAGTGGAAAGAACTTAGCCTTAGAGCGACGTGTGTAAAGTTAGACACAGAAAGTGCACATACAAATGCACACGGATGCGCACAAATAGTTTATCGAAAGTTTCTGATAGCACAATCAAATGCGTTCCCCCTGTAGTGAGCGCCACTCGATGAAACAGGATTGTGCTAGGCATTGAAGGCAATCGCCAGAGTGAACGTGTTAAACAATCACGATATAAAAACTAGAGGTCGGTTTAGGATCACCCCGACTTTTTCCAAATAATGACAAACCGTGTATTACAGGTAACAGGTAGATTCAATTTACATAGCTTATTTTGATGAACATACCATAAACAATTGAAATTGCCTTGTTTCGCAATGCTTCACAATTTAAAAGAACATGGAACTCATTTTGCACACAGGTCGAATATATTTCTTCTCTGTTTTTGAAGCAATGAAAACGTAAAATTGCGCTAAAACGCTAGAATGAAGAGAGCCAGAAAAAGTCACCTAATTATCAAATTGTCAGCGTTATGACACCATTCATTGCGTTAGAACCGCGTTCCCCTATTGGATGGACTTTTGGAAGGGGAAGGGAAGATCTCAGAGGAAATTAAGAAGTATTCAGAGTAAAAAAAACATATAAAATAGTACATCGCTTGCTACAATACAGTGAAGTTCTTATTTAATACAACTTATTGATTGTGTGACGTGAAAACGCTTCGTGGAGACTGTTTATTCGCACAGAGCGCGTCGTCACGACACAAAATGCATGCCTTCAAAACGAATGTTCTTGCAAGTTTTTTGAAAAACTGAGTATACAGGAATCTACGTTGACTTTCATTGACAAATCATAGAACAAAGTTTATTTGTATGTTTTGAAACGGAACTGAAAATACAACATTAATGTTCAAAAGTCGGAACCCGCAAAAAGACAGGTGTTGCCACGTCACAAAAGTATTGGACTGGCAACAAGCGAATTCAACTGCAAAATATTCTCCAATTGAAGATTCTTGTAGGAAATTTTCTCAATTTCACTTTAAAATCGTTTACCATTTGGAAATAGTGTGATTTATACATGAAAACGAGAAAAAACCTCTTTTTAGTGAGTCAAACCGTTGTCACGTCACGCTGGAATGTCATGGTCATGTTATTTGCAAGTGGATGAAAAATCTTGCACGAGAATTGTGTCTGAAAACAATCTGATATTATAATGTCGAGTTTTGGTAGAATTAATGAAATTTATAGTTGAAAAATCATTTTAAAGGCTAGATTAGAAGATTTTGCAATGATGCAATGATTCAATGAACAGTTCTGCGATTGGACCCATGAACATGCGCTTATTAAGAAAACGTGGATGTGATAACGTAAAATAAATTTTGGGCAGGACGAAGTTTGCCGGGTCAGCTAGTGTGAAATAAAATAATCGTTTGATAATTCTTCCGTTCACATATTTTATCCTAGGCATCACCAAACGTAAAAGAACTGTCATTAAATTTACTTGTAACGAAGAACATAATCTATCACAATGCATGAACTAACCTTACATAGCATTTATTCAATCTCTATTCTTACAAAGCAAATATATTGAATTCGATTGAATTCGGAAATGGTTTCATTCAATCAAAAATTTGATCAATACAAACAAATGGTTGCTAAGCTAAGGTAGTCCCACGTCAACCTTGCGGTTTTATCGTAGATATAACCCACCCATTTTTTTTTCAAAAACAATGAAACACTAAAAACCTAACCTTCCAGGTCTCATCACCCACATCGAGCACATGAAGATGGATCCGAAGCATCAGTTCGCTGCCCAGTACATGTTCACCAAGGCCGTGGTCGAACAGCGGGAGAAGGACTCCGCCAACGCGCTCATCGGAGGGATGGGCAGCGGCGGTTCGGCCCAATCCAACCTAATGCTTTCGTCGAAGGAAATGTCTCAGAATAGCATTTCGCCGCTGAATTACTCGGAGAACTCTTCGACGATGGGCTCGGAGAAGAATGGCGAAGGTGGTGGCGGTGGTGGGGGTGTTGTTGGTGGAAATAATTTCGAAAACCATCGATTAACGAACGCAGCGGCTGTAGCTGCGGTTGCCGCCGGAGGTCACGGCAACCCGTTCGGGGTAGTTCCGGGGGATAATAACAACAGTCAGTTTTCGCGCATGATGATGCTGCAGGAGCCCAAATTTGATCCGGATCTGATGTTACCGACGGATGGGACGTCATCCGCTGTCCAGGCAGCGGTTGTAAATCTGGCAACGGCGATGCGAATTGGCCAAACGTTCAAAAACAACTCGATCCACGCTGATCACCTTGGGCAATCGAATTTGGGACCACTGAAGAAGAAAAGTAATTTCATCAATTTCAACGAGATGAAGTATCCGTTGGCGAACCGACAGAATTACCCCGGGTCGGGTGACTCACCAGTACATAGTGGTACAGGTCTCGGCGGGGGCGGTCCCAATTCGTGTGGTCCTTCGTCAGAAACTGCTATCCGGATTCAACAGGCGGAAGCAATTTTGCGATCCCAGGCCGAGGCAGCGCTTCGATTAGCGGTTTCCCAAGCCCAAGCGGTGGTGTCCTCCAACGCCGGAGGCGGTGGCCCTGGCGGGCCCCACGTTGGACCATTGGGTAATTCATTGGTGGGTAGGTGCAATGACGAGAGCAGATCTAACGAGAATTGTCCCCCCTTTGATCCCCACGGGGATCATCTGCGGGCGGCCATGGGAGAACATCATGCTCACCAACAGCAACTGCTTCAGCACCATCAGCAGCAACAGCAGCAACAGCAACAGAATAACGATGAGTGCCATCAATTCTCGCAGAGTCCGGTGCCGAGGAACGGGCTGGACCTTACCGACGAGTTCCTAAAAAGAGAAAACGTACTGAAAGGGTGAGAGTAGATGTAAATTTTGATGCCATATTATATTTAATTTAAATCAATACCAATCTTTGGGATGGAAACGAGGGAAAGTGGAAGAAAGCAATGGGGTGAGAGATAGCAAAAACATTAGAACGAAGAAAGTTAGCAAACAAAATGGAAAATCACAACAACAACAAAAACACAAAACAAAGAAAAAACAAACATTACACATTGATTATTATACGATAATCTGGGACTTGAATGTGTGAATCAATAACTAAATGATAAAATAAAAACTGATGCATTATGCCATATTATAAAAAGCGCCTTTATTAATAATTTTGGTATCACATGTTTGTGGGCTTTACTAACATAAAAAGGACAATCAATTGCATTGTCCATTGTTTTTTGCTTTTATTTTTATAGTTAGAGCTAGAGGAGCCAAATTCTATTACAGTTGCCGTTCGCTAACTGGGTGTTCTTTTACTAGACTGCTCTGTAATTGGGCTGCAGTCCATCAGTATTTGTTCGATTTCCTATCTTCCTAGGTGACGTTCGGTTTGTACGAGAAGCGTTTGGCAACTGTCGCGTTATTCAAGTGCGGGAAGACGACGAAACAGATCTACGAACTCATGTTCATGTTCCGTGAGTTCATGTTCCGTACACTACAAAACAGATCCATAGCGAAGTGTCGTATGTCGGTACGGCTGCACATTATCATTCATGTCATCCATGTCGCAAATAAAAAACATCTAGATGATATGTGAGTCAGTTATTGACGCCCTGGTAGAAACAAACACGATTGAAATGATGCTTAAAACTTCTAAAACGGTTCAAAAACGTGATCATAGTGACCCATGAGTTCAAAAAACAAATTGACATCGCTATCAGTTGAATTGATTATACAAATGATATACATGTATTGGAGAGTTGAACATTTTCTGTTATTTTTCAGCACATTAAATGTAATAAATCGGGATGCCATAACATGTGCAAAAAATTAACTGATGTAGTGGGAACTTCAATTTGGTAAATGATAATTGATTGGTAATTGATTAAAGGCAAAGAAAAATGTTTTTACATCAAAATTCAGTTTTTGTTTTGTTCGTTTCAGAAAAAAAATATTCCATTCGTTGAATTCTAGTATCAAGTACGTCTCGTCTTTCATTATAAGCACGAAGAGAAGTTTTTCACCAGCACCTCAAGCTACTCCTTCTGGGTGATTGCCTGCTGCTCAGATACGGCCGGTCTCGTCTACATAAAAATGTCCATTTTGGCCAGATTACCGTTTTTAAATCGCCATCCGAAATTAGTCCATTATTAATGCATAAGTTAGCACTAAAATCGATGAATAATGGATTGGAATTTTCGAGCTTTCCAGTCGATAATTTGAAGAAAATTATAGAATTTGAATAGTACTTGCCAGGCTTAAATGCTCTGACTGAGCGAGTGATTTTCAGGCGTGAACAAAATCTAAACCATCGAAAAATCACAACTTAGTTCCGATGCTTAGAAATAAATGATACAGATCAGGTTTAATTGCAAGGACACATGTTAAGAGTTTCACGGATAAATGAGACTCGCTAAACTATGAATTATATACACATAACGTATATACATAACGTTTTGTTTTTTTGTGTCCCGCGTTAGACCTCTGACCATCTGGTCACTTTACTGTAGTGGCAGTTTGCTCAATCTGGCCAAAACTTCATTGGATCTTCGTGAGCCCTCATAAACGGATGTAGATGTTTCTGCAGGCGCTCTTCCCTACACGTTTTCGAGCCCATTGTCCTGTTTGTGACGAGAACCTATGTGTTGCTGCAGGGGCACTTTCACTGACGACCCTATCTGCAACTAGAAGCACGTCTACCAACAGCGCCAAGCAGTACATACCGTCAAACTCCAAATGAACAATAGAAGGTTTAGCAAGTGCTCAGAAGAGAAGAACGTGTTCTATTAAACTTATTGAATTTCCCTTTGATTACTATTATATATAGTTTGTTTTCACACTAAAAGCCAAGTACACTCAGGTTTCTACACCAAAAGAGGTACTAGTTAGTGCAGGTTAGAAAAATGAATTATTTATTTATGCTTGAAGTATATTATATTTTCTATAATTACCCAGCGAACCACTGTTACCGTTAGGGTTATATTCAACGCGTGTCCATTGTATAAGATACACAGGCACACTGTAATGTATGTGTTATTCTTATACCATATTTTGTGAAACTAATTCAGGTATTTTTAGCTTGAAGCTGATTACCAAATAAATCACGGCTATCGGAAGAACAGCGTGTTTTCCCTGACTTACACGAACAAAAACTTCAAGATTACAATGGACACAAGCAGGACTACCCCGAAGGCCGGCGAATCAAACTGTTCTGGTTGTAAACGGCCCAACAGTTATGACGATATGGTAGCTTGCGACGAATGCGGAAGATGGTGGCACTACACATGTGCCGGAGTAACGTCGTCTGTCACAGATCGCCGCTGGAGTTGCATAAAGTGCTTACCAGCTCCTGCGAAATCTACATCGACTAGTTCGTCTGCTCGTCGCGCCCGTTTGCAGTTGGAACTGCAACATTTAACTGAGCAGAAAGAGTTAAAACGGAAACAAAATGACCTTGACCTAGAGAAGCAGTTTTCCCAGGATAAATTCCGGCTTGAATCAGCTGCTTTGGAAGAGGAAGAAACGGATAATCGCAGTGTTAGAAACCATGTAATTGAGACTCAGGAACGGATAAAGCACACCAGTGAGTGGGTAGAAAAAACAATCGACCCTCAGATAGTTGTGTCACCTTCGCCAACTAAAATTCCGCAAGGACAACCAGAACAGACCGGGCCAACCGAACCTGTTAATATTTGTCAAGAAACTGCTGCGGCTACCGGCGGGTTGGACAACGCCATCACAACTAGTCTAAATCAGGATGTCACCCAAACTAAAAAGAAACTTTATGTCTCTAGAGATATTAAGCAGTTACCGAATACCGGCACATTAGAACATTTACAAGAGCTCGAACAGCAGCTTCAACGTTGCTGGATGCAACTTACCAAGTCAAAATCAGATCTTCAATCTCACCGAAGCCCGAGTCAACCACCTGTACCTACAGTATCATTAGATTCTCAGCAGCAAGCTGGTCCTTCGAGTCGTTCAACCGCAGCGCCTCTACCACCACATCGGTCCGGTGCTCAAGCTGTTCGGAACGAGTTAAGAGAGCGAATAACGAATACGACTCAGAATGTATATTCTAATCGCGGACATAATCCGCTTTCCACTGGAGCACCAACATACCCTCCGATCGCTCAGAGTCTGCCAATAGAGTGCAGCATACAATCACAGATTGTCCCTGAAAATATTCGTCTATCGGAACAGCCTTCCCAGATCAGCCACCGTTCATTCCACCTAACTCAGGAACAACTAACAGCGAGGCAAATAACGCCCCGCGATCTGCCAGATTTCTCAGGTGACCCAGAGGAATGGCCTCTGTTTTATAGCAGTTATAAGAACTCGACGGCCACCTGTGGATACACAGATACAGAAAACATGACACGACTACAAAGATGCTTAAAAGGAAACGCTTTGAAGTCCGTGAGGTATTATCTACTAGCACCGGAAAACGTTCCGGAGGTAATGAGAACTCTGCAGACCCTATATGGGCGTCCTGAAATTATCATAAACAAGCTGATAAGAAATGTACGGGAGTGTCCTACGCCCAAGGCTGAAAAGCTTGAAACCTTGATGGATTTTGGTTTAACCGTTAGAAATCTAACCCAACACTTAATCGCAACAGGACAGCGAACACATCTATCGAATCCTGTGCTGCTTCATGAGGTCGTCGAAAAACTTCCTTCAAGTTTTAAACTGCAGTGGGCAGAAAAACTCATCGCGTGTCCAACCGCTGATCTGAGAACTTTCAGTGATTTTATGTCACATGTGGTAGAATCAGTTAGCAAAGTGTGCTCGTACGTAGAGCAACCTTTCGTCAGGGTTGATCGAAATAAAAATAGAGAAAAGGGGTATTTCAATGCCCACATGGAGGACAAAAATGAATATGGAAATATGGTAGTGTCAGAAGTTAAGAGACACTGTCTCGTCTGCGCGAGAGATCACCGGGTCCAGGACTGTCCTAAGTTCAAAGACAGCGACATCGAGAGCCGTTGGAAATTTGTGCACACACTGAAGCTTTGTCGAACATGCCTGAACCCTCACGGGCGTCGTCCTTGTCGGAACATCAATCGGTGTGGAATCGACGGATGCCAATTTCGGCATCATCCAATGTTACATTCATCACGCACAAGTAACGCGCTCGCCAGTAATGCGAACCTGACATATCACCATTGTGGACAATCGGTCCTGTACCGGATAATACCGGTAGTAGCGTACGGCATCACTTGTTCCGTTAAGACCTTTGCCTTTCTGGATGAAGGGTCGTCGACGACATTAGTAGAATCTGGTCTCGCCCATCAGCTTGGATTACAGGGTCCGCAGGTACCTCTTTGCTTGCAGTGGACCGCCAACATGTCGCGAATGGAGAATACGTCACAGGTGATTTCCGTGGATGTATCAGAGATCGGGAAAAAGACTCGCCACACTCTGGAGAACGCACGGACGGTAGATCACCTCAATCTTCCCCAGCAGACGTTGAGGGTTGAACCACTCCAAAAACAATTTCAACATCTAATTGGTTTACCGGTACGCAGCTACGAAAATGCTGTTCCACAAATACTGATCGGGCTTCGTGATCTATCTTTGGCTGTACCTTTGAAGATCAAAGAAGGGGTAAAAGGACCAATAGCATCCAAGACGCGCTTAGGATGGTGTATCTACGGTCATGTAGATGGCGGACGAGACGTTGAACACCTCAATTATCACACGTGCGATTGTTCAGCCATAGTGAAGCTGGACACTATAGTACGCGATTATTTCAATCGGGAAGACACCGGTGTGACACCGCTCCAACCGCTGGAATCCGTAGACAACCAACGGGCTATGGACTTGCTCCAGCGAACGACGTACAAAGTTGACGGTAGATTCTGTACGGGTCTACTCTGGAAGAATGATCATTTCGAGCTTCCAGACAGTTACGGAATGGCACTTCGGCGACTCACATGCTTGGAGCGACGCATGAAGCGAGATCCAGTAGTAGGAGAAAGTATTCACCGCCAACTCCGTGATTATCAAACAAAACAATACGCCCATCGCGCAACGAAAGAGGAACTGGAATCCGCAGACCCTCGCCGTATTTGGTACCTTCCTTTAGGGGCTGTGACTAATCCTAGAAAACCAGGAAAAGTGCGCCTTATTTGGGACGCCGCTGCTGTTGTCGATGGTATTTCCTTGAATACTCTTCTGCTCCCTGGACCGGACATGCTGACTCCTTTACACTCAGTTTTATTTCGATTCCGACAGTTTCCATTTGCCGTATCGAGTGACATTGCCGAGATGTTCCATCAGATTAAAGTGATAGAACCCGATCGTCATTCTCAGCGATTCTTGTGGCGTGATAATCCAGAAGATCCACCGCAGATTTTTCTAATGGACGTGCTAACCTTTGGGGCCACCAGTTCACCAACATCCGCGCAGTACGCGAAAAATAGGAACGCTGAGGAATTTGCAGAACGATACCCTAGAGCGGTAGAAAGTATTTTGAGGAGTCATTACGTCGATAATTTGCTCGATAGCTTTGTTACTGTCGAAGAAGCGAAATCCGTCTCCAGTGAAGTGCGCTGGATTCACTCCAAGGGAGGATTCCACATTCGTGATTGGGTCTCCAATAGCCAGGAAGTCATCCGTTTCATGGGCGAGGAACCGAAAGAAGAAACAAGAGACCTCATTCAAACAAAGGGTGCCAACGCCGAACGCGTGCTGGGCATGCTGTGGCATCATAGAATTGATACACTTACATTTTCCGTTTCGATTAGTGACGAAATACATACTCTTTTAGACACAGCTACACGCCCAACCAAGAGGCAAGTCTTGAAATGTATTATGTCCCTTTTTGACCCCCTGGGGTTGCTAGCCAACTTCTTAATCCACGGCAAGATCCTCATGCAAGAAATTTGGAGAACCGGGATAAAATGGGACGATCGCATCGATGAACACCTTTTCGAGCTATGGAAAAGGTGGACGAGCTTGCTTGATAGTGTGGACGGCGTTCAAATCCCAAGATGCTACTTTCAAGGGGCAAATCCATCCCTTTACGATTCGATCGAAGCACACGTGTTCTGCGATGCGAGCGAAGAAGCTTATTCAGCAGTGATCTACTTCCGCGTAATCAGACCAGATGGAGTCCCACAGTGTAGACTAGTGGCAGCTAAAGCAAAGGTGGCTCCGTTAAAATATGTTTCTATCCCTCGCTTAGAGCTAATGGCTGCTGTATTAGGTGTCCGTCTGCTGTCGTTCGTTATCGAAGGTCACACAATACCGATCATGAGCAGGTTTCTCTGGTCTGATTCGAACACAGTGCTGGCATGGATTCATTCGAAACATCGAAAGTACAGGCAATTCGTTGCCTGCCGCGTCGGTGAAATATTGACTTCAACAAACGAAAGTGAGTGGCACTGGGTACCGAGTGCGATGAATGTGGCTGATGAGGCCACCAAATGGACAAAAAGTCCACATTTTGATTCAACCAGCAGATGGTTCCAAGGACCAGATTTCCTTCTGGGATGTAAGGATCAATGGCCTGTTCCGAAGAATTGTATCACAACCACAGACGAAGAAATTCGCCCATGCCATCTTCATCATGTGACGGACGAATACGTTCCAATGATCGTATATGAACGATTTTCCCGATGGGGCCGCATGGTGAGGACCATGGCTTACGTTATGAAGTATATATCCTTGAAAAAACGAGGAATTGGGAACAGAGTTCTAATGCAGGAAGAGATTCGGGCAGCAGAGATGGCGATATGGCGACAAGTCCAAGCTGAAGTCTATTCGAACGAGGTGGCCATTCTGAAGAAGAATAAACATCTACAGCAAAAGGAGTTACTAGCGATACCTAAATCCAGCGCTATTTATAAGTTGACTCCAGTTCTTGACAACGAAGGGATTCTACGCATCGATGGTCGCATTGGATTGGCAAAACAGATCACGACTGAGGTAAAATATCCTGTGATCCTACCCAAGACACATCGGGTGTCCTTCCTAATCATCGACGATTACCATCGAAAATATCTTCATGCTAATTCCGAAACCATTGTCAACGAAGTAAGGCAACAATATTACATACCGCAGCTACGCGTACTCACAAGAAAAGTGGCACGACATTGTCAGTGGTGTAAAGTGTATAAAGCACACCCAACTACACCGAAGATGGCGCCACTACCCATCGCACGGCTCTCACCTTTCATCCGACCTTTCAGCTATACCGGATTAGACTACTTCGGTCCAATACAAGTGAAAGTGTTACGATCAACTGCTAAAAGGTACGTTGCTTTGTTCACGTGTCTTACTATCAGGGCGGTACACGTAGAAGTGGCGTATGATCTTTCTACGGAGTCGTGCATCGAAGCAATACGTCGGTTTGTGTGTCGACGGGGGGCGCCACTCGAAATCCATTCCGATAATGGTCGAAACTTCTGCGGGGCGAACAATGTGCTGAAAGGGCAAATCGAACGAATTGAAACGGAAGCAGCATCAACATTCACGAATGCATACACAAAGTGGGTGTTCATCCCACCGTCAGCCCCCAGTATGGGTGGTAGCTGGGAGCGTTTGGTGCGATCGATTAAGGTGGCGATGGCTGGTTTCTCTCAAAACAAAAAGCTAAGTGATGAAGGTCTCCAAACACTCGTGATTGAAGCAGAATCTCTCGTGAATAGCAGGCCACTCACTTACCTGCCGTTAGATTCAGCAGAGCAGGAAGCTTTGACGCCGAACCATTTTCTGCTAGGCAGCAGTAGTGGTATCAAACAACCATCTGTTCTCATGTTGGATGCAGCAAAAACGGCTCGCAACTCCTGGGATCTGATTCAGCAGAATCTAAATCACTTCTGGTCTCGATGGGTGCGAGAGTATCTACCGACTCTTACTAGACGAACCAAGTGGTTTGGAGATACCAAAGCAATTGAACCTGGTAACTTAGTCATCATCATAGACGAGAACAGAAGAAACGGCTGGACCAGGGGACGAATCTTGCAGGTGATCGTCGGTCAAGATGGGCGCATACGACAAGCTGTGGTGCAAACAGCAGGAGGCATATTCCGCCGGCCAGTGTCAAAGCTGGCGGTATTGGACGTAAAAAGTAATGGTAAAGCTGAGTCTGCAACTGATCTTTACGGGAGGGGGGATGTTGCTGCAGGGGCACTTTCACTGACGACCCTATCTGCAACTAGAAGCACGTCTACCAACAGCGCCAAGCAGTACATACCGTCAAACTCCAAATGAACAATAGAAGGTTTAGCAAGTGCTCAGAAGAGAAGAACGTGTTCTATTAAACTTATTGAATTTCCCTTTGATTACTATTATATATAGTTTGTTTTCACACTAAAAGCCAAGTACACTCAGGTTTCTACACCAAAAGAGGTACTAGTTAGTGCAGGTTAGAAAAATGAATTATTTATTTATGCTTGAAGTATATTATATTTTCTATAATTACCCAGCGAACCACTGTTACCGTTAGGGTTATATTCAACGCGTGTCCATTGTATAAGATACACAGGCACACTGTAATGTATGTGTTATTCTTATACCATATTTTGTGAAACTAATTCAGGTATTTTTAGCTTGAAGCTGATTACCAAATAAATCACGGCTATCGGAAGAACAGCGTGTTTTCCCTGACTTACACGAACACTATGTTTTCTTTCCACATCTGCAAATCCCTTACCAAAGAACATCCAAGAACATCCTGGCAAATTTTCAAACGAAGCGTTCCTTGATCAATCCGAACAACAGTTCTACGTTCACGGAAATGTTTCAGTACATCATACACGGTCGATTTAGCCAAGCGCGTTCGCAATTTTAGTACCTGACCACGCTGGGTTGTTAATGGGAGTGTCCAAAATCCAATTTCTTCCCTCGGCTTACATCCTGCACAGAGCTTTCGCAGAACGAAACGAATCAACGTGAAATTTTGACCGTAGAAAGATATAGGTTTCCCGGACAATTTGCTATCAAAATATTTGAGATACGCCTACTACGACCGCTGCTATAGAATGGACAGTGATTCCGGATGCTAATTGTTTCAGACTAACTAAACTCAGAACTAAAACGGTCAAAAAAGGGTTTTAATTGCCGAAAAGTTTTATTTCTCAATGCTTCAGTATTGCTTTTTTTTGTAAAATATAGTTTATTCAATACAAGTATTATTTACATCACAGATTTTAAGATATAATTAATCATTTAAGTTCAAATGGAATTCTAATTCATTGGCATCGTTTTCATTGTTATTATTAATATAACTAGTATTTTTAATGAAAAGTTTCAATATTTTAATTTTTTGTTCTGGTACTATGTTTTCTAGCGCCGGTCTTAAAAGTTCCTGAAACGTTAGTCTCCGCCAACCATTGAGTGCTGTTGTATTCCTTTGTTGTTTTGTTGTCTGTAAATCCACGCTGCTATCGCTCTAGTACACTCAGAAAACTTATGTTTCAGCGTCTCGATTTGCGCCAGGCAGTGCTGACAATGTTGGTCGTTAGCTCTTCCGATTATATTTAATAACCTACGATGTTCTGGTTTTTGTTCACTAGAAGGTAAAGATGGCTACGCTGACTCGACGACAGTCTTTTGGTTGAAATGTTTCCCCAAATCTGTTTCCAGTTCAGGGCCGGCTGGTTTCGTTCGACTCTCGGTAGCTCAATTTGATCAGGATAAAAACAGTGTATTTGGTCGTTCGCCGGATTTTGTCTTATGTGGTGTAGCAGCAAAGAAATTTGCTGACACAGAATTTTCAAGCACGTAAGTTCAACAGAAGGAGGGTTGTTTTGAAGTACACATGACGGGTAAAATGGCATAGAATTTATCTCTTTTAGGTGACTTTATAGCAAGTGCCTGCAGATTATGTTGTATTGGGACACGTGCTGGTAAGCCACGAAACAGAAATTTTCCCATCATGGCAGTCAGTTTAGCAATGTGTATGTTTTGTGGTGATATAGACGTACCACACTTCCGCTGTGACGAACGCATTCAGCAGTATTTCTATCTGTTCTAGGTTCAGAGATCGCATACTATTTAACCAAACAATTTGGGCGGTTATGGACAGTAATTTTCCTAGTTGAAAAAAAAACTAGATGTGGCTGTGGATCTTTGATATAACCGCAAGGTGGACGTAGCACTGTCATTGGCTTAGTAATCGTTTGTTTGAAGTTGCATCTCAATGAATGAATGGATAATTTGAGGATTTGCTGAATTATGTGTGAGTGGATGAGTAAGAGTGTTGCATTATGAACTGACGATTTTATGGTTGTTCAATGACCACCATTATATTTCTTTGTCAACGTATAAAATCAACAACTGCTGCTCAGTACACAAAATCTTTGCAACTCACAGTATGAAAACCAATGATGTACGGAACCATTCCGCACCAATCTGCTCAAAGTTTTCGTGAACATTCAACATTGGTACTGTTGCTTCAATCAAACAATGCGGTTTCTTAAATATGGTAAAATATTCTCTATATCGAACATTTCGTGACCTCCGCTAATGGCCCATTTGTGTGTGGGAGATAAGATAAAGATAATTAAATGAACTGAAACTAAATATTAAAAGTGACAAATCTGGTGTAAACATTCCTAGTACTTTGTCTGTTCAGAATCTTTGCGAATTTGAGATTGATCGTAAAGGGAGATTTTTGGACTCCCCATAAATGAAAGAGATGGAATCGAGAGCAGTAGAGAGTAATAGCGCATAAGAAATATGCGTCGATATGCCTTCCATGTTCTTACGGAAATAGAGAGTTTCAGGAATCTCATTCTCTCTACTTCTGATGTATATCATAAATTCTACAAAAGACTATTCTCTCGAGTAACTTTGAAGCGAACGGTCGCATAAGTGCGTTAGCAGTGCATTTTCCATTGAATGGAAAAAAAGAAGTCACGACATTGTGCACAATCTACATCGAATTATTATCGATAATTCGTTTTTCGTTAGAAGCTCCGATCAGATCAGCAGCAGAATTGAAACGGAATCGAAAAAGAGAAAGCATAGTGCTTTGGCGAGCGAGTGAGACCATTTCTCACCCGTTTCAGACTCACATTCGTGAGCATTCGATAACAGAAATACTGCTTTCTTTGACACTTTGGCTCTGCTCAGTCCGGTGACAGAATAGAAACGAGATTGGGAGAGAAGAGCATAGTTTTCAGGCAAGAGGCACCGGCTTGTATACAAATAACCAACATATAACTTGTAAGTATCGCTAGCTCAGAGGTAGACCTAACCTCAGGATCGGCTTCTCTACCAAGTACGAAGTGGACTCACGATGCGAAACGGAATTAAAGTAGAACCACTATTAAAGGATTCGTTATATAATAAGAACAGAAGGTAAGTATGATAATGTATTTCTTTATTTATTTTCAGGTTAGGGGGTTAGTACCGCTGCGGCCGGACAGGAACTGTGGAGCAGGTAAGTCGGCGAATTGTTAGAGAGAGAGAGAGGTAAGTTGTGGTTTCGTATTACTCACGCAAGGTGCCCGCTGACGGTAGTCGACCTCATTGGTTCCAGTACGGTTCTCACCGTACTGTTACCTCAAAGACTTTGGATCGTCTCACCCGAAAGCGTGTGGAGCAACGATGATGTTGGGGGCTCGCTGATCACCGGCACTCGATCTGTGGTACCTCCACCGTCGGAACTTCACTGCGAGGAGGGTGGATGTCACTCGGCGCGTACGATTCCCGGGAGCTGCGACCTTCCAGCCCCTCCCAGCAAACATTAAATCGCATAACAAGCGTATATATATATATATATATATATATACGTTACACCACAACCGACCGACCAAGGCGTCCCAGAAGTCAAGACGTCAGCAAAAGCCCAGCCGAGACCCATAGCAACAGACAGAGGCGTCAAAGTTACACCGCGCGTGTAAACCAACATTTGCCGACGCCGCGGAAATCAATCGAACGACGCGAACAAAGGTTCGATCAGGTTCGAACCACCGACGGAAATAATGAGATCAGCAGATGTAGTCTATTTAAGCCTTGTAATACGATTATAGAATTTAGTCTTGAGCGTAGCCGAGTTGAATACGGGCATAAAGGTTTATGAACCGAATGTAAAGTGTTATAAACGAATAAAAAGGGTAATTAGAAATTAAATAAAAGTTTTTTTTAAACCGCGAGTTAAGTCACGGCATAATTGGCGCAGTCATTGGCCAAGTGGTACAACGAAGTGAGTAGTGTTTATAGAGCGGATATCTGGAAGCACCGCCACCGAGTTAAAGAGGAGAAGTTTACATCTACTGAAGAAACCAAACGAACAAGCGAGAGGACCCCCTGAGCGAAAATCAAGGACTCGCTGCCGTTAGGAAAACTAATCCCGCCACCTGGAACGAACGATCTACGAGGAAACCGATTCAACCTACCCAGACTCCAGGAGATGAAAGCAGTAATCTTCCTGTAAGTAAACACGAACAATTATCTAAACCTAACACAACAAAATACTAATTCAGAAGTGCGAGCCCCCACCAGTGGTAAGCGGACACTTGATATATCACAAAGTGAATAACTAATTCATTAACAAGTGAAGTGTAGAACAACACATTTTCTCGCGCGTATAAAGTACGTAAGATTTTTTAAAAAAAAAAAAAAAAAAAAAAAAAAAAAAAAAATCTCAAATGGGGATCAACATAGGGTAGGAGCCTGCCTGTTGGTCTCAAATGTTCCTATCTCACGCCTCCACGAAGATCATATGACGACATTTTTAGATCGGGCGTGAACTGGAAACACACACCTGGTCTTGGCTCCGAGAACGGGTGTCGAAAGTGGCTAAGTGAGGGGGTGCGAGCGAGTCAGAGCGCTATATCTCTCCCGGGGAAGGCCTCCCGGGTCATGGAGGCCTTGCCAACCCGCTGTCTCCCGGGCAAAGGAGATACACCCAATAAAATGGAGCTACGATCACGAAGAATAATTAGAATGCGATCACCCGAGGAGGGTCCCCGAACTGGAGCTGGTCCTGGAACGGGCGTAAGAGCGAGCGGCCAGCGGCTGGAGGGCGATGTGCAAGAGCGGGCCACCAGCCGGGTTCAACCCGAAGAGCTACCGCCACACGGAAACAGCAGCCATCGACATCACCCAAGAAACGCTGCGCCTACGAGACGTGTTGCGACTGCCAGACGACAGTCGTCCACACTTGTGGGTACCACTAGGCGCCGGATCATGTGGACACACGAAATGAATGAATTCGTGATCCGCGCCTATTACATCTGCACTGCTTTGGAGACGGACATGAGCGGTCGCCCTCGAATACTAACAATGTTCGAGGAAGCGTATCCAGAGTTCGTCGGGAGGCTTGATCAGAACGCGATGAACGCGAGGCGTAGAGCGATAGTACGCAACAACATGCTCTCCCAAACGCAAATCGACGAGATCAAGCAGCAGGTGCAGAGAGAAATAAGCTCCAGGAACAACAGAGCAAGCGATGTGTCGAGACGAAGTTCAGTACGGCTGAGCAATTCATTCGCGAGTGGGGCACGCGAATCAGCACCAGTGGAGGCCACAGTACTACAACCCCCTGAGCCGGAAGACCCACAGCCAGATCAACAACTACTACGCGATCTGGTCTTCCACTACGACGAGGCGATCTCACAGTTCCGCGACACAGACCCATTGTCGCGCCCCAGGATCCCGAAGTTGCAGCATTCCCGCAGGCTGACAAGTGCAGTAAAGCTCATGAACGAGCACGTTCTTCCGCTGCACTTGGTTGATGCTGAGAACATGGAGGAGCTGCAACTGAAAGTTTACTGTGCTGCTGTGGCGACCGCCAAAAGTTTAGGATACCGTATTAGGCCAAGAGGCGGACTGCTCCAACATCTCCGTGAAAGGCGTGAGCCTCCATGGCGAAGGAGATTGGAGCAACGGATCCTAAACAAGCGCGCCGCAATTGGAAGACTGATGGCGTACAAAAGAGGCAGCAGATCGGCGAAATTATGTCGCCAAGTTGCTGTGATCGTGCGGCCTACTGAACTTCGCCAGCTGGGAGCTCACCAGCTGACGGAAAAACTCGACACACTGGTACAGCAATTGAGCGTCCTAACTAAACGGCTGAAACGTTACTCTGACTCTGCAAAGCGCCAGGAACAAAATCGGATGTTCAGAGATAACGAAAAAGCGTTCTACGACCACATTAGCGACGAGAAGCCCGACTACCGCGAAGGTTTGCCAGATATTAGCGATGTGACGAACTTCTGGGCTGGTATTTGGGAGACCCCAGTACAACATTGCGACGGGCAAATGTGGTTAAGACGGGAGGAGGAGAGTTGTGGTGAAATTGGAGAGATGCCAGCTATCATCGTCGAAGAGAACGATGTCCGCGAAGCCTCGCGGTACCTGAGGAACTGGGCAGCACCGGGCCCCGATGGTGTTCAGAACTTCTGGCACAAGAAGCTGACCGTCGCACATCAAAAGATAGCTGAGTGCTTCAACAAGGTGCTACGTGACCCACACAACCTCCCTGAATTCGCCACCCGTGGCGTCACATTCCTCCTCCCGAAAGACAGCAACACATTGAACCCATCAAAGTACAGGCCGATAACGTGCCTATCGAGTCTGTACAAGATATTAAGCAGCATCATAACCGCCAAAGTTTCTGCCCACTGCGAACAACACCATATCATCGCAGAAGAGCAGAAAGGATGCAGAAAAAATACGCATGGCTGCAAAGACCAGGCCATCATCGACGCAACCATAGTCGGCCAGGCGGTTTATAATCAGCGGAACCTAAGCATGGCCTATATCGATTACAGGAAGGCTTATGACTCCATACCTCACTCGTTTCTCGTCCGGGTATTGGAGCTCTACAAAATTGATCCCGTCGTCGTTAGGTTCCTGCAGCATGCGATGAGGCAGTGGAGCACGTCTCTGCACCTTAGTGATGGGGAAAATGTGTTGCAGTCTAGAACGCTGCAGATAAAGAGGGGGATATTCCAAGGCGACTCTTTCAGCCCGCTTTGGTTTTGTCTGGCACTGAACCCCCTCAGTAGGACGCTCAATAGAAACGGTCATGGCTATAAAATAAGGTATGGCGACGGCGCCCACGAAGAAGTGACCCATACCTTTTACATGGACGATCTCAAGGTCTACGCTGATTCACGTCAGCGTCTAGGTGTAGCTATCCGGGTTGTCGAAGACATAAGCAGGGACATCTGTATGGAGTTCGGCCTCGACAAGTGTCGCTGTGTCCACCTGCTGAAAGGACAACTTACCGAATCCGGAGGCTACGAGGTCTATGACGGCGAGTTTATAAGAGACATGGTTCGTGGCGAATCCTATAAATATCTTGGATTCCGACAGCTCACCGGGATTCGCCACTCCGACATCAAGACGGAGCTGCGAGACAAGTTCTTGAGTCGAGTGAACTGTGTCCTGAGGACTTTCCTCAACGCGGGGAACAAGGTACGCGCGATCAACACATTCGCGGTTCCCCTGCTGACCTTCAGTTTTGGTGTAGTCAAATGGAGCAAAACTGACCTAGAGGACCTTGAGAGGAGGATGAGGAAAGCATTCAAAGAGGCCGGAATGCACCATCCTCAATCGGCACTGGAGAGAGTTTCACTACCACGCAAAGAAGGGGGACTTGGAATCGTCGACATTTCTGCACTGTGTGTTGCCCAGGTACGACAACTGCGCGAGTACTTCGCAGAACGCGCCAACCAAAACGCGCTATACCGGGCTGTCTGCGCCGCCGACAGAGGATACAGCGCTCTGCACTTGGCGCAAGCGGAGTACCAACTCAACTGCAATCTGCAGACAGTGGAGGAGAAGATTGCAGCTTGGAAGCAGAAGGCAGTGCATGGTGCCCACCCCCATCAACTGGATCGGCCACACGTCGACAAGGCCGCATCTAATCTGTGGCTAACGCGTGGTGAACTCTCTTCAGTAGTAGAAGCCGACATGATAGCCATCCAGGACAGGATAATGCCGACGAGAAACTGCAGGCGGTACGTCTGGCATCAAGACGTTGATGACATTTGCCGGATGTGCCATCAACCAGGTGAAAACATAGAGCACATTATGGGAGGCTGTCCCGTTTTGGCCAACGCAGCCTACACCGAGCGCCACAACAACGTGGCCCGTATTGTTCATCGACAACTGGCGCTCCAATGTGCTCTACTGGAAGACAACGTACCAAACTACCGGTACCTGCCTGCACCTGTCCTGGAAAATGACCGTTTCAAGCTGTACTGGGATCGCACTGTTCTGACCGACCTCTCGATCCACCACAACCGGCCAGATATAATGGTTTACGACAAGAGCGACCGCAAAGTCACCATCATCGATGTCGCTATTCCACTGAACCAGAATCTGGAGGAGACCCACGGTCGCAAAATCTGCAAGTACCGACCATTGGCCGTGGAGCTCAAGGAACTGTGGGGGCTAAGGGAGGTCCCAAGAATTGTTCCAGTCGTTCTCTCTGGAACTGGAATTGTCCCGAAGACACTTCTGGAAGCGCTAAAGGTGTTGAATATGGAGAAGGAATTGGCCGGCATCCAAAAGTCGGTCATCCTTAGCACCTGCGCGATTGTCCGACAATTTCTCGGTCAGGACTGAAACAGCACGAGCATGCAGATACGTGCATTCCGCAGAGCCTAGTCCCCCTTTGGCATTCAGAAGCCCGGGGGCAGGTGAAAATTCTGGCTAGGTTCGCCTAGTTAAGAAGTGAGATAAGTCTGCCAAAAAAAAAAAAAAAAAAGAACAAACTCTTTTGAAAAAACAAATTTATTAAAATGGCCGAGCGGGAGCAAATGATTTCTCCGGAACTTCTGGCCCCGGAATTGGATGATCATGCACCAATTCCGCAACAAGAAATAACAATTCAAGGGTTACTCCAACACATAAGGAGCCTAACTCACAATCAGAACGAACTGATTGGGCAATTGAGAACACTTAAAGCAAAAGCGGAGGATCCGTTTATGCAGTTTAGAACTCCGGATCCTATTAAGAATTTACCAACATTCTCCGGAAACAAACGGGAAACAAACGCATGGCTTGAAGACGCCGAAAACACCCTGCATCTTTTTGAAAGATACAGAGATGGCCGTGGAGCTGCCGGCCTAGAATAGCACTTCGGGTCTACGTCCCTGTCCCTGTCGTAGAAGGCGACTAATCGGGTGACAACGCGAGTAAGGGCGCGGTAAAGCCTATGGAGAATGCACGGGGGAAATACCGTGTACAGGAGCAACGAGAGGAGTGCCGAGCACATCAGGATCGAAGCCAGTAAGATCCTGATTACGACATACTGGTATGACATGGAAAACGGACAAGACACGAAAACGGATAACATGCGATGCTAAAAGCCGACAGTCGTGCTATTCTGCTCCCTGAGTAAGGAAGGGTGACACCTACCTGAAATGGCGTGTGGGTTAATAGTACGGTTGCCCCCGTCCCGGTAACAACTTGGCAAGTCTTCGGGTACGTTCGATGCTCGTCTAGGCCTTGGCACTAGGTACTAGGCATCAGATGTCACATTCCTGACTTGCGCTGATCCGGCTCTGAACACGGTCCCCATGAAGGACCGTGTCAACCCCTGCATGGCCTCACTGCTTGCATAGATAACCATGGGATCACAAAAAGGCGACTATGTACAACGAGCGGAGATAGCGGCCCGAAGTTGGGACCCAACCAAAATGGAGACAACCTACAAAACCAACGAAGAACGAAGAGAGAGTATGATGGATACAGGTGACCAAGCCAACGCGTTCATTCGTAGTAAAAAGCTTCTGCGATCGCCAATACTCAAACAAGTGGAAACACCAGGCCCTAGCGGCAGTAATGGAGGAATACCTGAGACCCAGAAAAGTCGGGGGATCAATCCCCTGTTCCTGCCAAAGTCCAGCGGTAGTTTAACCCAGGAAGGAGGGCTGACTGGAGAGAGCATCCTGAGCACGATCATGTTGAGGGTCAAAGAACTCGACACCTTCGTGCAGGACAAACCCAACGTGCATAAGGAGATCAAGACCAGGATGTCGGGTATAAGATCTCTCTTGGGACGAGCTTTGAAGGAGCACGATGGACTCGTCGAAAGGACGAAAACTGCCGAGAAGGCACTCGCAGAAGCGTTGCAAAGAGCTGCAGCTGGACAGGTGACGCCAAAGATTCGTCGAAACCGTTCGGAAAAAAGAAAAAAGGATTCACCAGCAGAAGAAGAAATGTTCAAAAAACGCAAGGACGATCACGACAACGATGATCAAGACGATAGTGCCGCCCAGGGCGACAGCGAAGAGCTGGGTGACAGCGATGACCAGATCAGCACCGATAGCAAGAGAAACGACTGGAGCACGGTTAGGAAAAGAAACAAGAAAAAACAAAGGAACGAAGAAAAAGAGAGGGAGAGAAAAGTGAAAATAGTGGAAAAAAATAAGAAAGAGAATGAAAAGTGGCAGGGGCCAAAAGACAAGAAGCCTAATCCTCGGCGGGCGAGAGACAAAGGCGATGCACTCATCGTCGAAGCGAAGGGCAACGTATCATACGCTGATCTCTTTAAAAAAATGCGAGAGGACCCTGGCCTCAAGAAACTGGAGGAGAGCGTGGTGAAGTCCAGGCGCACCCAGAACGGCGAAATGCTGTTCGAGCTGAAGAGAGACCCAGAAATCAGGAGCTCAGCATTCAAGGATCTTGTAGAAAGGGTTCTCGGCGATGGAGCGAACGTAAGGGCCTTATCCTCCGAGGCATCGATAGAATGCAAGAACCTCAGTCTGTTCACCACCGAGATAGACCTACGTCAGAAGTTGGAGGAGGAAAACATCCTGGGCAAAGTTCCGATGAAAATCCGACTACGAAAGGCGTATCGCGGGACGCAGACCGCAACGATTCGTCTCTCAACGGACGCAGCGAACAAGTTACTGAAGTTAGAGAGTATAAACGTCTGCTGGGCTGTGGGTCGTTTTAGAATCATTCCGCCTGTTCCCAAGCAACTGGAGCGATGTTTCAAGTGTTTAAACTTCGGCCACCTGGCGAAAGGCTGCTTGGGGCCAGATAGATCCAAACTGTGCAGGAAATGCGGAATAGAGGGACACTTTGCCAGCGACTGCAAGGGAAAATCAAGGTGTATGCTCTGCGAAAAAGAGGATAGTAATGACCATATGACGGGAGGCTTTAATTGCCCTGTGTACAAACAGGCGAGGGCAAGCCAACAGTGATGGAGATAACCCAAATTAATCTCAATCATTGTGACATCGCACAGCAACTATTGTGGCAGTCAACGACAGAAACAAAATGTGATGTCGCAATTATCGCGGAGCCGTATCGCGTTCCCCCCGGTAACGGTAATTGGGTGACGGATAAAGTAGGAATGGCCGCCATCCAGGTCATGGGCCGATATCCCATTCAGGAGGTAGTTTCGAGGTCTCGCGAGGGTTTCGTGATCACAAAGATCAACGGAATTTTTATCTGCAGTTGCTACGCACCTCCCAGATGGACGATGGACCAGTTCCACTATATGCTGGATGTCCTCACCGAGGAGCTCGCCGAACGAAAACCAGTCGTTATAGGAGGGGATTTCAATGCTTGGGCAGTAGAGTGGGGAAGCAGATGCACCAACGCGAGAGGGACTAGCTTACTAGAAGCTCTAGCCAAGTTGGATGTTACCCTGTGCAACGAGGGCACCACTAGTACCTTCCGCCGAGAGGGTCGAGAGTCCATCATCGACTTGACTTTCTGCAGTCCTTCGTTAATGACGAAAATGAGGTGGAGGGTATGTGAAGGATACACCCACAGTGATCATCAAGCCATCCGTTATACCATTGGCCAACGAAACTCCGTGGCAGTACGGATAAATAGGACATGCCCGCGCAGGTGGAAGACAAAAACCTTTGACAAGGACCTTTTCATCGAAGCACTACGCGTGGAAAGCGACGTCTTGAACATGAACGCGGATGAACTGACGGAAACGCTAGCAACAGCATGTGATATAACAATGCCAAGAAAAAGGGAACCCAGGTATAAGCGACCTCCAGCCTATTGGTGGAGCGAGGCACTTGGCGTGCTTCGGGCCAACTGCCTTAGCGCCAGAAGACGTTTCCAACGGTCAAGCATAGACACCAGAGAAGAGCGGAGAGTGGAATTCAGAGAGGCTAGATCCACTCTTAAACGGGCGATTAAGCGGAGCAAATCTAATTGCTTCAGGGAGTTATGTCGGGACGTGGACGTCAATCCATGGGGCAATGCTTACCGAATGGTGATGGCGAAGCTCAGGGGCCCAACGACACTTTCCGAAATGTGTCCCGAAAAATTAAAAATTATCGTGGAAGGGTTATTTCCGCAGCACGACCCAACGACCTGGCCACCCACGCCATATGGAGAGGATGAGGATAGCATCGAACGCAGAGATGTGACGAACGATGAGCTAGTTGCAGCTATCAAACGCCTAAAAACGAAGAAAGCGCCTGGCCCAGATGGAATCCCCAACGTAGCTTTGAAAGCGGCAGTCCTAGCATTCCCTGATATGTTCAGGACAGCCATGCAGAAGTGTCTAGACGAATGCTACTTCCCGGATCGATGGAAGGTACAACAGCTAGTACTACTGCCCAAGCCAGGAAAGACGCCGGGTGGTCCAGCATCGTATAGACCCATATGCCTGTTGGACACTCTTGGGAAACTTTTGGAGAGAATCATCCTTAATAGGCTGACGGAATGCACGGAGGGAGTTCGTGGACTGTCCGATAATCAATTCGGATTTCGGAAAGGGAGATCCACGGTAGATGCCATTCGCATAGTGGTCGAAAGAGCCAACAGAGCATCCAAACAGAAGCTCAGAGGAAATCGATACTGCGCAGTGATAACGATCGACGTTAAGAACGCGTTCAATAGTGCCAGCTGGGAGGCCATCGCGACTGCGCTCCACACGATGAAAGTCCCAGACTACCTGTGTAGAATACTGAGAAGCTACTTCGAGAACCGTGTGCTGGTGTACGAGACAAACACGGGCCAGGCGCAGATTAAAACTACGGCGGGAGTTCCGCAGGGCTCTATCCTGGGCCCATCGCTCTGGAACAGTATGTACGATGGTGTACTAAAACTGAATCTGCCCAGAGGTGTGGAGATCATTGGCTTCGCGGATGACATCGTTATTCTCGCGACAGGGGAATCTTTGGAACGGGTCGAAATGCTCGCGACCGAGTCGATAGACATGATCGGAAGGTGGATGCAAAGTGTGAAACTGCAGATAGCCCACCACAAGACGGAAATGCTGATTGTCAGCAACCGCAGGGCGGTGCAACGTGCAGAAATCACAATTGGAGAGCATTCGATAACCTCGAAGCGAGACCTAAAATACCTGGGGGTGCAGATCGACGATCGACTGAACTTCAACAGTCACGTCGACTACGCTTGTAAAAAAGCAACGAAGGCAATCAATGCACTGACACGAATCATGCCCAACAACTTTGGCCCAAGCAGCAGCAAGAGGCACCTCTTGGCTAGTGTCTCCTCATCGACACTACGTTACGGTGGTCCAGCCTGGATCGCGGCGTTAGAAACTCAGCGGAACACGAAGAGGCTGAATAGTACGTACCGGCTCATGGCGATGCGAGTCGCGAGTGCGTACAGAACCGTGTCAACAGAAGCGGTCTACGTCATAGCCAGGTTGGTCCCCATAGACATCATCTTGGCGGAGGACAGCGAGTGCTATAGGAGGAGGGGAACCAGAGGAATCCGGAAGCTAATGAGGGCGGAGTCGATGGCTAGGTGGCAGCAAGAGTGGAGTGCCGCGCAAAACGGCAGGTGGACGCACAGGCTCATACCGACACTAATGGGCTGGGTGAACAGGAAACACGGAGAGGTAAATTTCCATCTAACGCAGTTTTTGTCTGGTCATGGCTGCTTCAGGCAGTATCTGCACCGGTTCGGACACGCAAGATCGCCTCTTTGTCCGGAGTGTGGAAATGTGGAGGAAACACCGGAACACATCGTATTCGAATGTCCCAGATTCACCACAGTGCGTGAGGGGCTGCCTACCCTTCATGCTGGGAACATCGTGGAGGAAATGTGTCGTGACGAGGGCACCTGGAACGCAGTAAACAGTGCAATCGGACATATCATGTCCGAGCTACAGCGGAAGTGGAGGACCGACCAGCATGCGGATAACGCCTGACCATAAGAGATGAATAATCGAGACGGCTGTAGTACCGGATAGTCCCCCCCGAGAGCCGCCGTGACGGAGTGCGCGTCATGTTGGAGGGCACTACCTAATCGGCGCTCCGCTGGGAGAGAAATCCTGCGAGGGTGACTGTGACGGGGCGCGCGTCAAGTTGGAGGGCGCTTCCTAATCGGTGCACGTCTCGACAGGTAACCGGATACTGCCACGGAGAAGAGCAAAAATGCCTGCCTGGCAACGCCTGATCGTGGCCTGGATGGAGAAACACTGCGAACGTTTCGAAGGAGCGAGCATCAAGGATGAAACCATGATCAAAATGGTGTATACCCCACGAGAGTAGCTGTGACGGAGTGCGCGTCATGTAGGAGGGCACTACCTAATCGGCACTCCGCTGGGAAGAGAAATCCTGCGAGGGTGATTGTGACGGGGCGCGCGTCAAGTTGGAGGGCGCTTCCTAATCGGTGCACGTCTCGACAGGTGAGAAATCCCGCGAGGGTGACTGTGACGGGTTGCGCGTCAAGTTGGAGGGCAATTCCTAATCGGTACACGTCTCGACGGGTAAATGGATGCCTGCGAAGAGGACATAAGCGCAGTGGAATGAAAAGCGAATAGAGAGAAAAAATGTTGAGAAAAAGGGAAGGACAACGCTAGTCAGCGTTGAAAACTCGAAGAGTGCATGAGCACAGCCGCCCCCTGAAGTAGTCGCCTAGATGTGGTCCCAGGGGGAATAAGGCAACGAGTAGAGGGCTTGGTTTTTGTGGGTGCGATCCCCACTCGACGTCTGGGTTAACCCTTCCCAGATAAGGCTGGTAGAGCGTTCCTCACCTCTATAAAAAAAAAAAAAAAAAAAAAAAAAAAAAAAAAAAAAAAAAATCTCAAATGGGGATCAACATAGGGTAGGAGCCTGCCTGTTGGTCTCAAATGTTCCTATCTCACGCCTCCACGAAGATCATATGACGACATTTTTAGATCGGGCGTGAACTGGAAACACACACCTGGTCTTGGCTCCGAGAACGGGTGTCGAAAGTGGCTAAGTGAGGGGGTGCGAGCGAGTCAGAGCGCTATATCTCTCCCGGGGAAGGCCTCCCGGGTCATGGAGGCCTTGCCAACCCGCTGTCTCCCGGGCAAAGGAGATACACCCAATAACATGGAGCTACGATCACGAAGATTAATTAGAATGCGATCACCCGAGGAGGGTCCCCGAACTGGAGCTGGTCCTGGAACGGGCGTAAGAGCGAGCGGCCAGCGGCTGGAGGGCGATGTGCAAGAGCGGGCCACCAGCCGGGTTCAACCCGAAGAGCTACCGCCACACGGAAACAGCAGCCATCGACATCACCCAAGAAACGCTGCGCCTACGAGACGTGTTGCGACTGCCAGACGACAGTCGTCCACACTTGTGGGTACCACTAGGCGCCGGATCATGTGGACACACGAAATGAATGAATTCGTGATCCGCGCCTATTACATCTGCACTGCTTTGGAGACGGACATGAGCGGTCGCCCTCGAATACTAACAATGTTCGAGGAAGCGTATCCAGAGTTCGTCGGGAGGCTTGATCAGAACGCGATGAACGCGAGGCGTAGAGCGATAGTACGCAACAACATGCTCTCCCAAACGCAAATCGACGAGATCAAGCAGCAGGTGCAGAGAGAAATAAGCTCCAGGAACAACAGAGCAAGCGATGTGTCGAGACGAAGTTCAGTACGGCTGAGCAATTCATTCGCGAGTGGGGCACGCGAATCAGCACCAGTGGAGGCCACAGTACTACAACCCCCTGAGCCGGAAGACCCACAGCCAGATCAACAACTACTACGCGATCTGGTCTTCCACTACGACGAGGCGATCTCACAGTTCCGCGACACAGACCCATTGTCGCGCCCCAGGATCCCGAAGTTGCAGCATTCCCGCAGGCTGACAAGTGCAGTAAAGCTCATGAACGAGCACGTTCTTCCGCTGCACTTGGTTGATGCTGAGAACATGGAGGAGCTGCAACTGAAAGTTTACTGTGCTGCTGTGGCGACCGCCAAAAGTTTAGGATACCGTATTAGGCCAAGAGGCGGACTGCTCCAACATCTCCGTGAAAGGCGTGAGCCTCCATGGCGAAGGAGATTGGAGCAACGGATCCTAAACAAGCGCGCCGCAATTGGAAGACTGATGGCGTACAAAAGAGGCAACAGATCGGCGAAATTATGTCGCCAAGTTGCTGTGATCGTGCGGCCTACTGAACTTCGCCAGCTGGGAGCTCACCAGCTGACGGAAAAACTCGACACACTGGTACAGCAATTGAGCGTCCTAACTAAACGGCTGAAACGTTACTCTGACTCTGCAAAGCGCCAGGAACAAAATCGGATGTTCAGAGATAACGAAAAAGCGTTCTACGACCACATTAGCGACGAGAAGCCCGACTACCGCGAAGGTTTGCCAGATATTAGCGATGTGACGAACTTCTGGGCTGGTATTTGGGAGACCCCAGTACAACATCGCGACGGGCAAATGTGGTTAAGACGGGAGGAGGAGAGTTGTGGTGAAATTGGAGAGATGCCAGCTATCATCGTCGAAGAGAACGATGTCCGCGAAGCCTCGCGGTACCTGAGGAACTGGGCAGCACCGGGCCCCGATGGTGTTCAGAACTTCTGGCACAAGAAGCTGACCGTCGCACATCAAAAGATAGCTGAGTGCTTCAACAAGGTGCTACGTGACCCACACAACCTCCCTGAATTCGCCACCCGTGGCGTCACATTCCTCCTCCCGAAAGACAGCAACACATTGAACCCATCAAAGTACAGGCCGATAACGTGCCTATCGAGTCTGTACAAGATATTAAGCAGCATCATAACCGCCAAAGTTTCTGCCCACTGCGAACAACACCATATCATCGCAGAAGAGCAGAAAGGATGCAGGAAAAATACGCATGGCTGCAAAGACCAGGCCATCATCGACGCAGCCATAGTCGGCCAGGCGGTATATAACCAGCGGAACCTAAGTATGGCCTACATCGATTACAGGAAGGCTTATGACTCCATACCTCACTCGTTTCTCGTCCGGGTATTGGAGCTATACAAGATTGATCCCGTCGTCGTTAGGTTCCTGCAGCATGCGATGAGGCAGTGGAGCACGTCTCTGCACCTCAGTGATGGGGAAAATGTGTTGCAGTCTAGAACGCTGCAGATAAAGAGGGGGATATTCCAAGGCGACTCTTTCAGCCCGCTTTGGTTTTGTCTGGCACTGAACCCCCTCAGTAGGACGCTCAATAGAAACGGTCATGGCTATAAAATAAGGTATGGCGACGGCGCCCACGAAGAAGTGACCCATACCTTCTACATGGATGATCTCAAGGTCTACGCTGATTCACGTCAGCGTCTAGATGTAGCTATCCGGGTTGTCGAAGACATAAGCAGGGACATCTGCATGGAGTTCGGCCTCGACAAGTGCCGCTGTGTCCATCTGCTGAAAGGGCAGCTTACCGAATCCGGAGGTTACGAGGTCTATGACGGCGAGTTCATAAGAGACATGGTTCGTGGCGAATCCTATAAATATCTTGGATTCCGACAGCTCACCGGGATTCGCCACTCCGACATCAAGACGGAGCTGCGAGACAAGTTCTTGAGTCGAGTGAACTGTGTCCTGAGGACTTTCCTCAACGCGGGGAACAAGGTACGCGCGATCAACACATTCGCGGTTCCCCTACTGACCTTCAGTTTTGGTGTAGTCAAATGGAGCAAAACTAACCTAGAGGACCTTGAGAGGAGGATGAGGAAAGCATTCAAAGAGGCCGGAATGCACCATCCTCAATCGGCACTGGAGAGAGTTTCACTGCCACGCAAAGAAGGGGGACTTGGAATAGTCGACATATCTGCACTGTGTGTTGCCCAGGTACGACAACTGCGCGAGTACTTCGCAGAACGCGCCAACCAAAACGCGCTATACCGGGCTGTCTGCGCCGCCGACAGAGGATACAGCGCTCTGCACTTGGCGCAAGCGGAGTACCAACTCAACTGCAATCTGCAGACAGTGGAGGAGAAGATTGCAGCTTGGAAGCAGAAGGCAGTGCATGGTGCCCACCCCCATCAACTGGACCGGCCACACGTCGACAAGGCCGCATCTAATCTGTGGCTAACGCGTGGTGAACTCTCTTCAGTAGTAGAAGCCGACATGATAGCCATCCAGGACAGGATAATGCCGACGAGAAACTGCAGGCGGTACGTCTGGCATCAAGACGTTGATGACATTTGCCGGATGTGCCATCAACCAGGTGAAAACATAGAGCACATTATGGGAGGCTGTCCCGTTTTGGCCAACGCAGCCTACACCGAGCGCCACAACAACGTGGCCCGTATTGTTCATCGACAACTGGCGCTCCAATGTGCTCTACTGGAAGACAACGTACCAAACTACCGGTACCTGCCTGCACCTGTCCTGGAAAATGACCGTTTCAAGCTGTACTGGGATCGCACTGTTCTGACCGACCTCTCGATCCACCACAACCGCCCAGATATAATGGTTTACGACAAGAGCGACCGCAAAGTCACCATCATCGATGTCGCTATTCCACTGAACCAGAATCTGGAGGAGACCCACGGTCGCAAAATCTGCAAGTACCGACCATTGGCCGTGGAGCTCAAGGAACTGTGGGGGCTAAGGGAGGTCCCAAGAATTGTTCCAGTCGTTCTCTCTGGAACTGGAATTGTCCCGAAGACACTTCTGGAAGCGCTAAAGGTGTTGAACATGGAGAAGGAATTGGCCGGCATCCAAAAGTCGGTCATCCTTAGCACCTGCGCGATTGTCCGACAATTTCTCGGTCAGGACTGAAACAGCACGAGCATGCAGATACGTGCATTCCGCAGAGCCTAGTCCCCCTTTGGCATTCAGAAGCCCGGGGGCAGGTGAAAATTCTGGCTAGGTTCGCCTAGTTAAGAAGTGAGATAAGTCTGCCAAAAAAAGTAGTTCTCAAATGGGGATCAACACTAGGGTAGGAGCCTACCTGTTGGTCTCAAATGTTCCTATCTCACGCCTCCACGAAGATCATATGACGACATTTTTAGATCGGGCGTGAACTGGAAACACACACCTGGTCTTGGCTCCGAGAACGGGTGTCGAAAGTGGCTAAGTGAGGGGGTGCGAGCGAGTCAGAGCGCTATATCTCTCCCGGGGAAGGCCTCCCGGGTCATGGAGGCCTTGCCAACCCGCTGTCTCCCGGGCAAAGGAGATACACCCAGACAATGGAGCTAAGGTCAAGACGAATACTACGAATGCGATCACCCGAGGAGGGTCCCCGAACTGGAGCTGGTCCTGGAACGGGCGTAAGAGCGAGCGGCCAGCGGCTGGAGGGCGATGTGCAAGAGCGGGCCACCAGCCGGGTTCAACCCGAAGAGCTACCGCCACACGGAAACAGCAGCCATCGACATCACCAACGAAACGCTGCGCCTACGAGGCGTGTTGCGACTGTCAGACGACAGTCGTCCACACTTGTGGGTACTACTAGGCAACGGATCATGTGGACACACGAAATGAATGAATTCGTGATCCGCGCCTATTACATCTGCACTGCTTTGGAGACGGACATGAGCGGTCGCCCTCGAATACTCGCAATGTTCGAGGAAGCGTATCCAGAGTTCGTCGGGAGGCTTGACCAAAACGCGATGAACGCGAGGCGTAGAGCGATTGTACGCAACAATATGCTCTCCCAAACGCAAGTCGACGAGATCAAGCAGCAGGTGCAGAGAGAACTAAGCTCCAGAACAAGCAGAGCAAGCGATGTGTCGAGACGAAGTTCAGTACGGCTGAGCAATTCATTCGCGAGTGGGGCACGCGAATCAGCACCAGTGGAGGCCACAGTACAACAACCCTCTGAGCCGGAAGATCCACAGCCAGATCAACAACTACTACGCGATCTGGTCTTCCATTACGACGAGGCGATCTCACAGTTCCGCGACACGGACCCTTTGTCGCGCTCCAGGATCCCGAAGTTGCAGCATTCCCGCAGGCTGACAAGTGCAGTAAAGCTCATGAACGAGCACGTTCTTCCGCTGCACTTGGTTGATGCTGAGAACATGGAGGAGCTGCAACTGAAAGTTTACTGTGCTGCTGTGGCGACCGCCAAAAGTTTAGGATACCGTATTAGGCCAAGAGGCGGACTGCTCCAACATCTCCGTGAAAGGCGTGAGCCTCCATGGCGAAGGAGATTGGAGCAACGGATCCTAAACAAGCGCGCCGCAATTGGAAGACTGATGGCGTACAAAAGAGGCAGCAGATCGGTGAAATTATGTCGCCAAGTTGCTGTGATCGTGCGGCCTACTGAACTTCGCCAGCTGGGAGCTCACCAGCTGACGGAAAAACTCGACACACTGGTACAGCAATTGAGCGTCCTAACTAAACGGCTGAAACGTTACTCTGACTCTGCAAAGCGCCAGGAACAAAATCGGATGTTCAGAGATAACGAGAAAGCGTTCTACGACCACATTAGCGACGAGAAGCCCGACTACCGCGAAGGTTTGCCAGATATTAGCGATGTGACGAACTTCTGGGCTGGTATTTGGGAGACCCCAGTAGAACATCGCGACGGGCAAATGTGGTTAAGACGGGAGGAGGAGAGTTGTGGTGAAATTGGAGAGATGCCAGCTATCATCGTCGGAGAGAACGATGTCCGCGAAGCCTCGCGGTACCTGAGGAACTGGGCAGCACCGGGCCCCGATGGTGTCCAGAACTTTTGGCACAAGAAGCTGACCGTCGCACATCCAAAGATAGCTGAGTGCTTCAACAAGGTGCTACGTGACCCACACAACCTTCCTGAATTCGCCACCCGTGGCGTCACCTACCTCCTCCCGAAAGACAGCAACACATTGAACCCATCAAAGTACAGACCGATAACGTGCCTATCGAGTCTGTACAAAATACTGAGCAGCATAATTACCGCCAAAGTTTCTGCTCACTGCGAACAGCATCACATCATCGCAGAAGAGCAGAAAGGATGCAGGAAAAATACGCATGGCTGCAAAGACCAGGCCATCATCGACGCAGCCATAGTCGGCCAGGCGGTATATAACCAGCGGAACCTAAGTATGGCCTACATCGATTACAGGAAGGCTTATGACTCCATACCTCACTCGTTTCTCGTCCGGGTATTGGAGCTCTACAAAATTGATCCCGTCGTCGTTAGGTTCCTGCAGCATGCGATGAGGCAGTGGAGTACGTCTCTGCACCTCAGTGATGGGGAAAATGTGTTGCAGTCTAGAACGCTGCAGATAAAGAGGGGGATATTCCAAGGCGACTCTTTCAGCCCGCTTTGGTTTTGTCTGGCACTGAACCCCCTCAGTAGGACGCTCAATAGAAACGGTCATGGCTATAAAATAAGGTATGGCGACGGCGCCCACGAAGAAGTGACCCATACCTTCTACATGGATGATCTCAAGGTTTACGCTGATTCACGTCAGCGTCTAGGTGTAGCTATCCGGGTTGTCGAAGACATAAGCAGGGACATCTGCATGGAGTTCGGCCTTGACAAGTGCCGCTGTGTCCATATGCTGAAAGGGCAGCTTACCGAATCCGGAGGTTACGAGGTCTATGACGGCGAGTTCATAAGAGACATGGTTCGTGGCGAATCCTATAAATATCTTGGATTCCGACAGCTCACCGGGATTCGCCACTCCGACATCAAGACGGAGCTGCGAGACAAGTTCTTGAGTCGAGTGAACTGTGTCCTGAGGACTTTCCTCAACGCGGGGAACAAGGTACGCGCGATCAACACATTCGCGGTTCCCCTGCTGACCTTCAGTTTTGGTGTAGTCAAATGGAGCAAAACTGACCTAGAGGACCTTGAGAGGAGGATGAGGAAAGCATTTAAAGAGGCCGGAATGCACCATCCTCAATCGGCACTGGAGAGAGTTTCACTGCCACGCAAAGAAGGGGGACTTGGAATAGTCGACATATCTGCACTGTGTGTTGCCCAGGTACGACAACTGCGCGAGTACTTCGCAGAACGCGCCAACCAAAACGCGCTATACCGGGCTGTCTGCGCCGCCGACAGAGGATACAGCGCTCTGCACTTGGCGCAAGCGGAGTACCAACTCAACTGCAATCTGCAGACAGTGGAGGAGAAGATTGCAGCTTGGAAGCAGAAGGCAGTGCATGGTGCCCACCCCCATCAACTGGACCGGCCACACGTCGACAAGGCCGCATCTAATCTGTGGTTAACGCGTGGTGAACTCTCTTCAGTAGTAGAAGCCGACATGATAGCCATCCAGGACAGGATAATGCCGACGAGAAACTGCAGGCGGTACGTCTGGCATCAAGACGTTGATGACATTTGCCGGATGTGCCATCAACCAGGTGAAAACATAGAGCACATTATGGGAGGCTGTCCCGTTTTGGCCAACGCAGCCTACACCGAGCGCCACAACAACGTGGCCCGTATTGTTCATCGACAACTGGCGCTCCAATGTGCTCTACTGGAAGACAACGTACCAAACTACCGGTACCTGCCTGCACCTGTCCTGGAAAATGACCGTTTCAAGCTGTACTGGGATCGCACTGTTCTGACCGACCTCTCGATCCACCACAACCGGCCAGATATAATGGTTTACGACAAGAGCGACCGCAAAGTCACCATCATCGATGTCGCTATTCCACTGAACCAGAATCTGGAGGAGACCCATGGTCGCAAAATCTGCAAGTACCGACCATTGGCCGTGGAGCTCAAGGAACTGTGGGGGCTAAGGGAGGTCCCAAGAATTGTTCCAGTCGTTCTCTCTGGAACTGGAATTGTCCCGAAGACACTTCTGGAAGCGCTAAAGGTGTTGAATATGGAGAAGGAATTGGCCGGCATCCAAAAGTCGGTCATCCTTAGCACCTGCGCGATTGTCCGACATTTTCTCGGTCAGGACTGAAACAGCACGAGCATGCAGATACGTGCATTCCGCAGAGCCTAGTCCCCCTTTGGCATTCAGAAGCCCGGGGGCAGGTGAAAATTCTGGCTAGGTTCGCCTAGTTAAGAAGTGAGATAAGTCTGCCTAAAAAAAAAAAACAGAGATGATCCGGTCTACAGCCAATTGGTCAGAGCGGTAAAGAATAAAATCGTGGGAGAGGCCAAAGAAATTTTGATTGCTGCCGGCAACCCGAACAGTTGGGCAGAAATCAAAGAAATTATTCTAAATTCATACGGCGATAGGAGAGATTTGACATCTCATATCCAATCGTTGTTTTATATAAACCAAGGAAAAAAATCCATCACTGAATACTACAACCGAATCAAAACCATAGACACTGCTATTAAATCCACAGCAGCGACAATGGATGATTATAACAACTCTACAAGAGCAATAAATAATCTAGTGAGCCTTATGACTCTCACTAGATTCATAGATGGGCTCACAGAGGAATTGTCTATGCACGTGCGAAGCTACAGACCTAAAAGTCTGGAGGAAGCGTATGCAATCACCATACAATATGCCAACGCTGCATATAGGCAGAAGTTAAACCAAAAACCATCTGACACAAATAAAAATATCAGATCCAACAATAGTAACGGTTCACATAATTCGAAACCGTCTCCCAACCCCAATAGTAATGGCAATCACTTTAACGCGAAGCCATCCACCTCAAATTCTAACAATAACTTGCATAATCAAAAACCATACGGGTCTGCGAAATTCAAAGCTAGAGCTCCACCGCCAGATGACGATGTCTCGATGAGGACAGCGAAATCGCGGGCAGAGGTTAACAGCCACGAAACAGCAGAACACAGCAAAAATCATCAAACAGAACCTGACACTTCGGAACAGCTGGACGAATCCGTCCTCGATTCGGAAGATGACGATTATTTCGTCAACGATGAACTAAATTTTCACGTGGCCGAGGCGCTACAAAAAGAAAAATAATGAACGATAATAACTTTATTCCCTACATCACCATTGCAACATCCAAAGGCGAGATGAAATTTTTGATCGACACAGGAGCGAACAAAAATTACATATCACCCGAGCATGTAAACATAGAAAACTGCAAAACAGAACCGATTTCAAAAGTAACCAACATTAAGGGAACCTTTACAATCGATAAATCCGCTTCCTTCGACCCATTTCTTATAAATAAAAAACTGAAATTTTTCATTTTCAAATTTCATAAATTTTTCGATGGACTCATCGGATACGAGTCATTGAGAAATTTAAATGCTAAAATCGACGTCAGTAAAAATACATTGAGGATCGGGAGAAAAACTTTCGCAATGAAAAAGAGATTTCCCGAGAAACATAAAATCAATTTAAATGAACAAGAATATCAGTTCATAAAATTGAAAACCAAGAAAAATGGAGATTTTCTTATAGAGGAAGAAAAGCCTCACGGAAAATTTTCTATCTTGCCAGGCCTCTACAGAAGTGCTAATAACACAGCCTTTGTAGCAGTGCAAAATTATACAAAAAAATCGATGGAAATCAATTCGAACGAGATCAAGCTTTGCAATGACTTGGATACAGAGGTTGACCCATTCGAGCTGACAGAGCTACCGAAAAAGGTTGACTCTGAAAATTACACCATAAGAGACGATCATATGAATGAGGAGGAGAAATATACCCTCAGGAAATTGATCAGGAAATACAACGACGTTTTATATGTGGAAAGTGATAAGTTATCATTCACCCATAAAATTAAACATAAAATACGCACCGTGGACAGTATTCCGATACACTCCAAATCGTATAAGTACCCCTACGTGTACGAAAGCGAGGTGCAGGAGCAAGTTAAAAAGATGCTGAAAGACGGAATCATAAAAGAGTCAATCTCGCCTTACACGTCACCTGTGTGGGTGGTTCCTAAAAAGTCCGATGCATCTGGACGAAAAAAATTCCGTTTAGTGATCGATTACCGAAAACTAAACGAGAAAACAATTAATGACAAATACCCTATACCAGAAATTACGGATATTCTGGATAAATTAGGAAAGGCGAAATATTTTTCAACAATCGATTTAGTTTCTGGCTTCCACCAAATTCAATTAGCGGAGGAAGATACAGAAAAAACTGCTTTTTCCGTAAACGGTGGCAAATATGAGTTTACTCGTATGCCATTTGGCTTGAAGAATGCCCCAGCGACTTTTCAAAGAGTCATGGATTGCATTCTGAGAGATTTAGTAGGAGTATGTTGTTTCGTCTATATGGACGATATCATCATCTTCTCCAGCTCGCTTCAAGAGCACTTGAAAAATTTGTCGCAAGTCTTCGCAAAATTGAAAGAAGCAAGACTAAAAATTCAGCTGGACAAATGCGAGTTCTTTAGGAAAGAAACGCAATTTTTAGGTCATACAGTCTCTGAAGAGGGAGTACGACCAAACAGCGACAAAATTGATGCAATAAGGCAATGGCCAATACCTAAAAGCGAAAAAGAAGTGAGACAATTCCTAGGAATGCTTGGCTACTACAGGCGATTTATTAAGGATTTCGCAAAAATTGTAAAGCCGTTAACAGCACTTCTCCGAAAGGATATTGAATTCGAAATTACACCAGAAGTAGTAACATGCTTCGAAAAGTGTAAGCAACTTCTGACGATCGACCCGGTATTAATTTACCCTGATTTTAGCAAAGAATTTTCACTAACAACGGATGCGAGTGACCACGCTATTGGTGCAGTG
Organism: Toxorhynchites rutilus septentrionalis; assembly: GCF_029784135.1. NCBI lineage: Eukaryota > Metazoa > Arthropoda > Insecta > Diptera > Culicidae > Toxorhynchites > Toxorhynchites rutilus. The sequence continues at coordinate 188,501,845 of NC_073744.1, read as the reverse complement.
TTGTCACAAGGGCCAGCAGGTAACGACCGACCCATCGCATACGCCTCACGTACTTTGAATAAAACGGAAGAACGATATTCCACTACCGAAAAGGAGTTTCTCGCGATAGTATGGGCAGTGAAACATTTCAGACCATACCTCTATGGTAGAAAGTTTAAAATGTTCACCGACCACCAACCACTAACATTTTCTTTCACGAACGCTAACCACAGAATAATTAGAGGAAAGCTGGCTTTAGAGGAATTCGATTACGAACTAATCTACAAACCGGGAAAACAAAACGTTGTCGCCGACGCGCTGTCGCGCGTAAACATAGAAAAACACCTGAACGCACACTCGCAATCATCGCTTTCCCTAAATGTTGAACCTTCTGAGCGAGGAAACGAACCTTCAGACGACGAAAGTGACGGAACGACAGTACACTCAGCGGATACGAGTGATGACTACTTTATTCGGTATACTGAGAGACCTATCAACGTTTTTCGGACACAAGTCATATTCAAAATAGGAAATGTAGAACTTGCAGCCTACGAACAAATTTTTCCAAAATATCACAGACACACAATAGTAAAAAGAACATACACCGAAGAAGACATAGTTGAAACGTTGAAACGGACCCTGAATCCGAAGGGTTTGAGTTGTATAAAAGTACCTATCTCATTAGCACAACTAGTGCAGGAGACGTATAAAAAACATTTTTCCTCAAATATTATTTACAAAGTATTTATTTCAGAGACCATGTTGGAGGACATCAGAATGGAAGTCGAGCAAGACGAGATCATAAGAAGAATTCACCAATACGGACACAGAGGAATCAAAGAAAACCGGAACCAGATTCTACAAACACACTTTTTCCCGCAACTCGATCGAAAGGTCAAAATTTATGTCGATTCCTGTGATATTTGCAAAAAAGCCAAATATGACAGAAATCCACCCAAACTAATTAGAAAAAGCACATTTGGACAGAAACCTTTCGACAGAGTCCACATTGACATTTTCTTCCTAAAAGGTCAAAAGTGGCTCACCATAGTTGATTCATTTTCAAAATTTGCAAACGCGATTCCATTAAGCACAAGAACAATAGTTGATATCAAAACCGCAATAACCGAACACATTCGAAATTTTGGAAGACCTCAAACTATAGTGAGTGACCAAGAGCCATCTTTCAGGTCCATAGACTTTATGGGATTCCTAAATGATCTCAATATAGAGATACACCTCGCAAGTGGATCCAATTCAAATGGTATCGTGGAACGTTTCCACTCCACTTTAATTGAAACCTTCCGCACAAACAAAGCAAAATTTAAAGATTTAACATTAAACGAGCAAGTAAATATCGCCATCGACATTTACAATAATAGTTTCCACTCAGTAATAAAAACCCAACCGCGAAATTTGATTTTTAATAACTCTGGATCTACGAATATGGAAGAAATATCTGAAAAATCTAAAAACCTGCAATCTGCAGTTAAAATCGAACTAAATAGACGAAAAGATAAATACGAACAACAAAATATGAATAACGAAAAACCTGAAGATCTTCAACCAGGCGAAATTAAATACATAAAAAACTCTCAACGTTTAACAAAGGACAAAGATCCGTTTAAAATAACAACGATTAAACACAACAACGAACTAACATTTGAAGACGTCAATAATATTAAAATCCACAAAAATAGAATAAAGAAATAACCGATAAATCAATTATTTAACTCTCGTTGCAGATTTTCATGCATCGTCATAATAAATTGCACAAAACTTAAAGATCTATCTCACAACAATGGTATAATTGCCATAAAATTAAAACAAGTCAGGATTAGGATAGGATTCGAGAGAATTATCCAAAAGATTAATATCCACTCTATCGAACATAATATCAATTACATTGAAAAAATCGCAGGAAATATTAAAGTTATAGACCACTTAAGAAGTACTTTAGATTTCAAAATACAAAACTCAAAAGGTAAATTGATGAGCTTGTATTCCCACAGAAGTAAAAGAGCATTAGTAAACGCATTAGGAACAGCAATAAAATTAATAGCAGGAAACCCTGATAATGACGATTTAGAAATTATAAACCATAGTTTGGGAACTTTAGAGAAACAGGAAAATTTACTATCGAAATCTATATCAAGACAAATAATCATTAACGAAAAAATACAAAACAAAATTAATAACATAACAGACGTACTCAAAAAGATCAATAAACAGATTGTGGAACAGAGGAACAATTCTTTGGTAACCAGAGCAGATTTGGAATATATCAACATGATTGTAAACCTTGACTCTATAATTCAGATTCTCGGAAATATTGAAGAACAAATCGAGTTTGCTAAACTCAACATTTTAAACAGAAATTTATTTTCATTTGAAGAGAAGAAGTACATTTTCAACAGACTCAATGCTCAAAAGCTAAAGCTAGACTATTTAGATCAAATATTCCAGTACAGCTCAGGAAGCGTTATTGTAAGCCAAGGTGAAATTATAATACTGGTGAAAATACCCATCCTCGGGGACAACGAGTTCGACCTGATCAACATTCAGACGCTCAACATAAACAGTACACGAATCAGCACAGACGTAAAACTGGTGGCAAAGCATGGAGACATCATTTACAGACAAAGCGAACTTTGCGACATTTGCGAAGCTACAACCCTTCTCGAAGATGATTGCATCTATAACCTTCTGAATCACCAAACACCAAAATGTATCATAAAACCCGTCAGACAACCCATCCGTGTCGAAGAAATTAAGAAAGGAGTCATACTTGTTGACACAAACAAAAATGTATTGATCTCTGATTCATGCAACAATTCCAGACTGATCAACACCCCGACAATCATCGAAACAAACAACTGTACAATCAAAGTGATGAACATCACCTTCAATAACCAAGTAACTTTTGGAAATAGTGAAGAATACCTTCTCCCAATATACGGAAATAAGTTGATACAATTAAACTATACAGAGGAGAATAATGAAATCAACCACCTCAAATTGGAAAACCTTAACAGTCTGCAGGACATAAAGTTAGACCTGCATCGTTCAAAAAGGACAACAACCATCGGAGGAGGAGTCCTCCTCATGCTAATCATTATCTGTTCTTTTACCATTTATATCATCGACAGAAGATTCAAAGCGAAGGAAAGAGCAACTCTGGAAATTCGAAGCCATGTTGGAACCACCACGGAACTTAAACAAACCATTGGAAAAGGAGAATTTGGACCATTACCGAGTCTCGTCCTTTTCGAAAGATCGTCCGAGGACGGACGAGAATCTAAGGGGGGAGGCGTTACACCACAACCGACCGACCAAGGCGTCCCAGAAGTCAAGACGTCAGCAAAAGCCCAGCCGAGACCCATAGCAACAGACAGAGGCGTCAAAGTTACACCGCGCGTGTAAACCAACATTTGCCGACGCCGCGGAAATCAATCGAACGACGCGAACAAAGGTTCGATCAGGTTCGAACCACCGACGGAAATAATGAGATCAGCAGATGTAGTCTATTTAAGCCTTGTAATACGATTATAGAATTTAGTCTTGAGCGTAGCCGAGTTGAATACGGGCATAAAGGTTTATGAACCGAATGTAAAGTGTTATAAACGAATAAAAAGGGTAATTAGAAATTAAATAAAAGTTTTTTTTAAACCGCGAGTTAAGTCACGGCATAATTTATATATATATATATATATAACATCATATGCCCTAAAATTTGGTTGGCATATAATGCGCCTAACTGGCATATGCATGCAAAAGTGGAGGCCATATACATACATGGCAAATGCTTACCGAATTTGTTTGGATGAATATGCAACTTTGACCGGCTATAATAGCGACTTTTGCCATACTCATATACGATTTATTACAGACATAGAAAAAAAAACAAATGGCGCAAAATATTTTCGTGAAATGTTTATTATAGCCTCACGAATCGCCATTTTTATATATGAGTATTGATATTTGTAGAAATAATAATTGTTTGATTGACTTGTGTTGGGAGTGGAATATGAATGTTTAAAATGACACAGATTGATGTTTGGTGAAAACTGCTCCGATATGGGTTCGAACTCCGGTCGTCTGGATTATCATCCACCAGCTATCTCGCGCGGCTATCTGCAATTTAATTCAACAGCGGTTAAAACTTTCGAGTGCATCAGCATTTCATTGACATTTCAATATGATGTAATATGTCCTTTATTAGGATCTAATATGATTTACTGTTTCATGATTTTCTTCAGCATGCAACACGATTTACGACAGTACTGAATCGATTTAAATTACACGCTTATACGACACACAAACTGCATCAGCGTAATATACGCATATGATGCGGATTAAATATATTTTACGACAATGTACATCATAAAATTGATGTTTATTATACCGATATGTGACTTAATTTGATAATGGTAAATAAAATCGAGTTTTTACATTTTATGCGATTTCAAATATACACGATACATACTTTGATTGATATTATATGCGATTATGATTTATTCGGATTTCTTGTAAGACTTGGCACGTGCAAAATTATACGATTTAATGTTTGCTGGGCTATTTTCTCTCGCACTCTTCAACTTTCAAAAGTAACTTTCACTTTAAGTATTTTCCGAATCACCAAACGATTCCTTCGACGGTCCGTGAGCTATGAAGAAGTCCTCCAATCTTCGCCTTCATGTATAGCTCAAATCCTTCTTTTTTTTTCTCTCTCTTTCTGTCTCTCTTTCTATCTCTCTATCTCTCTCTTCTTTCCGCTATCAGCATTTGGGAACGGAAATCTTCCAATCCATCTCATTGTAATCGTGGTTAGTATGGGGTAAGGGGTAAGGGGGAAGGGGTAGGTATTTGTGGGATTTTTTCCATACTTTTCCATACATATCTTTCTTATTTACAGAATCAATGATTCTTTCTTGTTTCGGTTATTTTTGTGAAACCGTAACAAACTCTTAGACATTTTATCTTTTGAATAAGGTGATTATCATACCACTATGTGTTGCACACAAAACGACGTTTAAATAAATTCAAATTTTATAGGTTGAACGCAGAAAATGCTGCCGCTTTAAACTAATTTTCGAGTAAAACTTTTCTTCATGTCACTTTTATACAATCACAGTAGGCATGACAACATCACGATGAGTTCATTTGTTTACACCTCGACGTCACCGCAACAAACACGCCCTTTGCGTATGAATCGTGCACGCTGGAATTTTCTCTGTTGTTTCATCTCAAATAAACGGTGTGTTGTGTCCTGAAACGATGTGGAGAACGTGTCCGACCATCAACAGGAAACCCGGAAACGGTAAAAAAAGCAGCTACAGATCTAACAACCATTCGAGAAACGGAACCAGAAGTTGTCATCGTAGTTGCAATCCCATGCCTAAAAATTGAAAATGGCGTCTGGTTTGAAAAGTTTCAAGTAACAAGTTGTACTGTATTAAAACGCGAATCAAAATCTAGATGCAAGAATCGCTCAAGAAAGCTCTACGAGAACTTTTTGGCGAAATACGATTGCGTTGTAATTGATGATGAAACGTACTGCAGGTCAGTTTTCGTACAAATTACTGGATAAAAAATGTATGCTTCATTCGTTCGGCGAGATTCCTCTGATACCTTATCGACTATAACTCAGGTGTCAATAGTCCAAACAGTCACTAAAATTTAACTGGCTTTCAGATTTATTCCGACAGAGAATACCGAAGTCATAGCGTTCGAGATCGATGAGTGCTGTTTCTGAACTGTAGTGTTTCAGTCTCCATTTTTCACAAACACTGGGGAAGTATAGCGAAAACTTTCAAAACCTAAGGAATTTTCTCTGAACTGATCATCGCCCGTTGAACTATTTGTTTGCAATAATAATGTGCTTTATTGTACATTTCAGTTACAAGTTTACTTGGAGCTGTAATATTGATCTAATATATATGCATTTGCTTCCCTCAATTATTTACCTTACATAAGAGGTCATTATTAAAATATTAAATTCTCCTAACGCATCCGTTCATCATTTTGTTTCACAGCATGTAATAGATGTAATTAGACGCAAAAATAATACTTTGTTGTTTCAATTTGATATATGTATAATACGAACAACCATCACTTTTAGCAAAAACTGATCACGTTTGTGTTTCATCAATATCTATATATTTTGTGTCATCGGGTTTCAACATATTTAGTGTTTTTTTGTATCAATAATCAAGAAGATCAGAGCGCGCACCACAAATACTGCTATGGCAATCGGTTATGGCAATCATCATCATCAAATTAGTCATCGTTATCATCATCATCATCATCATCGATCAGCGCTCTCGCTCAGAGCAAGAACTTGGGAGGCCTTCAGCGCTGCAGCCCCGAGACGCCTACCATTAACTCTTGTTCCAGTCGAGGGTCGACTGGAAGCTCAGCACGCCATTGGTGGGGATGTTGTAGAGCTGGTTCTTCAGGTACATCCCGTTGTAGGACTGGTGATGGTGATGATGATGGTGATGGTCAGCCGCAGCCGCCGCGGCTACCGAGTACGCAGCCGAGTGGTGCATGTTGGCTGCGACTGCCACCGCTGCGGACGAAGCCGAGTAGGCAAAATGGTTGTACAGGGACTTGTCGTCCGAGGTAGGTACGTGTGCGAAACCACCGTTATTGGAGAGACCAACCGCGTCCAGTAGGTTGGCGTCGTGCAGGGTGTTTGAGGTTCCCGCACCGACGACACCACCAACGCCACCGCCGCCCGTGGAGGTGCTCGGCGTGACAGATCCACCGCCCGTGTTGGTGGGGAACAGTTTGAAAGACATCGGCGAATGGGTTTGAGGTTGATGGGATTGGGGAGATTTCAGTGTGCCAAGGTTCTGGAAGGCGGTCGGCTCTAGGGGATAGTTTTTGCTCAGATAATTACTGTTGGAATCTTCCACGCACATGTTGGAATCATATACATGTGGAACGAGGGGGGAGGTCAAATTCATGCAAGACGAAACGGTGGATGGTGTTGGTGCGGTGCCGGCGGAAACCGACGCCGCCATGGAAGAACCTTCGGTAACTGCTTGCGAGCGTTGTTTTTCCTCTCGTCGCCACTTGGCTCGACGGTTGGAGAACCAGACCTGCAAAAAGATGATGCATTTTCTAGTCAGAAAGAGCAATCCCCAGTTTGGGGGCAATACTGCGCCAAACCTGTATTCGAGCTTCAGGTAGATTGGTTTTGGAAGACAAACGTTCACGGGAGAAAACGTCCGGATAGTGCGTCCGTTCGAACTCCTTCTCCAAGTACTCGATCTGATCCACGGTGAAGGAGGTTCGATTGCGTTGTAGTTTGCGCTTGAGACTGAGCCGTTCCGAGTCACTGTCGAAATTGACCGGCGGTGGAGGAGGTGGAGCTTGCGATGCCTTTAGCCCGCTCCCCGAAGCGAGTCCAACCGGTGAGTCCAAGTTTGTGAAGCAGTGCTTTCCGTAGGGGCTCTTATTGGGTTCATTGCTAGTCGGCTTGATCTCAGCTGAAAAAATTGTGGAGGTTGTTGCGAGACACTCTGCGATAGGTACCAGAGATAGGGTTACTCACAGTTTTCTCCGTATTTGTAATGGATATATGGCGAACCGTCATTCAATGGCTTAGTGGACAAGTAGTTCGATTCATCGGAGGCGGATTCGTGTGTGTGGGGTTTCTTGCTGAATTCCTTCTGGGCGGCCAAGTTCCTCAGCACTCGATTGATGGAGGAAACCTAGAACATAGAAAGCATGGTTTCTTGGTATAATGGTCTTGCACCGAAGCAATTTATTCCTACGCTGGGAATGTTCTCCGGAGTACAGATGTGTTCGTTTAACAGTTTGTCCCGAATTTCCCAAGCAAAAATGTTTGGACAGTTCTGTTTGAACATCGAAATCTTATGAACCACCTCCGGTGTAGCAACACGCGGTTTGGAGCCCCCTATGGCGCGTGGTCGGATGCTTCCGGTTTCATAGTACCTGAGGAAACGATGGAACATAATACATTGTGTATGGAGAGGATTGGCGTGATTGGCGAGCTCTCACCTGCCCAGAATCTTACTGACGCATCCGTTGGACACCTGCAGGATCCGCGAGATGTCGCACGGCCGTGCGCCGGCATGCGCTAGCTCAACGATGCGTTGCCGGGTGGAATCGGGCAGAGGTCTTCCGCCCACGAAGATGCCACCCAGCTGGTTGACCCCGCTGTGGCCTACAAAAGTATTAAACCATCGTCAATGGATGAAATATAAAAAAAAATCAAATTTTCATGAGAAAAAAAAACAACTAAAAACCAAGCGTCAAAACTCCAATGCTCCTCCATCCAGAGTAGGTTACCTTCGTTTTTGTAATCCATGCTAAAAATCCGGCGGTCAATCGGCGGGAGAGTGAAAATAGAGAGAGAAAAACGGTTCCGTCAGAAATGTGCTTCCACTTTGGGCAAACGTTCCGTGCTCAAACCAAACCAACCAAAGAATGAAGTAAATCGGAAGCACCGTTCGGAATTTCGATTAATAACAGCGCGCGTGCTGTTCTGTTTCATCAGAATGGGAATGATTCACACATATGTACGGAAAATACATCATCATCATCACCATCATCCTAGTTTCATCCCCGGCCCGGCTCGAGTCGGGTGATGGAAAATACTTACGAGAGAGGGTAGCTTCCGGCGATTACCAGCGCCGAAAAACACGTGCGTTAGGGGCATTCTGGCGAATCCTCCTCCACCAAGAAGCAGTGGTGACGGGATGCTGTGGGTGATGAGAGGATTTTTTTTTGGGGAGATATAATCAAAGTGTGCCTTGTCTGTGATGGACAGATGATTTCTCCCTTTGATTCGCTACTGTGTAGCGGTGCCTTCGGTTGGTCTTCTCTCATCCATGGCATACTGTTGCGCGGCACTGTGGCAAACGGAAGGGGAGAATATACCTGCGAACATCTTTCAGTGTGTTTTGATTTTGCGGCGGGGAGCTCTCATCTGTTCTTCATGAATTTTGTTTTTATGGTACAAAAGAAAAACCTTATCAGCGGTCAGATATATTTTATCTCTGGATCATTTGCTTGTTGAAATGGTAATTGTTGAGGTACAACATCTAAATAACTCACAATATGAGGAAACTTGAGTTGTTGCGTGGTTTCCACAACAAGTATATTTCACGCAAGTAATCCGGTAAATCGGGGTGTTAACCCTTTACGGTCGTATAAGATTTTGTCGTAATGGTCGGAATTGATTTCCCTTGAAAGAGCAATGACACATAACATGTAATATTATGAAAGGTAAAAAAGATATATTGTTTTTCCTTGTGAACTGTAGAAGAGTTTTAATGTGATCTTTTTACATAAAAAAATATTTTTTTTAATTCTCCTTCGTGTGATATTCATGTCGAGAATCGCCTGCAAGTGGCTCCTGGCACTAATTTTCGTACACATTTTCGTATTCCTCTCATATACGTATTTTAATTTATAATAAAATAAACTACTTTACTATAGTTACTAGCAGACCCGGCAATCTTTGTCCTGCCCAAAATTTATTTTACGTTATCACATCCACGTTTTCTTACTCAGCGTACGTTCCCATCGCAGAAATGTTCATTTATTGATCTCTTAATCTACCCTTTAAAAATACCTCTTACTATAAAATTTGTAGTACTTCTACCGAAACTGCCGTATAGATAGAAAAAGATATAGGAGTGCGTTTTATCACATTAACCCATTAACGAATATGCTTTAAAAAAATTTTTTTTTTTGAAAAAATATTTTTGAAGTCGTTTGTGTAATTTTGATCATTGACGCTCAAGAAACCCCAATGTTCAAGAATATTTTTTCCAATCTTCCATTCTCCGGGGAATGACTGTTTGAAAAATCGAACGTTGGCCGAAACCCGCACTTTTTATTTGCAAGTAGAAACATACTGCGAACTGAAAGTCACTACAATTAGCAAATATACGGTATTCATAAATGTATCAATTTTACATTCCGGGACGAACAAGCACAGGAGGATGGAGGTATCTCCCAAATTTGACTTCATTTGCTTGATTGCTTCTCGGGTTATGTAGAAGTTTGTGTTTCATTTGTATGGCAGCCACTCCTCCTCCCCTTAGAGAGGGGGGAGGAGTGTCTTACCACAATAGAAACATTTATTGCACCCTAAAACCTCCACATGCCAAATTTGGTTTCGTTTGCTTGATTAATTCTCGAGTAATGCCTAAATTTATATTTCATTTGTATGGCAGCCCGCCCTTAGAGCGAGGGAGGGGTCTCGAATTATCATAAGACCCAAAAACTCATATATACCAATTTTCATGTCGATCGGTTCAGTAATTTCCGAGTTCATAAGAATCAGACAGACAGACAGACAGAAAAACATTTTTATATATATAGATTGTGTCCGAAACATCGTAGCTACACCCAAACTAGCGTTGGCTGGAAACATTTCATTTTTGGCAGAAATGATGCCATTTCGTGTGCTGTAGGGTCAAATGCGCAAATAATGAGCTGTTTTAAAAGCTTAAAAATAGTTTGAACGTATGCGAGCAGACATCTGTTTCTGTTTTCTTTTCTCATTTCATTTGGGATTGTGCCAAAAAAAAAGTCCATACGACGTCAATGGAAATCGAATCAAAGCCGGCTGGAGTGCAACGCTCGTATTGGCTTTAGCGTACGAGGGTCACTATTTATATTTCGGGAATAGGAACAAAAACAAATAGTTAAGCTGCGAATATATTTTTATTGTTTTTCAAATTACTCGCCACGATGATCGATACACTTTTGCATGCGCTTAAACCAATTTTCAAAGCATTTATTCTAATCGACACGAGCCTTTTTTTTTGAGCGATTGTCAAATTATGTGGGATCCAACGTGAACATAATTTTCGCACAACTAAGTGTTCATGTGAAATCGCATATATGCTGGTGGAACTAATGCTTAGGGATGCCTCAATCTCACAATAGGTTACATGACGATCTTGCTCAATCATTTCGTGCACAGCATCGATGTTTTCTGGCACTACAGTCGATTTTGGACGACCTTCACGAAACTCGTCGGACAGCGAACTACGACCACGATTGAATTCACTATACCAGCGATACACAGTGGTTTTTGATGGAGCTTCATCGCCAAAAGTCAAATTAAGTTGATTGACGCACTCTTGTTGTGATAATCCACGTCGAAAGTCGTAAAAAATCATCGCACGAAAATGTTCACGATTCAGTTCCATTTTTTTGCCGAGACCAAACTTTCAACTAAATATAAAATAAACAAATAGCGTCCGTATGACAAAATGTTCTGAGTACGTATATCGTCAAAAATGTCAAACTTTACGATGGAACCGTCAGATGGACTCACATGACATCAGTGTTGCCAATTCCCGAAATATAAATAGTGACCCTCGTATACAGTATACAAATGATATACATGTATTGGGGAGTAGAACATTTACTGTTATTTTACAGCTAATTTGATGTAAAAAATCGGGATTCCATAACATGTGCTAAAATTAACTTTGGGTGTACTTTGGGGTACCGTTATCTATTATTCGGAGAGAATCCGTATTAATTCGTGAACAGGTTCACTAAACATTAAGATTCGTTTAAAAAAGTGTAAACTGATATATGGTTGAGTTATGTACGATCAAACTTTATTTCTTTCTGAAATTCAATGACTACAAAGCACAGGAGAATTATTGAATAAGGCTTTTGATTTTCCAAATGTGAACTGTCGTGCTTTACGTTTCACGATTTCCATCAGATTTTTCCACCTCATTTTTTTTATTTTGATGCTGGACGCCAATTTGCTTGGAGCTGTTCCTATTTTCAAATGTTTGACTCGTACTTGGAGAGAAATGGATCCAGGCTACATTATTAGGACCTGCGTACATTTCGGAAGCGTGTGAAGGCAGTAATTGCAGGAAATGGAAACTCGAAACCCTTTCAGGACCATAAGATGTCCAAGACTGAATATGCCAATACAACACAATATTTTAGCTGTTGTGGGTGTAAAGTAAGAGAATATCACCAGAAAACATAGCAGGGTGTATAGGTTTCCTATAATTTCATGGGAAATATTTTTCCCTATGAGCCATAAAAGTAAATAAATGAAGAGTTAGGTTTATTATATCGGTATTTTATATATTGCTTTTAAGTAACGCAGTGTACTTGAATATGGTGTTCAAGTCTGGGCCCCTTATCACGAAGTTCATATCTCTCGGACCGAAACAGTTCAACGGAGCTTCGTTCGATATGCCCTGAGGAGATTACCATGGAGTGATCCGGTTAGATTACCTCCATATGAACATCGGTGTGGACTAATAAGCCTAGAGACGCTACGTCAGCGAATAGAATACCTGCGGAGAATGTTTGCGTTCGATTTAATCAGCAACCGAATCGACTGTCCAGATCTCTTGCAGCAGATAAGTATTTTTGTTCCAGCAAGACGTTCTCGCCAGCGTTTGCTATTCGCGACCGCTAGACATCGCACTGTGCTCGGACAAAACCATCCTCTTGAAAGGAGCTTTACATTATTAAATATTTCAGTTTTTTTTTATTTTAATATGTGTACACAAAGTTTTAGAAATAGGATAAGGTAAATATTATAAAAGTTTTCAGTCTGTGCAGCATTAAAGCTGAAAACGTAGTAAATAAAATAAAATAAATAGTCAGTTATGGTAGGGTAAATGATCTTGGTTTGTCCAGTCGAAAATATGATCATGGTTTGCCCACTTTTTTGAATGCTCTAATTCAGCGCTCCTGTGTCAAATAAGGCCTTCGAATGTTTCGAAACATATGAATGAAATTGTCTTTTACATGATTTATAGTAGTTTGATAGTATATTTTTACGAAATCACATGGTTTAAAGGATTATAAAATACACCTTCTATTTGTGTCAATGCGCCCCTCATTCGAGCTAACTTTTAATCGATCACCAGATGATTATTTGGCACGTATTCAGACCTTTTCTGGATTACAACACTTATAAATATTGTAAACATCATGCTTGCTCACCATTTGTATCGTATTTACATAGCTAAACCATTAAATTAACGCATTTTGATGAACTCAATTCTGATCATGAGTTGTCCAATTCAATAATGTTGTTTTGTCCACATGATTTCTATAGCAACCGCTTGGCGCGCTGCAGTTTGTTTATGTTTGTTTATGGTGTGCTTCGCGCATAGCAGAAGTATGGTTTTTCTGTGTTGATTGTGTTGAGGTGAACACTTCTAAAATACCCAATAAAAGGCAATATTCTGAAGAAAGCCTAAATTATGAATGAATCAATATGATGACAGTAAACTCAAGCAATGATAAATGCAACATCTAATTGTGAATTCGAATGTTTTCATTCAAAAATGGAGATTTCTAAAACCGGACAAACCATGATCATTTTTTTGGGCAAACCATGATCATAATTCTTCTTTAAGGAAAATCGTTAAAAAACATAAAAATTTGAATAATTTCAACACCTTATGGTAGTATTAGCAACTAGAGACTTGGGGCTTTTCAACAAACCCAAACTCGTATCGATTATGTGTGATTTTCATGAAGAAAAATCGATTTGCATTTACTAGTTGCGTAAAAACACCCCAAATTGGACAAACCAAGATCATTTACCCTATTCAAAATATGAAGCCGTATATGACGATATACGATATACGATTATACGATTTAATGTTTGCTAGTGTGGAGTCGTATATAATGATATAATGATGCTTATTACGCTGATATTTTTCAACGATTTTAGAAACATAGATGCATACGTTGATTGATGTTTTATAAAATTGTGAATTAAGAGGAATTTATATATGATACAAAGCATACGCTAAAAGTTATACGATTTAAGGGGGGACACCTATCTGGAAGATCGGAAAATAATGAACTCTCGTGATTTTTTCCAGAGGTATAAAGAAAATCTATAGGAATTTATAGGAATAAAATGAAGTGTTCGGGTATTTTGGTTATTGTTTGAAGGTAAATAGGTAAATTTGAAGATGTATTTTCTATTTTTTGAGTGCACGAATAATGTTTATTACGGTGTTGGTTGCTCGATGCGTAGATGCTGTCTGAAAGTCGGTACCTTGCTGGTGGTATCGGTCCTGAAACAACGGGGTGTCGTAGAACGAATTCCATTACATATTTTGAAACTTTAGGTCCTAATAATACCTGAAGCATTACATAGGGGTTTTTGAAAATTTGAAAAATTGCCAAAACGGCGGCCATTTTTGTTAAAAATTAGTTATTTTTCAAGAAAAAATCGCTGTTTAGAAGCTCATACAAAATTGAAAAAAAATAGATATCAAAAAATGGCTTTGTAACACTTTGGATAATCCATTTTTACATGCTTAAAAAATCAGCCAAATCGGTCGCGTAGATCCTGAGATATCGATACCAACAGCTGAAAAAACATGGTTTCGAGAAAAACGCGTTTAAAAATTTGTACAGCAATACTATATCCCTTGAGGTGACTCCATACATTTGGCTGTAACTCTCCAACGAAATCAAAAATCGAAAACTCCATAAGCATAAGCTTCCCAAAAATGCAGAAAACCAACATTCGATTTTTTTGGTTTTCCAGACCGGGGTCCCCCCTTAAAGCACCATAATTTGTTATTCTTCCAGCGTTATTATATAATCGTTTCAATTGAAGCCCCCATTATTCTGCCTGAATCCTGAGGATTCAGGTAATTTACCAATTGATTTTCGTTGCTTCTGTTGTTGCGCTCTACCGGGAAAGTTCGTTACTGTTTATTTGGGGACAATGAAGGTATCGTAGTTTGATCCTCTTTATCACACGTGTCTTGTGTAGTAATCCGTCCTTTTTTTGTGAACATATTTCAATCATAAAAATCTTCGTCAGTATGTCGTTCCTTGTCGAGTATATTTTTTTTTTTTGAATGCATTCCGAGTAGGAGTAGGGTAGAATTTGTTGTTCTTCAGCAGAGGAAAGCTTCCTTCTGAGCTACTTTTCTATTTTTCTAGCAACCGAGTACGACCGTTGTGATCTGTTTTACAACTCGTGCTCTAGGTTTCATTTCGTCCGGCGTTATACTTGATCTTTACTAGCGCATTCAGGGATTAAGAATTTTTACTTATTTGTTTGGATATTGTTGTTTTGACTACTCAAGCTGATTACCTAAGCTTCGAAGCCATTCTCTCTGTCATGATGCGCAGCTTTCGTAACGGTTCGATGAGTTCACGATCAGTGTTCATTTAGTAGCAGAAGCGAACAATTTGCGACAACCTATGTTGTTAGTTAGCTACACCAACTTTCAGCTTCGAATCGATTTTTTATGAACAGATTTTATAATCGTATAGTGTTATATGTCCACTACATTATCTAGGAGAAAGGAATATTCAATCAAGCTAGATTTTAAAATCTTCGCCATCTATAATGCACATGTGCTTATAGCGAATTCGTATTTGTTCAGTTTCAACCCCAGTTCCAACCTAACTGCTGTCAAAACGTTTTTTTTTATTCACTCAGTTTCAACCTACAGGGTGGGCCATTTAAAGTGGAAGGATTTGTTTTTGCAATAGCAAAGTAAAGAAGTGGAATTTTAATTATTTTTTTTTAAATTCATTTATTTTGGTCCAAGGAGATTTGTTCTAACTACTTTTTGATTATGATATCTCGTAAATGACCGCCTCTGGCCTTGACCGCAAAATGTGCCCTTTTTTCGGCATTTTCCATCACTTTGCCCAATGTTTCGGCCGATATGGCAGCAATTTCTTGTCGGATATTCTCTTTCAGCGCAGCCAGGGTCCTTGGTTTACCAGTGTATACCTTGGATTTTAAATATCCCCATAAAAAAAGTCAGGAGGCGTCAAATCAGGTGATCTCGGTGGCCAGTCATAATCGCCGTTTTTCGATATTAATCTTCCGGGGAACATTTCGCGCAATAATTTGGTCGTGGCAGCCGCTGAATGGCATGTAGCGCCGTCCTGTTGGAACCAGTAATTTCCCAATTCATTTTCACGAACAAATGGCAATAAAAAATTGGTTATCATTGTCCGATAACGCTCCCGCAACACTGGCTCGAACGGCATCAATATTCTCGTCGAAACGTCTTGGTCATTGTCTGGACAGATGACTGGCATTACCAACACTACCAGACGATATAAATTTGGCATATAATCGACGTATAGTGTTGTATCCAGGCGATGTTTTAACTTTATTTTTATTTTTCCACGCACGTTTAGTTAACACAATTGAGAAGTTATTTTGAATGTACAGCTGAACAATTTCAGCGCGTTGTTTAGGTGTGTATTGTTCCATGGTTAAAATTGTACTGAAACGACGCTTCCAACGCGGTATGACATTTGTTAATCTGACATCTCTGTCAAAAGTTATGGGGTTGCCAGATGCTTCCACTTTAAATGGCCCACCCTGTAGTTTCACACTAGGTTCAACCCGGAAGCTGTTGGGTTCGCACCAGAGATGCCAGGTTTGAAGACATGTCTTCATTTTGAAGACATTTGACTTGCTGTGCAGACATTTGATGTGTGAAGACATTTTGAAGTGCTACGACAAAGAAGAGCAGCATACGAGAATTTTTGGGTGCTAGTGCGGATACGGAAGAGTATCCAGAATTTTGGAATATAGATATACACTGCAATTCATGAAAGTATGCTTTCAAATTCCAGCAAGGTATCCTTACTGTTTCATGTTGTGGGGTTCGATCACATCTCAAGCGAACAAAAGGGTTCATAGTTTGTGATCGATATCTGAGTGGGAAGGAGAGAGTCTAATGCGAGTTGAACCAAATAAACGAGAAGTGCTGATAGCTTTCGACTTTACTCGACTCTTTCGAGTCGACTGAAGTAATAAAAAATTAAATACCTTAAAAGATATTACAAAAATTACGATGCATTCTAAAATAATATCGGAAGTGATAAACAAGAGGATTGAATAATATAATTCCGTAGTTCTATGTCGAAAACTGCGGTCGTGTCCTAGATTCAACCCATTACAATTTTTTTTGGTGTTGAGTACTTTTGTACTCGTTTGTCATTGTGCAGACCGGAATGTTTCCCTAAAATAAACTGACCAGACGTCCCGCGTTACGCGGGACAGTCCCGCATTTCAACGAAATGTCCCGCGTAAGATTCCGTCCCGCGAAACGTCCCGCATTTGGCAAAAGAAACGAAAATGTTCCGCGATATCAATATATTTCAATATCACAATTTGATCATGTTGATTTTCTTAAATGGATAAACCTCAAAAAAAACTTTTATTTGGTAGACTGTTCAAGAGCGCTTCTAGTGCATTCAAAGATTAATAGTAGAGGCAAATGAACTGAAAAGTTTAAACCCTCTTAAATCCAAAAAGAAGAAGAAGAAGATTAATACGTTGAGCTGGTTTCATCGCACCGACATTGAGCTTTTT
The DNA here is from genome assembly GCF_029784135.1 of Toxorhynchites rutilus septentrionalis. Classification (NCBI taxonomy): domain Eukaryota; kingdom Metazoa; phylum Arthropoda; class Insecta; order Diptera; family Culicidae; genus Toxorhynchites; species Toxorhynchites rutilus. Next base: position 188,484,501 of record NC_073744.1, on the reverse strand, counting down.
GTTTAGAGAGTGTAAACTGGAAGCGACAGCAACAAAATTGGAAAATGATTTTTATGAAAGTCCCCTATTGTTCCGCAGGGACCAACGTGAATCAGACGAAAAGTTCATCTTTGGTCCCCTAGCTAGTATCGTAAATGAAGCGCTGGGCGGTCTTACGGAAGTTGGCCGGAACCTGAACCATGGCCGATGAAAATATGTGTATCGGCGTGTTATTTTACCTTTTCGTGGATTTGGTGGTCGTCTGTCACTCTATTTTGGCCTTTCGCCCAAAAGTTTTCTATCAGGCTGGGAAGCTGGGAAATGTTGGGAAGGTTGGTGGTCTTCGCGACAATGTTTATCCCCAACCGATCCATTCTCCAGTGATCTTTTGGCATAATGGGCTGACCCCAGGTTCGGCATGAAGACCACATCACCTTCCCAACTCCGGCAAGCACTTCGTACAATATATCTCCCCGTGCACCATATGACTCGAAAGATCCGGAAAGAGCGGCTTGGGCATTTCCTTCACGTCTGTCAGAGAAGGACCTTCTTCGAGAACTTGATGTGAATGATATATTCAAGCAATTCAAGCATCAAGTACGTCTCGTCTTTCATTATGAGTACGAAAAGAAGTTTTGAACTAATTTCGCCGGAAAGAAGTTTTTTAACAGAACCTCAAGCTACTCCTTCTGGGTAATTGCCTGCTGCTCAGATGTGGGGTGGAGCTTGCAGTATGGAAAAATCATCAAGTTGCTTGACAGTGCTAGTGCTGCTGCTGCTGCGAATCAACATCCTTGAAGACTTAATAAACGTAAGATTTAAAGAAAATTTGTTCCTATAAATTATCTTTCATCGCCATCCGAAATAAGTCATTTTTTGAATGCATACGTTAACATTAATATCGATTAAAAATGAATTGGAATTTTCGAGCATTCCATTCGATAATTCGAAGAAAATTGTAAAATTTGAATCGTGCTTGCCAGGCGTAAATGCTCTGATTGAGCGAGTGATTTTCGGGCGTAAACAAAATCTAAACCACCGAAAAATCACAACTGAGTGCCGATACTCAGAAAAAAAATAATACTGATCAGTTTAGAATCGCTAAACTATGGTTTATGTTCACATAACGTATATACATAACGTTTTGTTTTTTGTGTCCCGCGTTAGACCTCTGACCATCTGGTCACTTTACCCTAAAACGTACTTTTAAGCTGAGAAGTCTGGGAAAACCGTCGTTTCAGATACTAGAGGTGGATGAACTTTCGCGGTTCGCGAACTACGTAAACATGAGATGTGCAATAATTTCAGAGGGAAATGTAAAATACAATGATCGTTTGACAATTTTTCCGTTCACATATTTTGGTAATCCTAGGCATCATATCAAACGTAAAAGGACGTTCATCAAATTTATTTGTAACGGAGAACATAATCTGTACAAAAAATTTGATGCATTCTAAAATAATATTCGAAGTGGTAAACAAGTGAATTGCATAATATATTTGCGTGGTTCTACGTCGAAAATATGCGGTCGTGTCCTAGATACAACCCCTTACTATATTTTTTCATTACTGAGTCAGTTTGGACCTGAGTTTTAAAAACGAATTCGCTATTACTTAACACGGCCCAGCTTAGCACAAGATCGGCAGTTCATTCTCGGAACACCCATCCGTTCCTGTTTGTACCTAAAACCCTGTTTCGAATATTTCCACTGAAAACAATTTACAATTCAAATTATACCTGAAAAGTTTGTTCTACCTTATTGCAGTCTTACATATAAAATCGAATAAGAAAATATTGTTCAGACACAATTTAATGAGCTACACAGATTTATTCGCATTGCAAAAATTGCATTCGCCCCCAAGAATAGCGTAAACATCACATGCTTGTTTAGGTTTCAACTGGTGTTTCGGAATGGGAAACATTTCCACATCTCAATTTACAAATTTATGGAAGAGCTTGTATCCATAATGAAGCAACCTTTAGCAGCGGAAAGATAGTGTCCCCCGTGTTCACCAATTAGACTGAGTGCTTTCCCTCCATTCTTATCAATGAACGGATCCGCGCATCACGCATGTGCACCATTTGAATTCTATTAGTGGAAATTTCTGTTGTCTCACATTTTAGTACCACTCGGTTCGATTTCAAAAGAAAAAGCTTCAATCCAACCATTATTTGGCTCGAATGTAATCGTTCGAACATAATGAATGTGACAAAGTCAAACCACAAAACCGAAGGAATTTACCTCACATTTTGTGTAACATGATACCTCTGCTCGATTGGTGCCTTTGAGCGTAATTCCAGCACACAGAGACGGTTTCGAGAGTAGTTCACTCGATTCGACACAAAAATTTACACAAGCAATTCAGAATTTTTTTTTTCCCCAATACGACACTCTCGCAGTCCAATCAGAATATTCCTTATTTAATTCAACATTTTTCTGTTTAACACCAGCCAAGAAACAGTCACATTCCACCATATAAAAGATGACGGGCGCAAGAGGGGCACAGCATCGCCTGCCAGCCCAAATTATCGAATGCAAATCGGACGTGAAAATCAGTCATGCGGAAAGGAAACGTTTCGGGCCGTTTTCGGCCACTGCGGCGGCTGTGGACCGGGAAACTGCACCGAAACGCCACTGCTGGCATGATTCCCCGCCGGAACAACCCCGGGGAACCGCCAAAAAGCGGTCTGTTTACGGTTTTACGCGCTGTTGTTTACCTTGCGTGTATCAGGGCCATTAATCGTAAGCTTCACCACAATTTCACTACTGCCTGAAATGGGCACGGCGCGGCGCGGATGAATGTTCACGATCGACGAAGATGGGATGTGAGCCGATGTGGGATACGATGAAAGGGGAGGTGTGTGACTTGGGAGCACTGTGATAATAAATGCTTCTCGTGGGAAAGAACGGGAAGGATGATTCAAATTCTGGCAAAGACAAAAACCCATTCAGTTTAGGCCCGATTTGGTATTGCTCTTCTCAATAAAAGTAGCGATAGCTTTAGCTCAAATAATAATTTAAATGAAATTTAGGGATATTGAATCATAAAAATTCTAATATTTTTCGATAGAAAGAAACATCGTATCAATATTTCTCTGATTAGAATAATTTAGTATGCTTCAAAAAATATATATTTTTTCCGTCTAAAATTTTCATAAAACAATGCAATCCGTAATCATTAGCACTTCTACTTTGATTGATTTCATAGGCAAAATGTAATACAGTGTAATACAGTGACAATTAGATCCAATTGAAATGCTTGTTGGAATCAATCTCGATTCGTATTTTTTTCATCATGACAAATTGGGTTATTATTGTACTGAAAAAAATTATAGGAGGTTGTGTTCAAGACACGACTGCATTGTTGACGTAGAAGTACGCTGTAGTTTAATTCAAGTCGTTTGTTTATAACTGCGGATATTATTTTATAATGCTACGAGAATTTTGAAATAACCATTCTACCAGATTGGTCGCCCTGAAATGTTTTTTTTGTTGTAGTATCAATTGACGATAATTGTTTGATGATTCATTCTTGTGCACGCAGAACAATACATGCTCGAGATAAGCACAGCTGTCATCCTTAGTTTTGCTACTGGCAAGCCAAACAAAATCACAAATTCCAGAATGACATTTACTTTCTTGGTGACTAAATAAGCGAAATAAGCTCTGTTTGCACGCGAACCAAAAAAATTGATGACTTATTATAACTTATTGAATAACTTTGTATTCCCCAATAATTTTTTGGTGTACAACCTTAACACCTGCATCACCATAGCGTCAGTTCAATGCATTGATGCAATGTCAAAGGCACCAACGAAGCCTTTGAGATGACAAAAAACAAACAATGTTAACTGCTCGGAAAAAGGTTGAATATTTGCCTCAGCAGAGATTCATTACTAATGCCCTAGCGTAAATAATTCCCTCCCGCTATCTCCCGTCCTTGCTCATATTTATCATTACAAATGGGGTTTCAGCGTAGCGAAGATGCACTTTTTTTGACGTAGGACTACGTCTTTCATTTCTATACCGGGGTGTAAAATCAAAGTTTCAAAAACGAAAGCGTTACGCCGAAGACCGAGATTTTGAGTGTTAATAGCTCCTAAACAACTGAACGAAATGGTATGATAAACACTTCATTCGAAAGATAAAATGTCTACGCGTTCTATACTTGTTACTTTCTGATCCAAAAACTTGTTTCAATAGTCTTAAATTTGCTTTCAAAATAGGCAATTGAAATCACCAATCGGTATATAAGCGAGCGCCGCTCGGAAATCCACTCAGTTCTAATTGAACAGCGATTGGAGCATGTTGTCGCTGTTGTGGTGAAGCTCTTCATTTATCATGAAAGCGCGGATGAACGTTGTCACCAAGAGCCTGTTTGTGCACCTTAGGCCAGAAGGGAATCCATCAGGAGGAGAGTGATGCTACAAACGGTTCCCCGGGAAGATCTCGAAGCAGCCGCTACACACACACACACACACACACACACACATACACGGCACGAACCGATGTAGAGAGAGAGGAGCACCGCGCGTCTTTCCGAGCGACCAGAGCCGCCTTGAAACGAGAGATACGTAGGAGCAAATCGAACTGCTATAGGGAGCTGTGTCGAGACGTCGACGCAAATCCTTGGGGTGAAGCATATCGAATCGTGATGGCGAAATTCCGTAGTTCAACGACTCCCATGGAATTATGTCCGGAAAAACTCGAGGTCATTGTGAATGGACTCTTTCCGCAGCACGACCCACCGACGTGGCCACCCACACTGTACGGGGAGGACGAAGCAGAGAACGCACAAGTCACCAACGAAGAACTCATCGCGGTGGCAAAAGGTCTAAAGTTGAAAAAAGCACCCGGCCCCGACGGAATCCCCAATGTGGCCCTGAAATCGGCGATCCTTGCTTTCCCCGACATGTTCAGGGTGGTGCTGCAGAAATGCCTGGATGACGGTCTCTTCCCTGCGGAATGGAAGATACAAAAGTTGGTGCTGCTCCCGAAACCAGGAAAGCCACCTGGAGATCCAGCGTCGTATAGGCCTATTTGTTTGTTGGATACTTTGGGAAAGCTCTTGGAAAGGGTTATTCTCAACAGACTGGTGAAATGCACGGAGGATGACCACGGATTGTCGAAAATGCAGTTCGGGTTCCGGAAAGGAAAGTCGACAGTGGACGCTATTCGGACAGTTATCGAGAAAGCTCAGGTCTCGCTTAAACAAAAACGAAGAGGCGACCGTTACTGCGCGGTGATTTTGATTGACGTGAAGAACGCCTTCAATAGTGCCAGCTGGGAGGCCATCGCCGAGGCGCTACACAGATTGAAGGTCCCTAGCTACCTGACAGGATACTGAGGAGTTATTTCCAGAATCGGATCCTGGTATACAACACAGACAGGGGACAGATAGTGAAGAATATCTCGGCGGGAGTTCCACAAGGCTCCATCCTAGGTCCTACGCTTTGGAACACGATGTACGACGGTGTTCTAAGGCTGAAGCTACCCAGAGGTGTGGAGATCGTGGGCTTCGCGGACGACATCGTAACAACGGTAATCGGCGAGACGCTTCAGGAGGTGGAAATGTTGGCGACTGAGGCTGTAGACATGATCGGTAGTTGGATGGACAGCGTAAAGCTCCAGATGGCACATCACAAAACCGAGGTGCTGTTAGTGAGCAATTGTAAGGCAGTGCTGCGGGCAGAGGTATCGGTCGGAGGACATACCATCGTTTCGAAGCGGGCGGTGAAGTACCTCGGAGTCATGATCGACGACCGGCTGAACTTCAACCAGCACGTCGACTATGCATGTGGGAAGGCGTCAAAGGCCATCAACGTGGTGGCGAGGATCATGCCAAATAGCTTTGGCCCAAGCAGCAGCAAGAGGCGTCTCTTGGCAAGTGTATCTTCGTCGATACTGAGGTATGGTGGCCCTGCCTGGTTGGCGGCTCTGGAAACCCACCGAAATCGGAGGAAGCTGAACAGCACATTCCGACTCATGGCCATGCGAGTCGTAAGTGCTTATAGGACCATTTCGACAGAAGCTGTGTGTGTAATCGCCGGAATGATTCCCATCTGCATCACTCTGGCGGAAGATAGCGAGTGCTACAAGCGACGGGAAAGCAGAGGTATCCGGAAATTGATGAGAGCGGAGTCGTTGGACAAATGGCAGTATGAATGGGATACGGCAGAAAATGGTAGATGGACGTACAGGCTGATACCGGTACTTTCGACCTGGTTGAACAGGAAACACGGTGAAGTTAACTTTTACTTGACGCAGTTTCTGTCTGGGCATGGCTGTTTCAGGCAATATCTACACCGGTTCGGGCACGCAGTTTCACCCCTCTGTCCGGAGTGTGGAGATATGGAGGAAACACCGGAGCACGTCGTTTTTGTCTGTCCCAGGTTCACCGAAAGGCGCGAGGGGCTGCCTGCACTTCATGTCGAGAATATTGTGGAGGAGATGTGTCGCGACGAGATGATCTGGAATGCCGTGAGCAGTGCAATCACACAAATCATGTCGGAGCTGCAGCGAAGGTGGAGGGCTGACCAAAGTGCTGACAACGTCCGACGGTGAAAGGTGAACAACGGCGACGGCTGTTGCAAGAGATGGTACCTCACGAGAGTAGCTGTGACGGGGTGCGCGTTGTGTTGGAGGGCACCACCTAATCGGCTCTCCGCTGGGAAGAGAAATCCTGCGAGGGTGACTGTGACGGGGCGCGCGTCAAGTTGGAGGGCGCTTCCTAATCGGTGCACGTCTCGACAGGTAAACGGATACTGCCGCGGAGAACAGCAAAAGGCCTACCTGACAACGCCTGATCGTGGCCTGGATGGAGGAACACCGCGAACATTTCGAAGGAACGAGCATCAAGGATGAAGCCACGATCAAAATGGTGAATACCCCACGAGAGTAGCTGTGACGGAGTGCGCGTCAGGTTGGAGGGCACTGCCTAATCGGCGCTCCGTTGGGAAGAGAAATCCTGCGAGGGTGACTGTGACGGGTTGCGCGTCAAGTAGGAGGGCAATTCCTAATCGGTTCACGTCTCGACGGGTAAATTCAAAATGCCTGCGAAGAGGACATCAGCGCAGTGGAATTAATAACGAATGGAAAGAAAAAAATATTGAGAAAAAGGGAAGGACAACGCTAGTTAGCGTTGAAAACTCGAGAAGTGCATGAGCACAGCCGCCCCCTGAAGTAGTCGCCTAGATGTGGTCCCAGGGGGAATAAGGCAACGAGTAGAGGGCTTGGTTTTTGTGGGTACGATCCCCACTCGACGTCTGGGTTAACCCTTCCCAGGTAAGGCTGGTAGAGCGTTCCTCACCTCTTAAAAAAAAAAAAAAAAAAACACTCACATACACGCACGGAATTCTTTCCGTTTGGATCGAAAAAGATCCGGAAAATAATCTGCCAGTTCCTCTAGGAATTTAAAAATACATTCATGTGAAAGAGTTTATTTGAATGTTTTCTATCCATGTAACACTGTGACCAAATATGTTTCAATCAAGTGCTATTAACAGATGGTTATCGAGTTAGCATTAACCACTGGTGGGCTTCCAGTATCGAGGAAAATGTGGAAATATCTAATCGTTACTGAAAATAATCTGCCAGTTCCTCTGGGAATTCAAAATTACATTCATATGAAAGAGTTTATTTTAATGTTTTCTATCCATGTAACACTGTGACCAAATACATTAGGTTTTGCGATTTTTCAATCAATCGCAATCAACAGGATAGCTTCTGAAGATTATTCTTCCCCATCAGTAGGATATTTCCGTATCCAATATTGGATGCATAAAACCTTGTGCCTCCAACGTAACGCTCTCGTTTTCGAAGTTCTCCAAATATTCATTCATTCAGAATGAATTCAGATTCAACTTCATACAAATGATCTCTAAATCAACGATAGTCCTACGTCACCCTTGCGGTTATACCATAGATATAACCCTCTTCCTGTTTTTCGTAAGGGTTATGAAGCACGCACGTACGCACACAAATATCCATATATCGATGGCTTGAGGCAACTAAATATACACACACTTATCTCTGTTTTGCGCTCTTCTTAACAGAAGCTCTTTCTGTTAATATTGCCAGTCTAGATCAGCTTAGCTGTCATCTTTTGTGGAGAGATTTCCTACCGCCATGCGAAACCAAATCACAGACAAAATTCCAGAACATTTATTTTTTTGGCGAGCTGACGATAGTCTAGCTTGATGATTCCCCACACAATTGTGTAGCTCAAAACATTAATGCAATGGCATCAGTTTGATGTAATGATTGCAATGCCAAAGACATCAGCGAGTGAGTAATTTGGTCGCGTCCACAGCTCAGTCCAACACGAAGACATGTGGTGGTGCAAAACAAGGAAGAACAAGCGATGTTCATTGTTTCGTATCTAGAACGATACTGAAAGTTTGCCTTTCCTTCCTTTCCTTGTTGAATTAAAAAGTTCATTCGTCTTTAGCCTTCAAAAAGGCCCTTAGTAAATCCCCATTGCCTTGAGAAAAACATTCGATCCCTCGCCGTCCAGCTCGCCCAGCAACGGTGTTGTCCAGTCGGTGCCCTCACGAAGAATGAAGTTTTCCTCAGCAAGATTCACTGTTTATACTCTAGGCAAATATTCCTCTTCGTTCTTCTTCTTTTTCTTTGTTCACGGAGACTTTACATCTTACGGTTTCCTCTTCGTTGCTCGTCGATAAGTTGCTCGTTATTGACAGCACAAATGGACAGAGCAAATGTATGAGGAAATGGGAATGCTTCAAATTTTTATCAATTTAAACCATATACAGACTATGGTAATTGTAATGTATAGAATATCAAACAAATCTTAGGGAATTTTCGTTAACTTTATTTCATAAAAATGTGACCTGCTTTCTGATTTGGCACCCTTAATGAAAGACGTAGTTCTACGCCAAAAAAAATCAATGCGATGAAAGTGTTTGAGAATTATAGCTAGAACCATTGTTCTATATCATCTTCCTGATTCCACGAGGTTCCGGCACGTATTCAAAGCTATTGCATGCCACGCTTCATGCATTTTGCTACACAGTTCCTTTTTATTTAATGTTCTAAATTTACAATGTTTTCAAAGATCCACATGTTTTCTATCCGATTTAAATCGTGAGACTGGATTTGCCATTACCATCACATCAACATTATTATAATCCTGAAAAACATTCTTTACCGTACACGCTGTTTGCATAGGGTTCTAGGCTTCCACTTTTGCGACATTTCCGATTCCAAATGTTGTAGCATAAGTTTTCCATGATACCAGCACAAAGGTACTGATTCATTATTTTTGTATACAGAAAATTAGACCAACTCTACACCAGTAGAAACATCCTCAGACTATGATATTTCCTCCTCACAAATTTCACTCTATTGAAGATGCTTCCGTGTAAGCATTGTAAAGTGGAACTTCTGGAACTTCTACCAATGAGTAGCTATTCAACAAGATGATTCTAAAACGTCGTAGATCTAATTGTCAAGTCTATAATCTTTCTTCTCAAACTGTGTTGCTGATTTGAATGGTAGGGTATGTGGGTAGGGGAGTGGGGAGGGGGTCCAATATCTGGATTTTTAGCGTCACGTAATTTGTGCACGATGCTAAAGGTGGGTATAAATAAGCCATCCACGATTTGAAATCGAACAAACAGTCTTCGTGTAATTTTCGAGTTTACTTCATGAATGACTAGCTCATTCAGCAGGGTCGTTACCCCAACGCTCTCTTTCAACTACTTGACGTCAGTTGGGAGCTGAGGGGAATTCTCTCATGTGTTCTACACACGTCCACAATGGTTAGGGTCCTCAACCACGTTCTAACTTCACTTCAAAGGCTGAGATGGTCCCTCTTTCCACCAAACTATATGGGGCGAGGCTTGGTAACCCCTTTCGAGTTCGATTACGATGTAAGAAAAAGATTGTATAGAAGAAGAACCATTCCAAGAAGAATATATGTTTTATTATAAGTGTTTGTGTTTGTATTTACTCCTTACTTACCTCTTTTCTATTCTGTCCTACTTGTGACGTCACATTTTTGTAATACTTGCGCAATTTTGAGCAATGTAGTTCGGGTTTGGCGGATTTCCCTTATTGGTTTCTGGGTTATCCTTTTCCATCCACGTATGTGCTGTGTTTGGTGGTGATGTTCTCTAACTTTTGTCTAATCGTCCGCCATGTGCTAGATTAAGCGTAATAAGAAAAAAAGGTCCACTGTACAGACCTACACAGTTCAGGTTATAATATACCAACCATCGCTCATTAACCACATGCTCGTTATGTGCTTTTCTTACCTTTTTCTCTTCCTATCTATTTTTCTTTAACTTTCAGGTTTGTACTTCTTGTCGGTTACATTGGTAAGTATAATATGGTTTTTCTTTTGTTTTCTGTTTTCAGGTATCTGGAGCTAATATGGTTACGTCTAAGGTAAGTTTTTTTTCTTTTCAACAAAACACAAAACATAATTTCCACAGCTATTACACCTAGAACAAAACTTCTTCTATTAAACTAAGTACTACAAAAAAGACAAAGAGATATTACAATTTAAACTAGTCACGACGCGACTACTACTCCCGATTCTAGCTTTAGGCGGAAAGACCGGATATCGCAATCTGCCGAGTTCGTCTCTTTATTAGAATCCGCAGGAAAACCCCAACTCCGACAATCGGGTTTTGACACATGCTGATGGTTGGGAACCCTGCTCATAAAGCATTGTGAGTTAACACACGAAAGCTAGGAGAAACAATAGCTCAAACCAGTTGAGCTTTTCGTAGCCAATGAGCAGGGGGTCTGACATGCTGATGAGTTTTTATTGATTTACAGTATGGTGTGTGGTCTCTGTAGTGTGTCTATAGTATTTATTTGGAATATTATGAAACCGAACGGTTACATTCGTTCCTGATGCTGATATAACCCACATTTACACACACAACTCGATAAAAGAATGGGAATAATGGAAGGTTTTGTAAAACAGCAGTGCAATTTTGTTCACATCCACTACAACAATCTCGGAGAAGAGGATAACCGCTGTGTCAAGGCATTAACGTCCGCCATCATAAAACGGAATAAACTTAAAATAATATGTACAAAATCGTTGCCGGGACGACGTTCACAGTTGATTTTTTCCATGATTTGCATTTCAGTTGCCTGGGAGTAATCATGTTTTACTGTCATGTATACGAGACAAATGTTTACATACAGGCAATTTTCGTGCCAGTGCGGATATGGGAGAGTGTCTAGAATTTTGGAATATGGACATGCATTGTATTTATTTAGATACAACATACCTCTCATGTAAGTTAAGCATTCAATTTCCAGTAGAAAATCTTACTGTGCTGGGGTTCGATCCCACTTCAAACGGAAGATAGGAGCAAAAGTGTTTATGATTTGTGGTCGATGGGGAGGAGAAAGTTCGGTGCGAGTTGGCAGGGCAGTTTCATCGTAAAGTGAGGACGGAATCAAATGAACGAAAAGCGTTCATAACTTTTGACGATTCTCTCCATCAGCAATTTGTTGAAAGCTTGAAAGCTGTTTAAAGACACCGACATAAACGTGATAAACGAATCGAATGCAGTGTTCTTTCAACGGTTGATGTCAGTTGTTGGTAGATGAATGTGAATATTTGTTTCATTTGGTTCATATATTTCGGTTTATTTGTCATGAAATTATATCATGCCCTGTCAGTGAAATGATTGTGAGATTTTTCAACCCTGGTCACGACCTTTATCATTCCCTTTTTATATTGACTGCCAAAACTCAAGTGCGCATTCGTGAGGTAAATGAAGCTGTTCATTAAATTTAAAATTAAATTTCTCATTCCATGGTATCGAACAATGAGAAGAAATCCAAATACGAATGATTTCGAATGAACTATGAAATGAGGTAACTGAGAGTTGATGAATGTCAAACAAGAAATATAGTGAACATTTGGTCTTCACCGAATGTGGTGTCTGAGACTTGTAAGTGAACTGTTTGTCTGTAGCTTTACAACCTTTGAACAGCCAGTGTACTTTTTATTTAGTTATATGAAAAAAATGATCCGATGGCAAAATCTGTTTATGAAATTCAAGGCCCCTTTCTTCTTTGTGTTGTTATAGAATAACTACGTCTACGCAACAATCATGGAGATCGATTCACGGTCGGAGTCCTGGCCTCTTTCTATCCATATGCATGATCTGCTTGCAACAAGAAAAACATCGGACTGTACTATCAATAACACAACCATGATCATATCACCCGTCTCCGCTGTCCGGTCTACAGAAAATTCGAAGAACAAAAGGAATACTCTTACGCCTAAATGACTACTGTGAAATTTACCATATGTAATGAAACTGAAGAAATACCTTTATGTCTAAATGGCTGCTGTGTAATTTACAATTTATTGATACCTTAAATATGTAACATGTACACGATTAAATCCGGCTTTATTACAGCTAAAAAGCTAATTTGCTTAGATAAATGAGCAAATGGGATAAAAAAGGTCTGAATATGTTTTTGAAAAGTGGTGAAATTGTAACCTTTGGTTCGAAGCCCTAATTTGGGGTCTACCCAAACAACACATTATATTTAAACATAACGGATATGTTCAACCCCCTCCCGTACAACATCGAGTCTCCCTTGTGGTGTACTTGTATAACATAGGGCGCTAGAACGCTCAGCAGGGTAGTGAAATCACTTGATCTTCTTCTTGAATGGCGTTAACGTTCCCTGTGAAACTTTTGCCGTCCCAACGTATGCATTAACTAGTGTCATTTATTAATACTTAGTTGAGATTTCTTAAGCCAAATAAAACGCCTTGAATGTATTCCGAGGGGCAAGCTCTAGAATACGTGTGACCACAGTGCCAGTCGAAGGAAATTTCTTTGATGAAAAATCCCCCGGCCAGATCGGGAATCGAATCCGAACACCCGGCATGATCATGTGAGACGCTAACCACTCGCCCACGGGTGCACTCATCACTTGATCTGTGACGAATTAAATGATACGGGAAGGGTTTAAATAAAAATCGCAATAAATTCAAACCGTCAGTTGCTTGCGAACAGTTTGCCCAATAGTGAACGGTGTGAGTCCTGGCTAAAAATGCCCACCGCGAGATACAATTTATTGGACCACCTGTCATTCAACAGAGTTCCCAACTCTGTAAAAAGTAGTACCGGCTTTCGACTTCTAACCATCAGAATTCAGAAAATAGAGAAGAGAGCGAAGGATAAAATGAGAAGGAAAGAATAAATAGTAATTTAATATTTCGTTTATAGAAATTATAAGAGAAAAGATGGGAGAGCTAAATAGTCGATATATGATAATTCAATCAACGCTTGGAGGTTGCAGTGGCGGTTTCATTCCGTTAATACCACGGAGAAAGAAGAGAGAAGGAGGGTAATACACGAAAAATACTGCAAGTATAAAAATATAAAAGTTTGTTACGTTACAATTAGGATAGATGAGAAAGTGACAGGAAAAGAGAATAGGGACAGGAGTGAATTAAGAAGTAGATTAAAAAGGAAAGAATGAAAGAAGAAATTTGTATGTAAACCACATTTATCTCCTCTAATGCTGTTTTGGAAATTTCCGTTTTTCGGACTAAAAAAGAGTCGCCAGCCCTCGTCCTCGATTGTTTGGCGGAATTGGTTAGCATTGGTAAACCTTCGAGTTATAGTTCAGTGTGGGCATAGTTGGTGGCTTTACAAGGGTGCGTAGGCTTAGTGGAAACGTATAAAACCGAAACTGCTCCTTTTTGCTGGAGGAACAGCTGTTTGTGAGCGACTGGTAGCAGCTTGAAACGATCCTGATAGAACGAAATCTGTAAATAAGTAGTTTCAAAGTCAAAATTTAATACATCAAAGTCTGTGAAATTGTTTAGGCTTGATCCATCAATAACAATTTTGACGTGGGACTGCGTCTAACCGGAGTATATGAGGGGTAAAATGAAAACCTAAACACAGAACATGCAGGAAAAAATGAAAGATTCCGAATGCTTATAACTCGAGCATTTCTTACTGGATCGGAAAGATGTTTGCATCAACTGATAGGGAATATTTCTACGCATCTATCGCAATTAATAAAATGTTATTTTTCATTAGATAAACAATTGAGTTACTGTAAAACGTTAAGCGTTATATAAACGCCATAACTACCTCGCTTTGATTGGCCCGATTGACGGTCTCCCCAACACAGCCATCAAAATCAAGCAGCATTGGGGAAATCGGCATGGCAAATACATGAAAGTATGGGGACTTTTGTTCTCATCGAAATGTGTTCCCTAACACAGACTTCAAAACCAAGCAGCGTTGGAGAAATCGGCATTGCCAATACATGAATGTCGGGGGTATTTTTGTTCTGACTGAAATGTGTTTCCCTAACACGGACTTTAAATCCTTGGAGCGTGGGGAAATTGGCATTGCGAATACATGTAAGTCGTGGGCATTTTTGTTGCGACTCTAATGTGTTTCCTTAACGTAGACTTGAAATCAATGGAGCGTGGGGAAACTGGCATTATAAGTCAGGAGTATTTTTGTTCTGGCTGGAATATATTTCCTTAACACAGACTTCAAATTCATGGAGCGTGGGGAAATTGGCATTGAAAATTCATGCAAGTCGGGGTTTTTTTTTGTTCCGATTGAAATGTGTTTCCCTAAAAGCCCCCGTAGACTGCAGGCTTTTGTTGGCCGATAGTTTGACTGGCCGACTTAATCAGTACAAAGCGACATGCATATGCGCACACTTCACCGATTCAGTATCGGCAAACCGCATTCAAACTGTTTTGTCGGCAAACTATCGGCCGTCTGTTTAATCAGTACTGGCTAGTTTTGACCTGCGGCCATACGACGATTGTTTATTGATCGGTAATTCAATTCGCTCTCAATTTTGGAATCCGACATACATGCCGTGCGAATCACTGAGAATGGGATGTACCCAATACTCTCGGATTCTGTTTTTGATTTTCCTTCTCCGTTGTCAAACGATGATTAAACAATATGCGGTCAACGTACATATCAAAATCGAAACTGAGTGCCTGAAATTCATCAAATCAAGTGAATTCGCGGTTCAAGAAGTACGTACACTTGAGAGATGCAACCTTCAAAGGGAAATGTAAAATAAAATAATCGTTTGATAATTGTTCCGTTCACATATTTTGTCGTAACGTAAAAGAAATGTCATTAAATTTACTTATAACGAAGAACATAATCTATCACAATGCATGAATTGACCTTATATGGTATTTATTCAATCTTTTTACTCACAACTGAATATATTAAATTCGGAAATTGTTTCATTCAATCAAAAAGTCAATCAACACAAACAAATGATTGTTAAGCTAAGGTAGTCCCACGTCAACCTTGTGGTTATATCATAGATATAACCCACCCATTTTTTTTTTGGTCAGTTTGTGTGAACCCTAGCAAAAAAGTAGTGAAAATAACTGATTGACGGTGTTGGAACACAACGCAAAGAATCTTTTATGGATGGGTTGATTGTCCCTCAAAGCCCTTTGCGGTCGGAATTGTTTTTACTTGAAAAAGTAACCTTGTGAGATTATGAAAGACAAACATGATTTTTGTTGACGTAGGACTACGTCTTTGATTTCTATATAGGGGGGTCACTCTACGAAAAATGTAACGTTTATTAAGAGTTTTCAAATGCAAATTACGCAGAATCGTTCTTACGATATATGTTATAATAAATACCATTAGACGGCAGAATTTTTTTCGTCTAAGACATCATGTATTATGCATTCTTTCTTCCAACTTCGTTCCCATGAATGTTGTATGTAACACAAAATTGCGCAAAAATAATTCCTATCTAACAAATTAGCAAGATGCAAGATTTCATTCATCACTCAAACTTAATGCAAGATTTCATCAAAGCATCGAGGAAACTGTCACCCATACAGTGATCGTTCATTAATTAGGAGGAGCCAGCGATTATCATGCGAAGACTTATGAAGATCGGCATTACATCGCATCATAAAAATGAAACGAAATGAAATATTAATATTCTACATGGCTCATATTCATAATTCTCAATTCCTTCTATGATAGATTGAGCAGTAGAACCAATATGACTTGATTGTGATAGTTTGCAAACGACCATCATTTCACCGAAAAAGCTACTACTCCCGATGCCTAATAATAAGAAATGGAAAGGAATCACAATACCATAGCTATCCATTAAAAATAAAGAAACTTCATGATTTCATGTGTATTTTATCTCAAAATATAACGAAATCGTGAGTATTTCCAGCTTGTTTTTTAGTTTCTTACCCATAAATTTCATATTCAATGTAATCAATGACGATATATATTTTTTTTGTTTGCCTATTCACATATACTTCTCGCGTAACTTTTGAAAAGGTCCAATGTAACATTTTCGCCAACTCGAGAAAAACGTAGTTGAAGACCCGAACATTATTTCGCGAATTGTCTTAAAAGCTATCAATCTTTATCACTGTTTTCACCACTAGCTGTCAAGAATAACTCCGTAAAACCAATCGTAACTATTGTTCCGTGATTTGAGATTAAGTTTGAAGCCTCGGAGCGAAAAATGTTACATTGGACGTTTTGACTGCCCGCGTTTGCACATTGGACATATTACGCTGCACTATAAAAAATTGAAACTAACTAATAAACAACAATCCAAATATCAGCATTTCGTTCTAAAGACTGATTATTATTGTTATCACTCGTTGAATTGCACTGAAATCGATAACAACACCTGTAAGAAACAAATTCCAAAACGACCGAAGTACGACTACGAGTTGTATTGACTGCTTTGTTACTTCGGACGTTTCGGCCGTCGGAGGAAAGTGGCGTCCGAAGTAACAGCCGGGTGCTTAAAATTCGAATCTGTACATTGGATATTTTTTGTATCGGCGACAAAAAGATGAAGAAGTCAGATACGTGAACGATTGTTTTTGTAATACATTCAATGATTGAAAACTAATAGCGTGCATCCATTAACTCGATTTGTTTACATTTGTTACATAGTACCTTTTCAAAAGTTACGCGAGACTTCATCTACCATTCTACTCTGTTTTGTGTCCCACTGATATTTTTAATCATTTTGAGTTAGACAGTTCAACTTCCTGCTAGAAGCTTATTGTCTTTCTTTGTTTGTTGAAAACCGTTTGAAGGTTATGAGTACATACATCAAACGGCCCTTCTCAGGGCTACTATTAAGAGTTTCAAAAGAGTTAAACTAACAGATTTCTGAACAATGAAAAGAATTACATTGAAAATAACCAAGTGTTCTGAGCAATCACAGTCCTACGTCAAACATCCGTCCGTGCCCCTAGGCTCAGACCCTTCTACTTTTTTATATAAACTTCAAATAGGTATTTACTAAACAATGTGTTTCAATGAGTTGTTTTTATATAAAAAAATATATGCTATAATTTGTATGATATATTTCGAAAGAATCCCGAAAATGCAGTTCAGGTGTTCGAATGTATCACGATATAATTAGTTTGGCGTCTTCTGCCTTTTATCTTTCTGTTTGAAAGATAAAATGCAGAAGTGGAGGCAAGATGGCGAATGCTTGGAGGCAGGTTGGCGAATATGGTTTGGTCACCTAAAAATCAACAAAATGTAACACCAATTATTCATTTATCCATGGTTGGAACAGCGGAAACGCCAGTTTCATCAACATTGTAAATGTCACACGCAGGAAAACGATACTGAGCTCGTATATCTCCCAAAGTTCGAAAAAATATGTCGCAATTTTCTTCATTGAATGCCATTAATCGAGCCGCTGAGGTATTTTCTGGCTTTCTCAAAGATAGCTTAAGAGCCTTCATAAACATTTCAACCCATGTCCGTCCAGTGGATGTTCCTTTGAAAGGGTGCTCTACGCCATGTTTAACCGCAAACGAATAGGCAATTCTTCCAAACTGGACCTTTGTAAGACCAAACGCACGCTGGTCAACAGCGACCACAAAATCATACAGCTCTTTTAGTTGAGAGTCGCTGAATGTGGTTTTAATGCGGCCTTTATTGGATGGCGTATCCTGGAATTGATACAGTTTTAATATTTCATGCATAAAGAACATGAAAACGCAAATGCTGAATTGAAAATATAACCTCCATGTCTGGATATTTTCGTCGATAGCGTCTCAAAGTTGATTCTGGCACACCGAACTGTTTTGAAGCACCCAGAACAGACGAACCTTCTTCTATAGCTTTCATAGCATTCTCCCAACTGGTGTCCGACCAACATTGGTCTCTTTTCCGCTTATAACTTCTAACCATCTGCAATAAAAAATCAAAAATTAACATAATGTTGCAGTTCACCAACTTGCCCCCAAGCGACTTTTTCAATAAAAAAAATTTAGCTGGAATAAATTATATACAATAGAGTATCTTTATCATGTATAAAATTATTTTGAAATTTTAACTTTCCTCATAAAGTGGATGATGAAATTTGAAAAAACGAAAAAAAATCACAAAATCACGATTTTTCACATTTTTATTTTTCACTTTTTTGTGATAACGTTTTCGGCAGAGTTACCGAGTATAAAGTTTGGCCTTGTTATGATGCATCTTCAGTAAAAAGTAGGTGGCGCTACCTTCATTACAACGGGTCAAATTACCGATTCGTCATCTTGCCTCCCTCTCCCTTACTAGACATTAAAATTCTTTTAGATCAAGTGTTATTATTTATTATTAAAGACACTTTACCATTAGTACGGCATTCGTGTAGATAAGGTGTGAACTGATATATTGTAGCATAAGGTACAAGATTAGTTTACTTCCTTGCTATGGTAGCTGAGAGTAAACAAACGACCGCAGAGGATTTAATGTAAGGAATGGCCTGGAAACCTTTCAAAGTAGAAGGGGCTTCTCAGAGTCAGAAATTCACAATACAGTAGAACCTCGATTATCCGCGAAAGCGAGTTCATTTGTAATTCTATAGAACTTCCCGGAATTTTCCAGTAAGCGGTAGGGTCTTGTTCTGTTGTTTTTGTCATGTCTTTCACATTATCTGATTACTGGTGTAAACGACCTTACAGATGGATAGTTTTATGATTTCTGTATTGATGAAACATAGTTTTCATGCATAAATATCTTTTTTTTTTTAGTGTTTGCGCCATATTTTTAACCTTTTATTGCGTTATCCGCGATTTTCGTAATCCGTGGGGAGCTAGCCCGACTATTCCGCGGATAATCGGGGTTCTACTATATTTGTCTATGTCTAGATTTTATTATCACTGACGAGTTAATTATTGCACAACGTATTTTAGAAAAAAAAACCGGAATGGTTACTCGAAAAATGTATAGAAAGGGGATACATACCGGCTTAAATTACCCCGCTCCTGGAATTTCTAGACTTATTCTTTTTTTTTTTGTTGACTGCATGCCATTTTGAACAATACGCCAATAGTGACATTGGATTACTAACAGATGAAAAAAATGAGAACCAGTTACGGAGCAAAAACTTTCATTGAGAAATGGTAGCGAATCATGGGTAAATAATTTTTGATGTTCTCATTGATCTCTATTATTAATGTTTCGCACATCCCTACAATCAACTGGTTATTTAAATCTAACAATGTAATGTTGTTTTGACGTAGGATTACGTCTTTCGGGAACATATTGAGGTACAAATTGAAAATCGAAAATCGAGCGCACCGAGAAAATTGTCCAATTTCAAATGCTTATTGCTAAGTCATTTCATGATGGATTGATGAGATTTTTGCGTCAATCAATGTCGGCATTCCATAACAATTTTTCAGATTAAATAAAATAATATATGTCATGAAACTAACTATCGAACAATTGAAAAATCTTAACCCCTATCCTAACGGAAATACCCGCTTATGATTGGTCAAATTGACGACACATGCGGCGGGTCCCTAACAGAGACATCAAAACCAAGCTGCCTGAGGAAAATCGGCATTGCAGATACATGAATAAAGCGGGAGCTTTTTTCCCGCCGACATGTATTCCCTAACAGAGATTTCAAATCCAATGTGTCTGGGGGAAATCCGCATGTAAATACCCTCGTGGTCGATAGTTTAACTAACGACGCACACCAATGGATAGTGCTCATTGTATCTAGCGTGGACATTGCTGATTGCATACGTACTGGCGAATAAGTTGGGAGCGATGAACGAGTGTTTTTTTTTGTTATTTTCGTTCCAATAAGAATCTTTCAATGGGTTGATTGAAGAATGATGTTTCAATAAACTGAATAGAACTTATGCTTGATAGAATATAAATAAAATTTAAATTTGGAACTTTTATGTTGGTAGCTTCGTGAAATTTCATATCAATGACCGATAATGTATTGTGAAACTTTTAGCACAACTGTAAGTGTAAAATTGTATATGGTAGCTATTGTGTTAACATGACTTGAAATATGAAACGATATTTTTTCCCCAAGGAAAATTCATGAGATGAGCAAAATTGGAAAAATTAAGGAGTATTCGAAAAAGTGATTTCACATATGCTCTACATATCGTATTTGGTGCTGTTAGCGCAATTGAAAATCGCATTGAGGCATGTATCATCGTGTTCCGTTGGGTTTAAAGCGAAAAGAAAATGGATTGAATAAACTAAACATCCAGAAAATAAAAAATTATAAATGAAATTACCACTTTTTTTCTGGTGAGAAAACTTGTGTTCGATAATGATAATTATCTTATATTACATTGAAGAGCTTTTTTTTTTATTTCATCCATACATAACACAGGAGCCATCTCGTCCAGAACAACAGAGGGCGGCTTTGGTACGTGATACGCACCATCTAATGACAATTCACCATCCTTCTATCACTATCACTCGGTTATGGACACTGGTGGAGTGAACAAACAATACCTAACAACCAGACCAAACAGACCCAAATCATTATCGAAGAGTTTAACAAAGTAATTCTTCAAACATATCCAAAATCAGCATGCAGCAGATAGCCTAACGGAATCCTACGTCAACTCTGCGGTCGTGTCTTGAACACAACCCTCCCGTGACTTTTTTCGCAAACGCTTCGCAGTCAACATACAAAACGCTTCACAGCTGTCGAATCTGTTTGTCAACATCAAAACAAATCCATGATTTGCTGCCATCGCATTCTAGCAGACACAAATCTCCATTCCTCGCCGTCAACTCAAAACCACATTCCAATCGGAATGCTGTTGCTGTCTCGCCCTGCATGCAGTGATTCAAAATGGCTGATGGCCCTCGATGCCCTGCACATTTCACCCGAGGACCCGTGCACTGCCAATGAGGTTTCCGATCCGTTCGTTTTCTCGTTCAGTCGAGTTTGCGAGTCGGGTTCGGGTGTAGTGTGTGCGCGAATGTCGATGCGGGCAGCGATCTCAGTGTGGAAGTGATGAAATCAACAGAACAACGACAGACCTCGGCAAAATGATGATGAGATGCACCATTTGCAGTAACCATGTTCGTTCACACCCGTAGTAGGCTAGCCGTTTGTAATATCGTGTAAATTAGTAGTGAAAAAGAAATAAATTCGAAAGGTAAAGAGCCACAGTGTATTTTTCGGGTGCAGGCTTGCGTTGGCTGGTGCGGAGTCGGGATAGACGTGAAAACGGAGAAAACATCGGCTTCGAAAGCAACAGATTACAAGGGGCTAAGGGCTGCTGCTTTGGCCACAGCCTCTGCTGCTGCTGCTGGGAAGGAAGGTTTGTGTGAGCGTGTGTGTGTGTGTGTATGTGCGCCGCCGTCGTGTGTGAGTAGAAGAAGAAGCAACGAAGGGTGTGGAATGTGCGGCGGCTCCAGAGAATATTGAACGCTGGAATGAGAGAGGGAGAAAGCAGAGCCGTGTGTGTGGATATCAACTTTGGGCCCCGAGAGTTGGGTTCCAAGAGAACATTTTGCTGCCTAGCGAGAATGTGCAGCGCGAAGGAGTGAGTGAGCGAGAATGCGTTTGTGCGAATGAAACGAACGGTGGGCGAGAGCGAGAACGAGAGTGTTTTTGTGAGAGAAGAAAGAATCTGTGTAGGGCGTTTTGCGCTCAAAGAAGCTTTTTTCTTGTCTTGTCGAGTAGATGTTACAGCAAATTTGTCCAGATGTAAAAATGGTGTAAAAGTTGCGTATTTGCAGGATGGAAACACCCTGCTAGTGGTGTTTTTTGGGATAATTAGTGTTGCGCACCGAAGTGAAGCGATCGAATGGACTTAAGTGTTTTTACATCGAATAATTTAAAGGGAAACAGGCGAAGTGGTGGAAAAAATTTTAAATCGAAACTGGAGATCCTGTGGATGTTGGTTGAATTCAGTGCCTGTGTGGTGGACCAGAGTGTGCAAAATATGTTGCTTCACTACTAGTGGAAGTCTGGCTTGACCAGCCATTGCTACACTGGAATAGTGTGGTGTGTGAAAGTGCCCTCGCGCGAGGGGTGACCTCCCGGCAGAAACAAAAAAAAAAGATACACCGAATGGTGCCCCATTGAAGGAGGAGCAGTTAACGTAAAGTACCACAGAACAGCGAAAACGAAAGAGGCAAACATTGATTGATACTGCTGGGCCGATGATGCGTTGCTGTTGCGCCGGAAACATTGCTGCTGTCGGCCTCGCTAATTCGTCCAATTCTCATACTAGACTCGATAAGGTAATTGGCTCGGATACCGCGCCTTCTCCCGTCCTTTGACCCATCATCATGATCTCAGTAGTTCGTTCCGTGGAAATAGCGGAATTTCATTACCATTGCGTTTGAGCTCTTTTTTTTTCGTGTCGGACTTTCTTTCTGCTATCTATCCATCGATTGGATCTCTCGACTTTACACCCAAACTAAGCCAGAAACTGCTTCTGACGGAACGCACGAAGAAAGCAAGCAACAAACACAACAGAAAGGAGCAAAAAAAAGAAACAAAACTGGATTACCTTCAGAAAACGCGAATCGAACGACGACGACTCGGAGGAAAACCGCGTATATCACTCTCTATTGCCATCTCCGTGGTGCGGCCCCGTTGCTCTCCGCGGCCAGCAGAGAGCGAGGACATGGAGCACCGGGGAGTAGAATACCGTTTTTACAGTGTGTCATATCGTTCTGATGGCGATGGCGAACTCTTGGGGGAACGATTCAGCGCCGCTCGGATCGGCCTCATATTTCGAGAGATAGCGATCGATTGTGTGTGTTGTGGGCTGCGCGCGGCCCCATCTCGGCGTGTTAGCCCTATAAACATTTAGTCGGCTAGCGATTGAAACCACAAAAGAGTAAATTGTTAACTGTTGCTTGTTTTTATGACTCTCACTCGAGAGTTGCTGTGCGATTTCCATGGGAGCTTAGATTCGATATGTCAAAAATCACTGAAGATTCAAATTGTTCTAAAACTTATTCATTCATATTCCTAGACTCATAACGAAACGCGTCCGCAGATCACTATCTTTGCCGGAATGACGAGATCTATGGGTAAATGGAGTATTGCTGCTCACAAAAGATCCGTCAATTAAAAATGTGCGATTTTACTTGTGGGGGTACAAAATAATTGGCTCAGCGCGCAGAGGTCATTTCATTTGTTCAATTAGCGTGCGTTCATTAGACGCTCTTGGAAATGAGCAATATTTGTTTGGATTGTAGAGCAACTGCCGTCATAGATTGCATAGATTTTTTTGAGTGTTACAAACTTGAGAAAGTATTAAGGCTGTCCGTGTGTGTGCCGGAGGGGAAGTTGACTCGTTTTTCGAATGGCAGGAAGAGGCCAATTCAACCGCAATCAGATCGTGTCTCAATAGATACTTATGTGCTTTGATTCTACAGTTAACACTAATGACTTTGGCTCGGGTTGTAAAATCTATTCTGCTCATTATTATTATGTTTGCCCTATCAATTGTATCTGTTGTGGGTAGCGCTCAACAGAACAGGTTCTTTTTTCCAAATTATGCCCCAATTTAATTTAGTTACTGAATATTGCAGATAGTTGCAAGGTAGTTTGTAGATGATGCAGCAGTGACCGTTAGAAAATACTTGAAACAAATAGTCGGTCTGGGTAGGATATCTGTCAAAAATGTCAAAAAATAAACATTTCGTTGAGGTGTGTGTCCTTAACGCATACCATGAGACTGTAAGTTCAGCAGACGAGTCCTACTGAAATACCACCTCTCGCCGTTATCTCCTCGGTCTCCGCAAATTTCGTTTGCCACATAATAACACACAAAATAACATTGTTTTGAAAATCACATATTATATAGAGTAAAATTTGTTCTTTCAAATACGCCAACAAACATTTTTTATGTTTTCTCAAGAAGATTGACAAACAAATGAAAAGAGCGTATTTTTTTGGGAAGAAATATCAACAACTTTGAATGAAGTTGAGATATCAACAAGTTCTGCATCGCAAAATGTTTTTCGAAGACGAAGTTTGTATTTAGATTTTGAAATATAAAAGTTAGAGCAAACAAATAGTTTTTTCATGGTGACCCTAACACAGTGGTACTCAACCTTTTTTTCATAGGAGCCACAAACACGTGTTGGTAATGATGCCGCGGGCCGCAAAGAAAAAAAAAGCTAAATGAAGAAGGGTGATGTTTAAGACACAACCGCTCTGTTAACATAGAATTACGAAAATATTGCCGTCGAGCACAAACATTGAAGAAATTTAATAATAGAGCTCTTTAATAGATTTGATAGCAAAGACAAGGATTGACAAATGAATGCTTTCACTGAGTGAGGAGTGAGGAGCAATTTTAGTAGATTGTCAAATTAATTCTAAGTATCAACATGTACTGTTGATTGTTCGCTATCTAGAGCACTGAAACTGGAATACTGAACTTCTTGTACTTGTACTCAGTACTTTTTCAGTATCTTCTAGCAAAATCACATCTTCAACACAGAACGGTAACAGAAAATCCGAACCGACACTATTATGTGGTGGCTGCGGAGGCGTAAGCAATACCTTCGAAACAAAATTTCAACTTAAGTTTTTCACCGAAGAACACAACTCTTTGTACAACTGACAAAGCGGTGTCAACGCTTGAAACTTTGTACCCCAAATGTAACGTTTTTGTTTCAGAAATTTAAAACATATACCCCAGTACAGGTTCTATCGGAATTAAAAGACGTTTTGATCTAAGATAAGATCAGACAATAGGGGGTCTTTTACGGACCAAATTTCTGTCAGTCGTTCTGATTTCTGATTGGTCGATTTCGATAAATTTTGTAAACAAAGTCGATTTTTCCAGTGTTGCCAATAAAAATAAATTACGTTGGGTTTGTATTGAATTTAGAAAAAAATGAATTTAATTGATATTACGATACTTAGTTTAGAGGAAATGTGAAGGAATTGTATACACGTTTAACCTAATTATTTTGTTACTATATTTTGATTGAATTGAAAAATTTATATATATATATATATATATATATATATATATATATATATACATTCATTTCATGTCAAACCGATATAGTGCTCCTCAGATTTCCATGAAAAGTGGTAGTTTCTTTCTTTATTGCAAAATATTAGACCCGTATTTTTTATTTTTTCGTTAGGGTGACCTTTTCTTATTTTAGGGTGGTCCGAAAAATCATTTTTTTCAACTTTTTCCTAAAAGTGCCTTTTTTAAAAATTCATAACTTTTGAATCACTGAACCGATTTAGATGATCGATATATCAAATTGAAGCCAATTAATCTTTTTTGGAAAAATATTAGGCTTGCCAAGAAATCGAATTTTGTTTTCGTAACTATTGATTGTAGTTGTTTTTTGTTATTTTTATGTTTTTTGTTTTTATGTTTTTTGTTTTTATGTTTTTATATTTTATGTTTTTTCTTGAAAGCTGAGGATTTATTACATAACATATCTCGATATCAGATAGGCTTTTTTGTGTTTTTGAGTGACTTTTCAAAGTTAACCGGTCGTCCGTAAAATCATTTTTCCACTCTTATCCAAAAATAATTTTTTGCAAAAATTTATTACATTTGAACTACTGAACTGATTGAGATGATCGACATATTAAATTGAAGCCAATAAGCCAATCTTTTTTGAAAAAATATCACACTTACCGGAAAGATAGGATTCTAGTCGCATAGGCCTAGTCTAGTCACATAAGAATATTGAACGAAGACTTAAAACATGTTAAATTTACAAATTAATGACTCTAAAACGAAAAAAACACCTCTCTAGAACCCTCTTTCCAAGTTCAATACTTTTTTCAATATTTTTTCTATTAAAAATCTACCTCATTGGCTTCAATTAGATTTATTGATCATCTGAATCGGTTCAGAGGTTCAAAAGTTATGATTTTTTGAAAAAGTCATTTTTGGGAAAAAGTGGAAAAAATGAGTTTTCGGACAACACTAAAATGGAAATGGACATAAGTTTAGTTTAATAATAATCTATTTGGTTTCTGATACTAATATATTTTATTTCTACCATGCCATGCTCCTGCTATCAAATTTTCGTTTCCTTGTTTTTTTGTTTTCTCCGCTTTTTAAACGAAAAGATATAAATTTTTTTATAATGTCATTCCTTGTTTTTTCACAATGGAATAAAGTGGATGGCAAGACATACATTTCTCCTGCCATTTTCTTCGGCAAATCAGCTTCGTTAGGTTCCAAATGCGATTTCATATTTCGGAATAGAATTTCCATTGCTAAGAAGAAATTAAAAGTCTCATCATTCACTATGCAGATGGGAGAGTTAGAAGCTGTAGCTCGTAAATATGAAAAAAGAGACGGTTGATACAATCTAGGTTGTGTTTTGCTGACTACCAATCTCTTGTTACACTGCTGACATGTTCTTTCCCGCTGAATAATTTTTTTGATGATGAAACCAGCTATATAGAACAACGAATTTTGTTCTGTTCTGTCGAGAAAAGTTTTCGCTTCATCGACGGTGTACTCATAGTCGAATT
The DNA here is from genome assembly GCF_029784135.1 of Toxorhynchites rutilus septentrionalis. Classification (NCBI taxonomy): domain Eukaryota; kingdom Metazoa; phylum Arthropoda; class Insecta; order Diptera; family Culicidae; genus Toxorhynchites; species Toxorhynchites rutilus. The sequence goes on along the minus strand of NC_073744.1, from coordinate 188,457,734 downwards.
CAATATTCATATCATCCACATTATCACTAGAATTAGATGAAGCTGAAATTCGATATGATGTCGATGCTGCTTCATTGTCCATCAATTTCTGGGCTGAACATTCTTCACGCCGCTTTGATAGCAAATCTATCAATCCAATAAGATGTTGTGTATCGGCTGTATACGTAGCATTCGGTACTACGGTCATGTATTGCGAAAGAGTCACAATTTTCAAGTTATTGCTGAATTGCAATGGAGTTGGGCGTCGTTGCTTTGCACGAATCAATGAGAAAAGACTCTCCAGACAATCTTGGACGAACCGCGATGTAAATATTTGTGGGTGTCCTTCATGCAAAAGCCGATCTGTCAACCTCACAATTGCATTCGTGCAAACGATTACACTTGTTTGCCATGGTTTCCAATGTCCGTGTCCTACTTGGAGATCATACATTAACCGCACCATGGTCTTCAGATGAGCGATATCCTCGTCATATTTCATAGGATCATTCAAACAAAATACTTTTTCTTCTGCCCTATTACCTCGAACCATCGAGCAAAGTCTTCTATGAAGCATGCGGTAGTAAGAAGCTCCGGTAATTCTCGTATTTCCGCATGAAACTTCAATGCTGCAGCCACCGTCCTGTTGCAATATTTTGTTGCGTTGCATACTTTCATTTTATCTATTGAAGATGTTCTGTTGTCAAAGCACACATCCGAGGCCGTTAGTCTGTGACAAAGCCGCAACGTGTTGTTTATTTCGGAGTTCACGATTGTGGTTAAATGGTCTCGATGAACAATATTGGATGTTAGCTTTTTTTCACGAACATACCAATCCGGAACTTTCAGGTAGACATTGTTCAACCAGCCATGTACTGTATTTTTAAATACGTGTACGGGATCGGGTATGATCTCTAGCATTCTGTTCTCAGCGTTTGGATGAGGTATCGCAGCATTTAATGTCTCATTTTTGCGACGAATATCGATCCCCAAATCCTTCCACATGCGTTGGTTTTCGGACCCGGAATCTGTTGTTATAAAATGGACACGCAAACTGATTCCCTCTGCTCTTGAAACTGCAGACAATACAGCATTCTTCAAAAACTCTTTTTGTATAGAGTTGCCGGTGTACTCGAAAGCAACCACCTGTTTCCAGCGCGCTGCGATTCCAACTAGCATGAATACCAAAGCTTTACAGGCTAAAGTTTGGGACATAGGAAGCGTTGTTGTTCCAACAAACTGCTTCGTATTTTGGCAAAACTCATTTGCCTCGTCTATGCTCATTTCGTCTAGAACCAATCCGCAGTCCTTTTCTTCAACCGACATTGTGGAGACTTTATGTTGTAGCAGCTCGAATATATCTTCAAGAATACCTACAAAATATCATTTCATATATTAACATGCGATGAGACATATGATTATAATTACATACCAGGACTGAAACGAACTCCTTCAATTTGGCGTAGTAGAGTCCTCGTGGATGGGAACGGGAAGCCTTTTTGAATAAGCTTGTCGTATCCACCTTGACATGCAAACCGAATTTGTAAATTTTCCGTAATCGTTTCATTGGACCAACGTTTCACTTTTTTAACCTCTCCTGTTAATAGCTTAATTTGATCTTCTCTGAAAAGCTTCTTCAAGGGTTGTTTTCCACGAATTCTCGAGGTCAGATATCCGCATTTTTTCTTCCATTGTTACAATTCTATTAACGGTTACATCAATATAAAATATTAGAAAATAACATATTTTTTGACACACTACCTTTTCAGCTTGGAAATTTGATGCTTCAAACGAAATATTTCTTCCTGTAGTTGTTTATCTCCTTCATATACGTCAACCAAATCATAATTGTTCTCAATACTTTGTATCTCTTCCCATTCCTCATTCGCGGATGCAGCTAAGGTCGGAATTTTCGTAACTCCATTTTCATTGTATTTCCCATCAACAAAATGAGCCTGTATATATACTAGTATTAGGATATGTTTTAGAATTAGTTTTTAATACTTACGCTACATATTCTTGTGCTTGATTTGATTTCAAAGAATGGAACTTCTAATTCACTGTTCACGCAAAATCGAATCCATTCTTTCCGAATATTTTTGTCTTGAGGGAACCGATAAAATTTATACTCAGGATGAGTATCCGTCCTTCGCTCACAATTTAAGGCTTTACACTTCATTTTTATTTTTGAATTACGTTTTGTATGAATAAAATGGCTTCCTAACGTTGTTTTGGTTGTATTCCTGCTCATATAATAAGATAGAATGTTTTGGTTCAGACAATGAGAATCTGCATAACGCTGTAACGGTTGTCAGATTAGATTTATTTGCTAAAAAAAATCCCAAATTTGTTTTGGAAACGATTATATTATAGATATGGGTATTTAAAAGACTTATTTTATCCTTTTAAAGCATATTTTTGAGATTGTCTATTTGAAAATATGCAATAATCATTGAATTCGCACCAACCAAATGTTACGATTCATTAAAATAGAAATTTGAAAAATCCGATATTTTATAATATTTGGCAGCTCTGGCATCTTCATGTCATGGCTTCGTTTTTGGACGACGACGAAGAGTAAGAAGCCAGTTGTCTGGTCTTGTCTTAGGTTTTGATAGAGTGAATAACGATAGTGGAATGAAAAATTTATTTGCTCATTATCATGGCATACTTATATATCAGGATTACTGCGATCCCAACACTCCTCCCTAATCCTCGATGCCTATTTGTTGCTCCATCCATTTTAGGTTCGGGTGCGCTAGCGGTTTGGTAAAACCATCTGCTGCTTGTTGCTGGGTGTTTACATACTTCAAATTGATCAAGCCATTGTCTAACGAATCGTGCACGAAGTGATATCGGATATCTACATGCTTTGTTCGTGGATTATACGACCCGTTCTTGGCAACGCAGATCGCAGATTGATTATCACAAAAGACGTCTATCACTCGCTTACCGAAAATCTGCTCCAGCATACCATGCCACCATAACGCTTCTTGAATGGTTCGAGACACCGCCATGTATTCGGCTTCACAAGACGACAATGCAACCGTCGGTTGACGCTTCACATTCCAGGAAATTGCACCGCCTTGTAAAGTATAAACGTAGCCCGTGGTAGATTTTCGCGTATCAACGTCTCCTCCCCAATCTGCATCTGTGTAGCCAACTATATCCGTGTTTCGTATAGCATAAACGATTACCAGCTGTTCCTCGCAGATATCGAAAAATTCGTTTAACCGCCTCCCAGTGCTTGCGTCCGGGATTGCTGCTATACTGGCTTACGATGTTAACGGCATAACTGATGTCAGGTCTCGTAACTTGAGACACATACATTAAACTTCCTACTGCTTCTTTGTAGGGTACATTTTTCATCTCGTCTTCTTCTTCATTCGTTTTTGGACGCATTGACTTGTCCAACCTCAAACTTGGTTCGAACGGCGTAGTCACGGCATGGCATTTAGCCATATGAAACTTCTCTAGAATTTCTTCAATGTAATTTTCTTGGTCTAGTGATAGTTTGCCTTTAACTCGATCTCTTATACGCAATCCCAAGCAATGCCTCGCTTCACCAAGGTCTTTCATTTGAAATCGACTGCTTAGAAACTTCTTAAGTATCCTTTTCAGCTTCTTGTCATTGGTGAACATGAGCAAGTCATCAACGTACACAGTCAAAAACAGTATTTTGTTGCCTTCGACCTTGTAGTACAGACAAGCATCCATCTTTGAACGCTCCAGTCCAAATTCTTGAAGGGCCATGTCCATATAAATCGTTTCATCGCCCAGTGAGCCTTGTAGAAAGGCGGATACAGCATCCATTTGGTCAATCTCCAAATCATGTTTCACAGCCATCGCCATTAGGTAGCGAATCGTTGAATACCTTACAACCGGCGCATAAACTTCCTCGAAATCAATGCCTGGCTTTGGGAACATCCTTTGACAACCAAGCGAGCCTTATACCGCTCAATCTGTCCATCGACACTTCGTTTGGTTTTAAAAACCCACTTGTTTCGGATGGCCTTTCGATCCTTCGGTAACTCTGCAAGCGTCCAGGTGTCGTTTTTCTTGAGGGCTTCTATCTCCTCATTCATAGCTGCGATCCATTGATCTCGGTCCGGTCGCTTCAGTACTTCACTGTAGGAAGTTGGATCATCCATCTTTAGAAAAACACTCGTATTGCTTCCACGGTTGCTGTTTATCTGTTGGGAAACGATTGGGCAAGTATGGGTTTTGTATGAAATGAAATCACTATACTTGCCTGGGGAACGGCGCTCCCGACCGCTCCGCCTCAACTCATGCCCTGGATTGGCTAGTTGTACTAATCGCGGTGGGAGCGCAATTGTGTTGTCCTCGTCGTCGTCGGCGTCTTCGAACTCGCTGTTTGAAGAACTGCTCTCAGATAACTCCACTTCTGCCATTGCTCCTCCCGAATTTGGGACATTATTCTTGACCTCTGACTCATCCAGAGTGCGTTCTGGAAGCTTTGCAGCTATTTCATACATCCACTCAATCTCCACGAAGTCAACTGGGTCTTTCTGTGTTTCAAATATGCTGCATTCTTCATTTACAACGATGACATCACGACTTATGATGATATTGTCTCTCTCCGGGTCATACACCCGGAAACCCTTCGTGTCTTCAGCATAGCCCATGAAAACACACTTGATTGATTTTGCATCCAGTTTCCTACGTTTTTGCTTCGGTTGGTGTACCATCGTCGTTGCACCAAAAATCTTCAGGTGCCCCAAGTATGGTTTCTTGCCAGTCCATGATTCTTCGGGAGTAACTTCTCCGTTCAGCGCTCGTGTAGGACTGCGGTTGATAAGGTAAACCGCCGTGTTGACCGCCTCAGCCCAGAATCGTTTCGGCAGATTCGCATCGTTCAGCATGCTTCTCACTTTGTCCAATATGGTGCGGTTCATCCGCTCGGCAATCCCATTCTGTTCTGGAGTGTGCGGACATGTCCTTTGGTGTCGCACCCCCTCACGCATCATGCTCTGTTTGAATCTCGAATTAACATACTCACGTCCATTGTCACTACGTAAAATTTTTAGCTTCTGGCCGGTTTGACGCTGCGCCATAGCCTTGAACTGCTCGTATGCTTCTAGTGCCTGGTCTTTTGTCTCCAGCGTGTAAATGAACACTTTTCTTGTCGCATCATCAATGAAACTCATAAAATATCTGCTTCCGCCAATCGAGGGAACCTCAAAGGGTCCGCACAGATCCGTGTGCACTAACTCCAGCTTATCCTTGGCTCGGTTCTCGCAACAAGGAAACGATTCTCTTGAGTGTTTACCTTGAATACATGCTATGCATTCCAAATCGTCAGTGTTCCTAAACTGGATTCCATCCGCCAGCTGTTGGAGTTTCTTCAAGCTTTGCTTGTTCAAGTGCCATGTATAAGCCATGTTCTCTTCACGCCGGTTGACTCGATACAGTCCTCTTTCCGCAATTCCAGATGCGAAAATTTCTCCATCCTGCGTCAATACTTGGCATACTTCTTTCGTGAACAGCACATTGAATCCCTTTGCACAAATTCTGCTTACCGATAGCAAATTGGCCGCCAGTTCTGGGACCTCCAGCACATCCTCCACAGAAACGTCACCTTCAACGCAATCCAAGTTGATCGCTCCTTTCGCTTTTGAACGCATGCTTCCATTGTTCGCTGTTCCAATTTGAAAAGATGTCTCTTGCTTGTTCTTGAAACTCGTTCCTACACGCGCCATGTGAGTGGTTGCTCCGGAGTCGAAGTACCATTCTTCCTGCTGTACATCACCAATAGCGAAAACTGCACACATCGCACGGCCCTTGCCACGCCTCGGTGGTACTTTCTTCTCCGGACAATTTGCGGCATAATGACCGGGTCTATTGGAGTTAAAACAACAATCGTCTTTGGCCTTAATCGATCCACCGCTCTTACGACGCCTTTGATGCTGTTCGCCACTGTAAAATGCTCCCTCATCACTGCTGTTTCTCGGTCCCTGCTTCGGCTTTACGTCCTGCAGAATCTTCGATTTGACTACATCGGCTGACAAAGCTTGACCGGATGCTTCCATGCCCATCACCATAGGAGCATAATACTTTGGCAGTCCCATTAACAGTAACGATGACAACCAATCGTCACTAACAACAAAATTCATCTCCGCCAGTTTATGGCTCGTTGAAACCATGGCATCCACGTACGCTTCGGCTGTTTGAAAATTTTCCAAACGAATCGAAGTAAACTGCTGCAGTAAACCGATCCGCCGATAAATACCGTCATCTTGGAATGCCTTTTTTAGCTTGTCCCAAGCTTCCTTCGCATCCTTCGCGGCCAGCACCAAACTGTAGTTTGTCTTCTCCAAACTGAGACAGATGGTGGCCAATGCCCTGAGTTTCGTGTCATTGTCCACAACCTCGTCATCCTGCGGCTCCACCGCACTCCAAGTACCTTCTCGGATGAGGGTCTTTTTCATCGAGAACGCCCACGTGACGTAGTTTTCCCGTCCCTTTAGTTTCTCCACCGGCAGAACTGCACTGCTTCCAACCGTCCGCACGACTCGGCGATCCAAAGCCACGCTGCTTGATCCCGATCCCGGAAAACTTTCAGTACTTGCATCGGTACTCATCTTCAGTGAGAAAATCTTGAGTGGTTGGCTTCTGGTTATGTCCGTTCGTCTGGGCCCATAACCTATCGGAATTAAAAGACGTTTTGATAGAGTGAATAACGATAGTGGAATGAAAAATGTATTTGCTCATTATCATGGCATACTTATATATCAGGATTACTGCGATCCCAACAGGTTCAAATATGATCTGATTCAAAAATGCAGAGGCAACCTTCACCATACGGCACGCAAATCGACGCGGTGCCCCCATCGAGCAAAATTGTACCATACAAAAACATTTACATAGAATCGAGCAAAACCATTGTGTGATATCAGCATTGAGAAAGACTGCTGTTTGATTGTTGGAGCGAGACGACTTGAATGATGATAATGATGTTGATGTTTTCAATTATAGAGGCTTTCAATTTTATCAGTTCATTCGCCTCTAGCCTTGACAAAGACCTATTTTCAACTAAACACTCGGCATTGAGAAAGACTGAAAGACTCGCTGCCATCTGTTACTAGCTAGATGACTGATTAATTGTGAATACTGAGCTTGAGCTTGAGCTTGGGTAGACTGTACAATTCGTAGTTGCTCTCCGCGATTGACCTGAACCAACCAAATTGCACAAAGAACACACAGAATGACGCTTGGGACTAGCAAATCATTCTCGTTGTGCAATTTTCGGTGATTCGAGCTTTAAATGGTCAATAACGACGCCGGCCACGTCCTTACAGTCACCAGAGGAAGGGAAGGAATGTTAGTATGATATTCGCCGCCCGAAGGCCAGAAGGGTCGCCTCTATAGCGTAGTTCCCTAGCGTTTATCATGGAAGGGATAGTTGTTAGTGAGAATGGTTAAAAAAAAATCGGGATTCACTGCGGTAAGTGATGTGATTATGTTAACACGGACCCTGACGCCGGAGATTATTAATATTAGGTTACCTAAAAAGGTTATCGAAAGAATTTCTCTATGATGACTCGAATCGACGATATATTATGAGATCGTTCGCGCCTAATGTTCGATTGTAATCCCTGAAGGTTCTGAATGGGCTACCTGAGAAGGTAACCGAAGGAACTCCTCAACAATGACTCGGATCGCGTATCGAGGACTTATCATATGATTTTTCGCGTATAGTATTCTGTTATATTCTGAAATTGATACACCGGAGATTATTATTAAGCTACCTGAGAAGGTAACCGAAATAAATCCTCAACCATAGCTCGAATCGGTGCTATGTTCTGTGTGTTTTCGGGCATAGTACTATATCAGACTGATTAATTGTGAATACTGTGTTTTAAAATCGCGAATGACTTGTTTATACTCAATGAATAGAATACGGGGAAGCTAAGATTGTAATATTATCTCTATCCACATTGTCCGTTGAACGAATTCTGCAATTGCATTTCGAGCGACAAATTTACGTATGTCTAATTAACAGTAATATTTAAATATTGTACCTCCCTCAAACATACTCGGCCACAAGAACACGATAGGAAAATATGTATTCTTCCAGTTTTCCTTAACTAAAATCATTTACGGATTGGAGCACCGTAATGTATAATTTATCGAAAAAATTAAAAAATTAGCGATTCGATTGGAATGCAAACTATCAAAATTGATTCACAGCCAAAATAATGCTAACATAACAGCTTAACGGTAAAACTGTTTCATAGAAAAACCAGTTTTCTGATTTGGTACCATCACTGGAAAACGTAGTCTTATGTCAAAAAAAGGTCACGATTTTCATATCGATATTTTCTTTTTTATTCACTAATATCGACGGGTTTAGTGCTAATGATCGAATTAAATATATTTAATAGATATTTAATCTACTAATACCACCTAACTAGACAACTAACTAATGTGTAAATGTGAAATGTGTAGTGTGTTAAACTCCGTTATTCTCATCTCATGTGTCCTAAATGATTTCTTAAGTTTTCGTGATTGTTGCACATACAAAATGATAACGGGCCAGGCGGGCCAACCATTATAGCCTGTTGGGCCGCATGTGGCCCGCGGGCCGCAGGTTGAGTATAGCTGCCCTAACATAACTTAGATAAAACAGCTATATCGGTTATTTCAAGAGATGGAAAAAAAATTGCTTTACAAAGATGTCTCAAATAACAAGGACTACAACATTATCGAGCTACGTTTACCTCTATCTATAAAGATAAGAAAGTTATATTTTTTATTTTATCGACAACTAGCTGACCTGACAAACTTCGTCCCACCCAAAATTTGTTTTTTGTCATCATCCTTCATCCTTCATGAGTCCAATCGCAGAACTGTTCATTGATTGATCTTTTAATCGACCCCGTTGAATTTACCTTTTATTATAAAATTCTTAGTACTTCTACCAAAACTCATCATTATAATATCAGATTATTTTCAGACACAATTCTCGTTCAAGATTTTTCAACCACTTGCAAATAACATGTTTTTTCGTTACATGGAATAAATGTTTGATACAGAAAACATGATAGAATAAAGACAGACCCCTCCCCTCCTCCTTCTTCTTCTTCTTCTTCAATGGCACTAACGTTCCTAGAGGAACTTCGCCGTCTCAACGTAGTATTACTTGCGTCATTTTTATTAGTACTTAGTTAAGATTTCTATGCCAAATAACACGCCTTGAATGCATTCTGAGTGGCAAGCTCTAGAATACGCGTGATCACAGTGCAAGTCGGAGGAAATTTCTTTGACGAAAAATTCCCCCGACCAAAACGGGAATCGAACCCGAACACCCGGCATGTTAGTTATGACGCTAACCACTCGGCCACGGGTGCACTCCCCTCCTCCTATTGTACCCTAAAACCTCCATATGCCAAATTTGTTTTCGTTTGCTTGATCAATTCTCGAGTAATGCAGAAATATTGTGTTGGGGAAAAAGAAATGTCGTATATTGTCAATGTATGGCAACACTTGAACATATTAGGCTGTCAAAAAAGTCCTGCGGTATTTTTTTTGAATTTTCATTTGTTCATAAAATTAGTTACAATCATCTCTTTTAAGTCGAATATGCGCCGTTTTGTTCGATGACTTGTTCCCAACGAGATGCCAACTTCATAATACCCCTGTTATAGAAGCTCGCTTCCTTATTGGCAAAAAACTCGGATAGCCAATTTTCACAGGCCTCTTTTGTGGCTAACTTCTGACTACCTAGCTCGTTCGCCATGGAGAAAAACAGGTGGTAGTCACTTGGTGCAAGGTCCGGACTATTACAGACTCCAGCAAATGGAAAGACTTGTTTGTTAGTATGTCTATATTCTTCGGAGGTTGGAACAATACTTAATAGTGAAAATTATGCTGTCAACCAGCTTGATTATTCATGGGCTTCTAGGATGATCGTCTAATGTGGTTTCTATGGAACATATCCCCCTTAAAAGAGATCGTACGGTGCAAGCCATGCTGGAAGCCTTCGGTTACGAACGGGTTGATTGGAGCACTGTGGTTCAATGACTTCAACAACGGCTTCAGAGACTGGAACCTCTTCTTGATCCAATGTTGGTTCGGTAGGAGGTGGTACTTCATGTGGTTGTTGACCTGAGGGTGGCATCTCGGGCAGTACTTCAGGTGGTTGTTGGGCTTTTTCCAAATCAGGATCGGCAGTTTCATTGGGGTACACAAATCTTGCATACCAAATTCCTCAAGCAGCAAAGTCCATGGCAAACTTGTCTCAGTAGCATCACTAGAGGATTCCAGATGACGCTGTCGTAGCTGATTCGTATGAGAACGGATAAGACGACCGGATTCCAGGAGGGCAGCATACATGACGGAACCTTTCTTCTCGATCACCTTGCCTTGATTTGCGATTGATTGCGATGATGAACCTCTGCATACACCAAATCATTAGTGCAGAACTCTCTCTTGACGGTGCCATGGTGTCGATTGAACTGGTTATTTTGCTTACTGTTTACAGCTGGTGTCGGTGTCTTCCGGGGTTTGAGCAGATCCAGAGTAGTAGTGATGGGTCTACCAAGGAAAAGCTCTGCAGGAGACTTATGATCAGGAGCACTTCGATTGGGCGTGGATCGATAAACGGAAAGGAAAGTTTGAAGATGTCGGAAAGTTGCTGGATTTCCTCCCTCTCGTAACTTCTTGAGTCCTCTCTTGAGTGTGTCCACAAAGCGCTCAGCCTGTCCATTAGACTGTGGATGGTAGGGCGCAATCGTTAAGTGGGTGATTCCAGCTTCTTCACAGAATTGCTTGAATCTGGCGCTAACAAATTGCGATCCATTATCCGAGACGAGAGTTTTGGGATTGCCGTATCTTGCAAATATCTCGTCTAGCATCTCCAGTGTCTTTGTTGTACTTGTGCTTCGAGTGCGATAGATTTCTGGCCATTTTGAATATGCGTCGATTACCAGAAAGTAGTAGTATCCATTGATTGGGCCAGCATAATCAATATGGACTCGTTCCCACGGCTTCGATGGAATGGGCCACGACTCCAGGTCCGTCTTGCGTGGTGACTTAGCAGCTTCAGCACAGGATCTACAGCAGCGGACGTAGTCTTCGACGACATCATCGATGTTGGGCCAGTACACGAAACTCCTCGCTAGGGATTTCATCCGCTCCATTCCTGGATGGCCTCGATGCAGTTGGTGGAGAATGCGTTTGCGAAAACGGTCTGGCACAACGACTCTATCGCCGAACATGATGCAACCTTGAACGATCTGCAGACTGTCTCGGCGAGTGAAGAATTGTTGAACAACTGGATCATCAATTTCCTTGGAATACTTGGGCCATCCTTCATTGATATGGAACACCACCGATTGGAGAACAGGATCTCTTGACGTTTCAGCAGCGATAATTTCAGACGTCACGGGAAGACTAGAAGTAGAATCACTGAGAACGGCGTTGACATCGGCTTCCATTTGTACAGAAGCAATGACATATTCTTCATCGGCTGTTGCATGGCATTTCATCAGTCTTGAAAGGAGGTCCGCGTGTCCAAATTCTTCAGTGCGCACGAACTGGATGTCGAAATCGTACAGCATCAACGTAAGCGCCCAGCGTTGAAGTCGGTTGGCCGTGTATACCGGAATTCCTTTTTTGCTTCCGAACACCTTGAGAAGTGGTTGGTGATCAGTCTGCAAGGTAAATTTCCGGCCGAACAACATTTAATGAAATCGTGTCACAGCAAAAATCAGCGCCAAAGCTTCTTTCTCGATCTGGCCGTAATTTTTCTCTGCAGGGGTCAGTGATCTTGAAATGTGCGAAATTGCCTTCACTGATCCATCCGGGAAGCGATGCATAATAACAGCGCCCAAGCCGTCTTTGGATGCATCACCTGCTACGATGATTTCCTTGTTCGGGTCGAAGTGCGTCAGCAACAAGTCGGAAGTGAGCAGCGTTTTGAACTTGTCGAATGACTTCTGGCAGCTTGCAGTCCATTCCCAATTGACGTTTTGTTTCAGCAAGTAGTCCATGGGTGCTCTCAGCTCCTTCATCTGCTTGACGAAACGCCCATAATAATTGATAGCTCCAAGATACGATCGAAGCTGTGATACGTTCATTGGAGCTGGCATCTGCGAAATTGCGGTAGTCTTCGCTGGATCAGGTCGTAAGCCGCCTTTGTCGATTATATGACCTAGAAACTTGATTTGCGATAGGCCAAATCGACATTTTTCGATCCTCAGATGAAAACCGTACGTCTTGATCCGTTCCAGAACTTCATGGAGGCTGCGATCGTGTTCTTCCTTTGTCCTACCGGCAATCATGATGTCATCCAGATACGGTTTCACTCCAGGAATACCAGCGACCGTGCTATCGATAATCTTTTGGAACGCACCAGGAGCGGACTTGATTCCAGGCGGCAGACGGTTGTATTTGAACAGTCCACGATGAGTGTTGATCGTTAGATACTTCTGAGATTCCTCCTCAACCTCGACTTGCAGGTACGCATCAGATAGATCGAGTTGGGAGAAATACCGGCAGCCAGCCAGATCAGCAAAAACATCATCTGGATGCGGGAGCGGATGGGCATCGGATTCTAGTGCGTTGTTCAACCCTGTAGAATAGTCGCCGCAGATACGGACGGAAACGTTGTCTGACTTCCGGATCACGACTATCGAGGTTGCCCAGTCGGAAAACTTCACTGGTCAGATTATCCCATTCTCGTCGCCAAAAATTGTTACAGACTCCAGCAAATGGAAAGACTTGTTTGTTAGTATGTCTATATTCTTCGGAGGTTGGAACAATACTTAATAGTGAAAATTATGCTGTCAACCAGCTTGATTATTCATGGGCTTCTAGGATGATCGTCTAATGTGGTTTCTATGGAACACGGACTATACGGCGTATGCAAAAAAACCTCCCATCCGAGCTCCCGGAGCTTCTGGTGCGTCACCAAAGACGTGTGTGGCCTGGCGTTGTCCTGATGGAAGACAATGCGGCCTCTGTTTATCAATGGCCTCTTCTTCATGAGTGCTACCTTCAAGCGGTCCAGTTGTTTGCAGTACAGGTCCGAATTGAGCGTTTGGTCATAGGGAAGCAGCTCATAATAGACTATTCCTTGACAATCCCACCAAACACACAGCAGAACCTTCCTGGCCGTTAATGAGGGCTTGGTCTGAGCCGCTTCAGCGGGCTTCAACCACGACCGTTTGCGCTTCACGTTGTCGTAAGTGACCCACTTTTCATCGCCAGTCACCATCCGCTTCAGAAACGGGTCGATTTTGTTGCGATTCAGCAGCATTCACATGCATTCACATGCGTCGATACGGTCAAAGATGTTTTTTTGCGTCAACGTGTGTGGCACCCATACATCGAGCTTCTTTGTGAATCCTAGCTTCTTCAAATGGTTAATAACGGTTTGATGACTTATCCCCAGCTCTTGGCCGATGCTACGGCTGCTACTATGCCGGTCTTTCTCGGCTAATTCAGCGATTTTGTCGCAATTTTCGACGACAGGCCTTCCGGAGCGTGGCGCATCTTCGACGACCTCTACACCAGAACGAAAACGTTGAAACCATCGTTGTGCGGTGGAAATGGAAACTGAATCGGGTCCATAAACTGCACAAATTTTATTGGCAGCTTGAGATGCATTTTTGCCTTTGTCATAGTAGTACTGTAAAATATGTCGGATTTTCTCTTTATTTTGCTCCATATTTGCGACACTATAACTCACGAACGACTTAACCAAACAAAACACTGTCAAGGACTATATTATAGCGCGCAAAAAAATACCTTTCCAACAAGCTATAGCTATATGTATAATAAGGTTGTCTTCTAAATGGCAACAAGTTTGCAAGTTTACAAGTTTGTTTGCATAAAAATCGATTAAAAAAATTTTTTTTTGACTCGATTATATACAGGATGCGATTATATACAGTGAAAATAAATCCGAAACTGTATATAATCAAGTTCGTCCTGTATACAGATTTTTTCAGAAAACTTCACAGAATTAAATGTGGCAACCGTTCTTAATTTCTTTGTTCAATTTGATATGTTTAAATGGTTCCCGGAATAAATCGCCACAGAAAACGACTGCAACAGAAACCACCGCTTATAAAATGTGTAGTAGGCTATAAATATTGTGGCGCGGTATTGTATTTCAAAACAAGAATTAACCGGGCAAACGTATCGCCCCAGGCAAACGTAACGCCCCGGGCAGACGTATACCGTCCGACGCTCGCTAGAGCTCGGTCGGACATTGCTAAAGGATCGTATCCTATGTTTCAAACTAACCGGGCAATCAGTGGATCCCAGGTTTGCGTGCGAGACACCGCCGCTTCCGACGGCGGGTCGGCGGTGGACTCGGATTGCGTCATCTTGGCGGCATGGGCCGCCTCGATTCCTTATCCTCGCCAAATGGGGACTTCGTCCCCATTACATTGTCCTCAGAATAAATTTCGAAAAACGAGAACAAGAGAATAAATTTATAATAGAAATGTGAGGCACATGATGTTTTTCCCGCGCCAAATATTTCTAGCCTACTACACTTTTTCTAAGCGGTTGTTTCTGTTGCAGTTGTTTACTGTGGCGATTTATTCCGGTCACCGTTTAAATATAAGATTGTTCCAACGGTCTTCGAAGTATGGATGTTCCAATTGTGACAATTTGTGCTTTATCGATAGGCCCTCTATTAACCGAGTGCATACGATATGGAGTGTTCGACGAAACTTCCAGCTAAACACACAGTCTTCAGTTTCTTTGCTCAGTGTACGTTGCACACTCGGCTGTGATTTACAGGGCGTTAGACAGCGTCGTCGCTCGTTCAACTGCGTAGCCGCGTAGGACTTCGAGGACAATTGCTTTTGAATTGAGTTTTTGTAGCTGTTCAGAAATCCGTAAATTCAACTTATTCAATACTCTAAACAGAAAGGGTTTTGGACCTAGAAAAGCCGTTTGGTATTTTAACTAAACTGAACTTTAAACTTGAACCCAACATTACCCAATATTAACAACAAAAATCGACATTTTCTGGGTTTATCCAAATTATGTCAATATGGACGTTTTAGGGTGCAATAAATGTTTTTACGATGGTTAGACAATCCACTCCCCCTCTCTAACCTCATAGAATGGTATTATTAGATATTTGTTTGACTAATTTGTAGGAAAGTTTAGCGTGATTCTGTACGAGAAGAATAAGGTTTATTATTTGTAAAAGATCCGCAAATTCCAAATTTGGGGGTTTCCAATCGAAACGTTCTGAGTAATGTTCAACTGAAGGCTGGAAGAAACACTTTGTAGGATGACTTGAAACGCTACCCAGGTAAAAAAGACAATGAAACGAGTTTCAAATTCTAGAAGCTAGAGAAGTTTAAGTGATAAATCTGATGCAAATTAAAAAGAAGAACGCTCACTCACGGGAGATGTGAGACGTTGGATGTCCACTGTAATTCAATGAAAAAATATTTCCATCGTCTGCAAACGGTTCCGACGTCGACACCAGCGAAGAATGCCAATTAGTCAGCGAATCGAATGCCCATATTTACTGTTGATATTCGAGATAGCAGCAAGTGTGTGTTGTTATTTTACTACAAAACACAATGACTTATTGGTGGCGGTGAGGCCGGGGGCACTCGCCCGATTCTGGGAACTGGATTCCGAGAATTGAACGTCGAAAAACGGCAACCCGGGGCGCAAGCATTGTGTGCGTGTGGGTACGGATCCCCGATATCAGTTGGTCGATAGTTGGTAGTCTGTGCGCGTGCATGTAAATGTATGTGTCTTTCATCCTTGCATGAGACTCTTTGCATGCACGCAGACACATACCAGTGCACCAAACCAGAGCCTGATTTTACAGTTAGCAAGCAGTTGGAAGGCAAGTTGTTACATACAATCGATGCTCGCCACCATCCTCTCATAAACGTAGATAAAAAAAAATGCAAGAAAAAAGCATCATCCAATTTAGCTTGTACGCAGATTAGATGAGTGGTCTTTTTTTCTGCCGCTCTTGCAATTCATCTCCCATCGAGCATTAAATGCGTATGAGCATGTTGTTGGCCGGAAGTAAAGACCGTGTCGGGAGACGAGTTTCTTCCGGTGTTTCTTTTTTTCTTTCTCCGTCACTGCTCTTCATATCGTACAAGATAGGCAAAGGAAACTAGTTACATTAGTTAATTCCCCGACGTTTTTCCACCCTACCAAACACACGACGGCTGGCCGCCAACACCATCGAGTCATCCATAATCCAAAACTTGACTCATTCATATTAATAGAGGTTTTGTTTGTTTCATTAATTAGTTACTTTTACTTTTTTTTTGCGCTCTGTGTTCCCGTCCCCCAAGTCAGTTTGTGCGTTCTTTTTGCGCCGCCACCCTCCCACAACATGTGGCAACGGCGACGAAGACAACGACTGGAGGAATTTTGCTCGCACGCGTCTGTTTCTTATCCGGTGCCCGTGTGTTGTTAATTCATCCGTTTGTTTGTAAATTTTTTGGCAGTTGCTGATAGTCAGTCGGCGGGCGGAGGAATCTAATTCCAATTAGAACGACTTTCCTCTCCTTCTGTGTGTGTGTGATACTGCTGACGTAGGATTTGTGCGAATACTTCTGGGAATTTCGTTCTGTTTTTTTTTTGTGTGCCTGAAGCACTGGCAAACGGGTATGGAACGGGAAAGACGACGTCGACGAAACACACAAAACGCAACAACCCGCAGCGGGTAGTGTTCGTTACAAATTATCGCCACTACTACTCACTCGTACAGTACTGCTGCTGGCGGCATCCGTTGATGGTGGGAACTATGAATTTTCAACTATGATTCATTCAGAGCATTGTCTCCCCGCTGTTGTGGCCCGTTGGTGCCTCATTTATTATTGTTATTATCGGGGTTTTGTCGATAAAAGAGAGTTTATTTTGCGGCGGCTGTTTGGGAAGACTTCTGAATGATTTGTTGTGATGTGTGATTTTGAGGGAACACGGTTTGACGATTTTATATTTTCCGTTTGACATTGGTGTCGACTTCGAGGTGTCTCATTGCAATATGCTTGTCGGATAATCGATTGCTTATCTGTTTTCAAAATACTCAAATTCCAGCGAAAGCATTGAGCAAATAGTTCAAGTTTGCAGTCCCCTATATTTAGAGGATAAATGAGTCATGGTTGCTAATACGCTGCAGATATCTGGAACAAATAAAGCGTATTTTGTTAGCATCCATAGTGGTCGCTTCTACAGAACACGGATCTAAAAATGCGGCGGAAAACTTTTCCAAGGTTAGATTCCCGAAGGTGTTATTCTCAGCATACTCAGCGCTCAGTCACCAATGGCCATCTGACGTCCACTCCAGTTACGCAGGGTTTGTGACAGATGAAATGTCCAACGTCTGCCTCTTGGATTATTCGGTCCTCTAGAGAAATTATCTTTTTTTACTTCCCTTCACCGCACCGGTTTTCGAATTTGCCTTGTGCAGATGGTATCGATCTACCGAGGATTGAACATTGAGCTGAGAAACTTCTGATACCGGACAAGGTTGGATTGCCTTGCGAGGATAGTATGTTTCTTCGAGGCATACAAGCTACTCAAAATCCACAGGCTATTGCTGGTTGTTGAATATTTTTTTTAACCATGAACGACACGGTTTTGACGTAGGACTACGTCTTTCATTTCTATACCGGGGTGTAAAATCAAAGTTTCGAAAACGAAAGCGTTACGCCGGAGACCGAGATTTTGAGCGTTAATAGCTCCTAAACAACTGAACGAAATGGTATGATAAACACTTCATTCGAAAGATAAAATGTCTACGCGTTCTATACTTGTTACTTTTTGATCCAAAAACTTGTCTCAATAGTCTTAAAATTGCTTTCAAAACAGGCTATTGAAATCACCAATCGGTATATAAGCGAGCGCCGCTCGGAAATCCACTCAGTTCTAATTGAACAGCGATTGGAGCATGTTGTCGCTGTTGTGGTGAAGCTCTTCATTTATCATGAAAGCGCGGATGAACGGTGTCACCAAGAGCCTGTTTGTGCACCTTAGGCCAGAAGGGAATCCATCAGGAGGAGAGTGATGCCACAAACGGTTCCCCGGGAAGATCTCGAAGCAGCCGCTACACACACACACATACACGCGCGGAATTCTTTCCATTCGGATGCAATTCAGCATCGAGAAAGATCCGGGAAATAATCTGTCAGTTCCTCTGGGAATTTAAAAATACATTCATGTGAAAGAGTTTATTTGAATGTTTTCTATCCATGTAACACTGTGACCAAATACATTTGGTTTTGTGATTTTTCAATCAATCGCAATTAACAGGATAGCTTCTGAAGATTATTCTTCCCCATCAGTAGGATATTTCCGTATCCAATATTGTATGCGCCCACAATCGATTATTGCTCAGTCGCCGAAAGTTCCGAGCTCAGAGAGTTCATTCTCCTCTAGTTTGCCTTCCAAATTGCCATCGTGAACCACGCCTTCTCTCGATTCAATCACGCACAAAAAGCATACTTAAGCGATATTCTGGTGGTGAGACGCATTCATTTTTCGTGAGGACATCGACAAGACAACATCGTTGCTGAGGATGCTGGACGGCGAAGGATCGAGATCTGCCCTGAAACGCGAGCAGTTTGTTTGAAACTGTGAGGGAGCACAGAGAAGCCGATCCTTCAGGAGAAGAGAAAGTGACCATCGAAGCAGCCACTACACACACACACATACAGGCACGGAATTCTTTCCGTTTGGATGCCATTCAGCATCGAGAAAGATCCAGAAAATAATCTGCCAGTTCCTCTGGGAATTTAAAAATACATTCATGTGAAAGAGTTTATTTGAATGTTTTCTATCCATGTAACACTGTGACCAAATATGTTTCAATCAAGTGCTATTAACAGATGGTTATCGAGTTAGCATTAACCACTGGTGGGCTTCCAGTATCGAGGAAAATGTGGAAATATCTAATCGTTACTGAAAATAATCTGCCAGTTCCTCTGGGAATTTAAAATTACATTCATGTGAAAGAGTTTATTTGAATGTTTTCTATCCATGTAACACTGTGACCAAATACATTTTGGATTTTTTAATCAATCGCAATTAACAGGATAACTTCTGAAGATTATTCTTCCCCATCAGTAGGATATTTTCGTATCCAATATTGGAGGCATAAAACCTTGGAGGTACAAGGTTTAACGTAACGCTCTCGTTTTTGAAGTCCCCCAAATGTTCATTTATTCATTTATTCAGAATGGATTCAGATTCACCTTCAAACAAAGGATCACTGAATCAACGATAGTCCTACGTCACCATTGCGGTCATACCATAGATATAACCCACTTTCTGTTTTTTTTTTAATCCATGAATCGGTCCATTTTTTTGCATCTCGTTTCTCTTTTTTAGGTCTATTAACACTCAGACGTCCGCTCGTTTCGTAAAAAAATATTCGCTTGGCGCCGGCAGCGCTAATTCAGATTAACTTGTCGTTGCCCGTTCTCTTCACATTATTGGGAAATTTTAAATTATTAAGTTCTACTAATCTCATAGTTAGTTTTCATAAATTTTCAACCCTGTTCCCCTAGTTTCATGAAATTTCGAAGATATACATACGTAAATATTAAAAACCTGTCCATCTTCCCTCAACTATATGTCCATGCGGGTACAGGGAAACTTCGATATAACGTACCCTCGATATAACGTCACTCGATATAACATACATTTTACCTCGATATAACGTACACATTTCCAAAGTGTAAAGGAAATTTTTTTTCAATATTTTTTTTATAGATCAATGAATTACCTGTATTGTGATGCTAAAACAATTTTTGTACCTTCAATCAATCCCGAAATACAGCTGGTTTTGTAATTCCGGATTCTAAATGAATCAAGCTTTAATCAACAGTACGAAGGGAAACATCATGAGAAAGGCTGGCTCGTCTTCTAATTGAAGTTATTCATTAACTTTACTAAAACAGCAACACAATAATGTATTATAGACTACGTTTGTGTGTACTTTATTATGCTTCGATATAACGTACAATTCGATACAACGTACAATATTGAAAGTGAAATGTACGTTATATCGAAGGTTACCTGTAATCATCGAAAAAATGTTCTACTTTCCGGTCTGTTTAAATTTTAATAAAACATTGAAAAACATTCGGCCGATTAATTCGAAAAACAGTACAGGCAAACCTTTTTATTTTGCGGGGGATAGGGACCGCATAAAAAAAATCGCATTAAAAGAAATCGTGCAAAACTTTACCAAAAATCGAAATTGAACGACACATGCTTCATGAAATTTTATATCAATGACCGATCGTGTATCGTGAAAAATTTAGCGCAAGTGTAAGTGTAAAATTGTATATGGTAGCAGTTCTGTTGTGCTCCCGTGGCCGAGTGGTTAGCGTCAAACCTAACATGCCGGGGGTTCGGGTTCGATTCCCGTTCTGGTCGGGGAAATTTTTCTTCAAAGAAATTTCCTCTGACTTGCACTGTGATCACGCGTATTCTAGAGCTTGCTCCTCGGAATACATTCAAGGCGTGTTATTTGGCATAGAAATCTCAACTAAGTACTAATGAAAATGACGCGAGTAATACTACGTTGAGACGGCGGAGTTCCTCTAGGAACGTTAGTGCCATATAAGAAGAAGAAGCAGTTCTGTTAAAAATTACTTGATACATGAAACGATTTATTTCAATTTTCATAAATAAAAACCAAGGTGTGTTCCCGCTCGAGAACGGGTCGTTTGGTTTAAGCTGCCTGTTTTGTTGTGTCCATTTCCACCCAAGAAAATTTTATACGGCGAGAAAAATTGGAAAAGTGAATAAAAATTTAAAAAAAAGTGATTTCCCATATGTTGTTAGTCTAATTAAAATTCGCATTGGGTTGAATATACACTTAGAAAGTAAAAATTATAAACTAAAATTACCTTTATCATTTCAAATATGTTTTCTCTATATTAAAGTAACATGTTTTTACTGATGAGAGAATTGATGATTGTGTTCGGTATTGGTAATTGTTTTATATTACATTGGCGAGTTTTTTTTTTTGAATTGACTTGAGTGCATTGGTTTCCCTCGCTTTGTTCGGGCTCGCCTTCTTCTGGCTGGCAGAGTGGTTTGTTTCTTTTCGTCATTTGTGCAGTCGGGTTTTCGTGAGTGCTCGGATCCACTGTCACCGTAGCCTTGAGTGCAGTTGTTTGGAATCGGAATACATACGAGCATTTGATTGTACGATGACTGACGAAGGGAGGCAGGCTTTTTTTCACTTAGTGTGGTGGAGGAGGTGGGATTTGGTTCACACTGGCAGCCACACCGCTGCAGATCTGTGTAGCTGTTTACTTCTCGCGATTGCAGGCGATTCGTGCGGCCGCACTTTCGCACCGAGGTGCATCAAAGTTCCATTAAAATTTTGAGATCCTTTCATTGCCTTTGGGTTCAATATATTTCATATTAGGTTGGGAAAAGGGAATTGAGCAACGTTAGAATGATCCCATTTAGGTTATACATACTCACCGTTTACTATGATATCCTATATTTCTTATTGCTCCTATCAACTAGATCGCAATCATATATGAGATATAACCACGCGCGAACTATTATAAAAATTTATGAACTTCTTTTTCAAAAATTATAATTTAATTATAAATTATAAATATGTAAACTTTAAGTGTAATAGCTAATGCAGTGTGTGAATTTATTTAAAATGTAGGACGATTGTTTCTAGGTGAGTCCTCACGGTTACCTTCTCAGGCTTCCCAAAGATAATTCTACACCTTGATTGAAGTTTTATAAAGCATTCGCATGATAAATTACGGAATATATCGTAATATATTACACATCGACGGGTTGATTGATAGTAGAGGAGTTCTCCCGGTTACCTTCTCAGGTTTCCCAAAGTAAACAATCCGTCGCCGCGATTGGGGTTAAACACTACGCGCTGGTCCGATTGGTTTGAGAGGAGTTCTCTTGGTTACCTTCTCAGGTTTCTTACAGTTAAATCTTCGCAGTTGCGATTGAATTTCGACAACGATTGCGTGCGAGAAATCATTATTACAGGTTTTCCTTCTCAGGATACCTAAAGACCTCTTCCGCGTGTTAAAATATGAGTTCGCGTTTACATAATCACATCACTTACCACAGTGAATCCTGATTCTTACCTCTTCCCACTAACAACTATCCCTTCCATGATATTCGCTAGGGAACCACGCTATAGAGGCGACCCTTCTGGCCTTCCGGCGGCGAATATCATACTAACATTCCTTCCCTTCCCACGGTGACTGTAAGGACGTGGCCGGCGTCGTTATTGACCATTTAAAGCTCGAATCACCGAAAATTGCACAACGAGAATGATTTGCTAGTCCCAAGCGTCATTCTGTGTGTTCTTTGTGCAATTTGGTTGGTTCAGGTCAATCACGGAGAGCAACTACGAATTGTACAGTCTACCCAAGCTCAAGCTCAAGCTCAAGCTATATTACATTGGCGAGTTTTTTTTTGTTTCATCCATACATAACACAGGAGGCATCTCGTCCAGGATCACAGAGGGCGATTTTCATCACATCTCGTTCCACTTTATCTGATACGCACCATCCAACGACTGTTTACCATCCTTCTGTCATCATCACTCGGTAAACACTGGTGGAGTGAATAAACAATACCAATGACCACACATAACGGCCCTTTTCAGGGCCACCGAATCATTATCAAATAGTTTAACGATGTAATTCTTCAAACATATCCAAAATCAACAGATAGCCCAACGGAATCCTACGTCAACTATACGGTCGTGTCTCGGACACAACCATCCTGTGACTTTTTTCGCACTGAAATGCATATAAACCATCGAAAAAAACTAAATCGTCGATAACTTCGTCAAATATGCTTCTTTTCATATACCGCACAAAAAAAAATCGCACAAAAAAACCGCACGAAAACAGGATTTACTGTATATTGAAATGCAATAAACTGCATTTAGGTTTGAAGAAACATGAGTTTCAAAAGATATACAGCGCGGACTCGGTTATATACAGTCTTGGATTTCTTTTCACTGTATAATAGCAGCGCCTAATGCTATTCCTATATTATTATTACTATTCATGTATGGATGGTTGATGTTATCAACTAATCATATGAATATATAAAGGTGTCATCACCCGTTCAAAACCCATATTGTTTATAGCAATACAATTTCGTTCAGTGTATATTTCATTTGACACTTTCGGCTGAGTCCGTTTCGCGTTGTTCAAAATAATAGCAGCGAAACACGCTTTCAAACAAAGTTTGTTTCCATTAGGAGTTTTATACAAGCTTTGCTATTTTGTTAGTCGATAAGTGTATAAAAACTTAGATATGTGCAAGAAAATGTGTTTGTTTTGTTTGTATTGTAGAAAATTAGTCGCGGAAAACATTGCTCTGAGGAGCAGCGCAATTTTATCAAAACGTTGATAAACCAAGGCAAAACTTACAGACGAGTACAGCAAACAGTGGGGTGCTCGGCTAAAATGATAAGCAATGCTTTGAAATGGAAAGACAAGTTGGAAACTCGTGGCCGGAAACGTTGCACTTCTGAAAGAATTGATCGAAGAATCATCAAGATGTCACGGACTGATCCAACTTTGTCTTCTAACAAGATCAAAGATGAACTAGACTTAACTGTGACCACTGTCACAGTTAGACGACGATTGACGGAGGCCAAAACATACGCACGTCGTCCTCGGAAAGTACCATTGTTGAAAAAACGTCATGTTTCGAATCGCCTCAAATTTGCTAAAATGCATATCGATTGGCCAAACAAAAAATGGCGTAATGTTTTGTGGACGGATGAGTCCAAAATAGTTTTTTTCGGGTCAAAAGGTCGTCGTCAGTATGTGAGACGTCCACGCAATACGGAATATCAACCGGAGTACACGGTTAAGACAGTAAAGAACGACGGAGCAAAAATTATGATATGGGGAAGTTTTTCGTACAACGGTGTCGGGCCAGTTTATCGAATACCAGGCATCATGGATCAACATGGCTACATCAAGATACTCAGTGAGGTTATGTTACCTTATGCTGAGGAGGAAATGCCACTAAAATAGGTGATGCAGCAGGACAACGATCCTAAACACACGAGCAAACCTGCTATAGCGTGGTTTAAGGAGAAGAATAGTGAGGTTATGGAGTGGCCAGCGCAGTCTCCAGACTTAAACCCTATTGAAAATCTGTGGGGAGATGTCAAATACGCTGTTTCTGAAGCCAGACCAAAAAATGTGGAAGAATTATGGTCTGTAATTCGTGATTCGTGGGCTGCAATACCTGATTCTCGCTGCCAAGCACTTGTGGACTCTATGCCGAAACGATGTGCTGCTGTTATTAAGAATAAGGGCTACGCTACAAAGTACTAAGGGGGATAATCATGTTACAGAACAACTTCGAAATCTTTCATCATTTTAATCATGTTTTCCTGGTGTTGATTGAATTATGTACTGCTATTTTTTTGAACACTAACTTTTTTGAACAAATGATTATTTTATTGAATAATAAATTGAAATCTTGCAACCAATACCATACACTTGTTCTATTGAAACTCTGTTCAAAATACACTATGAAGAAAATTCGGAGCAAAGCGCTAATTACAAATTATTATCTTATTTCAGATTTTAAATCAGCACTTTTATTATTTTGAGCACAACTGTATAATCGAATCCTGTATATAATCGAGTCAAAAAAAAACTATTCTTTATTTGTTTTTAATACACATATTGTTCGTTTATTGATTATAAAAGAAGAATTTAATTTTTGATTATGTTTGTTATGTTTAAACTCGTAGTTCTGCCGTCTATGTTGTTCCATTTTAAGGAACTAATCAGCAACGATCAGCATGGATTCATGCCCGGACGCTCCACAACAACGAACCTGCTTGTCTTCACATCGCATGTCATCGATGGCTTCTCGGAGGGATGCCAGACTGACACCATCTATACCGACTTAACAGCTGCCTTCGACAAGCTGAACCACGCAATCGCAGTGGCCAAGTTGGAACGCATGGGAGTCTGCGGTAGTCTGCTGCAATGGTTCCAATCTTACTTGACTGACAGAACAAACTGCGTGAAGATTGGTGATCGTCTATCCTCATGTTTTGCATGGTGACCGGAATAAATCGCCACAGTAAACAACTGCAACAGAAACAACCGCTTAGAAAAAGTGTAGTAGGCTAGAAATATTTGGCGCGGGAAAAACATCATGTGCCTCACATTTCTATTATAAATTTATTCTCTTGTTCTCGTTTTTCGAAATTTATTCTGAGGACAATGTAATGGGGACGAAGTCCCCATTTGGCGAGGATAAGGAATCGAGGCGGCCCATGCCGCCAAGATGACGCAATCCGAGTCCACCGCCGACCCGCCGTCGGAAGCGGCGGTGTCTCGCACGCAAACCTGGGATCCACTGATTGCCCGGTTAGTTTGAAACATAGGATACGATCCTTTAGCAATGTCCGACCGAGCTCTAGCGAGCGTCGGACGGTATACGTCTGCCCGGGGCGTTACGTTTGCCTGGGGCGATACGTTTGCCCGGTTAATTCTTGTTTTGAAATACAATACCGCGCCACAATATTTATAGCCTACTACACATTTTATAAGCGGTGGTTTCTGTTGCAGTCGTTTTCTGTGGCGATTTATTCCGGGAACCGTTTTGCATCGTTTTCCGGAATACCACAGGGCAGCCATCTCGGTCCACTTGTTTTTTTATGTCACTTCAACGATTGCAATAATCTACTAGAGAGTTCCCGATTACTTTACGCTGATGACATGAAAATCTTCTGCCACATCAGATCGATTGACGATGCCATGTTTCTCCAAAGGCAACTGGACTTCTTTGCCGCTTGGTGTGAAACGAATAGGATGGTACTGAATCCCAATAAATGCTCAGTCGTGTCGTTTGCAAGAAAACGGAATCCTATCTCCTTCGATTAACGGCTTTAAAACGTGGTCCTACCTCGCGTGAAGTGCGTTAACGACCTTGGTGTGCTCCTGGATGCAAAACTTACATACAAGGATCACATCGCATATATTGTCCAAGACAACTTGGTTTTATCTTTCGAACGACGAAATCATTTACAAACATTTACTGTCTGAAGACTGTTTACTGTGGCCTCGTTCGCTCCATACTGGAGTATTGCTCTGCCGTCTGGAACCCGTACTACCAGAACAGTGTGTACCGCATTGAAAACGTGCAACGACGGTTTATCCGTTTCGCTTTGCGTCTACTGCCGTGGCGAGATCCGTATCGCCTTCCCAGCTATGAAAGCCGTTGTCAGCTAATCAATTTAGACACTCTGGAAGTGCGTCGGAACACTGCCCGAGCCATGGTGATATCTGACGTTTTAACCTCACGAATCGACTGTCCTGCCATTCTCCAAAGGATCAATCTTCTGGCTCGGCCAAGGCAGCTTCGGAATGCTGCACTTCTCTGGTTTCCCACCCTGCGAACTAACTACGGTGCTTACGGTGCTGTTACAGGTCTGCTGCGCATTTTCAACCGTGTAGTCTCTATGTTTGACTTTAACCTGTCCCGTATTTGTATTAAGCGTAAATTTTTAATGTTTTTTAGACCTTGACTTTGGACAACTTACTAGGCAATGCAAATTTTTAATGTAATTTTGTAATTTAATGCAATATTTATGTAAAGCCAATTTAGATACTAAGACTACCATTGGGGTTTCTAGCCTGTTGGTAATAAATAAAAAAACGTGTATTTTTAGTGAAATCGTATTACTCGAGCAACCGAAGCCTTAATGAAACTTTGTCTTCTTATGGTAAGAATTTCAACATTTCTCGTCGTCGAAGGACCATTGCTATGTTAACACTTCAAGGACCGGGAAGAAATATGTAAGACATACGTCTGGGACCGCACGTTTTGATTTGTGTGAAGTTGTTTGCTTTGCTTGCAAGTTTTTAAGAGGCTTCAAACTTTACAGTTCTTTCGCCTCTGTATGTGAAATTAGCGAATGAAAGTTCAGCGGATAAAAGTTTATGTAGCGTGCAAGTTTCTGTTCAACGTCTTTCTGGATTTGATGAATAATGAATTATTTCAGTTGAAATAAATTGATTGTTTGTCAAATAACAACCTTCAAAATCATGCTCATTTGATAGAGAAGTAAATCATTCATCTTTCCACATAATTAATTTTTTTCTTAGAAAAGTTATAGACTGAAACGTGAGCATTGGTCAATATAGGAAAATACACAGAATTTAGAAAATCAAAAAAAGTTGTTCGAATAGAGTTATTGAAGTTATTCGATAGAGAAATAATTGGAAAAGGGGCTGAGAAGAATTATAGTAAGTAATCGGTTTTCTACCTTCCTAACCATAGAATTAGGAAACTGTTCATATATAGTTTTAAAAATATAGTTAATAATTCGGCTCCTTAAAACTTATGTAACTGAACCTGTTAAAAATATACGAAATAATAAAAAAAAGTTGTATGGGAGAAATTAATTATTTGGAAGAAAATTGAAAAAAAAATATTTGAAAGGACCGAAAACACATTCTAAAGAATATTTTTATTTATCTTTAGCCAAATTTTCATTGGTCGGAAAAGGGTCCAAAAAAGTTATAGGCCAAAACGTTCACGAGTTTTACGGGGGAAAGGTTCTGGCTGGGTACGGGAGTAAAAAGTAAAAAGAAAGTAGAAATGTCTATTGTATAGAAATTTTGACTCGGCTCCCGTGGCCGAGTGGTTAGCGTCACACCTAATATGTCGGGGGTTTGGGTTCGATTCCCGTTCTGGTCGGGGGAATTTTTCATCAAAGAAATTTGGTCCGACTTGCACTGTGGTCACGCGTATTCTAGAGCTTGCTACTCAGAATGCACTCAAGGCGTGTTATTTGGCATAGAAATCTCAAACAAGTACTAGTAAAATTGACGCAAGTAATACTACGTTGAGACGGCGAAGTTCCTCTAGGAACGTTAGTGTCATTTAAGAAGAAGATCCATAGGATATGACAGTAGATCTCGACGTTTCATGCAATTCGAAGTCATTTGGCATCAAACAATATTTTTTCCAAAACTCCGAAATCATGTACTTCTCCATTAAATATACATTTTACTCCCAGACTCACGTACATTGGTCGATTTTACGGTTTCCGAAGAACTCAAACTTCGACGTCTTTGCGACACTACACCCAAAATTGATTTTTAGCTCATGTTTTGTCATCCCGATTTATGACATTAAATGAGACATAACATAACAGAAAATGTCATAACTCACAAATACTGGTAAGCATTCGTATAATATACATGCAATATAAGATTAATACGAGCGAGCGAAACAAAAGACAAATAAAGTTTCCGCATACTTTGCCACATGCACGGCCCAGACCGATATAGATATTGTTCTCCTTCATGCGTTCCTTTTTTACTCTTAGAAAACACTTCCCAACTTCATTTTATAATCAGGTGCAATATTATCACGTATTTGCTGAACAACTGCTGAAGCATCATTAGCCATGGGGATAGCGTGGTCGTGTAAAATAGCTTTGCATTCCAGCCGGCCTTGGTTCGATCCCCATTGACGCCGTATGGACTTTTTTTTTGCACAATCCCAAATGAAATGAGAAAAGAAAACAGAAAGAGATGTCTGCACTCATACATACAAACCATTTTTAAACTTTTAAAACAGCTCATTATTTGCGCATTTGACTCTCCAGCACACTAAATGACATAATTTCTGCCAAAGATGAAATGTTTTCTGCCAACGCTAGTTTGGGTGTAGCTACAACCATGTTTCATATTATCATATTAGGCATGTTTAAATATTAATTCAAAGTATTCATTTGAATTTAGAAATTTCTACGTATATAAATCTAAAGGGTGTGTCACATCAAATTGCATCACGGAAAAAACGCTGTAGAAATTCGCCCAGTAGACCGATCCTTTTGAAAATTTTAGACAGTAAAATAAAAACTATTAAACAACTTTTGGCATTTTCTTTTTATTCATACTTCGAGCCCAAGCCCGTATGCTCGCACCTTCCTCTTTACCCCGTCCATAAGGTTCTGTACAACGTCAGGTTGTAGTTTTTTTTTAACAGAAATCCATTTTCTCTTGAAGTCCGCCTCCGATTTGACAACTTTTGGGTTCTTCCGGAGGGCCTGCTTCATAATCGCCCAATATTTCTCTATTGGTCGAAGCTCCGGCGCGTTGGGCGGGTTCATTTCCTTTGGCACGAAGGTGACCCCGTTGGCTTCGTACCACTCCAACACGTCCTTTGAATAGTGGCACGAAGCGAGATCCGGCCAGAAGATGGTCGGGCCCTCGTGCTGCTTCAATAGTGGTAGTAAGCGCTTCTGTAGGCACTCCTTAAGGTAAACCTTCCCGTTTACCGTGCCGGTCATCACGAAGGGGGCGCTCCGCTTTCCGCAAGAGCAGATCGCTTGCCACACCATGTACTTTTTGGCAAACTTGGATAGTTTCTGCTTGCGAATCTCCTCCGGAACGCTGAATTTGTCCTCTGCGGAGAAGAACAACAGGCCCGGCAGCTGACGAAAGTCCGCTTTGACGTAGGTTTCGTCGTCCATTACCAGGCAATGCGGCTTCGTCAGCATTTCGGTGTACAGCTTCCGGGCTCGCGTCTTCCCCACCATGTTTTACCTTTCGTCGCGGTTAGGAGCCTTCTGAACCTTGTGTGTACGCAGGCCATCCCAAATGAACTTGACAAATTCAGCTTATTGGCGACATCCCGGACCGAACTTCTCGAATCACGTCTAAACTGCTTGTGATCGTTTTCACTGACGGAGCATCCATTTTTGCCGTTCTTCACCTTCCGGTCGATGGTTAGGTTCTCGAAGTTTCGTTTTAGTACTCTGCTGACCGTGGATTGGACGATTCCCAACATCTTACCGATGTCCCGATGTGACAACTCCGGATTCTCGAAATGAGTGCGCAGGATTAATTCCCGACGCTCTTTTTCGTTCGACGACATTTTTCCAAATTTACGAAAAATTGACAGTGAAGCATGGCCAACGTGATCTATACACTCTTATCTGATTATAAGCGAAAGCTGAAGATATAATTCCTAAAAATTCCGTGATGCAATTTGATGTGACACACCCTTTACTGCATATAACTAATTGTATGGAACAACCCCGATTCCAGTCCTCTTTTCTACCTAGCTACGTTCAATTTTGTTCAAATTCTAATTAATTCGAAATTTCTGATCTAAAATAAAAAAAATCAAAAATAAAATACTCCGGATAATCCAATTCCGGATAAACGAGTCTCCGGATAATCGAGTCCGATTTGTACTATTTTTTTCTCAGTATATATTTTTTCACATTTGAACATCAATACTCTATAACTCTTTCTAAGACACTTTTTCGATACGACTCATAGTTTTTGAGATAAAAATTATCAAAGATTTCTCTTACTGAAATCGAAAGTTCAAAAGTTACACTTGAGCCAAAAAAATCATAATTGCTGCGAAAAACTCATATCCAACCCAAACGGAATACAAACCTCCGTTCGAATAAAAAATACATGTTTTTAAAATCTGCATTTTTAGTTCGATTTCATTTGGAATTGGTCATTTAGAGCATTGTCCCTCCGCTGTTGTGGCCAGGGTTACCATATCTTTGATTTTTGAGACTTTTTGAAACCAAGAATCTGTAGATACAGATTACAATTTTTTTTTTGATTTTCATACAGCTTTACAGATTTTTTAAAATGCCGATCCAATATTAGTTATGGCTTGATTTCAATAATATTTTTTTCCCAACTCCCACTTAAAGCACAGTGAATGCGAATTTTTACGTGGATACCATCAACATCGTCAAATTCATAATAACTATGCCAATCAATAATACTAAAGCTGAGATTACGCCTTAAAATTGGACTTATGAATTTAAAACAGATATCGATACAGATTTTCCTATGAAAATCTCAGATAAAAAAGGCCAAAAACATAGATTTTATTATGGCAATCCTGCTACACGATGCGTCCAACCATCGATCATCCAACATTCGGGGGTGTTCATAGCATCGTGTAGTGCCAGCTTTACACGAAACATGAAAAATATATTCGTCGATATAAACATTTCAAATTTCATCAGAATGATTTCCTTCGATTCGGACCCGGTTGTCCTAAGAACATGAAGTATGAAAGCTTCTGAAGAACACTTTCTTGTTAGATATAACTTCAAGGCTTGCAAAATACATTACAATGCATTCGTCGGAGGATTGGCCATTCAAGCACGCCATGGAGAGTATCTTGTATCTGGTCAATGATTTCGCTATAATTCTTTGTTATTTTTCATGGAGCACTGGAGTTGCCGAACCATCAATCACAACCGTCAACAAGCAGGCTGACTCTATAATTTCCTCCACCAACGCATGAATGCGTAGGCAACCATCCTCCTGCTACATTTGAAATGCTATCATCTGAAACTGAGAGGGAAAACAGGCAAACTCAAATTAAAGGTCAGTCTCGAGAAATCGAATTCACTCAAAATTTGTCACTTCAAAATACCGCTCCAACTTATTGATCGTGTATCCATCCAAATGATGTCACAAATCGTTCCGGGCAGTAAATTTCTTCTGACTTGCTTAGGCGTGCGTTTCTTTCATCGGTTTCTCTCTCCAGCAGTGGGTACGTGTGCTCATCTGGCATATAGATTCAATCGCCAACACAGTATTTGGCTCCAAATAACAAATATTTGAATTCGAAACGGATACGGACTCTGCTGTGCCTGTGCGTAAGAAAGTATTCAGATTCCGAACGGCTCCCACCGGCACCATCATCTCTCCTCCCCCCCCCCACACTACTTTCATCTCGTTTCGCACGTGCAAAACCAGCCAAGAATCAAAGGAGGATGGCTTCATTATTAATCAGGCAATAAATTTGATTGCGATAAAGCGGGTGGAGCGCGCGCACGCACCCGAACGCGTAAAATTACCTTACTTGCGAAACCAAGTACACCCAGAAACACAAATAACCATTTTAACATAATCAACCTTCATTAGCTCGCGCACATCCGAGATGAACTCGATATAGAATCCGAGAAACAGACAACAGTGGCAACAACAAATTGCCAGCAAAACATGAAACCCTCTGTCATCTTCCGCCCCGTTCCCTCTCTGTTTCACGGCCGGATTGTACCTTGAGTAGCCGGCCGCCGGAGGTGGTGAGAAGCGCAACGACGGAGGAAAAGGTGAAATTCAATATAAATCAGATTCGTCGTTGTTACATTTCTCTCGTCGCGCGCCGCTGTACCTCTTCCGGCTTAGTGACGACCAAAACTCAGCGCGTTTCCGCCGCTGCTTCCCTCAGCAGCAGTTCGCGCAAAAGAAAGTAAAATCTGATGGAAATTGCATTCACTTGCGGTGCGTTTGTGTGACTAGCATGGGAAATAGGGCTCCGCTCTCGAGATAGCTGCCCGCCGCCGCGCCGTCGGCACCAATAAAGGTGCTATGATTAATGGAGAGGTTCCCTCTGAATTCTCAATTCAGAAGCCATATTTGATGAAATATCAGAGTAAACCAACCACCCCCATCCCCCCGTACCAGAACCCCACGCAACAAACGCGGGGCGCAAGGTAGCCATCAGAGATATCAAAAGACCGTCATCGTCAACGCTGTGTCGACTGATAACACACGACAGCAGCAGCAGCCTGGCTAGTTGGCATTCTCGCTCAAAGGAACGGGCAGAACCGGGGCGTAGTGCGAAGTCACTCCCGGCTTACAATGTTGTGTGTATTTTCCACCGAGTGGTGCCTGGTGCCACATGCATGAATGGAACCAAGAATATAATTGTGCGGAGAGTGTAGGAAACAAGCTCAGGGGACTTATCTAGCAGTTTTAATCAAATGAAGTCATGAATGTACGCTGTAACTACAGAGCAGAGGAAAATTAGCTTCACATCCCGTCCACCATACAAACGCACCCTTTCCCTCTCCTCTCTCAGTATGTCAGTGTAAATAGACACAAGCCTCCATGTATAGAAAAAATATTAGAAAAAACGATGTTTGAATATTTGATCAAAATTTAATCCTACCGGGTATCCTTCTCAGCAGAGCCGGGCGATTCAATAACCCAGCCGCGAGCGCGCGCAAAGCAGATCATTGCTAAACAGTTCAATTAAAATTCCTATCATAATAATCAGCTGAGAAATTGCGTCTTCCGCCGTTTCCAAAGTCGTCGCCGCCGTCTTCGTCTTATACCGGCGGTGGCTTCCTTCCTTTGCCCTTCGGATCGTTGGGTCGTTGCTGCTAGCGATGTCTGGTAATCGTTCGACTAATCGAATACTTTCTACAAAAAACGATTATTAATCGAACGAATACTGTTTGGATCTGATTAATCGATCCAAGCTCAGAGAAAAAAAAATCAAGGGGTTGTATCCGAGACACGACCGCTTAGGACGTAGGACTACGTAATCTCTTTTTTTTTAACTTTATTGGTTTATCATTTCGGATATTGTTTGCGAATACGTCGAAATTTCATAAATAACTCTTTAGTAAAAAGTTCCGGGGACCCTGAAAAGATTTGATGGCTTGCGTGGTTTTGTAGAATCTTTTCGAGGAGCAACGATTTTTTCTCATATATCCCAATTTGTTTCTTTATATCATTTTATACTTTATGTTTATGCACGCATTGCACTGAGTATTTACCGAGGCATCTTCCGTGCATCGCCATTCAACAAGCGTCAAACACGCGTCTAACAGATGCACACTGTTGCAGCGATAAGAATGAAACTGTAGCGTTGCCTGAACGGTCTTGGCTTTCTTTCATACAACTAAAACTCGACCAATCGTTTAAGTGTGCAACTGTCGACTCTTTTATTTTTCCGAAATTAATTCTACAAACTAATTCTTCTACCTTCGAATTTCTGGGGAGGCGCTTGGAGTTACCCCGCTATATCTGCCGATAAATAATTATGCGCCGAGTAATCATAAAATGTCCCGTGTGTGTTGAACTGCCACGAACCGAATGGAAACTTGAGATTTGTTTCACTCGCACAAAAATAACAAAATTGATGTACGTAAAAAAAATGTAGACTCGGTAACAACATAATGTAATTAGAGAAGTGTTCGATTTTCGACAAGGGTGATGCACTTTTGGATCTTGACGACAAAGCGCAAGTGTGCTTCAATGAAATATGGAAAAATGGAGCGAAGCATTCTCCAAGCGTCTCTATAATGATGTCTGAAGCGATTAGGGCCGCTTCAAAACATCGCGAGAATGACCGTTTATGAAAAATCGTTTCTCGACTCTCGGTCAAAACCGTCAACAAAGTTAGGAGCTTGTTGCATCAGAACAGAGCCGACGCACACGAGAGCAAACACGAATGGCAACGAAAGGTATCGAATGTGTGCTATTCACATGTACAGGAAATGAACAAGTTCTAAGTTCTAAGCAACACACTCAAAGCCAAACACTGGTGGCTAGAAGTGACCTATAATCATTTGCACTCTTCTTTTTTTTCGCCTGTTTTGCCATGGCTCGGATGGTTGTATTAATTGTAATGCTAGATGCACTTCAAGTGAAATATTCGCTAGCGTTCACAGCTCGAGGGGAAACATACAATACAAAACGAGCAAAATAAGCGACCTTTGTTGTTTCGGGCACAGAAAGATTCTGAGAATTTTCCTCAGAGGAGATGCAATACTTATACGCCAGCGACAGTTTACTCACTATGCAAAGGTGGAGTTTACTTCCCAAATATTCTTTTTGACGTAGAACTACGTCTTTCATTAAGGGTGTCAAATCAGAAAACAGGTCACGTTTTTATGAAATAAAGTTAACCTTGATAACTTTTTTTGCCGTGAACGGATTTTGGCGATTTACATACCA
This sequence comes from Toxorhynchites rutilus septentrionalis, assembly GCF_029784135.1. NCBI lineage: Eukaryota > Metazoa > Arthropoda > Insecta > Diptera > Culicidae > Toxorhynchites > Toxorhynchites rutilus. Next base: position 188,422,974 of record NC_073744.1, on the reverse strand, counting down.
AACGAATCAGAAATTCCCTAAGATTTGTTTGATATGCTATGCACTACAATCTCAGGGTGTGTAAATGGTTAAAATTCATGAAAACTATCAGCGTTTCCATTTTCCCATACATTTATTCTGTCCATCTGTGTGTTTTCCCGAACAGAGCTATCAATAACGAGCAACTTATAGACGAGCAACGAAGGGGAAATCGTAAGACTTAAAGTTTCCATGAACAAAGGAAAAGAAGATGAACGAAGGGGAATATTTGCTTAGAGTATAAACAGTGGATCTCGCTGAGGCAAACTTTCGTTCTTCGTGAGGACACCGACTGAACAACATCGTTGCTGGGCGAGCTGGACGGTGAGGAGTGGAGAAGTAATACGAGGGAAAAGTAAAGTTTTCCAAGGGCCTTTTTGAAGGTTAGAGATGAATGAATTAAAGAAGTTTAAAGTATCACTCGCTGATGTCTCTAGCAATTACTTACAATTACTTACTCCATTGCATCAAGGTTCTGAGCTACACAATTGTGTGGGGAATCATCAAGCTAGGCTATCGTCAGCTCACCAAGAAAATAAATGTTCTGGAATTTCGTGTGTGATTTGGTTTCGCAAAACTTTCTCCACTAAGGATGATAACTGCGCTTATCTCGAGTACGTATTGTTCTGAGAGGACAAGAATGAATCATCAATCAATAATCGTCAAATGGCTCTTCAAGAAAAAAATATTTCAGGGCGACCAAACTGGTAGAATGGTTATGTCTAAAATTTCGTAGCATTATAAAATAATATTCGCAGTTATAAACTACAGCGTAGTTCTACGTCAACAATGCGGTCGTGTCCTGGACACAACCTCCTATATTTTTTCGCTATCCCCCTTCGTTGTTTCTATTCTAGCGGCTGCATAAGTTGCCCGTTATTGACAGCTCTGTTCGGGAAAGCACACAAATGGATAGAACAAATGTATGGGGAATGGGATTGCTTCCAATTTCCATCAAATTAAACCATATACTTACTATGGGATTGTAATGTATAGCATACCAAACAAATCTTAGAAAGTTTCCGATTCGATTGGTATACAAATCGTTAAAATCCGTTCGCAGCAAAAATAGTTATTAACGTTAATTTTATTTTATAAAAACAGGAAGTGGGTTATATCTATGGTATAACCGCAAGGGTGACGTAGGACTATCGTTAATTTAGAGATCATTTGTTTGAAGTTGAATCTGAATTCATTGTGAATGAATGAATATTTGGAGAACTTCGAAAACGAGAGCGTTACGTTGGAGGCACAAGGTTTTATGCATCCAATATTGGATACGGAAATATCCTACTGATGGGGAAGAATAATCTTCAGAAGCTATCCTGTTAATTGCGATTGATTGAAAAATCACAAAACCAAATGTATTTGGTCACAGTGTTACATGGATAGAAAACATTCAAATAAACTCTTTCACATGAATGTATTTTTAAATTCCCAGAGGAACTGACAGATTATTTCCCGGATCTTTCTCGATGCTGAATTGCATCCGAATGGAAAGAATTCCGCGCGTGTATGTGTGTGTGTGTGTAGCGGCTGCTTCGAGATCTTCCCGGGGAACCGTTTGTGGCATCACTCTCCTCCTGATGGATTCATGTCTGGCCTAAGGTGCACAAACAGGCTCTTGGTGACACCGTTCATCAGCGCTTTCATGATAAACGAAGAGCTTCACTACAACAGCGACAACATGCTCCAATCGCTGTTCAATTAGAACTGAGTGGATTTCCGAGCGGCGCTCGCCTATATACCGATTGGTGATTTCAATAGCCTGTTTTGAAAGCAAATATAAGACTATTGAAACAAGTTTTTGGATCAGAAAGTAACAAGTATAGAACGCGTAGACATTTTATCTTTTGAATGAAGTGTTTATCATACCATTTCGTTCAGTTGTTTAGGAGCTATTAACACTCAAAATCTCGGTCTCCGGCGTAACGCTTTCGTTTTCGAAACTTTGATTTTACACCCCGGTATAGAAATGAAAGACGTAGTCCTACGTCAAAACGTGACCTGTTTTCTGATTGTGTAATGTAAGACGTAGTCTTACTTCAAAAAATGCCAAAAGTAACAGTGCTCGATTTTCAATGTATGGGAGACTTGTTGGTAGTAGACTATTTTTATAATTTTCGTTAAGAATTTTTCAAAATTATGTTTTTGAGAAAAACGAATTCTATTTTTCAAAATATTTTTTTAATAAAATTTGTTTGCTATTTTTCAATGAGGGTATGAACAATTTCGTATACACCTATCCCTCGATTTATACTGGAGATAGGTTCCCGATAAAACCGTGTAGAATGAAATCTCCGATTTTGCTATGTAAAACCGTGTAAAACGAAATGAGTCCTCAATATATACTCAATTCAATCATTTATTTAAGTAAAATAATTATAAAAATCTACTTATGGAATTCATTATAGATTCTGGATACAAATAAACGAAGAATTCTTCAAGAAGCTAAATTGCAATAAGTTTATTCGCTATCGCCACTTTAAGGAACTATCAGTATTTTTATTCTGATTAGAATGAAGTCATCCTTATCACTTGAGCATTCCTGATGCGATTCTGGTTCAACAGTCGACGAATTCGAGAAGATCTCAGATTTGACTTCAGACTAAGTGATACAAGATTCAATTAACAGCTGCGGAGATTGGTTTTGCTTTATTTATCGTTAAATTTGATAAAGAGATTTCCAGTCGAAAGCCGGAGATATAACTTCCCTTCATTTTTCATTTTTGTCGATATTCTTGGCATTCTAAAAGCTTGAAAAATTGACACAAATTACACATCAAGGCTCCAAAAATGCTGGTAAATTGATAACTTGCCAGCTCTGGAACATAATCTTATTTTACTTGCTTACATATGAACTACAAATATACATTTTTCAAGTTTAACAAAATTTGTTATTTCATAAACCGTGTAAAAGCGAAATCGTGTAAAACAGGCACCGTGTGAATAGGGGGATAGGTGTATTTCATTGTCCGACCATTCTGTAGTTCTTATAGTTTTTAAGTTTGAGTTTTATGTTCGAAATATTGAGCTTTCAACTTTTTCCGAAAAAAAATATCTTAAAACCTACAAAATTTAGTCAAAGAATGAAATATATAGGAAACAATTCAAGCTTTCATAAAAAATACAAATAAAAAATTATAAAAATTACGATGAAAAAAAATTATTTTGAACATTGAAATTCATTTTTCTAAGAACTATTTTTTTAAATTCTGAACGAAAATTATATGAATAGTCCATACAACTACTAACAAGTCTTGTAGGAAGGGCACTGCTACCAGGGAAAGGTTTTTTTTAACAATCAAACGGTCATTTTATCTCTATACCCTCAATCAGCAGTATGAAGGGGAACACCATGAAAAAGGTTGGCTTAACCTTCTAGTTGGATTTTTCCATCATTATTTACTACCTCTACCCAAACAGCAGCACAATAAAGTAATATGAGCTATGTCTCTGAGTTCTTTATTATGCTTCGATATATCGTACAATTCGATAACACGTACAATTACTCAGGAGGTAGGGATATAAATTACATCCACTAATAAATATTTTGAAAAAAATATATATCTACACTCAACAATATATGAAAAAAATTCTGCATTTACAGAAAATTTATCCATATTTCTGAATAATATGCTGTCTAATAGTACTGCGCGATCGAAATTCTATACTTCTTCGTATCACTGAAATTTGTATTCTGAGAATATTGCACATGAGCTGAGAGCGATCGTTCAATTTTTATTGGTTTTAAAGGATCGTACATTATAATTATCAATCAGAATTGAGACACCATTATCGGAAGGATTCGGACGCTTCGTTCATGTTATTTAAGAACTCGAACCACACATTCTTTGATATTTTTATTTTTTATATTTTTTATACTTTCTGGAATACGCTTCTAATTATTGGGTTGTCCGGCAAGTTCGTGTGCGGTACTGATGATAATCGTATCGAGAATAATCCTCGGCATATGGCACATCAATTAGCAGGTACCATACAAGTATCCATGCTAATGAACACCTGGCGAAGCTTGGTTACGTAAAACGCTAAATGCATGAGTTGTGCACTTTTTGTCCGAAAACATTAAATGGATCGCTATCTTCAGATATTGCATCTTTTGATTATCACTTGTTTGGGTCGCTAAGAGAAAATATTTAAGGTCAAGAATTTCGACTCATTTGACACAGTTTTTTTGACCAGGAAAAAAAGAAGTTGATTTTTTTTTCGTATAAATTGGCATGATTATTCCGAACTCAATATTTCCCAAGATTTATGAAGTTGAATGAAGGAAGATCACTGGTAGATGAAACACGGTGAGACATATTATTGAAGCTTAGACGAGGGAAGATTTTGCAATAGTGAACTGGTCTTAACGGGATGATGAATTTGCGGATCAGCTAAGTGAACGGCATCAGATATTAGGCACTGACTTACATCTATTAGTTTGATCGGCAATTTTGGAGTTGAATTCGTCAAAACTACAAAGCACAACACAATATGTTTATATTCAGTTTTTTCCCAATGATTTCCATTGACTGAATTCCATATAGGTTATAGGAAAATAGAAAAAAATTAATGAAGAAATGTGAAGAAATGACAACCCCATACATGCTCGACACGGGAAAGTTAATTTCAATTTATGAGTTGCACGATGCGTAATTTATTTTTCATCTTTACGGCCGGTGAAGAAACGTTACAAATACGTTGGTAAACCAAACAGCAACCGCAGCACCACCAGTAACTCAAATAAAAATTTGTACCAAATGTGTAATATTAATCTTACAAGTTTTTTCTCTCAATGTGACAATTAATCGATCATAACAAACAACTAAAAAATATTCGATTCGTTGATGAACGAATAATTTCAAAAATCGGCCATCACTAGTCGCTGCGCGTCGTCATCCCACACACAACACAGCGAGTGTCAGCACATCTTGCTGATATCGCTCTTTTGTTACCCTATTATACATACTTCCTTCTTCGTCGGTTTACGAGTTTTGTTGTTGTTACTGTTATTGGTGTTGCTGTTGCTGTTGCTACTGTTGTGTGATTGCGATTCTGGTGGTGGTGGCGGCTCCGTTGTTAATAATGTATGCATGCATTCATTGATTCACTCCACTTGACTGTATTTTTCCCTGCTTTCTTCCTTCTTCTTTATTGTTTTTTTTTCTCGACACTCCATTGTTACTCGCTCATACATGTGGCGAATGGCAGCCACGGGTAGGCCGCGGCGGTATGACTGCGATAAATTATGTGTATACTATAAAAAAAAACTATCAACACGACAAAGTTATCTGATACAGTTACTTTACATATTGAAAGTGAATAAATTTTCGCCCTCACTTTCATGTCTGTGGAATGCACACCCAAAGAGTGGCAAGATGGATGGTGGGATGGTAGCTGTGACTTTTGTTTCCACAATATATCGAGATGATGTATGCAAACATGGCGAGATGTGCAAAAGCAAATGTTTGTTCGTCCGTCTTTGGAGTGCGCTTTTGCCGTTACATGTAACACGCCTGCTTGACTTATCTATTTCCGGGCTCTTGCGTGTGTGGTCCATCCACAAAAATCAGCATCAATTCATTGTCGAGAAGACAAAATTCGTTTTGATATATCTTCCGATGGGCACTTCCTTCTGGCAGCTGCTAAAGGAAGGCAGCGCACATTCCAGCCAAACGTCACGTACAGTTCCCTGATTTAAATGGATCGTCCATACCGGAGGAGGCGACATCTTAATCTCCTCCATCATCATTGCGAAGATTGCGAAGCCCAATCTTCTCACCCCAGCGAGATTTCGGTTGAAGACCTTCATCAAGGCCGAACGTGATCGCCGTGTGATTCACCTCTCCCCGCCGCGTGTGCGTTGTTCGCACGGTGGTGGCTCTGTGCGTTCGTACCTTGCGTGAATCTTGTGGAGTGAGGGGTGTGTGTATAGGGGCTTCATTTTAGCGAATGCCATATGTACTAGTCAATTGTTAGGCGTAATGGTACACCGAAAAAGTCCACGTTTGTAATTTTTGTTTATGCACAGGGTTCTATTCAGCACTTGTAAGTGATACACCTTCGATATGTGAAACTGGAGTCAAGTTACTTTATTGCGAGCTGTCTGTGTATATCAGCACCTATCAAATTTCCTCCGATTTGTGTCGAGGCGAACTGTGTTACTGTTTCAGAAGTTCAGTAGAAGTTCTAGAAGATTCAGTATGATTTTGTCTGACGGTATCTTAGTGCTACTTGGTAAATCCGTTGTCCAATTTTAGTGGTCATTTTAAATACTCCACCATGTCTTCATTTGTGCTGCATATCGCCACTCTTCTTAAGCATTTCTTGGACATTGCTCAATTGTAAAGTGACCAGATGGTCAGAGGTCTAACGCGGGACACAAAAAACAAGACGTTATGTATATACACTGATGGACATAAATATTCGGCATATGCATGAATCTACCACGAATGTTTTTTTACTAAGCGATATTATTCCAATCCACTTCCGAAGGTTATTCAAGTGAAACAATATAGTCTTATTATAAATTTACTTTATTGGGAAATCAAAACAATGAAAACAATTAGCTTATTTTACAAAAATCATAACTTTATCTTCAAATTCAGCTGGACAAAAGTATTCGGCACTTAGAACATTTCTCCAAAAAAACATTTCTGAACAAATTATCTAGACATTTAATATCTTGTGTTTAATCCTTTCTGTGCAATGACCTCTTTCAATCGATTTGTCATTGAGTGTACCAGCTGATCTTATACCATTCTTCACGAAAAATATCTTTCAGCTGCTTTTGTGATGTTACATGATGTTCACGTACACGTCGATCTAGAACATCCCACAAATGCTCTATGGGATTCATATCCGGTGATTGGGGTTGCGTTTTGTGCTGATAGGGTGTATTATATAGCAGCCAGAGGCATACCGCTTCCGCAGTATGTTTAGGGTCGTTGTCTTGTTAGAAGTAGAAATTGCTCTCTATACCCAACTTTTCAGCACTTTTCTTCATATTTTCTTTCAAAATATTTGAATATTGCTCCTTTTTCATGATACCATCTACATATACCAATTCCCCGACAACGGATGCTGCCATACAGCCCCAGACCATGACTGATGCACCTCCTTTTTCACGATAGCTTGAACATTTTTCTTCTGCAGCTCAGTATCCGGTTTTCGCCATACCAATACCCTTCCATCTGATTTGTAAACATTGAATTTGCCCTCATCGGAAAACAACACATTGTTCCAGAAACTAATCGGGTGATTTTGGTAATCTTTCGCAAAGTTCAACCTTTTAGCCTGATTAACCTTGCTAATAAGAGGCTTCTTACGACAAACACGGGCTTTATATTGGGCATTATTCAACACTCTGCGCACCGTTCTGGAAAGAACATCTTGCCCACTGAACTCCAGCAGCTCTCCTCGCACTTTTGACGAAGATGTTTTCAGTTCTTTCTCAATAATTTGTATTATTTTTCGCTTTTCTCTATCCGTTAACTTGCAAGGACTTCCCGTCCTAGGTTTTTTGTCGAAGTTATCGCTGTTCTTATAACGATTGATAATATCCTGTACCGTTGTTCTTGGCCTACCAACACTCCTAGCTATTTCGGAAACTGTGTTATTCATTTTGAACCAATTCAAAACAATTTTCCTTTTCTCCATCGTAGTTTCCTTACCTTTCCAGCCCATTTTGTTACCACGGAATAAAAATTATACGAACGCAGCCGATTTTTATTAAAAATATACAAAAGTGATTAAATGTGTCAGTTTCATTCATTTACAGTGTTTCCAGATCTTTAGGGATCGATGAATTAACATTTTTTTCAACGTGACGAATACTTCTGTCCAATTAAAAATGTGTAACTCGGCCTTTTTCTTTCCTGAAATTTATGAAAGCAGGGTAAATCATTGAAAACTTCTGTTTCTACTGAGTACACTTCACAGAATCTACTGCACCTGCACAGTTGAGTTTATATCACAGACTATTTGTGTATGTAATACAAATGCGATAAATTAATTCATGACGAATACTTATGTCCACCAGTGTACGTTATGTGAACATAAACCATAGTTTAGCGAGTCTAAACTGATCAGATTTTGTTTACGCCCGAAAATCACTCGCTCAATCAGAGCATTTACGCCTGGCAAGCACGATTCAAATTCTACAATTTTCTTCAAATTACCGAATGGAAGGCTCGAAAATTCCTATTCATTTTTCATCGATTTTAGTGTTAACGTATGCATTCCAAAAAATGGACTAATCTCAGATGGCGATGAAAGATAGTTTATATGAACAAAATTTCTTTAGATCTTACGTTTATAAAGTCTACAACAAAAATAATTCAAGGCTGTTGATTCGCAGCAGCAGTATTGTCAAGCAACTTGATGATTTTTCCATGCTACAAGCTCCACCCCACAGCGAAGGAGTTGAACATCCTGAGGCACCGCCAGATATAGCAGATCTGGTACTTACAATATCATTTCTTTGCCGCTCCTTAAACCGGGAGATTGAAGCAACCGGCTAAACGGTGGAAAAGAATCTGGCCAAAATGGACATTTTTATGCAGAAGCGTCAGACGAGACCGACCGTATCTGAGCAGCAGGCAATCACCCAGAAGGAGTAGCTTGAGGTGCTGGTGAACCGGGCAGGGGACGGGGTACTTTACGTTCCCTAGGTAAATATATCATTCACATCAAGTTCTCGAAGAAGGTCCTTCTCTGACAGACGAGAAGCGAATGTCCAAGCCACTCTTCTTTCGAGTCATATGGTGAACGAGGAGATATATAGTACGAAGTGCTTGCCGGAGTTGGGAAGGTGTTGCGGTCTTTATGCCGAACCTAGGATCAGTCCATTATGCCAAAAGATCACTGGAGAATGGATCGGCTAGAGATAAACATTGTCGCGAAGACCACCAACCTTCCCAACACTCCCCAGCTGCGCCCGATAGAAAACTTTTGGACGAATGGCCAAAATAGAGAGACAGACGACCACCAAAGCCACGAAAAAGTAAAATAACACGCCGATATACATCTTTTCATCGGCCATGGTTCAGGTTCCGGCCAACTTCCGTAAGACCGCCCAGCGCTCCATTTACAATACTTCATCAAACAACCCTGCCTCATCCATATAAGAAAATCAACATGATCAAATTGTGATATTGAAATATATTGATATCGCGGGACATTTTCGTTTCTTTTGCCAAACGCGGGACGTTTCGCGGGACATTTTGTTGAAATGCGGGACTGTCCCGCGTAACGCGGGACGTCTGGTCAGTTTACTCAATTGGGGTAATCAAAGGCGTTTCGTCTTCGATGAAACCTACGCGAGCGAGCAACGAAATCAGCTCTATCCTGGAATAGTTTTATTTCATTGCCCTTTCTGAAGAAATTATTCCGATTTGGCTTTGATAAAGTCACGAACAGGGTTGTCATAATAAAATCTGTATTTTTGGTCTGAAAAAACTTTTTCACGTAGGACTACGTCTTTAATTTCTATACAGGAAGGGGGGGGGAAGGGTGGGCATACCACTCTACCAAAAATGTAACGTTTATGAGGCGTTTTCAAATGCATATTACGCTGAATCGTTCTTATTATATATTTTATTATATACACCATTAGACGGCAAATTGATCCAGCAATTTTTTTACGCCTGAAACATCAACAGTGGAAATGGTAAAACAAGTGAGCAATTTAACGAATGAGAGAGGTATGTTTTGCGAGCGAATGCATTCTTTCTTTCAACTTGGTTCCCGTGAATGTTGTATGCAACACAAGACTTTGTGTAATTATTCATTCTATTGAACAAATTGGACATCTAGTCAATGTGCACGAATAAGGCTGATGTAGATGGTGGAGTGGGTTAGTAAAATGGCTGCAATTCCATAGAAATTTATTATTTCAGCGATACCAAGCTGGTATTGTCATGGCCCACAGTGTCAGTGTGTGTGACGTGAAATATAGTCGCCAAATGAACATTATTTCAATGTAAAAACTACTACTCCCGATGACTTACAATACCATAGTTACCCATTAAAAAGGTGCACCCGTGGCCGAGTGGTTAGCGTCCCACACTATCATGCCGGGTGTTCGGGTTCGATTCCCGTTCTGGTTGGGGGATTTTTCGTCAAAGAAAATTCTTCCGGCTTGCACTGTGGTCACGCGTATTCTAGAGCTTGCCACTCCAGAGTACATTCAAGGCGTGTTATTCGGCATAGAAATCTCAACCAAGTATTAATGAACGACGCTAGTTAATGAATACGTTGAGACGGCAAAAGTTCCACAGGGAACGTTAACGCCATTCAAGAAGAAGAAGAACCCATTAAAAAAAAAGCAGTTTTATGATTTCATGTGTATTTTACCTCAAAATATGAAGAAATCGTAAGTTTTTTCAACATTTCTTGATTCTTCTTTTCATTCAATGTAATCAATGACGATATTTTTTTTTGTTTACCGATCCACATGTACCTAGATGGCAGCCACTCTATTTTGTCACGATATTCATCATTCATTTTCAGTTACACAGTTGAACAGTTGAGCTTCTGGCAGAAAAGTTAATTTTGTTTTTTGTTCGTTACAACCCATTTGACTGTTATGAGTACATATAACAAACGGCCCTTTGCAGGGTCACCATGTGGAGTTTCAGAAGAGTTAAAATAACAGGTTTCTGAATAATGAAAAGACATAAAATAAACAATTATTCCGAACAATCACAGTCCTACGTCAAACTTACGTCCGTGCCCCTAGGCTCAGACTAGGATTGGGCGATCATGGATCGACTTTCAGAAGATCGTTTTTTTCCGTTTCGATTTCCGATTTTTTTGGATCGATTCTTTGTGCCCGAAACAATCGTAAAGGTCGATCTTTTTCTTTCGACTTTGTCGATCTTAGATTTTTGTTTTCATTAGAGTACAATGATCTTGATCTCCTGACAAACTTCTATGAACACATTGCCAACATTTGGATCGCTTTCGAGGATGTCAAATTAGTGGTAGTGAATCTAAGTGAAGCTGCTGTGTATGTTTGGTCTACACCCAAACTAGCGTTGGCAGAAAACATTTCATCTTTGGCAGAAATGATGCCATTTAGTGTTCTGGAGAGTCAAATGCGCAAATAATGAGCTGTTTCAAAAGTTTATAAATGGTTTGTATGTATGCGAGCAAACATCTCTTTCTGTTTTTTTTTCTCATTTCATTTGGGATTGTGCAAAAAAAGTCCATACGACGTCAATGGGGATCGAACTAAGGCCGGTCGGAATGCAAAGCTATTTTGCACGACCACGCTATCCACATGCCTAGTGATGCTTCAGCAGTTGTTCAGCAAATACGTGATAATATTGCACCTGATTATAAAATGAAGTTGGGAAGTGTTTTCTAAGAGTAAAAAAGGAACGCATGAAGGAGTGTATCTCGTTCTGGGCCGTGTATGTGGCAAAGTATGCGGAAAGCTTATTTGTCTTTTGTTTCGCTCGCTCCTATTAATCTTATATTGCTGTACCATGTATATTATACAAATGCGTACCAGTATTTGTGAGTCATGACATTTTCTGTTATGTTATGTCTCATTTAATGTCATAAATCGGGATGACAAAACATGAGCTAAAAATCAATATTGGGTGTACAAACAACAAGGCGGCAACAATACAGAAGATATATGAGTGCCAGTGTGTACAATAAAATTGCTATCTGTTGTATTTCGGCTCCGGTGAGGCTAATAAGAAAGTACCGACCATTCATTTTATTCTTTGACTAGTTGACTCGACGAACTTCGTCCCGCCCGAAATAGATTTTTAGATTTGAATACTTTCAAACATCCACGTTTTCTTACTAAGTGAACGTTAGTGAGTCCAATCACTGAACTCTTCATTGATTGATTACCCTTTGACCCTTTACAATTTCCTTTTACTATAAATTGTTTAGTACTTCTACAAAAATTCATCCTTATAACATAAAATTATTTTCAGACACAATTCTCTTTCAAGTCAAGCATTTGGAAATAACATGTTTCTCCGTTGCATGGAATACATGTTTGATACAGAGAATATTACAAAATAATGACAGCTCAAATCGGACCATTCCTTCCTCGGGTTTAGGGCACACCAACAAATTTGACCTTCCATTTTTGTTTATATAGATAGAAGATATAGGAATGCGTCATTCCGTCTGAAAATCCTTTTTCGCTTTCGAACAAAAATCAATTTCGTTAGTGCCAACATCAAATGGACTAACAATGCTTAGCTAATTGTAAAACATATGGCAATTTAATTTTCCGAATTTTCCGATTCTTCTCTCCTCTGTATTGATCTACGGGAAGAGACGAATACAACGAAATATAGATGACTCAAATTGAACCATTCCTTCCTCGGGTTTTGCGCTTACCAACACATTTGGCCTCCCCTTTTTATTTATAGATATGAGATATGGAAATGCGTTATTTCGCCTGAAAATCCATTTCCACTCACGAACAAAGAACAATTTCGATAGCAAGTATCGAATGGACTAACAACGCTTATTATTTTCGAACATGTGGGAATTCAATTTTCCGAATTTTCCGACCTTCCTTCAGGATTTTCCGAAAAATTTTCGATTTTTCTCTACGTGAGCTACGAGAAGAGATGAATACAACAAAATACAGGAGGCTAAAATCGGACCATCCCTTCTTCGGGTTTTCCGCTCACCAACAGATTTTACTTTACATTTTTATTTATTAAGATTCTTCCAGGAAAAATATATCAAGTTGCATCATAAGTTGAATGATTCAAATACTTTGTACAATTGTTTCATTCCAAAACTGCTGAATATGCTAGCCTCAAAACAGATTATCCCTCTAGGGGCTCCAAATTCCAAATTCAACTGAATTATTTCTGGCCAAACAAAACAGACAGTTCATCAGAGCTTGCAACACACTCGAACAACAAGGAAAAATCCTCCTAACATATGAGTAAAAGATTCACAAATTGGATTATTTGCCTTCCGCAAACACAACCCAACTTTGTCAGTGTCAAAAATGTGTTATGAGACATTTATTGTCTCCGCGAAGTATTTTCTTTTATTCTGTGCCCGCCGCCCTCCTCCACTTGACTTTTCTTAAGTGTGTGTGGGTCGGAAAAATGCGAAAGCTCTCTAATCTTCTAATCCCGGCAGCGCCGCCACCACGGTATATACGTAAGCGCAGCGAACAACAAATTACAACATCCCACTGAATTTATCATCCGCTCGGAACAACAACAGCAATCAACGGTTTCGGCACGGTTTAGTTCGCCTTGTTGGTGTGTTGTTGTTTGTGTTCGCGCGGGATACTGTTACGCTGCTCTTGAGGAAAAGTTTTCCTCCGGAAGAGCAAAAAAAAACACATTTTTTCGCACTTTCCTTCCGGAAACAATAAAACTTTTCCTCACGCTGCTGCTGCTACTGCTGCATCATCCGCTGAAATGATTCCTTTCCATCAAAAAGCGTGTCCGGATGTGTGTGTGTGTGTGTGTGTGTGTATGCGCCTCGTACGCAGGATTGCCAGGATTACAGTTTTTCCTCTTTTATCGTAATTCACCCCCACTCCGCGCGCGCACCCAGGTCACCCGCTCAGGGGGTGGCTCACTGAGCCGTGCAAAAAATGTAAATCGAGTAAATCTTGGGCGCCGCCACCATCACCTCATTTTCCTTCGCTTTTTACTTTATTTTCTGTGATGTGCCCCTGCTGCTGTTGCTGATGCTGATGCTGCGAAACGCTTGATTTCATCGCTGAAAAGCTGTGAGAGCTGTGTCGACACAGATCGATCGCGAAATTTCCATCGGATCGGCAGAGGGCTTATCTTTTCCATCCATCCATCCCTCTCTCATCGTGATGAAATTCGACAATAGGCATATAATGCCAAATATGCGTAATTGTGGCGGGGTGGTAGAGATGATGGGTCTATATTTTCGCATCGCGCGGAGGTTGTTAAATCGTTTGAACCGTGGCGACGATGATGATGGGTTATTTTTTATTGGCTCCCCTATTCTGGAAGCTGAGAGGAGTGGAGAAGTGTGTCGCTTTGGGGGGCATCAGTTGTAATTGAATCGTGTGACTAACGAATTGTTTTGCCGGGTGCTAACTAGTCTCAACCCCCGCAACTGCTCCGGGGAGAGTAGTTGACTGTTTTATGATATGAATATGTTTCTCTATTAATTAAGACTTCCTAGCTTCCATGTCCACAACGATGGGTTCACTTCTTCCGATTTATTTAGTAAAAATGAACTGGCGTAGAGCTTCTCAAACTCATCTTGCAGTAAATCAGCTAGCAGAATACTCGAAAATTGATACGTACAGATTTGTTTCGATTTTTCTTCTTCCAACATCCGATATTGCCAATCAATTTTACGGGCAGTCAAGCGGGCAAATAATACATTTTATTTTATGTATCCGTGGTGCTCCTTCTTAAATTGAGCCTTTGTATTGTGCTTCACTTCATATTCAAACGAGTAACATTTGTGTTTTGGATCTCATTTTTAGAATTGCATCTGGCGAGTGGATATAAACGTAATGGCGAAGGACGTTCTTCCAAAACATATTCCGAAACTGGGGTAATTACATAAAACGAATGAAATTTGTTATCGTGATGAGTTCACTGCATCTAAAATGTGATATTTTTTATTAACAGACATACAGGATGAGTCGAATTGCGTTCAGTAAAGTGCTGTGGAAAACCTTTGACTGCAATGGCGAACCATCCCTCTCGTTCACGAATAGAAGTATACATTTTAATTCAACACTTTAAATTTTAAAAAATAAGAACAAATCTAGCTCAGCAAAAATATCTGCGAATATTGTTATTGAGATCGCCATTCACAGTGGCAAGAAGTTGCCCAAATTCAACTCGCAATTGACGAATCTACGTTAGATTTACAACCTGATGGCGCAGTGAGTAAAATGACGATGTTTTGTTTTTTTTTGTGGTTTGAAATTTGTCTGATTTTTTTTTTTGAAAAATCAGAATTTTTCTTCAAATTTTCCGGTTTCAAGTATTCTTTCTACGCTGAAATGGTTAGAGAATCATAATTTTACATTGTGGTAAGAATGTTATGAAGGATGGCTTGGTATAAGTCTTATAATTTAAAATTTGTTACTAGGTATGTTGCATATGTTGCGCCTAAAACACTGCAAATCCTTCCTGTATCGGTCGAGCAGAATCTCCTGCATAATCAATCATATAAACAAACCTCATATGACATCGATTGCATCGCTATTATCCACAGCATGAGCTTCTGAATGTCTGGAAGTTAGTGCTCATAGCCTATATGCATTATCAAACTTAAAAGATTCTAAAATTATTTATGACTTTGGTCAATCGCGTGTTGAAACCATTATAAATAAACTAAAATCCAACTAAGTTTTCTAGCAAGGCTTTCAAAATGACTCAGACCTAAGGAAACGTTTTTTGGCTTCAAATACACGATACTAGGGGAGACAAACATAAATCAAAATATTTATACAAGGTAAATGATGTTGGTTTGTCCGATTTTGGGTATTGTCACGCAACTGGTAAATGCAAATCGATTTTTCTTCATGGAAATCACATACAATTGAGACGAGTTTGGGTTTGTTCAAAAGCCCCAAATCTCTAGTTGATAATCATAGCATAAGGCGTCCAAATTATCCAAATATCCTCCTATGATCATTGTTTGTCTGGTTTTAGAAATCACCATTTTTGAATGAAAAAAATAGAATTTTCAAGTAGATGTTGCATTTCTTATTGCTTGAGTTTACTGTGATCATATTGATCCATTCATAATTCAGGCTTCCTTTAGAATATTGCCTTTGTTTTGGGCATTCTAAAGGTGAACAGCACTCAACAAAGAGAAACTTCATTTCTATCTCGCGCGAAGGACAACAAAACGAACAAACTGCAGCGCGCCAAGCGGTTGCCATAGTAATCATGTGGACAAACCAACATCAGCGAATCGGGCAAACTATAATCAGAATTGAGATGAATTCGAGATGCATTAATATGAACGTGGGATCATTTTGATTTGATCGTTCAAGCATGTCTTCATTCACTTGACTGTGATGTAATTTTCGAAGAAAATTTGGACACTAGTCGTGCTGCGACTTCTCTCATATCCAAAAACTCAACCAAAATATGACGAACGGTCTCTCGGGAGATATTTAACTCACCGGCTAGCTTTCACAAACTTAAATGGCGATTCCCGAACACTCTTCCTTTTATTTTGTCGATGTTGTCATCAGTTGAAGAGGTGGATACGTTCACGTAAATTTCCTCGTTGTTGCTTCTGGTTACAATGAAAATGTTGCTTATCAAGCCACAAGTACAGATAGTTGACTGAATCAAAAATTTAGCTTTGGAAGCCTCACATGTTTTAAAAAAGCTCTGCCAACTTTCTGCTTTTCTGATATGTTTATCCTGGAAGCTGTTTGGAATCTGGTATGACGTAGACTTCGTCATCCATCACCACGCGATGAAGCTTCGTGAGCATCGTCGTATACAGTTTCCGGGGAGTCGTCTTGTTTTTTTTTATCGTCGCGATTTGGAGTCAGCTCTATTTTGTCATCATAGATACCGTAATCGGTCCCATCAACGGAATGAAAGCTATGGGTGCATCTGTCATATTTTTTTTCGAACTGTTTGGTTTACTTGTTGCATCCCAGTTTAGTTTGATTTGCATCCCTGATATTTTGCTTCGGGGAACATTTTCAAAAACGTTTCGAAAAGTTTCGAATTATGTAATTCGCAACTCATGACGTTCGAGCACGAACTAGATCCGCTAAAAGTAGAAGTATCTGTACCTAGAGGCACGAACGGAAGCTTCACGTAAGACTTTTATTATTGGAGACAATTGATATTGAACTGAGTTTTTGTTGTAACTTTCGATTTTGTCAATTGATAAGTATTTGCTGTCTACAAATGTAGAATAATTCTCAATACGCTCACTTCGCCACAAAAAAAAACAACATTTAAGAAAGAAAGGGTCACTGTACGAAATTGAAAATGAGCCACACAACGAAACATTAAGAGATTAAGATAACAATTGCAATTTTATATACATTTGAAATCTATTAATTTTTCGTTTCGTTGAGTGACTCCTCTATATAGAAATCAAAGTTCTAGTCCTACACTGAAATAGCGGATGGAAAATACTGGTTCCCTCGTCTATAGCCCAGACTTTGCCTCTTCCGACAAACATTTGTTTCGATCGATGCAGAACGCTTTGAGTGGAATACTCTTTACTTCAGAACAGGGTATCAAAAATTGACTGGATTCATTCATGGATTAAAAAGATGAACGCTTCTTTCGCGACGAAATCCGTAAATTGTCAGAAAGATAGTAAAGTAGTGGCTAGCAAATGATTCCATAGGTGGCCACTTGTTGTAATAAATTAAATTATTATTCAAATAAATGTGTTTTTCATGCAAAACAAAATGAAACGAATTAAGTTGCACACCCAATAAATTGATTCAATTTTCATTCAAAAATCTTGTTATTATTCCTTTTGAAGTTCAATTAGTAGAAAATGCAGAACAAATATTCAACTAAGCTTCCGGTTGACCGAATGCGAATTTCCGAACCTTCCGTTCAACTTCTACCATCAAATTCGCAACATATCATATTTTAAAATCATATTTTCTCCAACCCAAACGGAATACAAACTTTCATTCGAATCAAAAATACTCATGTTTTGTCATTTGTCGATTTCATTTGGAATTGCTCTTATCGAACGACTGCTGTATTCTAGAGCTTCAGAATACGTCTTCTTCTTCTTGAATGGCGTTAACTTTTGCCGTCTCAACGGAACTTTTGTGGAACTTTTGCCGTCTCAACGTATGCATTAACTAGCGTCATTTATTAATACTTAGTTGAGATTTTCTAAGCCAAATAACACGCCTTGAATGTATTCCGAGGGGCAAGCTCTAGAATACGCGTGATCACAGTGCAAGTCGAAGGAAATTTCTTTGACGAAAAAATCCCCCGGCCAGAACGGGAATCGAACCCGAACACCCGGCATGATAATGTGAAACGCTAACCACTCGGCCACGGGTGCAGAATACGTGCAAGGTGTGTTATTTGGCGTAAGCAAGCTCAACTAAATACTACTAATGAAATAACGAAAGACGAAAGTTCAACTGGACGTTAGCGCCATTCCAGGAAATTTCTCTATAAAAAGCACCCTAGCCTATACCATAAAAAGTGACAGCTCAATATCAATACGATGTAATCATATCATGGGAAAAAACAACGATACAACGAAACGACGATAAAACGAAAAGATACATAAAACGGGTACTTTTGGCTATTACTGAAGGAGTTGGGCATCGAGAAACAATTTCGATTGATGAACTCTCAGAGATGTTTGGTCAATGTATGCTTCATTTTCTGAAAATGACAATTTGTCTTTACATCTGGCATCCTTGTTTATATCTATCGGAAGGGATTCTTCTTCTTAGCATCCAATGCAGAGATGTCAGATATGAAAACATGCTTCTTTTTGAATAAATAAGCGTTTCTGTGAAGATATTCTGAAAATATTTCAAAATATGTGAAGACATTTACCGTTTGCAGCTAAAAACATTATTGTTCCAAAATTAAAACGGAGCATTTCTGTTTTGATTAATTTTTAGAGTCGAGTTTTGCATACGATAATCTTAGAGATCGATACACTGAACAATAAAAAAAACTGCCATCCGTATACCGTTCTGAATCATATTTTAGACAGCTTCATATTGTGGACACTTTGTAATAATATCTTGAAATGCTTAATGCCCTGATGATATAACTAATCCCACTTAATTCCACGATTGATTCTTTAGAGTAACCATCTTGGTTTAACTATCATTTTATATGAGAATTACATTTCAATTATAACATAGCTGGTAAAAATCTAACAGCACCACTCACTATCGTTTGTGTTTGACGTTCGCTTAGCGTGAGCATGTAGAATTTAACCGTTCATTATTATTTAAATTTCTCTCGTGTTTCACCAGTTCTCATCATCGTTATCAGTTTACTGTTACTGCTTGGTAGGTGTTTCGCAGTTGACTATTAGACATAATCAAGTATAATGAAAGTTTTCTTCAAAAAATTAATGATACTACAATGTGAGTTTTCTGGTTTGTTTTGGATGCGGAGCGTATATTCATATAACGCACTAAAATATTTTGAAATCTTGTATAAATAAGACACATGTTTTTCAACTACAGATCAGCAGATAGATATGAGAGAAACTGAATAATTAATGGACAACTTGCAACTGGATGAACTTCTAACAGAAGAAACGTTGAGTCCTCTCTATGCTACCGTGTATCCTGGCAACTCATGAACTCACGGTAAAAGTAAGACTAACGTTACTACTGCAGTGGCCACAAGCGAGCCCTGGGATATCTTGAATAAAGACGTAGAACCTGCGAAGAAGTTGATTGAAATGACGAAGCGCCAAAAACTTGAGGAAAGCAAAAGGAAAACTGAGTTGAAACGCAAAGATAAAGAAATCCAAACATTAGCTAATTTGAGGAAACAAGAAGAACGGATGAAGCAGAAAGAAAAAACTTGAAGAACTGAAAAGGCAAAAAAGCTTCAAATTCGAAATCGAAATTGGTACAGAAGGATAATGACAAAATGGATGAAACTATGTGACAACAGTTAAGAATTAAGATTCAAGCTCTGTGGATAACCTTAAATTATTTTGTTACTTTGAACAACAAATAACTTACGGTATTTTAAACCATGAAGCTACATCATAAAGAAACCTCATTAAACGACAAGAATTTTGAGGGAAAATAGGGAAAGAGGCAAATGGCTGCAATTATCACAAAAAAGGTTGCTGAAAATTATTTCAAGTTAACACGTTCGACGCCCAACGTGATGTTTTTGAGTTTCTCGCAGGGCACAACTTGCGGATTAATTACCAAATGAGGATCAAACTTGGTTTGTAGATAACTTTTACATGATCTAGCAATATTTTTTTAGTTTGAAGACGTATTCACAATGATAACAAATGCCAAAGTCTTATTATATGGGTTTCGCAAAAAAATTGCAGTACAAATTATCCGTACTATAAATCAATAAAAAGTATAATATAAACATTATACTACTATGGCTATGATTACATTATTTTTCTACATATCCTATAGTTACATTTAGGTGTCTATTTAATCAAATTAATTTCAAAAATCCTATTCAATTTGAACGATGAAAGTGTCACCCATATCTGGGTGACGGGGCGACGAACGTGTTAATTAAAAAAAAAAAAGTGGTAAAAGTTCTATTACAAGTTTACAAGCCATCAATGGTTGTAGATCATTTTTAAGACATTTGTGTGTGCATGGAAGGCTGCAGTACACTTTCAGACAGGGCACCGTTGTCATTTTCGCATGTTTGATGAATTTATTGAATTAGTAATTGTACAGGAATATAAATTGAGCCTCAAACGACAAGAAATTCCAATTCACTCTGTTCGAAATTCGATTTTTTCATAAATAGTGTCCGAAGTTTGATTCTAATTCGATTAAATTGAATGACATTTTTATTCGATAATATTTTATTTTTTAAAACCACAATAGAAAGCTGAAAAGCACCTTGAACTAATTTACTAACAATATCAATCAAATAATACCTGTACATAAGGGTTAGATCTGTTTTCTGCACCAAATGCCGAAATGGCGTCCAAAATATGATTCAGAACAGTATTTGAAGAATTTATTTTGTCCCGTGTGAAAACATTTCAAACCCCTGATCCATCCCTGGTACGATATGTTACAACGTTCCAATTAGTGATGTCTAAATTTTTCATTTATTCGATTATCGATTAATCGTTGACATTTTTCAATATTCGATTCATTCGATTAGGGGCTGTCCACGTACCACGTGGACAACTTTAGGGGGGGTAGGGGTTACGAAAATGTCCACGCTTGTCCACGGTAAGGGAGGAGGGGGTTTTGATATTGTCCACGTGGAAACGTTAAGTATTTTTTAAAGTAGAACATTCAAGTTAGAAGTCAAAATTGAATGAGATCTGTTTTGTATTTACACAATATTTTGAACTTCACGCCCGCCTTGAGTGCTCAGTATTCATCAATAAAAATACTGAACTGCCTGAGAGTGCTGCTCGGTCAAACATCCATATTTTTTCATATGACTGAACCTCTTTCCTGAAATGAATATTCTGAAGGTAACGCACATGAACTAGGATCCAATTTATTCCAACCGGTAATAGAGGGCATGGGGCAATGCATGGACTACATATTAACCCATATTACGGAACCCGATCGGATTTGACAAATCGCAATCCGAACGAAATAAACTTTTGCATTCTGCATTTCAAGGTTACAATATTTGTACAATCCGATAGGATTTGATTCGATCAGATGAAGGGGGATAGAGACACGAATTTCGGACGTTTGTTCGAGGTCCGAAAAAGTAAAACAAAGAATATTTTTACCATCCATTATATCACTATTTGTTATATCAATAAAACAAAAATTGAACGGAAAAATATATATCCATAATTAGAAGCTGATCGAGTGAGGGGGTTCAAAAAAAAGTTGTGCCATGGCGTACAAGATTCCAGCACTTCTGGATCTCTGAAACAAACAAATCGAACAGATTCTGAATCAGTAAAGATGCCACTATCGTATGAACCTCGGACAAGTCAAAAACGTGTTTTTTGATAAAATGGCGGAAATTTGAACTGATTCTGAATCAGTAAAGATGCCACTATCGTATGAACCTCGGACAAGTCAAAAATATGTTTTTTGATAAAATGGCGGAAATTTGAAGGAAAAAAATGCTGTTAAAAACTTTTTTTTTCAAGTTTCTTGTTTTTTTTAAATAGTAAAGTTACGAAATTATGATTTTTTATAGGTTCATGCGATAGAAAGATACATTCTTCTTCTTCTTCTTCAATGGCACGAACTTCGCCGTCTCAACGTAGTATTACTTGCGTCATTTTTATTAGTACTTAGTTGAGATTTCTATGCCAAATAACACGCCTTGAATGCATTCTGAGTGGTAAGCTCTAGAATACGCGTGATCACAGTGCAAGTTGCAAGAAAGATACATACAAATTGTATTCATATAAACATAGATCGGATAAGTAGAACTTGAGATATCGTGTAAACCAGTTTGAAAAACATATTTCGAGAAAAACGCGTTTGTAGTTTTTTTTTTTTTTCTTTCTTTATTATAGAGATTTTCAGCCAAAGGCTGGTTCTTCTCTAAACGTTTGTAGTTAATTGTTATGGCCGTACTAGATAAGATATCGCATCACTAAAATGGCTATAGCTTGGTAAATAATGAGATTTTCAAAAAAGTCTCTTCTATGGTATATTCTTAAGGTGGCCGTACACTGTTTGCCCGGAGGTCAAATATTTGATATTTTTTGACAGATAAGGTTTGATTTGATATTTGTACAAACACTATTTTGTTTGCCACTCTTCAATTTTAAACAGTAGTAAACAATATCAAACACCGAACATGGAAAAAAATCAACTGAAATATCCAAGGTAACCTAACCATGTACCGACAGGTTCGAAGAACAGACTGAAAAAATATTTTAGGCATCCAATAATTGAATATTTGCTTGTCGTGTTTTGTGTAGAATATATTTGATCAGTACACGTTGACCAAATTTTATCTGTCAAAAAGAGTCAAATATTTGGCTTCGGTCAAACAGTGTATGAGTACCCTTAAATGTCTGAATTAGAGAAATATGAAGAAAAAAAAAAGTTTTTTTTTTTCAAACTTTTAGACTAGAATACCCTCTTAAAGAACGCAACATTGTGCTAATTTCAAATTCGACCGGATTCAGGAATAAGGGTTTATTTTACCGAAAAACACTTGAAGGGACTTATCTCAATCTGCGATTCGTTTCATAAACGCGAAAAAAATACATATTTGTAGCGAATTGTAAAGGGCAAATCATTTACAAGGATGTTGAGTTAAAACAAATCTTGGCAAGTGAATGGAACTCCGAAGCAGGTTTTCGCTTGAAGAAAGTTATGGCTGGGTCTGGCAGGACTGGAAGAAAATCTGTATCCTGAGCTTTTACCTACTGCTAGTTTCGATGAATTCCAACTCAACTACTTCAACTAGTTTCGATGAATTCCAACAAGTACTGCTAGCAGCTGAATGTATGAAAATCAACGATCCAGAACGCTTCTAGGGCACTTCTAAAACTCCACCCGCCTTACACACCAGACATTGCATCTTCATATTATTAACTGTTAAGATTCTTGTAAGAACTTCAACATACTGTATAGCATAAGTTCTGAGAGGATGGAATTCTCAAGTTGCATGAAGGATGCTGAAATATTCAGGAAAAAACGGTGCATCTATGATCGAAAAGATGTATGCCTACAAAAATATGCTTTGGGTTTTTTCCTTAGATTCGGCATGAATTTTTATGGACAATATTCAGCATGATTTAACAATTAAGGGTTGTAGGTCAACGGAATCATCGATCACGATGATATTGCAGATGTTTTGTTTTACTAGGTTCATTATAGCCATCAGGCACTACCGAACCTGTAAAAGCGAAAGTTATTGATGTTTAGACGAGAAAATTCTGTTTTCAAACAAAGTGGTTGATTTCATTGTCTGATTTTTTGAAAACTCAAACAGCCAGCCAGCTTTAATAAAAATACTCGAGAATAAGCTCACAAAGGGTATTTTAAAATGGATATGAAGATAACGTGGATGGAATTCGGAAGAAAATAATGAGCTCCCGGACAATGTTGAAAAACATCGAAGATTTCAAGACAAATCGTTACCATTGGTAAGGCTATAATCTTTATCATTAAACATATGGAATAGAAAATAGAAACAAACTTGAAATGAAATTTAAGCGAAAAAATAGAATTTCTTGATTTTTTGCTCAAAACCGGAGGAATGTCCACGTGGACAACAGGGGGAGGGGTATAAGAAATGTCCACGCTTGTCCACGGAGGGGGAGGGGGGTGTCTAAAATCATGCTTTTTCTGTCCACGTGGTATGTGGTAAACCCCTTAATTGTCTTTCAATATTCGATTAATCAAGCGAATATTTTTTTCTTGTAATAATCACGTATCATGTTGTCATTCGAGTCGCGTGGTCTATCAGGTTGTCGATGTTCCATTTTTGGACAAAAAAAAAAGTTGAATAAAAAAATGATAGGACCTAATTCTTAACCTAAAAATGCATTAACCTTGAGAAAAATGCCTTCTTTCATCAATCGCGATTACAGTGACAATTATTCGATGTATTCATATTTTGATTTTAAATTATCCGATACAAAATTACTCGATTATAATTTCAGATATTCGATCATTTGAATTATTCGAACGATTAACCGACGTCTCTAGTTCCAATAGTGATCTTTTTTGGAATGCGCGATTTCGGCTGACTCGGCTGTGGCTGGTTCGACTCGACATACAGAATAGAGCCCTATACATTTATGACCTTTCTAGTGTCCCCACGAATAACGATCCAATCTTCATAAACGTTGTTAAACTTGAGCGTCTCGTTCGCGTGGGGCTGATGAACTTGGGCTGTATACAACTCCAGATTCCATAGACGCGCAAAGGTAGCGCGTATGTTTGCGATAGGTTGTGAATACGATATGCCGTTAATTCACTTATCCATCAGCCGGAATGTGTCGCCCCCCTCGGAAAACGCGTACAAAGTGCGTGGAGCGTAATATTCACCGTAATCACCATCGCCGCCGTGCGTTTTGATGGCACGCTGGGGTAATGTGTTCTTGCTTTTCGGGTCGATTACCTACCACCGTTGTTACCGTTATGTACCCCCACACAGATCCACATACTCTTTGCGCCATTCATTTGCGCGCTTGTCGGAGGAGGTCGTTTTTCTTTTGTTCGGGAATTATTACCCATAATTGACTGCGTCTCGTTGTGGGTCGTGTTTTATGAATGCAGCGCACAGGGGCATTATGGGAGTGTGTTCGTGTGTGTGTGTGTGTATGTGTGCTTGTATGAGTGTGCGTATGTGTGAGCAGGCAGTGTGTACTTGAAGCCAACTAAACGTCAACCCTTGGCACCAAAGGAGGAGGTTATGGATCTAACCTCTGCCACCGAATCCAGGAGAGCAAAGCACCGCCAATGCATGCCAAGCAGCGCCCAGGGGAGAAGGAAAAACTTTCTCGTCATTTCACTTACAGCCGGAATTACCAAACTCACAGTTTGACTAAATTGTAACGAATCTTCCGTCTTTTTGTTTCCATCTCATTCTAGAACTCATAGCAATGGAGCGAATCCGGTGGTGCGGTATCATCCTTATCATCCTCATTAAGATTCTGTGCGCGCAGCCACTGGCGAACAGCAACTTCCCGCTGAAGGGAGCGAATGGCACAGAGAACCTTAGCAGTCGACTAGTTAGTCAAATAGTTTTTAATTCTACCTTGAATCATCTGGCGGTGGACAGAACCACTGGCATGGTAAGTCTGTGATTTGTTTTCTCTTTAAACTTTCTCCGGGTGGCTACGGGGTGTGTCTACCCCACCTAGGTTGGTGGTGTTTTCACTTTTTATTCCGTCCCAAATCCAATTTAACTCCATACTCTCAATGACCACCAAGAGTAGTAGCAGGAGCAAACAGCAGGAGGTTTTGGGAACGATGGTCCAAAACGGCTTTACAACATCACACACCCAATTTTCGACTCACCCTACCGCGCGGAACGCACCAGGAGGGTCCCACTGTTTGCTGCTGCCGCTCGTAAAATGACAGTCGACATAAGGCTGAAGGGTGTGAAAAAAACATGGGGGGGGATGGAAGGGGACAAAGCAGGCGAAACTTCTTCGTCTACTTCACCCGCGCTGTTGTATCCTGATAATTTATTTTTAAATCTCTCGAGAACCCTTCTCGGAACCCGTTTCCCCTCGTCTGCGGACGCCGGCACGCGAAAAATAAGTTTTTCCCTTTCACGACGAATTTATACTCGCCTATAATTCTCCAAGCGGCGGAAAATATAAAGAACCCCGAAAGTACACTTACACACACTCACGCACACAAGAGCCCTTCGTAGCCTTCTTTCCCTCGGTGGTTTCTGAGTGCGAGAGAGGGAGAGCGACAAGAGAAAAGTATGGAATGCGAAGGATGACTCTCCCCCCGAAACACATTGAATTGCGCTGATGCATTTAATGTCATTATATACGTATCTTCGCTGTAAGCATTCAAAACAATTCTCACCGCTTTCTTTTCCTCTCACGTGCACCCACCTCTTTTTTTTTTTGCTCCACACTTGTCTCTCACTTTCTCTGTCTTGTTGTGTTGCAAATCGAGTGTTGATTTTGGGCCAAGTGGTGCCATCTGTTCGGTTGTGGCGGCGGCTGTTTCATGCGAATCGAGATGGAATTCTCCCGATAAGAACGGATGTTTATTTGTGTTTATGGGTTTGTCCTTTGCCTCGAGCCATCCATGCTGGGAAAATGTCATTTACATGCAGCGTGCGGACACACATCTATGATGAGGGGATGTTTAGTGTTTCTCTCTTTGTGTGTGCTGTTGTTGTTGTTTTTGCGGAAATTGTGTTCATGTATATTTACGATATGTGTCATTTATATCGCAGGATAGATTGGCTTTCGTATCCATATTTTTGACGATATTGATCGACTTCTGTATAGTTTAGCAATGCAGTTCTCTGAGTGCAGCAAAAATCCACAAATCAAGCTTGAGTGCGTTCGTTTTCTGAATATGATACGTCATAAACAAGCCGAATCGAGAAGAAGCCATCGAACATAGCATACGAAGCTTATTGTTTATTAGATAATTGTAACAAGGTTGAAAACCAAATGTATAATGTATAGTGACTGGGATTGTGAAAACCCATCATCGAAGAGGTGCAGGTGACTTGATCGATTTTTCTTCATCAACTTTTTCTCTAGAGTTTGCTATAGAATCCGATAGATGAGGTTCTGACCTATCTTCAAAATTGTCAAGATTGCATGATAGCATAAGCTGCAATAGCTACTTTATCACATCTTGACGTCAATATTTGTGTTTACATTCGATTGCCTTCCACATCCATGTGAAAACGCTATTTTCAGCAAGTTTTTGGGATTTTTGGTACATAAAAATGGTGTTCTCGAGAAAAAAAATCTGATTCCAAATGTCTTAAAATAGCATGAAACGTCGAGATCTACTGTCATATACCTTTTTTTTCGTGAAAAATCAACACTGTTTTTTTTCTTCAAAATACGAGGCAATTATAAAAAAAAATTAAGTCGATTGTCTCAAAATTGCATGAAACGCATTGAATTTGTTATCTTGAAAAACCAATTTTTTTGTAAAGAGTCGACATTTCAGACGGAAAATCGACCGAGTGCCAAAAAGTCAATTTTTGACAAAAAAAAGACGGGTGGGTAATGTCGGGGACATAACCGGAGTGACGTAGGACTATACAAAGGGGACAGCTTTTGTTAAATATATATTTTAAATATATTGTTTTATTTTCTTCTCCTACGTGAATACCTACCTATCTACCTGAAAAATGGATTAGTTTACTGTTTACTATTTATGAACATGTTGATGGTTCTGAAAAGAACCTTTGGTGTTGTGTTTTTGTTATCACTCGATATTCCCATTTTGTTCGGTTAAACCTTCCTGTTTAGCTATTGCGTTTGCCACTCGCCACAGCTTTCACAGTTGGAAAATTTCTTCCCATCCAGCTTGTGACATGTTATGCGACGTGCCGGAGAAACACTTTGCCACTCACTGAAACTAATTGTTGTCTTGATGAGCGCCGAACCGAAGCTGCTCTGTTCTTGATGCGGGTTTTCTGATTGTCGTGAGCAGCTTTGCAAGCCAACTCGAGCACTCCGACGGCCGAAACTCTATAATCGCTGTTAGGTATACTGGTGCTCCGGCACCAATCCGTTCGGCCTAGTTACCCTTGCGGAGCAATCAGTGAATGCGACCAACAGGGAACTGGAGACCTGCACGGTTCGAGTGAGACTTTGCCTTTCCCTTAACTTGTCCTCCTTTGTTACGTCCACGATGCCGATGCCGTACAACCACACGGGTTTACGGTTTGAAAGAAAATAAGATATTTTTTGGGGTCCGCGTGTTTTATACTCTAGCGGTACACACTCACAGGATAGAGACAAATCGGCAGACTCAGCCAGAGGGGCGAGTCCAACGAGACGAACGAATGAGCGTTAAAAGGGAGCGAAAAAAATACATTCATTACGATTTGTTCGCTCGTTGGATTCACATGCAGGCTAAAAAGGGTCCTTTTCAGATCACAAAATTATCTTCAATCTAAAGAGTTTATTGTTTTGTTATCACTCGATATTCCCATCTTGTTCGGCTAAACCTTTCTGTTTAGCGATTGCATTTGTCACTCGCCACAGCTTTCACAGTTGTAAAATTTCTTCCCATCCAGCTTTGTGACATGTTGTACAGTAAATTACATTCAATGCGACGTGCCGAAGCGCCACTCAGTGTCGCATTGGAGGCGATTTTAACCTGTAATTGAACATTTGCGATGACAGTGGTACAGTGTCGACTTTCAATGTGGGGTCATAATTTGGACCCCGAACTCTATGTTTACAAAAATGTCCAACTAAATAAGCCGCATTACATGTCCGTCCAATAAGCTAATTGTCGAACTAATTGTAAATTACTGTACTTTCAATCTG
Organism: Toxorhynchites rutilus septentrionalis; assembly: GCF_029784135.1. Lineage (NCBI taxonomy): Eukaryota > Metazoa > Arthropoda > Insecta > Diptera > Culicidae > Toxorhynchites > Toxorhynchites rutilus. The sequence continues at coordinate 188,394,339 of NC_073744.1, read as the reverse complement.
GAAACAATTTAAGAATTGGTGAAAATTGAATAATCAGGAAAGTCCCCAACTATCAATAAGCTCAGAACAACTGCCAAATTCACATACTCATCAGATCCTGGCAAACAAATTATGAAAAAATCAATTTGTGTTTTATTATTATTTTGGATAACGTTTTAGAAAGCATTGAACTGTATTTCCTAAACTCTTTTTTGGAAGGTTTAATGGCCCTGAAAAGCGCCTTGCTTTATGGAATGGTTCCAATTTAGAAAACTTAGTACTCGTGGTTTTGAAAAAAAAAACCATTTCGAACGCCCTCGATGCCGCCTTGTTCTGGATTTGCCACCAAAGCAGTTTGTATAAAGAACAAACTTTTTACTTCTGCTACCTGATGCCGTTTTGCGATTGCGTTTGCCGTTCGCTGCAACTGCCTGTTGTCTTGATGTCCGACGAACCGAATGTGTTCTGTTCCGAATGCGGGTTTTCTTATCGTCGCGAGCAGCTTTGCCAGCTAACTCGATCACTACGGCGGCCGAAACTATATAACGCCGGCTAGGTGGACTGGTGCACTGGTACTAACGCGCTCGGCCTAGCTACCCTTGCGGGGAACTCCAGATCAACACGGTTCGAGCGGGATTTTGCCTTTCCCTTCACTTTTCCTCCTTTACCATGTCCATACATGGCTGCTTGGGTTGGTTTGTTGATGTGTTGTGATGCGAACCGATGCGGTGTACGGTTTGAATGAGAATGATCGTTACGGCAGCGGAGAGGGGATTTTTAAGCTGACTGGCTGGCTCGAGAATTACGCATGTGTGAGACTGCGACCAATGTTTCGTTCATATTTTTTCTTTTTCCTTTCCAATCGTGCTTCATTCTATTTCGCTGCTGCTCTGCTTGCCCGTTTTGGTCGGTACGATTTGAAGAGCACAAAATGGACCAATAAAAAATGGGCACATAGTGCATTTTGACAATGCTTGATATTTCACAATTATTCAATTATTTATCTCAACAAAAATGAAATGTTATTCGTTATGATAGATGCGTAGATATATTTCCTATCAATTGATGCAAAAACCTTTGTGATCTATTGAGAAATGCTCGAGTTATAAGCGTTCCAAATCTTGCATTTTTTCCTACTTGTTCAGTGCCTAGATTTCCATTTCACCCCCTATATCTTCCGGTTAGACGTAGTCCTACGTCAAAAAAATTGAACCGTGACAAACGAAATAGTGTTTGTACCAAATTTAAACCAAACTTTATCTGTTAAAAAGCGTCAAATATAGCTCCGGACAAACAGTGTACGGCCACCTTAAGACCTTCGGTCCAATGCATGTAAATTTGAACATGATTTTAGGACTAAGTCTTCCATTAATTGTGTCTTATCAGAAAACAGGTCACGTTTTTATGAAATAAAGTTAACGTTAATAACTATTTTTGCTGCGAACGAATTTTGACGATTTGCATACCAATTGAATCGGGAATCCTCGAAGATTTATTTGATACTAACTGACGCTGGCGAACTTCGTTCCACCCACAATTGATATCATGATTTAAGGGAGTATTCTAGTCTAGAAATCTGAAAAAAAAAATCAAAAATTGTTTCCTTCATATTTCTGTAGTTTAGGCATTCAAGAATATACCATAGAAAAGAAAATAATAGATCGAAAATCTATTATTTACCGAGCTAGAGCCATTTTAGTGATGCGATATCTAACCTGGTACGGCCATAACAAAGAACCTCAAACGCGTTTTTCTCGAAACTAGTTTTTTCAAACTGGCGTACACGATATCTCAAGTTCTACAGAACCGATTCATATAAAATTTATATGGATACAATCTGCTGGGCAGCTTCCTATCGCTTCTTCTTTTTGAATGTCGTTAACGTTCCCTGTGGAACTTTTGCCGTCTTAACGTATGTATTAACTAGCGTCATTTATTAATACTTATTTGAGATTTCTTAAGCCAAATAACACGCCTTGAATGTATTCCGAGGGGCAAGCTCTATAATACGCGTGACCACTGTGCAAGTCGAAGGAAATTTCTCTGACGAAAAATCCCCCCACCAGAACGGGAATCGAATCCGAACACCCGGCATGATAATGTGAGACGCTAACCACTCGGCCACGGGTGCATCCTATCGCATGAACATCTAAAATATGATATTTTTGAAGTTTTTCTATTTTTGAAAAATCGTGAGACATGAGAAAAAACGTTTTGAGCCGCATTTTGTTTTTCAAACGGCCGCCATTTTGCAAAAAAAAAAATTGTTTTTTACTTGTCCGAGGGTCATGCGATAGCGGCATCTTTATTGATTCAGAATCTGTTCGATTTTTTTGTTTCAGATAACCAGAAGGGCTGGAATCGTGTACGCCATGGTACAACTTTTTTTTTTTGAACCCTCTCACTTCATCAGCTCTTACCTATTCTAGTTATGAATATTTTTTCTCCGTTCATTTTTTGTTCTATTGTTAAAATATAGATGAACAAATAATGATATAATGGATACTAAAAATATCCTTTGTTCTATTTTTACGGAGCTCTAAAAAACGTCCGAAATGCGTGTCTCTACACTAGAATACCACCTTAAATCATTTCGAACACTCAAGTTCCCACAAAAATTATTTTTATGTACGTGGCGAATTTGATGCCAACTCGACTGACCGTTGGTAGCATCATTTCCGATAGCAGTGAAACGTTTTGGGTGTAAAGACATGGGTCATTTTAGCAACTTTGCATACTTGAAATATTCGAAAAATAATTATACTACTTTTTGGAAAAAGCCATTTTTTTTCTTAACTTTTTAACAAAAAATTATAACAAAAAAACTATGATACCTACAAAATTCATGTCAAAGGATGAAATGTAGGAAATTGTTGGGATTTTCACAAAAAAATACCAAAAATTTTTTGGAAAAAAAATTCGCTGACAAAAAAGTTATTTTAAAAATTAAAACTCATTTTTCTCAATAACGTATTTTTTTTAAGTTCCCAAAAATATATACATGAATTGCCCTTAAAATTTCCAACAAGTCGTTCATACATTGGAAGATGGGCACTTTTACAGGGAACAAGTTTTTTGAACAACAGCTTTTTCATGTTTTCTTTTTCAAAGAACACAACTTATCCTAATTTTGTTTAAAGTCAAGATAGCGATATAATGTATTCGACAAATTTTTAGATCTTGTTAAAATATAAACTTTTGTCGAAGATATCAACTTTCTATCTTTTATAGTTTTTGGAATATAAGTCATTTTCGTATGAAGACCTACTTCTATCTTTCTTAATTTCGCTGCAATATCGAACAATGAACAATTCCTGAAGAAAATTCAAGCAAAATCACAATTTTTACCCCTCACCCCAGTCCGAAACAAAACAAAAGTCACCTCCATTAGAGAGGGAGGTCGGACCACCATAGGAACATTTCGTGCCCTCTAAAACTTCCACATGCCTAATTCGGTCCCGTTTGCTTGACTGATTCTCGAGTAATGCTACCTTAGGGAGGGGGAGGAGTGTCAATCCCTAATCCCTAAAACCTCTGTATGCCAAATTCGGTTCCATTTGCTTGATTTGTTCTTGAGTTATGCACAAATTTTTCATTTGTCTGACACACAGTGGTCCCTGAGAAAGTTTAGGCGGCCAAAACTCAGATTTTTGAGCTAAAAACACAATTTTTGGTAGACTGGGGTTTTCGGATACGCTGAGTTCATTTTTGAACTCTTTTTTTACCAAAAAAACCAAAAGGGGTGGGAGGTGCAAGTGGGCAAAGTTCAAAATTTCCTTTTTATCGTGTTTGGTATCAAAATGTGTGTCTTCGGATACGCAGAGTTCATTTTTCAACTCGGTTTAACCAAATATAAATATATTATTCAAAATAGCATAATACAAATACTTGGCAACATAATTAGATAGGTATACTTATTGAAAAAACATCACAAATATCTATTTAACAACATTTTGTACAACACAACATACAACATTAGATAGGTATACTTATTGAAAAAAAACATCACGGATAATAAGTATTTGCCAACATAATTTGAGATTCTTACTGAAAGCATCACAAGTTTTGCAAAATAAAATTCAAAAAAATCCTTCTTATGTACTGCTAGATATCGACTTCGCCTCCTTCCATGTTTTCATCTCCTTCCTCGTCTTCATCGACTTCTCCTTCATATTATTCTTCTTCATCTTCGTCCTCAATCTGAATTCCTTCATCTTCCATCTGAACTTGGTCTTCAATCTGAACATCCTCTTCACCGGCATCCTGATTGGCTTGAATCTATTTTTCGATGTTCACTAAGTTCAGGATTTCTCCGCTTACAGCTAGTTTTCTCTTCGTTTGTTTCTTCCTCAATATCGTTATGTATGGGTTAGAGTTGATCAAAAATCGATTCATTAGATCGGTATTGGTCCTCAATCGGGATGTCTTTAACGTAAAGCTTTCCCGATACTTTCTATAAAATATATCTGAAGCTTCGTCTGCTTCCTCGGATAGTTGCCTTAGAACATTATCAATTCAATTAATTGGCAAATGTGTCAAGGTTAGCTAATTGGCTTTAATTTAATATATCGATCATCCAGTAGTTCAAAAGTAATAAATTAAAAAAAAAAATTATTTTTGGAAAGAAAGTGAAAAATGATTTTTTGGACCAACGGTAACTTTTCGATTTTGCTAACTCAAAAACGAAAAAAAGCGCCTCTCTGGTTTCCATATATGTTATGTGAAAAATACTCAGCTTTTCAGAAAAAAATATGAAAAAATATAGCGCTCTTGGTCCTGAGACTATGAAAACAATAAAAAACGAAAACAATCAATAATAACGAGAACAATTTTTTGCAGGTGTAGTATTTTTTCAAAAAAGACCATTGGCTTTAATTTGATATGTGGATCATCTAAAACGGTCTAGTAGTTCGAAAGTTATGAATTTTTGAAAAAAGTCATTTTTGGAAAAAAGAAGCAAAAGTTGATTTTTCGGACAACCCTAAAATGAAAATGGTCCCCCTCCTGAAAAAAATTAAAAAATACGGGTCTAATGTTTTGCGATAAAGAACAAAACTACCAATTTTCACGAAAATCTGAGAACCACTATATCGGTTTGTCATGGAATGGCTGATTTCAGGTTAATATTGAGAAAAAATCCAAAAAGGGGGGATATCGGGTAAAAAACTCAAGTGCTGAGTGATAAAAGACACTGTTAAGAAATCGAAAATCGATGGTGTTAAAACACGCGGTCAGTTTGGTTAGATTTTTATTGAACTTAACTCTGTCTGATATTCCAGCGATAACACGATAGACGTTGAGTACTTCAGTATGTATTTCCGACTGATGAAGAGAGTGATTCTGCGTTGCGCTTTAATATTTATAGTCTTGGTCAGATTAAAAGCGCGAGAAAAAGCTTTACGATAGGTCAAGCTGACCATTTAGACAAATTGAGCGAGAGCTCGAAAGTTAGCGAGCTTTCTCCGTGTTTCTAGGACTAGGCTAGGAAAATTATCTACATTCCTGAACAGACACTTTGAGGAACACTTTCATTAAAAAAGTTTTACAGGGAAATGCGGGGCAAGTTTCAAAAGTCCATTCGAGGCAAAATTGAACTTTCAAAATAGTACTCACTTTGTGTGGAGTTTACACATACTACAACCAACCGAATTTTGAAATTGACAACAAATACAAATTCTCCGTTAAAAATGGTTCAAGAAACATAATGAGCCAAAAAAAATCGTTCAAAAACTTCACCAAAACACATGTTAGAAAAAACACACGCGAAATAGTGGCATCGGCGAGCATGCGAAACTGGTATCTTATCGCGTTGCCAGAGCAATGATGCGCGCGCGGAATGGGGCGAAACACGTAATCCTAGATGCCTTGAACGCCCTAGAATAAGGGACTGTAGGATTTTTTTTTGTTTTTATGCAACTTCAGTTCTTGGGTTTTGGCCGCCTACATTTTCTCAGGGACCACTGTGTGCCAGCCCGACCTTAGAGAGGGGGAGGAGTGTCGAATCACCATAGAAACGTTTATCGATCCCTGAAACCTCTATATGCCAAATTTGGTTCCATTCGCTTGATTAGTTCTCGAGTTATGAAGAAATTTGTGTTTCATTCGTATGACAGCCCCCTCTTAGAGAGGTGGGAGGAGTATTTAACTACCTTAGAAACATTTCTTCTCGAGATATGCAGAAATTTGTGCTTCATTTGTATGGCAGTTTAAAAAAAATTAAAATCGGTTCACTTTTGTAGAAGTTATTGAAATTTGTTGCGTGAGCGTTTAATCTGAAAGACTCTGTACAATGATTTATTTACATTTTGATATTAGGCGCATTTTTTGTACCTATAACCAATCCCGAGCTACGACTGGTTTTGTGTTATTTGGCACAAAATCAGACATTTCCTTTTTTGAAAATGATGATGGTCCCACCTCATTCCCCTACATAGGTTTGAGCTGGACGAGTTATCTTGTGGATAATTATATGGAGGAGTTTCTTTGTAATATAAAACCAACCAGTGAGCAAGTTAAAAACAAAAAACGGTCCGGTTGTACCACTGCCATAAATTGTTAATCAAAAGAACAAGTAAGGGCATTATCTGAACGCTAAATATTACTTGGCATGTCAAGAGAATTTCCAATCCGGGAAGACACTTGACCGATCGGGAATCGAACCCAATGCCTATATCAGCATGAGCCATCAATTTACAAGGAAATTTACAAGGAATCCCTTCATTCAACCTGGGGTATAATCGCGTCAATCTGAATCTGCAATGAGATCTGTCACTGCACAGAAAGATCTCGTCAATCATCTGTTAAAAGGATAAATTTACAAGTATTCCGGTTGAGCTATCCCTAGCTTGTACGCAATTTCCACTTTCAATCCCTTAGAATGATATGATTTTTTTTAAAAACAGAACCATTATTTTTAGCCAATGCTCAATTTAAAGTTTTTCTATGCCGCTTCACTTGCACGATGCTCAAACTGTTGTAGACTACTCGAAATATTAGCTGTCAAAAAAGTCCTTCTAAGCGCGTAGTTCTAGTTGTATTCATTGTATCGAGTCATACTATAGCTTGTTGGAAAGGTATTTTTATAGTCCTTGACAGTATTTTGTTTGGTTAAGTCGTTCGTGAGCTATAGTGTCGCAAATATGGAGCAAAATAATAAGAAAATCCGACATATTTTACAGTACTACTATGACAAAGGCAAAAATGCATCTCAAGCTGCCAATAAAATTTGTGCAGTTTATAGATCCGATACAGTTTCCATTTCCACCGCACAACGATGGTTTCAACGTTTTCGTTCTGGTGTAGAGGTCGTTGAAGATGCGCCACGCTCCGGAAGGCCTGTCGTCGAAAATTGCGACAAAATAGCTGAATTAGCCGAGAAAGACCGGCATAGTAGCAGCGGTAGCATCGGCCAAGAGCTGGGGATAAGTCATCAAACCGTTATTAACCATTTGAAGAAGCTAGGATTCACAAAGAAGCTCGATGTATGGGTGCCACACACGTTGACGCAAAAAAACATCTTTGACCGTATCGACGCATGTGAATCGCTGCTGAATCGCAACAAAATCGACCCGTTTCTGAAGCGGATGGTGACTGGCGATGAAAAGTGGGTCACTTACGACAACGTGAAGCGCAAACGGTCGTGGTCGAAGCCCGCTGAAGCGTCTCAGACGGTGGCCAAGCCCTCATTAACGGCCAGGAAGGTTCTGGGATTGTCAAGGAATAATCTATTATGAGCTGCTTCCCTATGCCCAAACGCTCAATTCGGACCTGTACTGCCAACAACTGGACCGCTTGAAGATAGCACTCATGAAGAAGAGGCCATCTTTGATAAACAGAGGCCGCATTGTCTTCCATCAGGACAACGCCAGGCCACACACTTCTTTGTTGACGCGCCAGAAGCTCCGGGAGCTCGGATGGGAGGTTCTTTTGCATCCGCCGTATAGTCCGGACCTTGCACCAAGTGACTACCACCTGTTTTTGTCCATGGCGAACGAGCTAGATAGTCAGAAGTTAGCCACAAAAGAGGCCTGTGAAAATTGGCTATCCGAGTTTTTTGCCAATAAGGAAGCGAGCTTCTATAACAGGGGTATTATGAAGTTGGCATCTCGTTGGGAACAAGTCATCGAACAAAACGGCGCATATTTGACTTAAAACAGATGATTGTAACTAATTTTATGAACAAATGAAAATTAAAAAAAAAATACCGCAGGACTTTTTTGACAGTCTAATATATAAAAATAAAAAGACGGGTGGGTAATGTCGGGGACATAACCGGAGTGACGTAGGACTATACAAAGGGGACAGCTTTTGTTAAATATATATTTTAAATATATTGTTTTATTTTCTTCACCTACGTGAATACCTACCTATCTACCTGAAAAATGGATTAGTTTACTGTTTACTCTTTATGAATATGTTGATGGTTCTGAAAAGAACCTTTGGTGTTGTGTTTTTGTTATCACTCGATATTCCCATCTTGTTCGGCTAAACCTTCCTGTTTAGCGATTTGTTGTCACTCGCCACAGCTTTCACAGTTGGAAAATTTCTTCCCATCCAGCTTGTGACATATTTTACAGTAAATTACATTCAATGGCACGTCGCATTACCACCACTCAGTGCCGGATTGGAGGTAATTTTAACCTGTAATTGAACATTTGAGATGACAGTGGTACAGTGTCGACTTTCAATGTGGGGTCATAATTTGGATCTCTATGTTTACAAAAATGTCCAACTAAATAAGTCGCATTACATGTCCGTCCAATTAGCTAAATGTCGAACTAATTGTAGATCACTGTACTTTAAATCTGGAAACAATTTAAGAATTGGTGAAAATTGAATAATCAGGAAAGTCCCCAACTATCAATAAGCTCAGAACAACTGCCAAATTCACATACTCATCAGATCCTGGCAAACAAATTATGAAAACATCAATTTGTGTTTTATTATTATTTTGGATAATGTTTTAGAAAGCATTGAACTTTATTTCCTAAACTCTTTTTTGGAAGGTTTAATGGCCCTGAAAAGCGCCTTGTTTTATGGAATTTAGAAAACTTAGTACTCGTGGTTTTGAAAAAAACCATTTCGAACGCCCTCGATGCCGCCTTGTTCTGGATTTGCCACCAAAGCAGTTTGTATAAAGAACAAACTTTTTTCTTCTGCTACCTGATGCCGTTTTGCGATTGCGTTTGCCACTCGCCATTCGCTGCAACTGCCTGTTGTCTTGATGTCCGCCGAACCGAATGTGTTCTGTTCCGAATGCGGGTTTTCTTATCGTCGCGAGCAGCTTTGCCAGCTAACTCGATCACTACGGCGGCCGAAACTATATAACGCCGGCTAGGTGGACTGGTGCACTGGTACTAACGCGCTCGGCCTAGCTACCCTTGCGGGGAACTCCAGATCAACACGAGCGGGAACTCCAGATCAAGGTTCGAGCGGGATTTTGCCTTTCCCTTCACTTTTCCTCCTTTGCCATATCCAACCATGGCTGCTTGTGTTGGTTTGTTGATGTGAGGTGATGCGAAACGATGTGGTGTACGGTTCGGATGAGAATGATCGTTACGGCAGCGGAGAGGGGATTTTTAAGCTGACTGGCTGGCTCGAGAATTACGCATGTGTGAGACTGCGACCAATGTTTCCCTCATTTTTTTCTTTTTCCTTTCCAATCGTGCTTCATTCTATTTCGCTGCTGCTCTGCTTGCCCGTTTTGGTCGGTACGATTTGAGGAGCACAAAATGGACCAATCAAAAATGGGCACATAGTGTATTTGGACAATGCTTGATATTTCACAATTATTCAATTATTTATCTCAAGAAAAATGAAATGTTATTTGTTATGATAGATGCGTAGATATATTTCCTATCAATTGATGCAAAAACCTTTGCGATCTATTGAAAAATGCTCGAGTTATAAGCGTTCCAAATCTTGCATTTTTTCCTACTTGTTCAGTGCCTAGATTTCCATTTCACCCCATATCTTCCGGTTAGACGTAGTCCTACGTCAAAAAAAAAAATAAAAAACGAGTACAACAAATAAAATACCACCATCATCATAGTCTAATGATAAAAAAGACAAAAGCACAAAAAAAAAATCCGTCATAACTTCATCACCAAGGATAAAAAAAAATAGCTTCGTCATCTTACATACTAACATTGATTATACACCAGGTCAAAAATCTAAATCATGCTTCAAAAACTCTTTATAAATACTACGGAACATTCGAAGGCTTGTTGCTGTATTTGCCTCATTGGGTAAGGTATTATACAGTCGATAGCCCTTATAACAAATTCAGTTTTGGGTACACGACATTCGGAAGTTCATGGTTCTGAAGTCACTTGCTTGTCTCGTATTATATCGATTCATATCTCTTCCATACATTATAGTATTTCGTAGGTAATTCGGCGTCATATTATTCGTCATTTTGTGTATAAACGCAAAAAGTATGTAACGCCTAAACAAAATGAGTAATGTGTCAAATTGGTTTGTTTACCATATGTCGAAACTGACCTCATTACGTTTTTGATATGGCTGAAGCCATCCATCGACATTGTTGCGCACCTAATATATGATTGTGTTGGAGTTTCAGAACATTGAAGTTTGATGACGTTTCTCACCACTATTCGACATCAGTTCCAAATAGTTCGTCCAATGCCGTATATGTATCTCGCAACGCAACAGTTCATCAAATCGTGAACAACCACGATTTGACTGCATGAAGACGCGTGAAGACCAGGGCTACGGACGAAATAATTGGACTGATGGATCGGTGCAATCGGCGGGGTACCGTGCAGCAATCAAGCGAGCAATGGCCATTGCATGTTGGAAAGACGGATATCTCCTCCATCACACTGCGAGTCGGAGAGTAGTCCGTGAATAATGATGGATGGGTTTCAAATTCGACAACAGCAAGATAGATACAGAGAAAAAGATGCTGTACTGAAATAGAAATCACCGAAGCAAAAGGAGGGGGAGCTATGATGTATGTTAATTTGCAAGACATTGAGCGATTTTTGGTTGTGCTGAATGTAATCGAGGTTACCGAGGCTTGCGGATCGCAATCTGGTGTAACAATTCCACTGAACGAACGTCGATTGCAAACGTGTAATTAACTCATCGGAAAACGTTGACAACCCATTACAATATTTATCGCTTCCCTCTCTCCCCAGCTAAGCCCTGTCGAAATCCTACTGTCGAGGCAGGTAATTAGAACTGGAAATGTGGGGGAAATCCCAAATGGGAAACCAAACAAACGCACAGCCGAGGCTATTTAACAAAGTCGTCCCAGCCAATAACAATTAAAACTCCCACCAGAGAAATCCGATCCGAAGCTATTCAGTGATTCCCGTGAAACGATTTACTCCTCTCTGTGTCCGCTTCTTGTGGACCCATTTCATGGCAACCGTCCGTGCGACGGAGCTACGGCTTCTTCCTTTCGATGCTTATCAACGCCGCGCCACCAATGTGGATCCGGAAGAATTCCAAACGACGCTGTGTGTGTGTGGTAGAAGAGGAAGACGAGAAAGGCACAATGGGACTAAATCTCAAAAATTCCAACCGTTCGTTTATGTCCTCCGGCGGCGGCAGCGGCTTCCTGGCATTATTGTTGCGATGGCCGACCGATTTCCGTGTGTCTTGGCGACCGATCTTCTTCCCTGCTGCTGATGCTGATGCTCCCAACTTTCCTCCATCCTGTTTTCCCGTTTTTACCTCAGATGTCTCGTTTCGCGCGAGCACTGTCCGTATCCGTGGGGGATACCGCACGGCTGGCTGTGAGGGTGTAGTTGTAACCGGCTAGTAGGATGGGTGGATCAGTGGGTGGTAAAACTAAAGTCCTATGGGACGGACCGCCATTGCATAGCTGACAGTCAGTCAAAGTTTCTGTTGCGAAACGAAGAGTTGCTTTCGATGACGAATGGACGGCGCTGGCGCTTGGTTCTGGGGCTTGTGCTAGGAGGAAGTGGCAAGCGACGCTGGTGACAAGCACGTAAACTTATTTACACACTCCCTCGCGTGGGTATTTACATTGGAGACTTGGAGTCGTTCGAGACTGTATGGTGACTGGTTTTGCTCTGATTTTCTCTTCCATTCTCCTGGAAAATGGTATGCGCTTCTGCGCATTCTGTAATTTTCGCTCTCGTTCGGTTGGTTTGGTTTGGATGCGTTTCTTTTTTTTTGTTCTCGCTTCTCCCTCGCTTTCATGTAGCTGAGAAGCACATATTACAAAACCGGCGAAGCATGGATCGAAAAGGATTTTCCAACTTTTGCTCCGAGCTTTGCAAAACCGGTGGGTGAGATGTTTCCTCCCCCCCTACTGTCCTTGTCGATTGTCGGTTGCCTGTTTTGGGCTGGAATTTTGGCAGAGGGATAGATTCCTCGGTTGGTCATGATTTAGTCATAAATAAATCTGCGTTTTTAATCTCACCCTGTTCTAGCTGTTGAATTGAAACCGGAAGAGATGAGAAAAAGTTACTCTTTGCTGCAATATTTATTGGCTCATCTTCGGGCGGTTGATTTCAGGCCTCATTGACCTCGCCTATTGCAATCAAATTACAACTGTTACGCTTCTTTTCTTTGTTTCATTGCGTCTGTGCATAACAACAATCGTTGGCAATTTGAGCTCCCCCAAACACACCAGGGCTTGTGTTATTGTTACCACCGAAAACAGGGTGAATTTTCACTTTTCTCTAAATTAATGTGAGCCCAAATGATAATAAAGTTGAAATGATGATAAGCTCCCATCCCAACGCTTTCCATGGAAACAAAACCTAAACCGTTCTGAGTTCGATGGCAGATGGAACTAATAATGATAATAATAATAATGTTTAAATCGACGACGACATGCTTTTCTCCTGCTTTACAATTCAAGTGTTCGATTCAAGTCGTTCATTACAGTATACAACAGATAAATCACTACCGGATTGGGCTGTTAATCGCCGGTGTTTGTAGATAAATAATCCGTGGGATTAGAGAGAAACTGTGCTTGCTGTTTATCGTGGTTCGAAATTGTATTCGGTTGTATTACACCGGGTGGGGTATATTTGTATACCTCACAATATATCATATATATATAGTGGTTCTCAGATTTTCGTCAAAAGTGGTAGTTTTGTTCTTCATCGCAAATTATTAGATCCGTATTTTTTTTATTTTTTGTTAGGGTGCCCACTTTCATTTTAGGGTGGTCCGAAAAATCCATTTTTTCGCATTTTTGCCAAAAATGACTTTTTTTTAAATTCATAACTTTCGAGCCACTCAACCAATTCAGATGTTCGACATATCAAATTACTGCCAATTAGCTGGTCTTTCTTGGAAAAACACTAAAGTTACAGAAAATTCGAATTATGTTTTCGTCATTATTGATTGTATTTGTTTTTTATAGTTTTCATGGTCTCGGGACCAAAGGTGGTATATTTTTTAAAATTTTTTCTGGAAAGCTGAGGATTTTTCACATAACATATGTCGAAACCACGAATGCGTTTTTTTTCGTTTTTGGGTTATGATTTTTCAAAGTTATCCGATGGTCCGAAAAATCATTTTTCCCTTTTTCCCAAAAATGACTTTTTAAAAAAATTTATTACTTTTGAACTACTGGGCCGATTCAGATGATCGGCATGTTAAATAAAAGCCTACACATATATTGTCAGTTCATTCTCATCTGGCCATAAAAAAAACAATTTGGAAAACTGAACTAAACACTCGTCCTTGAGAAAGGCTATTCACTGCCATTGTCGTCTGGTCGCTAAGAGCTGCGACAGAAAACTGAAGGAGATTGTTCCGCATCGATTGCTGATTCGTCGATTGCATGAAAGTAGGGAGATTTTTGTTCTCACAGAAATGTGTTCCCTAACACAGACTTCAAAACTAAGCAGCGTTGGTTAAATCGACATTGTTAACACATGAAAGGCAGAGGAGCTTTTGTTCCCACCGAAATGTATTCCCTTACAGAGATTTCAAAACCAAAGTGCCGGCATTGCAAATTCATGCAAGTTGGGGGTATTTTTGTTCCGACTGAAATGTGTTTCCCTAACACAGACTTCAGAACCAAGGTGTGTGGGGAAATTGGCATTGTATATTCATGCAGGTCGGGAGTATTTTTGTTCCGACTGAAATGTGTTACCCTAACACAGACTTCAGAACCAAAGTGTGTGGGGAAATCGGCATTGCAAATTCATGCAAGTCGGGGGCATTTTTGTTCCGACTGAAATGTGTTTGCCTAACACAGACACCAAAACTAAGGTTTCTGGGGAAATCGGCTTTGCAAATAAATGTAAACTGCAAGTACTTTTATACTCGCTTGCCTTTGTGCAGACTAGAATATGTTCCCCTAACACGGTCTTCTAAGCATAGGAACCTGGGAGAATCTTGCAGACACTAGAGGCGAAAGAACTTTCAAGTTTTAAGCAAATTCGCGGTTCGAGAAGTACGTACACCTGAGAGATGCAAACTCCAGCGGACAATGTTCAATAAAACAATCGTTCGATAATTCTACCATTAACATATTTTGTCCTAGGCATCATACCAAACGTAAAAGGACTGTCATTAAATTTACTTGTAACGAACAACATAATCTAGCACAATGCATGAACTGACCTTACATGGCATTTGTTCAATTTTTTTACTCACAAAGCATATACAGGTCGGACTCGATTATCCGGAATTTAAGACTCGAAATTTTAAATAATTTGTATAATAACTCTATATTGAATAGTTAATATGGGTATCAAAAGAAAGGGCTTGACTAGTAGAACACAGTTATTTATGAAAAATGCAAATCCAAGATGGCGGCCACTACAAAATGGCGGATTGCATATTTTCTCAGAACTCCATCAATATGGGTATTAAATGAAAGGGCTTGACTAGTAGAATACAGTTATTTATGAAAAATGTAAATCTAAGATGGCGGCCACTACAAAATGGCGGATTACATATCTTCTCAGAACCCCATCAATATGGGTATCTAATGAAAGAGCTTGACTAGTAGAACACAGTTATTTATGAAAAATGAAAATCCAAGATGGCGGCCACTACAAAATGGCGGATTGCATATTTTCTCAGAACTCCATCAATGTGGGTATCAAATGAAAGGGCTTGACCAGTAGAATACAGTTATTTATGAAAAATGTAAATCCAAGATGGCGGCCACTACAAAATGGCGGATTGCATATTTTCTCAGAACTCCATCAATGTGGGTATCAAATGAAAGGGCTTGACCAGTAGAATACAGTTATTTATGAAAAATGTAAATCCAAGATGGCGGCCACTACAAAATGGCGGATTACATATCTTCTCAGAACCCCATCAATATGGGGTTCTAATGAAAGGGCTTGACTAGTAGAATACAGTTATTTATGAAAAATTCAGATCCAAAATGGCCACCACAACAAAATGGTGCCATGTATATTTTTTTCACAACCCCATCAATATGGGTATCAGATGAAAGGGCTTGACTAGTAGAATACAGTTATTTATGAAAAATGCAAACCAAGATGGCGGCCACTACAAAATGGCGGATTACCTATTCTCTCAGAACCCCATCAATATGGGTATCTAGTAGAACACAGTTATTTATGAAAAATGCCCAAAAATGTATCAAAAGAAAGTTCTCGACTAGTTGAACATAGAAGATTATGAAAAATCCAATTTCAAGATGGCCACAGTCCTCAAACAACTAATTACTTTTTGAATGGTTTCATTCAGCTTGACCTGTTTCTATGTATGTTTGAATGTTTGTTGGGTTGTCCCACATTAATAGAAAATTGATCCCGTTCTCGTTGAATGATTGATCTGAAATTTGGAACATATATTTAATTCTACTGTCATTATAAAACTGCGTATTCCATGATCTGGAAAAATTCAATTTGGCCGCCGCAAAAAAAAATGGCTGAATGATTTGGAGAATACACTACACTCTGAACAACATAAATTCGAAAAGATCGCCGCCACAAAATGGTCGACTATGTATTTTTTGCAATCCCCTCAATAATGAAACTAATAGAATACAGTACAGGTCGTGCTCGATTATATACAGACTCGATTATATGTGATTCGATTATATACAATTTTGGATTCGATTATACAGTCAACTCTCCCTAACTCGATGTTCTGTATCTCGATATTTTCCCTAACTCGATGGATTTCATGGCACCTTCGATTTTACAAGCATTCTTCTCTCCATAACACGATACCTCCCTAACTCGATGCCTCTCTTACTCGATGTGTTTTGATTAATTTTTCCATGGAATTTCACCTCCCTAACTCGATTGATTTTCGCGTACATGTTTTTGTGCGTTATTACTTCAGATTTCAATTGCCCTTGAAGTTGAAGACGGAGTGTTCGTGTCATCAAACAATTTCTTTTCAAGTATGGAAAACCACGAGAAACCTTTCAAGCGAACAATCAAAACGCTAACCATTGCGCAAGGTTTGAGCATCATCGAGCAGGTCGAAAAATATGGTCGGAAGGGGTCTGAAGCTGCAAATAATTTCAGTATTGCACAAAGTGCGGTATCAACACTACTCAAACTAAAGTAAAAATGGAATCGGAATGGAAAATTGTATCTAGACCAAAAGCATATAAGGTTGGTCAGAATCGAGAAGCTGGAGCGGTCAATGAATTTTTGTCTTGTCAAGCTAGACAAAATAATTTACCTCTCTTCTATTCTTCGGGATATGGCTTGAGAATTTGTCCAGAAACTGGGAAATCCTAACTTTAAAGCACAACCAACAACCAACGGGAGTGATATTCCGCTGGCATAATTAATGTGTCGTGAGCGATGTCGACGGTAGAATACCGTTCGATTGCTCAATGTCTTTTAATAATTAGTGCAAAAAGGACCAAAACGTGATTTGCTGTGATCTGATGCCAGATACCGATATACTGGAAAGTGTTGAAAAACCTGAGAAAAACGCTGAAGATAGTAGTTCTATTGAGATGTTAATTCGAACGTTAAATCAAACCTGAAGAATATGTCCGGAATATTGAAATCAACTGAAAATGTTCCTGTGAAACTATTCGAACTTTTCGTTGTGATTGAACAGTTCCTGCGTGATCGTTACAATTCAGTTTGAGTAACATACTTAATCAATATTTTCTTTGTTAACCTAGTGCCTCGTGCAAGTCGGACTCGATTATATACAAATTCGATTATATATGATTCGATTATGTAAAATTTAGGACTCGATTGTATACAGTTTGAAAAAAAAAGATTTTTTTTATAATTCAAATATGAATAATTTCAAGAAAAAAAATTAACCTTTCAGCATTAAGGTGAAATTTAAGTGGTTTTTATAAGTACAGTGGATTAAAAATCGCGATTTTTGATGATTTTGATTGAATCTTCATCAGGAATTGTTTATATCGATATTGCAGCGAAATTAAGAGAGATAGAAGTTGGGCGTCAAAGAACAAATTGTAGAGAGGTTAGAGAGCTTTAATTTAATTGATAGAAACAATCAAGTTTAGTATGAATTATTAGGATAAAATTAATAATTACAAATAAAAAAAAAACTTTTAAATTTTCCACTTCAAAAATGTTATTTTAATCCACTAATTTAGATGTTCCACTACTATATCCTGTACTAAATTTTCGCATCTTTCAAATGAAAGCAACAAAATCGGATTACGTAGCATACTTTTCAATGTAGAGTCAGTTTGAGCCAACAGAATCCGAAACAAAGAAAAAGTTCTATAAGTCTGTCATCGTTGAAATTCTAACATATGCGTAAAAGGATTTTTTTCGTGAAATATAACCGTCTATCACCTCCTGAAAGATTCTGGAAATTTTTTTTTTTTATATGAGGAAGGTGTTTTTTTACTTTAAGGGAATGAATCAAAAATTCAAATTCATACCATAATTGGGACACTTACCCTAATATATGACAATTTAAGACATAAAAAAATTAGGAAAAAATGTTCTGTATCTCGATACCTCCCTAACTCGATGGTCCCTTTGGATATCGAGTTAGGGAGAGTTGACTGTATTCAGTTTGGAAAAAAATATTTTTTTTTATTTCAAATATGGCTTATTTAATGAAGAAATGTAACCTTTCAACGTTAAGGTGAAATTTAAGTGGCTATTACATGTACAGTGGGGTAAAAATCGTGATTTTTGAAGATTTTGCTTGAATTTTCACCAGGAATTGTTTATATCGATATTGCAGTCAAATTAAGAAAGATAGAAGTTGGGTGTCAAAGAACAAATTATGGAGTGGCTAAAGAACTTCATTTTAATTGATGGAAACAATCTAGTTTAATATAAATTTTTAGGATAAAATTAATAATTACACATTAGAAATTATTAACTTTTAAGTGTTTCACTTCCAAAATTAAAACTCACTACTTTAGTTGTTCCACTACTATATCCTGTACTAAATTTTCTCATCTTTCAAACGAAATCATCATAATCGTCTCCCGTAGCGTACTTTTTAATATAGAGCCAGTTTGAAGCAACAGAGTCCGAAACAAAAAAAAAAGTTCTGAAACTCTGTCATTGTTGAAATTCGAACATATGCGTAGGAGGATTTTTCTTCATCAAATATGATCGTCTATCACCTCCTGAGGGAATCTGGATAAATTATTTTTTTTTCATGTAAGAAAGGTATCTTCTGACTTTAAGGGGATGAATCAAAAATCAAATTCCTCTTTTATTTTCAAAAAACGAAAAATACATGCAAAAAAAAAACAAATAATAAAAATTGTTTTGATTCGATTATCCGGAGTTAAAAAAAATAAATACTCCGGATAATCGAGTCCGACCTGTATATATTGAATTCAATTGAATTCGGAAATTGTTTCATTTAATCAAGAATTCAATCCTTTTTCCTATCCTTTTTTATGTTAAAATTACCTGCTCATTTTTCTGAATATTCCATAACTCGTACTCATTTCCTAATGATCTCTTGGTCTTAAAGAACAATAGGGAAAGGAGAGAAGACGGCATGTCAATTGTGCCTACACTAATTTCTAAAAATGACACAGCGAAATCATCTTTTTCGTTGTTTTTTAATGTTGTTTTGATTTAATCTTATTTATCAACAGGAGATTCGACAAAATTCATAGTCTGATTTTTCGGAATTTGCCTTCTTAATTCGGTTAAACATTCCATTCGGGTAAATGTCGCATGCGGATATTTGTTCCGTTCGGGTTATTTGTTACATTCGGGTGAATGTCATTCTGCAATGTGTTTCATTTGGGCAAATGTGCTTCGGGCAAACGTGTTTCGGGTGAATGGGGCACAACCGATTGATGCTGCATGGACAGTTTCGTCAGTGAGTGTAAAGGTAAACCCATGAAAAATTTTTTTTTTTTTTTTGGCAATTTTTGTCCATGCAATTTTTGTTTTTTTAATGCAAACGTTACTTGAACAGTCTCCGATCAGAAGACCAGACCATTCAACGTAATCAAATCTGCTTTATTCAAACTAAGTAAGCTGCGTGATTTTGTTGCAGGGTGTAATGTTTTAATTGCCTCAGTGTCTATAAAGCTCTGCAATTAGTATCAATCGTCAGTCTGCTTCAAAGGTCTGATTTCAAGCGAAACGTACACTCTGTCCAACTTCTATAAGATCAGATGATGATCTCGCTGCTTTGTGCCATTGTAAACAAACAACGCTTCAACTTATATTCTAGTGTATTGGTATGGATGACTACCATACACTGCATGATTTTCATATGTGTGTGTGCAAGCGCTGAGCGTAAACCAAAGGTTCTGTAGTTTTCAAGTGTCAAGTACCTATAAGACCAGTTACATTTTTCCATTGTTTCAGTTGTTTTGATCAATAAATCTGGAAAATGCCGAAGGGAAAAGTGCTCACGGAGAGAAAAGAAAGACAAATCGATGCATTTCACCAAGAAAATGTTGGTATCAGAGAAATTTCTCGTCGGATTGGACGATCCCATCAAGTATTGCTCAATTATTTGACGAATTCTCAAGGATACGGTAAGAAGTAGAGAAGGAATACGGTAAGAAGTAAATCGAAGCTCTCTGACCGTGATAAGCGGGAAATAGCTAGAACAGATTCGAATACCTCAAATTTGCATAAGCGGCAAATAAAGCAATATTTAAAGTTAAATGTTACTTGGGTGACAATTCGTTAAGTTTTGTTAAGAAATCCTCACATATAGAGGGTTTAAAAGGTTAAAGTTCCTTATCTTACACCATCCCACGTCAGAAGACGGATGAGTTTTGCCAAAGCTCACATGACAGTGAGACATGGTATGTTGTGACAAAGAATGTTTCCAAAAAATATATTTTGCTATAAAGGGTGTGTCACATCAAATTGCATCACGGAAAAAACGCTGTAGAAATTTAATTTTTAGGAATTATATCTTCAGCTTTCGCTTATAATCAGATAATAGTCTATAGATCACGTTGGTTATGCTTCACTGTCAATTTTTCGTAAATTTGGAAAAATGTCGTCGAACGAAAAAGAGCGTCGTGAATTAATCCTGCGCACTCATTTCGAGAATCCGGAGTTGTCACATCGGGACATCGGTAAGATGCTGGGAATCGTCCAATCCACGGTCAGCAGAGTACTAAAACGATACTTCGAGAACCTAACCATCGACGGGAAGGTGAAGAACGGCAAAAATAAATGCTCCGTCAGTGAAAAAGATCACAAGCGCGTAGTTAAGCAGTTTAGACGTGATCCGAGAAGTTCGGTCCGGGATGTCGCCAATAAGCTAAATTTGTCAAGTTCATTCGTCCAGCGGACCAAGCAGCGGGAGGGCCTGCGTACATACAAGGTTCAGAAGGCTCCTAACCGCGACGAAAGGCAAAACATGGTGGGGAAGACGCGAGCCCGGAAGATGTACACCGAAATGCTGACAAAGCCGCATTGCCTGGTAATGGACGACGAAACCTACGTCAAAGCGGACTTCCGTCAGCTGCCGGGCCTGTTGTTCTTCTCCGCAGAGGACAAATTCAGCGTTCCGGAGGAGATTCGCAAGCAGAAACTATCCATGTTTGCCAAAAAGTATATGGTGTGGCAAGCGATCTGCTCTTGCGGAAAGCGGAGCGCCCCCTTCGTGATGACCGGTACGGTAAACGGGCAGGTTTACCTTAAGGAGTGCCTACAGAAGCGCTTACTACCACTATTGAAGCAGCACGAGGGCCCGACCATCTTCTGGCCGGATCTCGCTTCGTGCCACTATTCATAGGACGTGTTGGAGTGGTACGAAGCCAACGGGGTCACCTTCGTGCCAAAGGAAATGAACCCGCCCAACGCGCCGGAGCTTCGCCCAATAGAGAAATATTGGGCGATTATGAAGCAGGCCCTCCGGAAGAACCCAAAAGTTGTCAAATCGGAGGCGGACTTCAAGAGAAAATGGATTTCTGTTAAAAAAAAACTACAACCTGACGCTGTACAGAACCTTATGGACGGGGTAAAGAGGAAGGTGCGAGCATACGGGCTTGGGCTCGAAGTATGAATAAAAAGAAAATGCCAAAAGTTGTTTAATAGTTTTTATTTTACTGTCTAAAATTTTCAAAAGGATCGGTCTACTGGGCGAATTTCTACAGCGTTTTTTCCGTGATGCAATTTGATGTGACACACCCTTTATACCATAACGAATAGTTTTTTAAATGTATATGTTATCTTCACTGACGAAAAAAAAGTTCAATTAGGATGGTCCTGATGTTTACAACGGGTACTGGCGTGATTTACGGAAGAAGGGGACAGTATGTTTCAACCAGGAATTTTGGTGGAGGCTCGTGCATGGTTTGGGCGGGATTCTGTGCAACCGGAAAGCTCAAGATAGCTTTCACATCATTAAAGGATTACACACATGTTCTGGAATCCTCTCTCCTACCGTTTTTGTGTCGATATCGTCACATTTCAACAAAATAATGCTACTATTCATACCAGTAAGGAAACTAAGCAAAGTATTAGGGACCAAAAACTTAATTTTTGTACTAACTGGCTCGCTCTCCAGACTTGAATCCTGTTGAAAATCTTGAGGGGATCCTTGTACGCAGAATCTACACTGAGGGAAAACGGTACACCACGATTGAAGAGCTCAAGGTCGCAAATTTGGAAACATGGGAAAAATATCGAGAAAATCGTTCAGCAGCATTTGGCAAATAGTATCCCAACACGGATTTTGCAGGTTATTAAGCGAAATGGCAAGATTGTCAATTATTGACATGTAAATCAGCCGATCGTTTTGAATTTTCCATTGATAATATTCATGAATTTTGAAATGGTCTTATGTAAATTGGACAGCTAAAATTATCACATTTAAACACAATAAATAAACGAACAACTCTTTTGAACGAAATTGACGTTAAATATACTTTATTCTAAGCATTCAACAATGTATGATTGTATCTGGTTGAAATTCTAGCTGTTTGTGTTGCAACGAAATAGAATCAGGTCTTATAGAAGTTGGACAGAGTGTATGAATGGCTCAATTCCGACAAATTAAGCTGAAGAACCAATTCTCGCTTTGAAGAAATTTGAAAAATTTAAGAATATAATATAATAATATAAAAAATTTTTAGCATGCCTTTCCTACAAATAGTTGAATCATTGCATAAGAAACCCCATAAGCCCCACTTTTATCGAAACTACATTTTTGGTATTTTTGAAGTCCTTGAGTGAACGACCCGGACACATAAAAAGAAGCGGTATACAAAAATTGGAAGGTGGAACATGCCTACACGCATGTTTTCGTCCGCCATGGTGAATGTTCCGATTAACTGCCGGAAGGCCGCTCGTAAGGGAGTAATTTTTTTTTGCAAGTAAGCTCATACAATTACTTTCCATGGGAAATTTATCAAACTGAATCATCTGTCTTAGTTTTTTATCACCCTCCGAAAAAAGTCCATTTTTTTTAATGCAAACGTTAGGTATATCCTTGGAAAAGATAGGAATACTGACAGAATGTCGAATGCCGTTTCTGAAATATTGAAGCTGAAACTTCCGAATAGAAGAATGATAGCACTGCTTAAACTTAGTACCTAACCTCGTTCACGATATTCGTTCAGAGAATACGCCTTCAGCAGAATCCGGATAACCGTGCATAAAGCAGCTCAAAGGAGGTACAGGTAAACTTCGATATAACGTACATTTCACTTTCAAAATTGTACGTTGTATCGAATTGTACGTTATATCGAAGCATAATAAAGTACTCACAAACGTAGTCTATAATACATTATTGTGTTGCTGTTTTAGTAAAATTAATGAATAACTTCAATCGGAAGACGAAGCCAGCCTTTCTCATGATGTTTTCCTTCGTACTGTTGATTAAAGCTTGATTCATTTAGAATCCGGAATCACAAAACCAGCAGTATTTCGGAATTTATTGAAGGTACAAAACTTGTTTTAGCATCACAATACAGGTAATTCATTGTTCTATCAGAAAAAAAAAACATTGAAAAAAAATTTCCTTTACACTTTGGAAATGTGTACGTTATATCGAGGTAAAATGTACGTTATATTGAGTGACGTTATATCTAGAGTACGTTATATCGAAGTTTCCCTGTATCCAATTTCTTCCGAATGAGACACTATTAATAATGATAGCAATCCTCACGAGGGTGAGTGGATAAGTAATTTGATTGATCCGCTCAATCATTCAAATCCTATTACGAACGTTAAGCGATTCTAACCGCTCGATGGTCATCAATTACATTCGATTAACCGTACAAATTTGCATGATGAATTAGTAAACTTAAGGCCCGGTCTCATTACACATTCATCACATATCAATTTATTGACATTCCGGCGTCCGCATTTTATATGCCTCTCCCCACAGTGTATTTCTCTTAATTAACAAATTAATCTTCTCTTGTCACAGAACCGAAAGGATTTCAAGTGTTTTGACAAATTTGCAACAATTGCGAGGAAATGTTTTGACGAGTGTCCCGTTCCATCCCGAATGGGTGACGGGAAGGAGGGTGGTAGCGCATATGTACAGGCATTATTGTTTGAGTCAATGGGAAAATCCATTGGGAGAGTGAGCAAAAAGAATAACCACTGAAGACGTGAACGTGAGAGCGAGAGAGGAAGAGAGAGTGAGGGAAAAACCACATGCTCTGGATAGCAGCGAGGGTTGAGCATGAGTTTACTGTCAGCCACCCATCACGCACTCCGATTCCTCGGCGCCCACACCCCGATATCAGTCTTTTTCATCGGAATAGAGGGAAATGGAAAAGCACCTCCGAAGAAGGACACACGGCGAAGTTGTACTCCACAATTTTCGTCAGTTCACGGAACCCGGCACCCACACGACGGCCAGCGCTGGCTGCCAGCTGCGAAACCACCGCCGCCGGGAATGGGACGAGATGAATCGAGAAGAGACCTTTTTCGAGAGATTTATCACGGAACGGAATTAGAGACTAAAGTGCAATATATATACACATACCACATTCACTAAACATACACTTTTCCGTTTCCATATTGACGGAGCGATGAGCATCGCTGCTGTTGCTGCAGCATCATTCGATCCTCGACGGGGGAGGAAGTAGAAGGAAGAGACTTTATGAGGGAAGTTTTTTCTCCCCCAACCCAACTGACGACGACTTTGGCAATGCTATTTTCGGTTCGGAATGGGCGAACAGGACAGAATTTCGAAGCAGGTGCCACTTTCGGGAGGGAAAGGGAAGGATCCGTATTGGCACTCATAAATTTACAGAATTTAAGGGGTCGCTGGCACCGGAGATGACGATATACCTACGCAAGCCGGCAGGAAGGCAGGGAGCAAACTTTAACAAAGTATCAATCGAAATTAATTTCATGCCACTTCTTATTTTTCCCGTTCAGTTGAAGCGGTTGTTGTTGGTCTGTCCGTCCCGAGGAGTGGGTTGTGTCGGGTTGCCAAGTGGAACCAAGAAGCTGCAAATTGAGTGGTTGGTTGGTTGGTTGGTTAGCTGGCTTTTGGTGTGGTGCTCGACGCTCGACGCTTGTGGACTCGAAAACAGACATTTAATAATGTTGACGGGTTTTTGGGAACGAAGTGGAGTCCCGGGGCTGTGGGATGGGACGGATTTTTCGGCCGGAGGCCATTGAGTGTTGTTTGAATTGACGCGCTGATTCCGATGTTGTGAATGATGAAAATTTACATTTTGTGATGTCGGATTTCCCTAAAAGCTGTCGTCGATGAAGGGGATGTTATTTTGATGGCAACCGACCGTTTGTGCCGGGAGTGACGAGGTCGTTCAAGGCGGTTAATGGTCAAGTAAATTGTCTGCCAAAGAAATAAAACTCAATCGGGGGGAGCGTCGTGCAATTCAAACGAGTTTACTTTGAACATAAATTACACCAGCTTTTAATATATTATTCATCCCAGAGTTACGAGCGTTGCTAACTGTTCTGCCCAATATGCATGGTTGACGTAAGCGCCAACAAAAATCATACAACCCCTCTGGCCAACTTTTCACTGTAAATATTTATTAAATAGAGGCAGATAATTCTATATCAATTGTTTCTAGTCATGACTATTCAGCTAAAAACAATAAAAGTGAGTTTCCCTTTACTTAGTGACATTGGTGCTTACGTCAACCATGCATATTTGGGCAGTATTGTATTTGTATTTTTTGGATGGAATCGGATTTTACCAATGAAACGTGGATTCAACGTGCTCACTGTAGTAACTTGTACTTTCTTCTGTTTTATTTTCTTCCCCGTGTTCCTCAATATCTTTATTAGATACAACATATTTCTCTTCCTGTCAATTAGTGGTTTGTGAGTGCAATGAGTGCAATTCCTTTGTTCTACAAAGTTCATTAAAATATTTGAGGCTACAACATTGTCGAACTATGTTATAGATATGAAAAAGATAGATTCAATTTGTTGGTCAACCCGCGCTTCGTCATAGGTAACAACTTTGTCTAAGACAGTTTTTGTCTAGAGAATAACGATCTCCAACAAAGTTGTTTTCAGTACTTTCTATCCAAGTTGCAAGTTGGGTGACCATCAGGGTTACCATATCTACAGATTTTTCAACCTTTTCAAAACCAAGACTCCGTCGTTACAGATTACTGATTTTTGCAGTTTTATACAGAATATACAGATTTTGCAAAGCAGGGAAGGCGTAACGTAACCTGGCGAGTTTCAATGATATTAAACTGTTCTTCGATATCCGAATCAACCACGACCGAAACCAAATAACGAAACAAATTATGAATCGATTGAAAAACTCGATTACAAAACATATTTTATTGGTTTTTCAACTACGTTTTGTCACTGACTAAATGGATAAAACATTCCTTACTCAAACACCCGGATTCACTCATTCTGAAACAAAACAACTTTTAGAACCATCCGCGTACATGTTTTCTGTACAATTTATTAAGCAGATCGGAAAGCGGTCCGATACTAAAGACGCTCTGAAAACTGCTCTATTGCTGGACTATTCACAGATTCAAGGTTTTTCGTCTTTGCACGCAGTTTTATAGAAGTTCCCATTCTTTAAAACAGCGGTATTCAACCTTTTTTTTCATAGGGGCCACAAACACGTGTTATGCATGATGTCGCGGGCTTAAATTAGCGTGACGTCCAAGACACAACCGCATTGTTAACATAGAACTATGAAATTATTGCCGGCGAGAACTCTTTGATATAACTATTTGATAGTGATGACAAGGGCCGGTAAAAGAATACTTTCACTGAGAGTTGTTTTTGTCATTGTCAAATTAGTGTAATTAGTAAAGCATCAATATGTACTGTTGACTGCTCGCTGCACTGAAACTGAAACACTGATTTTCTTCAACATCCAAGTAGTTTTTCAGTTTACATCTCCAACGCAGAGCTTGAGCTTGAGCTTGGGTAGACTGTACAATTCGTAGTTGCTCTCCGTGATTGACCTGAACCAACTTAATTGCACAAAGAACACACAGAATGACGCTTGGGACTAGCAAATCATTCTCGTTTTGCAATTTTCGGTGATTCGAGCTTTAAATTGTCAATAACGACGCCGGCCACGTCCTTACAGTCATCAGGGGAAGGGAAGGAATGTTAGTATGATAACCGCCGCCCGAAGGCCCTAAGGGTCGCCTCTATAGCGTGGTTCCCTAGCGATTATCATGGAAGGAATAGTTGTTAGTGGGAGGATGTAAGAATCAGGATTCACTGTGGTAAGTGATGTGATTATGTAAACGCGAATTATCAGCCACTCGACGAAAAGAAATTCTGAAAATTCTACTTGTCACAACACGCGGTAAAGATTATCTTTAGGTATCCTGATAAGGAAAGCCTGTGTTGTTAATATTTACCGCACGTACGTTAAGAATTTTAGACAATTTGAAAAAAAATTCTATGATCATTCTATGAGTTTCTACGAGTTTCATCATCCTTCGAACGAAGTGTATGAATATCGCACAATTATATCCACATATACCACAAATAACTACAGGTAAACACACAAATCGATGACCGTCCGAAAGGAAATATGAGATTTGGGAACACAATATAAAAAACTGAATTAGAAGACTGAAGTCTGAATAAGGATCTAGAATCATTGACAGAACTCCAAAAGAATATGAATTTAATATCTCACAAACTTTCATAAAAGTCGTTATGGGATGGAACTCAATTGAAAAACATCTTACCTGCAAACAAATCTAAAGTAAATAATGTTGTTTATATCCGACGATGAGCCTTTTCGAAGATAAAGGCAAATTAAAAATACTAACTCACCAAAAAGACTGGCAACCATGAACATCTCTAAATGGAGCTCATACCTGTATTTGTTAAATTTAGCTGAAATCACTCGTCTCGCGCGTCACTTGGGTTTAATTAGCCGCTCAGAGAAACGCATAACCCATACAGAACAGAGCATGATCAGATAATTCTAAAGGTACGGCCGAAACAATAGAGCACGAGTCTTCCACACACTGAAAAATTACTTGATGGCCTATAGACTCACTATGGAACTCGTTTTCGCAAATTACACAGCAGATCATTCAATCCCGAACTCCCATACCGGCGAATGATACAATACTGAAACTAAGCTAGTTCATCTGAACTAAAAGGACTATCTATGGGTTAATGTATTCATTTCGTTAATAACAGGAGCTTCTAAAACCTTTATATACACAAACACACCAAAGAAAACGAACGATCTGTCTTTACAGTAAGTTCCCACAATGAAGCACGTCACGACACATCGCCTCCCTCCATTCGACGGTGGACGCCCGGCAATGTAACACAATGCAGAACATTTTCGAAGTTTCCAACCACAAAAATGCTCCATACTGCATCACACCATCAAGCAACCACCAAAATACAAGAAACGGTACATCGTGACGCATCTCTCTTCGAAAACTTACTGTTAATACATTACAAAATAAGTGAAGACATTTACAGATTTCCTGTTTGCAAAACGATTAATATTTGAAAAAAAATCATCTGGCATCTCTGAACATCAAACGCACGAACACATAAACACCTATGGAGGAAAAACCAAATCTTCCGATCTGAACCAAACACAGGGCGCAGCGATACAACCAGATTACTATTACATATGCACGCAGCAAGCGCCCTATAGTGTCATATAATACCACTACCACTATAGTTTACGTGTTTACGTGTTTACACACAAACACAACCCACGCCTTTTTCTGTGCGCTGATAATGTCCCCTGCTCAACACTCAAATGCGATATTTTCACTGCAGCAAAAACTTCCTATTGAATATGGATCAACACTTAAAACACCTTTTGGAATGAGCGATCCAACATTATTCCATGTCATCGTCTGCCATTAACCATACACTCGCGATTCAAACACACGTCACAATATGAGAGCCAGACAAACGCCGTAATGAAATTCACAGGCAGAAAAAAAATACATGTCCTCGCTTCTTTCCAAGATTGGTTCAGTAAAATTAATTTGGATTTTGGATTTAAACTGGATTCAATATGGATGCGGGAAACACTGATTTTCACAATTTCAAATCGTTTTCTACACATGAAAATTAACGCTTGGTAATGAAAAATTGAAGGGTAGAAAATAACGAAAGTGAACACGGAGCAACGAAAAACACAACCCTCAGTTTACATCTCCAACGCAGAACGAAATTTCTCAGAAGACGCAGAACGGCAACAGAAATTTCGAACCGAAACTATTGTGTGGTGGCGGCGGAGGCGAAAAAAAAACATCGAAACAAATTTTCATCTTCAGTTTTCCACCGAAGAACACAACTCTCAACCCGGAAACATATAATATTTAAAATCTCTGAAATGGAATGAACGGTTGAAAAAGTCAATAGCGGCTCCAGGCGATTATATCTTTATTCCACCACTACCGTTATCTATTTGATAAAGCATAAAATGACAATCTCCACGGTATGAAAACCGACAATGTACTATGCGTGCTTCTTGAATATTTAGTAGATGCATTCTGTAGCGAAAAAAATTGTACAACGCAATATCAAAATAAAAACCAGGACGAGCACAATATTTAGAGAACGTTCACTGACAGTCAACGACATGCATCGACAAATCATGACTAAGATGGACTTTCAAGCAGGTACTCATTTTTATAGTATAGATTTTTTGTGATTTCAATTGTTTGCTTTAGAAGCAGTTTTGAGTTATTGAAAAAGTTTTTGGACTAATAAGTAACCAGCATTAGTCATACATTTTTGATGATTCGAATGAAGTGTTTGACATACAACTTTGTTTAACCGACAAAGAGGTATTAACGGTCGAAACTTTGCTACCCGAACGAAAAGCTCGCGTTTTAGAAATTTTAAGCTAACACCCCAGTACAGAATCAATTACAGAGGCACTCCTGGCGGCATGCAAATCGATGCGGTGAAGAAAATTGCCTCGTATTGTGCGATATGTGTCTTTCATTATTCTTTAGAATTGAGCAAAACCGCTGTGTGTGACATTAGCATTAAGAAAGACTGATGTCTAATAGTTGGAGTGAGACGACTTGAATGATGACGATGTTTTGGATTATAGAGACTTTAAAATTCAACAGTTAATTCGCATCTAACCTCAAAATAGACCAATTTAGAAAAGTAATCTAAACAATCGGCCTTGAGAGAGATCATTTCGAAAGCCTCGCTGCCTTCTGGTCGCTAGGTGACTGATGGAATGTGAATACTGTAATTTGAAATAGCGAATGGCTTGTTTATACTACAGCAATATGATACAGCGGAGCTTAGATTGCAACATTTTCCCAACCCACATTGTCCGAAGAACGAATGCTGCATTTGCATTTCGAGTGACCGATTAACGCTCACCTGATTAGCAGTTATATTTAGATATTGTATCTCGGCTACGGGAACACGATAGGAAAATGACACGGCAACACGATCGTTTTCGCACAAAATTGTCGTATGTGACCAATTTTTCATCCCCAGTCACACTCCGTTTAAGAAATTGGTCGATTTCATTTGCTTCGCAGATGGAAATTTGATACATCATGTTTTTGGAGTTAATTGGTGTGGCACCCAAATATGGAGCTACTTTTTGAACCCTGCTTTGCGCGAATTGTTTTAAACTGCGTTATGGCCGATCTTTAGCTTTTGGGTCTACGACTGCTGACATTCCGGCGTAATAGCGTAATTAACTGTTACATTATCGGCACCACAAATACCATTAAAATATCAGCGTCCTGGCTTGCATTTTCGTCTTTATCGAAGAAATACTGTAAAATGTACCGAGTTTTCTCTTTTTTGACTTCCGTTGTTAATACCCTATAACTCATTCAAATCCAGATGAATTGGCCAACAGAAGAGGTGTTGGGTTCCATCAGGACAACGCAAGGCCACTCAGTTTTTAGTCACGTCGCCAGAAACTCCGGGAGCCGAAATTAATTGAATACGCCTGATGCGAAGAGAACTTCTCACAAATTATGTGACATTTTAAGGAATGCAAGAGCGCCCCGGTGCGGAAGGTTTCGGAGTGGAAAAAAGTAATTCCATCAATGTATTGTTTTCCAAGAAATAGTCATATGGGAACGGATATAATATTTAGGTGCTGGCGGACTACGAATATAAATAAAAACCAAACTTCGTCATAATATAATTAGTGCAAAAAAACGGGAACCAAATAAAACCAAATGTTTGAATGTGTATGAAGAAAGGGTGGTGAGGTCTGCCGGATGAACGCTGTCGTCTCTAAGATAGCTATGGCAAAACCATTTGGTATTCGAATAAGGGCCCTTCGCTTTATGGAACGTTAGAACCTCCGCTGGAAACTCGAACTAAAAAAAAGTAATGTTGAGTGTTATGAATAATATTTTTTTTAAATTATTGTTGAAGGTTGGTAACTATGTTATGTGAATTTATCGATTATTTTACGCAATTTAAGCACTATCAGGATTTAATGTTTCAACAAACAGGAAACTATCGGCTAAGGCGATAGGCTCTGAGACTGCTAGCTTTAAAAATATTTTAACGTAACGCTGAAATTAAAAGCAAAATACTCAAAAAAAAACAAAATACTGTCTGTGAAACACAAACCAGGTGTCGGTTTTAAAGGGCGAACACGAAATTATTGCGACACCGAAAATGTCATGCCAATTTTCTTATAATGTTTAGAATCAAACCAAAATTTTAGGGTAGTTTTATACATATATTTACTTCAAAAATCAATAGAAAAGTTAATCGATGGAGCCTTGAGTGTAAAATTGAACGCATTTTCTCCTGATACCCTCAATCAAAGTCTTTACAGTGTCATCCGGTACCAGTTTCTCAGTTTTTTCCATTTTCTTAACATGTCCTTCTCGTCTTTGACTGTCTTCTTGCTCTTCCGAAGTTCCCGCTTCATTATTGCCCAGTACTGCTCCACCGGGCGCAGCTCCGGACAGTTTGGCGGGTTCATGTCCTTTGGAACAAAATGGACAGAATTGGCCTCATACCACTCCAGGACACTTTTAGAATAGTGGCATGATGCCAAATCTGGCCAAAATAGCGGAGCTTCGTCGTGCTGCTGCAAGAACGGCAAAAGGCGCTTCTCGAGGCACTCAGATTTGTAGATCTCGCCATTTATTGTGCCCTTTGTCAGGAAAGGCACACTCCTCAGTTCGCAAGAGCAGATGGCCTGCCAAACGAGATATTTGGAGGCGAACTTCGACATTTTCTTCTTCTTAAATTTGTCGTCCACATCGAACTTGCTCTTGCCGGTGAAAAACTCCAACCCCGGAATTTGCTTAAAATCGGCTTTTATATACGTTTCGTCGTCCATCACACAGCAGCCATTATTTTGTCAGCATCTTCTCGTAGAGCTTCCGTGCCCGAGTTTTAGCCGTCGATTGTTGTCGCTCATCGCGGTTTGGGAAGTTCTGTACCTTGCATGTATGTAGTCCAGCTCTCTTCTATGCATTCTGGACGTAGCTCTGCGACATGCCGATTTTTTTAGCCAAATAGCGGCTTGAAACGTTGGGATTTGCTTTAATCATCCGCTTCACCTTTCCCTCCGTCTTTTTGTTCTCCGGTCCCGGTTTTCTTCCAGCTCCTTTGCCGTGGTCCAACGTCAACCGCTCCTGGAACCGCTTCAACACTCTGGAGACGGTTGAATGGTGAATGTTCAACATTTTTCCCAACTGCCGATACCTGTCGCACCGGCAAATTCCAGGTGTTTGGAAAGAATTTGTTCTCTCGACTAGCGTTGGTTCACCTCCATTTTCGTTAAATCGAAAAACACGACTTCGAGTTTGACAGCATGTAGACAATACACATCAATGAGAAAGTGTGCAAAATTTGGTTGATTTTTACCCAATGGTTAAAAAGTTATGCCCTGTTGAATGTGTCGCAATAATTTCGTGTTCGCCCTTTACCCTGGCTGAAGGTGTCGGTGTGACCTCTAATGGATTCAAAACAATGTTTTCGAGCACTGATAGGCAATAACACCATCTACCGTCTCACAAACTATACTGAACAATGATCTACGATTAATTAAACTCATAAAAGTATCGATTTTTCCAAAATTTTCCGAGTTATACACTCAATTCCACGAGCGAAATTTTACATGAACTGTCTCCTGTTTGCTAACCGGTTCTGTTTTGTTGTTTGTTTTGACAGCAAAGCGACTTCCGCAGCTGTGGGGTGACTCGGAATGTAAGAAATGACAAGTGTGTACAGGGGACATCGGAAAATTTAGAAAAAATTGCTCGAAATCTAGTAGAGAATATCAACTCGAAAAAGATACATAATACCAAATTCAATTCGATTCGAGTTTGATTTTTTTCGAACCGAGTTATTCATTTCGGAATGCGCAATGGCTCCTAGGTTCAGTTATCGAGTTATTGCTGTATATTACTCATCCTAGAGTTACGAGCCTTGCTAACGATTTGTTCATTTTCTTTATTTTGCAGGTTTATGTCGGCGCCGTCAACAAATTGTATCAGATTTCGAGCGATCTGAACATCCTCGCAGCGATCACAACCGGTCCGCACAACGACTCGAACGAGTGTTCGATTCTCGAGTGTCCCGCGGACATCGTCCGGAGGCCCACCGACAACTGGAACAAAGTGCTGCTGATCGATCACGCGGCGAACAATCTGATCGTGTGCGGATCGCTGTTCCAGGGCATCTGCAACATCCGCTCGCTGCAGAACGTCAGCTCGATCGAGTACGAGGTGCAGGAGGCCGTCGTAGCCAATGCCGCAAACGCGAGCACGGTGGCATTTATCGCCCCGGGACCTCCGGTCCCCTCGGAGAACAACGTCCTGTACGTGGGGGTAACGTTCACCGGGAACTCACCCTATCGGAGTGAAATTCCGGCGGTAGCGTCGCGAAGCCTTGCGCGGGACAAACTCTTCCAGATTGCGTCGTCCGCTGTGACGACCGGTACGCGAATTTTTGTCAATTCATACGCCCGCGAGTCGTTCCTCATCAACTACGTGTACGGCTTCAGCTCGGAGCGGTTCTCGTACTTCCTGACGACCCAGTACAAGAGCAGTGCCCACAACACCCCGAAGGAGCTGATCACCAAGCTGGTGCGAATCTGCCAGGATGACTCGAACTACTACTCGTACACGGAGATCCCGGTCGATTGCATCAGCGAGAGCACCAAATACAACGTTGTGAACGCTGCGTACGTGGGGAAACCGGGCCCGGATCTGGCGGAGAATCTCGGTATATCAACCGAGGACGACGTTCTGTTTGCGGTGTTCTCCGAAAGCAACGACTCGAAGAATGCCAACAAGTCCGCCCTGTGCGTGTACTCGCTGAAAGCGATCCGTCGGAAGTTCATGCAGAACATCAAATCCTGCTTCAACGGGTTGGGCCAGCGCGGGTTGGACTACATTTCAATCAATATGCCATGTGTGCCCACGAAGCTACAAACCATAAGCGAAGATTTCTGCGGTCTCGATGTGAACTCCCCGCTTGGGGGTGAACAAGCGATCGCCTCGATTCCCGTCCTGCTGTCGGAGCTGAAAATGACTTCGATCGCGGTGACGACCACCTCCAATTTCACCGTCGTCTTCATCGGCACGCTGAGCGGTCAGCTGAAGAAGGTCGTCGTGGAATCGTCCGGGTCGGCCCAACAGTATGCCCTCATGAATGTGGACGTCGGCTCCAAGATCCAGCCCGATATGTATCTGGATACTGTAAAATATGATCTGTATTTGATGTCAAAGCATAAGCTGTTTAAAATTAAGGTCTATGATTGTTCGGTGTATACCACGTGTGTTGCATGTCTATCAGCGAAAGATCCCTTCTGCGGATGGTGTTCCCTAGAGAATAAGTGTAGCCCCAAGCGGGAGTGTCAAGATAATTTTAAGGACCCGCTGTCCTGGCTGAGCTACAAGTCGGGCAAGTGTACCACGATTACGAGTGTGAGTCCGAGTCA
This sequence comes from Toxorhynchites rutilus septentrionalis, assembly GCF_029784135.1. Taxonomy (NCBI): domain Eukaryota; kingdom Metazoa; phylum Arthropoda; class Insecta; order Diptera; family Culicidae; genus Toxorhynchites; species Toxorhynchites rutilus. The sequence goes on along the minus strand of NC_073744.1, from coordinate 188,359,617 downwards.
GTTGCAGCGCACGACGGCCCGCACCTTGGAGCTGGTCATCGAGAACCTGCCGAATCTGAAGGAAGCGCTGGTCTGTGCGTTCACCTTCGCCAACATGGAGAAGCCAATCATCACCAATGCAACGAAGAAACGGAACGGCGTCAACTGTACCACGCCTCGGACTGACCTACTGCCTCAAATAGGATACGGAAAAAGTAAGTATCGTACGGACCGCGCTGATGTGTGTATCAGCAATGGAAGTGCGAGCCGCACGTATCGAAAATTGATGGTATTTTTCATCCTATGTTTGTCATGCTGTTGACGTTGTGGCCACGACGCTCATAGGAAATAGAATGTGTGTGTATGTGTGGGTTGGTCAAGCAAGCGTAGGAAAACGAAAATCGATGTCCATTAGCACTGATTTGCTTTTGGTCGAAGTGGTCCCATTAGAGGAAAGGGTGCAGTTATCATCTGTCCTATGGAAAAAGAAGTGGTAGCGTGGGGAAAAGTTAATGTAATTTTTTGTTCATAAACTAATTTGCCGCGATTTTAATCAGCAGTTTTTGTTACAGCTGAAAGCGATGGCTTAGTGAGAGTAATTCGGGGGCTGATTGGTTCCGACGTCGATACTGATTGATGGTGAGGAGGGAGTGATACATTTGGCTTTAGTGACGCTTTTTTATTCTCAATCTGTTGGTCATGTTTTGAAAGCGAATATTAGTTCTGCTGCTTCAGATAAGTAATTCAATGAATTCAATTGCTCGGATTGTGACAATACAATCTGAGCATTTTCTATTTTAACACATGTCATGAATCAAGCGTGAGCAGTCAGATAAAAGTTTGAATAACATTCAACATATCATCCAAATTAACACTGAAGGTTTGTTGACAGAGAGTGAATGGCAAGAACTGATGGCGATAAGGGTCCTGCGTCATTGGTGTATGAAAAATCAGTATCTCATGTATGTTCTCATCGTTTTGCGTATACAGTGTTGGGCAAAACATTAAAACCACTGCTCAAGCACAAAAAGAAAGTGACAAAATATTGAGGAAAAATAATCCAATCCAGTGCTTCAATCCATTTTTAATATTTTATTTGCATTGTTCGGAGAAATTTATAACATTTGTAGTTGAAACAATAGTCATTCATTAAAAATGCCGGTTTTAAAATTTAAATTAGGACCGGTTTTAAAATTCATGGTAAAAAAATAAAAACAAGAAAATTCATACCGTGAAAATAGGGTGTCGACTACCTTGAAAAACCTTGAAAATCAGGGAATATCAGGGAACTTCGTCACCAATCTGGAAAAAAATGAAATTCCGACAATTAGAATTTTGATTATTGCAATAATTAGAAATTTTATGATGCCAAAAAAATTGCATTTGACTAGCTTGACTCTCTGTAAGTTTTCCAGTATATGTTGTTTGCTTTTGCCTGTAGATTCCTGGAAACAGTTATGTGTCACAAATCACTCCGCACTGCTGAAAAAGACATGGTTGTATTGAAAAGAATGTTTCATGACAGCCAGAAAGCTGAGAAGGTCCAGGGTGTGATAAAATGAAGTTATGATGATGCTTGTCTTTGTTCGGAATTCAAAATCTGAGCTCGATTAATCTTTGTAAGTTATACTTTGTCGTTGATCTCGATGAGTCTGTGAACAAGAATACAAAGAGGCTGCAGATGGATCTGAATGTCCGATTTTAGGATAAAAAACAGAATGATGTGGTAAATCGTTACACGACTCCAATGTCCTTGGGACGTTTTCAATGAAAGCATTTCGACTGGTATCTACCCCGATTGTCTAAAGATGGCTCGAGTAATTCCCGTGCATAAGTCTGGGAGCAAAACGGATATCAACAATTACAGACCAATATCAATTTTATCCGTTCTAAGTAAAATACTAGAGCAACTTCTGGTATCAAGATTTACCAGCTTTTTCAACCAGAATAATGTTTTGTATAGCCATCAGTATGGATTTCGAGCCGGATCCAGTACTCTAACTGTTTTGTGTGAACTGACTGATGACATCTACAAGGCAATGGATTCACGTAAAATTATGGGAGTTTTGTTTTTGGATCTTAAAAAAGCCTTCGACACTATAGACCATGAGGTGCTGCTGCAAAAGTTAGATTCGTATGGCGTAAGAGGAACAGCTAACGATCTAGTTAAGAGTTACTTAACTGGCCGTACCCAATGTGTTGTAATTAACAACTCCATAAGTGCTCAGTGTCCATTATCTGTTGGAGTGCCACAGGGAAGTAACCTTGGACCCTTACTGTTTTTGATTTACATCAATGACCTGGCAAGATTGAACTTATATGGCAAACCTCGTTTGTTCGCAGATGACACATCTCTGTCATACCAAGCATCAGATCCAGAGAATATTGTCCGGCAGATGAACAAAGATATACATGTCCTTCAAGATTATCTTAATGAAAATTTACTGTCTTTGAACTTGAGTAAAACAAAATATGTCGTGTTTCGTTCGCCACGACTACGATTACCACCACATAGAGAGTTAGTCGTGAATGGAATGGTCTTGGAACAAGTAGACGCCTTTAAATACCTTGGTGTAAATCTCGATGCTGCGCTTAGATGGGAAGACCACATTGCTAAACTCCAAAGGAGCCTAAGTTCAGTTTGCGGAATGTTGTGGAAATCTTCTCAATTCCTGCCGCACAAACAGCTCTGCACTATGTATCATGCATTCGTCCAATCAAAGCTGCAATATATGGTGTCAATTTGGGGAGCAGCGTTTAAGTCAAGGCTGCAAATTCTACATCGTATCCAAAACAGATGCCTGAAAATTGTTTACAGTAAACCACGACTGTATTCTTCTGTCTGCTTATATTCTGAAGTCAGTCCATCTATTTTACCAATCCCTGCCCTTCGTGAACTTCAGTGTTTAACCCAAATACAGAAGCTTCAAGTTGATCCATCTGCTCATCACAATCAATCGTTCACGACTTCGTCGTATGGCTACTTTCTGAGAAACCAAGGAGCTCTTTCTATTCGGCGTCCGAGGACTGAGGCAATGAAAAGATCTTTCATGTATTATGGGAAACATCGCTACAACCAACTGTCACTTAGTCAACGAACTGAACGTAACATGACAGACTTCAAACATCAACTGAGAATGCGTATTAGAGGAAATATTCGTAACTATATCATCTGAGTGCCTGAGGTGTTGAGTCCCTGTGAACTCTACTGAGTATTTCTGCTTAACACCCCCTTCAAAGAGATTAATCTCACTGGGGGTGCAGCTGTTCCATAATTATGATTTCTGGGTGCATAAAATATATTGTAAAATGTTTTTAATATAGATGTTATAATAAAACAGCAATTCTAATTTTTTTATCAGTGGAGCTCTCGCAATCTTAGCACTGATACAATATTGCTAACAACAAAAGCAACAAGTTTACTCACAATTATCCGAAAATGAACGACTGGAGTATTTTGGAAAGGATTGGTTTCCGGAATTTTTTACCAAAAATGGTCTTCTATCTCTCGTGTGAAAACTCCGTTGAGAGTGCTTTTCCATTAATACCGAATGTTTTTATGTAAACAGATGTGAGTAAACGGTTGTGCTATGCGACAAATTTATGATGCTATGCTTCACTTTGGAAGGATAGTATCAATAAAAATGTTGAGCTAGTTAATTCAACGAGTCCAAAATTCTCTTCTCCTTATCCAGAAGACAAGGAAAGTCGAAAGAAAGAAGCTTGTGCGTCAAATGAATCAAAATTAATAAAACGGCTACTGGAAGCAGGAACGAAATCTCTGAAGGTGAAACGAAGAAAATTTTAGAACACGCACAAAAGCGAGCCGAAAGATTGGAAGAAAAAGGATTTCGTTAAAATCGTAACAGTTTCATAAAAATTTATCCGAAATAAAATGGAAATGACTCATTCTTCACTAGTATCTAAGGCTCCTCCAAGATAACTTTGAAGTGTATTAATAAATCCATTTTTTTATCTCTTACGACACTTTTCAGTCGTCGCTTAGCTCAAATAGAAATCACAAATAATTCATTTATTGGAAGATATCGTTCTTGATTTTTATTGTTCAAGCTAACTGAATGTTTTAGGAATTACAGTTAAAGTAGAGTAAAGATTAGAGAATTTGATTACCAGTCTACGAATTTGATTACTAGTTTACATCTGGAATTTTTCTGAAAAGTTAATGGAAAATTAGGAAATATCAGTGGATTTTTTCGGGTTTAGAGTCGACACCCTGGAAAAACTTCTAGGGTTACTACTTGTACGCATCACGCACATGCATCACTTCACGTACCCGGTTCGGCATGGATTCCACCAGCTTCTGGCACGTGGTGGCGTATCAACAAGCTTGGATCCTATCCCACAGTTGCTGCTTATTCTTCGACTTCTTCGTGTACACCGACCTTTTCACGATCTCCCATGGGTTATTTATAGGGTTCAGATCAGGTGATTGTGCTGGCCACTCCATGACGTCGCTTTGTTATCCTGGAACCACTTTTTGACGGTCTTGGCGGTGTGCTTCGGATCGTTATCTTTCATTAACTGCCATTTCAGGGGCATCTCCCACTCTGCGTGTGCGCAGAGTGGGATTGGGCGCAGAGATATTGATCTATGATTTTATCCACCCAATACAGGGGGCCAACCTCGTACCAGAAGCCGCACCCCCACACCATAATGTACCCTCCTTCATGATTGAATGTTTCCATGGTAATAAGCGCATGTAAGCGCAGCCTATTGGGCGATGGACCCAAGTTTTTCCGTCCGAGCCGATGAGGTTTACCTTTATCTCATCCGACTACAGTATATTTCGCCACTGCTTTTTCTTCTCCAGATCGATCCAATCGAAGTGGTCTTTCGCGAACTTCAGCTGTGCCTTCAGATGCTTTGGCTTCAGCATAGGGACCTTCCGGAGGCTGTTACCAGTCGCCGCTGTACTGCCTGGGAACTCGCGGACAGGTTCAGTTCGTCCCGGATCTCTATGTCATCCGACAATGATTTCTACCAGTTCTGTAGTTACTCATCGCTAGTAATTCGGGTTTATGGAATGCTATCTGTTCGCTGTCAATCGCTATCTTTTTGGGGTTTCGTGTGGGTAGCTTTCATTCGGTATAGCGATTCAGAGATGGCTTGACGCTATTGAAAGTGTTCTTCAAGTCGATCGCTACCACAGCACAGTATCGATAGTCAACGAATTAGAAAGATCAAGAAAATCAGGAAAAATCTGATAAGGAATATCAGACAAAAAATCAGGAAAGAATGGAAAATCTGGAAAAAAAGTTAAGATGAAAAAGGAAAAAAAAAATAAAAAATAAGAATATTGAAATCTATATATATATTAGAGTGCCAATGAAAATGGCTATCTCGAATTTTCAAAGCGAACTTGATTAAAATTGTTGATTCCCACGAAAAACTACCCTATGCAAAATATCAGCTCAATCGGACTTCATTTACTAGTATCGCACAGCGGTCAAAGTTTGAGTTTTTTGAAAACCGAAAAATCACCCAAGGGGGGGAGTAAAGGAAATCGGGGTTTTCAAAAAAAAAATATTTGATGCCAAATATCTTCAAATTGCATGAAACGTCGAGGTTTAGTGTCATCTCGAAAATTTTTGACGTAGAACTACGTCTTTCATTTCTATACCGGGGTGTAAAATCAAAGTTTCGAAAACGAAAGCGTTACGCCGGAGACCGAGGTTTTGAGCGTTAATAGCTCCTAAACAACTGAACGAAATGGTATGATAAACACTTCATTCGAAAGATAAAATGTCTACGCGTTCTATACTTGTTACTTTTTGATTCAAAAACTTGTTTCAATAGTCTTAAAATTGCTTTCAAAACAGGCTATTGAAATCACCAATCGGTATATAAGCGAGCGCCGCTCGGAAATCCACTCAGTTCAAATTGAACAGCGATTGGAGCATGTTGTCGCTGTTGTGGTGAAGCTCTTCGTTTATCATGAAAGCGCTGATGAACGGTGTCACCAAGAGCCTGTTTGTGCACCTTAGGCCAGACATGAATCCATCAGGAGGAGAGTGATGCCACAAACGGTTCCCCGGGAAGATCTCGAAGCAGCTGCTACACACACACACACATACACGCGCGGAATTCTTTCCGTTTGGATGCCATTCAGCATCGAGAAAGATCCGGAAAATAATCTGCCAGTTCCTCTGGGAATTTAAAAATACATTCATGTGAAAGAGTTTATTTGAATGTTTTCTATCCATGTAACACTGTGATCAAATATGTTTCAATCAAGTACTATTAACAGATGGTTTTCGAGTTAGCATAAACCACTGGTGGGCTTCCAGTATCGAGGAAAATGTGGAAATAGCTAATCGTTACTGAAAATAATCTGCCAGTTCCTCTGGGAATTTAAAAATTCATTCATGTGAAAGAGTTTATTTTAATGTTTTCTATCCATGTAACACTGTGACCAAATACATTTGGTTTTGTGATTTTTCAATCAATCAATTAACAGGATAGCTTCTGAAGATTATTCTTCCCCATCAGTAGGATATTTCCGTATCCAATATTGTATGCGCCCGCAATCGATTATTACTCAGTCGCCGAAAGTTCCGAGCTCAGAGAGTTCATTCCCCTCTAGTTTGCCTTCCAAATTGCCATCGTAAACCACGCCTTCTCTCGATTCAATCACGCACAAAAAGCAAACTTAAGCGATATTCTGGTGGTGAGACGCATTCATTTTTCGTGAGGACATCGACAAGACAACATCGTTGCTGAGGATGCTGGACGGCGAAGGATCGAGATCTGCCCTGAAACGCGAGCAGTTTGTTTGAAACTGTGAGGGAGCACAGAAAAGCCGATCCTTCAGGAGAAGAGAAGGTGACCATCGAAGCAGCCGCTACACACACACATACACGCACGGAATTCTTTCCGTTTGGATGCCATTCAGCATCGAGAAAGATCCGGAAAATAATATGCCAGTTCCTCTGGGAATTTAAAATTACATTCATGTGAAAGAGTTTATTTTGATGTTTTCTATCCTTGTAACACTGTGACCAAATATTTTTCAATCTAGTGCTATTAACAGGTGATTATCGAATTAGCATTAGCCACTGGTGGGCTTCCAGTATCGAGGAAAATGTGGAAATATCTAATCGTTACTGAAAATAATCTGCCAGTTCCTCTGGGAATTTAAAAATTCATTCATGTGAAAGAGTTTATTTTAATGTTTTCTATCCATGTAACACTGTGACCAAATACATTTGGTTTTGTGATTTTTTAATCAATCGCAATAGCTTCTGAAGATTATTCTTCCCCATCAGTAGGATATTTTCGTATCCAATATTGGATGCATAAAACCTTGTACCTCCAACGTAACGCTCTCATTTTCGAAGTCCCCCAAATATTCATTTATTCATTCATTCAGAATGGATTCAGATTCAACTTCAAACAAAGGATCACTGAATCAACGATAGTCCTACGTCACCATTGCGGTTATATCATAGATATAACCCACTTTCTGTTTTTTTTTCTCAAAAATCGACACTGGGTTTTTTTCCGAATACGAGACGAAACGTATGGTTTTAAGTGCCAATAAAAATAATTGTCTCGATTTTTAATTCGGAACTTACTACGAAATGTTGATTTGCTTAATCGTCGCAGATCTCAAAATTTTAGTTTTCTGAAAATCGAAAAATCACCCAAGGGGGGGGGGGAGTAAAGGAAATCGGGGTTTTCAAAAAAAGTTTTTCGATGTCAAATGTCTTAGAATTGCATGAAACGTCGAGATTTACTGCTATCATGAAAAAAAAAGTTCGTCAAAAATCGACTTTTCAGATGAAAACGACCAAGTGACGAAAAGTCAATTTCTGACAAAAAATTTTTTTTCGAGAAGTCCCAGAGTGTTCCAGCAAATTTAATTACGTTTTCGCTGATAAATTCGTTCTTGCTTTGGCAAGAGATTCGGAGCTGTGGACAGGAAACCAAGGTTCTCGTCACAAACAAGACTCAAAAATGTATAAATGTGAAGAGTACCTGCAGAAATGTCTCTTCCTGTTTATTAAGGCTCATAAAAGTCCGGTGAATTTTTTTTACCAGATTTGGCAAGCTGTCAAGTACAGACGAGAGGTGCTTCAGTGGTACCCTGATAATGGGGTCGATTGCATCGAAATATACCTCAATTCTCCCAATTGCCCCCAATTCCGCCCAACGAAAAAATATTGGGCAATTGTCATGCAGAAATTGAACACTATTGAATGTCTGATGTTGATCAACAGAGAGTTGAAACTTCGATGGAGGGTGTCCGAAGGAAAATACGAAAATTAATCTAAATTGATTTTTTTTTCTGAGAAAAACAATGAATTATCTATCCGCGTTTTGATATAACCCGAATTATAAATGAATCAAGCTTTATTTAAAATAGGGGTTTATATTGTTTTGAGTAGTCTTAAAATGTTCGCTGGTGGAACAGTTGAACTAAATACAAAACAGAACATATCAGAAAATGTTTCCCATCAAAAGTTTCATATCTATATAACAAACAACCGCCTATTACAATCAGATAGAACAGTTTTAGGATAATACATACAGCTTAATGGTAAAATAGTAGAGCATAGAGAGTTTTGTACAGATGAGTTTTTCTAGCATATTTCAAGAGACTTCTTGAATTTTAATTTATTTGAACTTGAATTTGATGTCCATCAAAAAGTCTCGTATCCTACATTTTTTGGTTTCTACAATCACAGATTAACCGAAACCAATAGAGTCTCACAAGTTTTTTTTTTTCAAAAGTATTCGAACTTTTGAAAAGCGCCATGCCGGGATTGAACCATGATTGCTGAACAGGTTCTCTCTTTTTGATCTTTTGACTTTGAGTTTTTGAAAGTCCTTCTGTTATTTTAGAGCATACAGAAAAACGCTAGAAGTATTCGTAGCTCATGAATCAACAAATTGCTGAATTTAATTGGTTGTCTCAAATCAAAAGTTCAACAAAGCGATTCAGAAGTGAAGTCCGGGCGCTGAAAGAAACTGACAGGCACCTCCAAAGTCCATCGCATCAAATGAAACCACAGTCATAGCAATAGTTGACATTAGTAAACTTGAAAGGGTTACTGTGCAGCTTGCTGATCTACAAGTGAATATCTCAAAATCATTCAAAACATCCCAATAATTGGCCTGGCAAAATGCTAAACATTATATATGAATCATGATTGGAAACCAACGACGCTAATAATAATCTTTTTCAACCCCGCAGATCACTTCAACGCGCAACTCTCGATCAAAACCTCCCAGGGTCCGGACATCGTCTCGACCAAGTTCACCTTCTTCGACTGCAGCACCCATCTGTCCTGCACGCAGTGTGTCTCCTCGCAGTTCCCGTGCGACTGGTGCGTCGAGGCGCACCGTTGCACGCACGACACCGCCGAAAACTGCCGCAACGATATCCTCGTGACCGGAATCAGTCGCATTGGTCCGAGCTATCGCTCGGGGCCCGGGTTCTGTCCGACGATCAACGTAACGGGTGACGGGCCGGAGATTTTGGTTCCGGCGGGCTCGAAGAAATCCGTCAAAGTCAAAGTGCATATCATTGGTCAATTCATCGTCCAGACGCGCTTCGTGTGTCAATTCAACGTCGAGGGGCGCGTCACGAGCGTCAACGCCCAGCTGCTGGGCGATACGATCTACTGTGATGCGATGGAGTTCTCGTACACGGCCAAGACGCCCAAGCTGACGGCCACCTTCGCTGTGATTTGGGGCGGTTCGAAGCCGCTGGACAATCCTAATAATATTCATGGTGGGTTGGAGTTGGAAAAATTACCTCAAATATTTCATTAATGATGTGATCTTTTTTCTTTTTTTAGTCGTAATTTATCGCTGTAGAGATATGTCCGATAGTTGCGGCGTTTGCTTGGCGTTAGATGAGAAGTATAAGTGTGGTTGGTGTTCGTCGTCCAATACGTGCGAGGTGGAGGATCAGTGCGGCATATCGGGCAAGGTCGAGGGCCAGGAGAAGAAGGATTGGCTGAACAGCCAGCAGACTTGTCCGAATCCGGAAATTCATTCGTTTGACCCGAAGACGGGACCCTGGGAGGGTGGAACCAACATCACCATCCGGGGGATTAATCTGGGCAAAAAGTTCGAGGATGTGTACGGTGGAATCAAGATCGCTGGGATCGATTGTATGCCGTTCCGGGAGCTATATGTTCAGACGAAAGAGATTGTGTGCAACGTGGATGGTCCTGGGGTTGAGGGACATCGGTCGGGACGGGTGGTTGTACAAATTTCCGACTTCCGAGGGGAATCGACGTATGATTTTATGTTTGTCGATCCGGAGATCACCGACTTTGGTCCCAAGTTTGGACCGATCGCTGGAGGTACGATTATCAAGGTTGTGGGCAAAGATCTCAACACGGGCAGCAGAGTGAAGGCGTTCCTGGATCAACATCCTTGTGAAATACTGAGGTAAGTCTCCTTCTACCAGCATTATTGAACGAATTATTTTGAGCAGCGATTGTTTTGTTTTTCTTCAGCACCGACGAGAATGAAGCCACTTGCCGAACGACTGCAGTCCCGGATCAAATGCAGGGGAAGCTACGGATGGAATTTGATAACGCGAAGCGTGAGTTCGCCGGTGACAACTTTGAGTACGTGGCGAATCCATCGATAGACTACGTGACGTCTGGTGATCCTGGAAAGATTAGAACTGCAAGAGGTATTGTCACCACTTTTTTGTTTGTTTCCAGTACCTTCACTATTCATTCAAATTTGAATCAACGAACCGTAAAGCAGTTCAGCTTCTCTGAAGCTCCCACATTAGTGTACCGAGCACGCGAGAACGAATGTTTCGATGCTGAAGGACTTGTACCCATAACGTTCAAAAGCCGTGAGCATTTTTCGAAGAGAGTCTAGCAATACTTCTTGTCTCTCTTTGGCGTATGTTGTAAGTTGTATACTTGGATCAGTGGCATATGTGATTCACGAGCCAGCTTGTCATTGAATCATACACATTCAGAGCTTGTTACTGAATCTGAATGTACATGATTTCTCAAACGTATTTCATTTGGGCAAGCTAGAACTTATATTTTAGGACAACATGCGTACCGTGTGTCGTACTTCTGTTTATTAACTAGCTGACCCGGAGAACTTCGTCCCGCCCAAAATAGATTTTCTGATATGAATACTTTGGAACATTCACGTTTTCTCACTAAGCGAACGTTTGTGAATTCGATCGTAGATCTCTTCATTGAGTGAACCACTAATTGCTCCTTTACAATTTCCTTTTACTGCACATTTCCTAGTACTTCTACCAAAACTCATCAATACAATATAAAATTATTTTCAGACACAACTCTCGTACACGATTCTTCAATCATTTGCAAATAAAATGTTTCTCTGTTACATGGAATACACGTTACATATTTTTTAATATATGTAAATATATGTAAATATTTATACAAATTTTCTGTATCAAATATGATAAAATAGAGACAGTTTTGCGCTTATTAACACATTTGGCGATTATTTTTTTGGATGAAATATTCACCTCTTTAATCCAAAATGGATGAATTTCGCTCCTGCTTTGTCGATTTAGATGCTTAGTTTGCTGAAAAAAAAAATATTCGACAGTTGCCGAGGAGTGGGGCATAGTAAGAGTATTAAAATGCGAGCGAACATTTTTGTCCAGCAGGCACGGCATTCATTCCCTATCATGAAAACCTGAAAACACTTCCAATACAATTTAACATTGCAGCAGCCTGAGGGTCCAATTGTCGAACTCCACGTGTTATCAATTTATCACTCCAGGAAATCTGCACCTATCTGTACTTTTGCACAAAATCTGTACCGTACAGAATCTGTACCAAAAACAGATGTCTACAGATGTCTAAAACCACTGGTCATGAGCACTTGGTGAAGCGTGTGTGGGTCGGAAATGACGAGGAGCAAATAACGCGACGAAATAAATCAATTAAATTTAACTTTATTTCTGTACATGTGTTTACATACGTGAGGATACTTTTAGACTGACTTTGCTGCACTGGCAGTGCAGCCAGGTGCTAGGACGACTTATTGAATAGGGTCACCACATATGCCCCTCCAGTTACACTAAGAAACGAACTCTGTGTCCTGATTGTGTAACTACGGTTTTAGTGTCGTCCTGGGGATGACGCGAGATGCTTCCATCGCATATGAACGCTGGTTTTACACGGTCGATGGATACGATATGCTTGTTTCCTCGAATTGAGATTTCGAAAAATTTTCCATTCCTTTTTAAAACCTCGTAAGGTCCCTCATATGGTTGTTGGAGCGGCTTCTTTACCGAATCTACTCGCAGAAAGACATGGCTACAATCTTTCAATTTTTGGTGTACAAACGCTTTTTCTTTCGCATGGTGGATCGGAACTGGTGCATTTAACTCGCTGAATGTCTTGTGCAAAAAACTTGATAGCTCTGAACGATCGATGTTTGTTGTTGGATGGTCGTAGAATTCTCCCGGAATTCTGAGGGCTTGACCGTACACCAACTCTGCAGATGAACATTTTAAGTCTTCTCGGTAAGCGGAGCGAAGTCCTAGTAGTACTAAAGGAAGCCGATCATGCCAATTCCGCCCACCGGCACACATGAGGGATGCTTTTAGAGTTCGGTGAAATCTTTCGATAATTCCGTTGGACTGCGGGTGGTATGCAGTGGTACGTGTATGATGTACACCAAGCAATCGCGTGAGATCCTTGAAAACCTCTGACTCAAACTGCCTCCCTTGGTCTGATGTGATCGTCTCTGGAGTCCCAAAACGAGCTATCCATCCTGCGTAGAGAGCTTTAGCGACGGTTGGCGCAGTCATTTCGCTAAGTGGAATCGCTTCCGCCCATCGCGAGTAACGGTCAATGATGGTCAACAAATAACGATTTCCACAAGAAGGAGCAAGTGGTCCAACGAGATCGATGTGGATGTTCCGAAAGCGAGCTTTGGGTATATCAAAAGTAGATGAAGGTGCTACGGTGTGCCTTGTTACTTTTGATAATTTGCACTGCTGACATGTTCTCACGAATTGGTTGATATCTTTGTTCATGCCGGGCCAAATAAATCGAGCGGTGATCAACCTTCTTGTTGCACGAGCACCTGTATGAGCTAATCCATGGAGTTGTGTCATTACGCTGTTTCGATGGTTTTCTGGAACATAAGGACGAAGGTTTTTGTTAGTAGATACATCAACAACGAACGGTGAGCGCAGATGAGTAAATGTCCGAAGCTCGAGTTTTAAGGAAGAATTTTTCGACGACAGAATTTTTTTCAATTGTTGGTCATTTTGTTGATCTTTAGCGATCGCATCAAAATCGATCCCGGTTGTTACCGCATCAACTCGAGAAAAAACATCCGCAACGATGTTGTCTTTTCCACTTATGTGGCGAATGTCACTTGTGAATTCCGCTATGAATGCCAGATATCGTTCCTCGTGGGGGAGACGGCTACTCGGATTCGTGGTCAAAGCACAAGTCAGCGGGAAGTGATCAGTGAAAATGGTGAATTCTCGTCCTTCCACTAAATGCCGGAAGTACTTCACTGCTAGATGTGCAGCAGTTAATTCTCTACCAAAAGTAGAGTACTTTTTTTGACTAGTAGAAAATTTTTGAGAGAAAAATCCAATGGGTTTCCAGCTTTCACCATCGTATTGTTGCAACACAGCGCCCGCAGCGCTGTTAGATGCATCTACCATGAGCCCAAGAGGCTTTGATGCGTCGGGATAGTGAAGCAATGTTGCCTCGGCTAGCGATTGTTTGCATAGTTCGAAACAATGAGATGTTTCTTTATCCCATGAAATTTTTCTGTTGTCGTTTTTTCGATTGTCAGGAATTAGCTTTCGTAACTGCTCTTGAACTTCTGCAGCATGTGGTACGAAACGTTTGTAGACATTAATCAATGCCAGGAACCGGCGCAAATCCTTCACCACTGTTGGTATCTTATATTCAAGAACAGCGCGAACACGTGATGCAATGGGACGTATTCCATCCTTATCAATCAAATATCCTAGAAACTCTACCTGCGGTTTCGAAAAAACACACTTTTCGGCATTTATTACAAGACCGTATGTCTTGAGGCGTTCGAGGACAACTTTGACGTGTTCCTTATGCTTATTGTGCATGAACCGCTGGAAGGTCTGACTTGCATTGCATAGGCCAAATGGCATGCGCATAAACTCATACAGACCGAAAGAAGTGATGACGGCCGTTTTTGGAATATCTGTAGTTTCCACCGGAATATTATAATACGCTCTGACAAGATCCAACGTAGTGAAAATGATCTTACCTTGGAATCTGTTGACAAGATCGTGGACGTGAGGTACGGGGTACCTGTCAGGGATTGTAGCTTTATTCAAGCGCCGATAATCGCCCACAAACCTCCATTCACCACTTTTTTTGGGAACACAATGGAGAGGGCTTGCCCAGCTGCTGCTCGAAGGGCGACATGTTCCCATTTCGCACATAGTTTGGAACTCGTTTTTTGCTGCTTGAAGTTTTTCTGGATGCATGCGACGCGTCTTTGAAGCCACCGGAGGCCCCCGTGTAATTATATGATGTGTGACATCGTGCTTAACTTCCTGTTGAATTGATGACGGAATTAATATTTCTCGATACGATGTCAGCAAGTCTCGAAACGGATGTTGAGCGTCCACCGCAGTTATTCAATGGAGAGGCACTTCCGACAAACAACCAGTAGTTCGTAGTTTCGATGTCTCGTCAATCAAGAGCCGGTTTTTTAGATTCACTAGCAATCCAAAATGTGCTAGCAAGTCCGCACCAATGATGGCAATATTTACATCTGCCACTAGGAAGCGCCACTTGAAACATCGTCGAAGGCCGAGATCCACTGCGATAAATTTACTCCCATAGGTCTGTATTTTTGTTCCATTTGCTGCATGTAGAGAAAACGAAACTGTTGCTCCTGCTCTATCCTGTCTTGTCGCTGGAATGATGGACACATCCGAGCCTGTGTCGATGAGGAAACGAATCTTGCTTGTTTTGTCGAAAATTACAAGTCGGCGGCTTTGGACAGTGCTACCCACCTGTGCCGATTCAGGCGGGCAACCAACTAGTTTTTTTGACGTGTGAATGAACAAGGCTCTCTGCAACGATCTGCTCGATTGCCATATTTACGGTGGTACCAGCAAACGTCTTCGCCACGGGGTCCCGAGTTTGAAGAAGATCTACTACGGTTTCGTACTGGGGTAGTCTTGAGGCGTCGAATTTCGGCTGTAAGAACTTCAATTTCTTCCTTCAGATTGGTGTAATCAGCATTCTGCCCAGTGGGTTGAGCTGGAATCTGAACAGCTGCGGTAGAGACCGTAGATGAATCGATCATTTTATCGGCCATTTCTGCTAGTTTCTGCAAACTTCCATCACTTATGCTCAGTACCACTCGAACATTTTGCGGCATCCTTTGGAGGAATAGCATCTTCATTAAGGGGGTATTCTAGTGTAGAGACACGAATTTCGGACGTTTTTTCGAACTCCGTAAAAATAAAACAAAGAATATTTTTACTATCCATTATATCATTATTCGTTTATCTATCTTTCAACAATAAAACAAAAATAGGACGGAAAAAAAATATTCATAATTAGAATAGTTACATGCTGGTGAAGTGAGGGTGTTCAGAAAAAAGTTGTGCCATGGCGTACACGATTCCAGTCCTTCTGGTTATCTGAAACAAAAAAATCGAACAGATTCTGAATCAGTAAAGATGTCGCTATGGCATGAACCTCGGACAAGTCAAAAACATGGGTTTTAACAAAATGGCGGCCGTTTGAAAACAAAAATGCTGTTTAAAACGTTTTTTTTTTGCGTTTACCGATTTTTTAAAAATAGTAAAATTAAAAAGTTATAATTTTTTATTGGTTCATGCGATAGAGAGATGTATGCAGATTATTTTCATATAAATTTGACATAAATCGGTTCAGTAGAACTTGAGATATCGTGTACGCCAGTTAGAAAAAAACTAGTTCCGAGAGAAACGCGTTTGAAGTTCATTGTGATGGCCGTAACAGGTTAGATACCACATCACTAAGATGGCTCTAACTAGGTAAATAATAGGATTTTCGATAAGTCCTTTCTAGAGTATATTCTTGAATGCCTAAACTACAGAAATATGGTAAAAAAAAAATTTCGATTTTTTCAGATTTCTAGACTAGAATACCCCCTTAATGCATCGTCGACGTTCAATCCCGTGGAGCTTTCCTGCATCTTGGCGAGAAGATGTGTGGGTCGAAGATCACCCAAATCGCAAGAACCAAGTAATTGTTCGAGTCGCGCCTGTGGCGAAAGAGCAAAACGAGCAATCAGTCGATCTTTAACTGCATCGTATTTATTTTCAAGTGGAGGATTTGACACTAAGTCCGAGACGTGGCATATTACGGACTGATCTATTTTTGCAATGATGTGCCAAAATTTTGTTTCATCTTTCGTAACCTGTGCCAGATGGAATTGCGCCTCCGTCTGTGCGAACCACATGTGTGGATCGTTCTTCCAGAAATCTGGCAGCTTAATTGCCACTGCTGCAATATTTTGCTGCGCTGGAGCTGAGTCCACCATTTTGTTTATTGCTTCGGATAAAAGCAAAATTATCCGATTGTCGATTTAGTTTTAGCGTTTTTTCGACTGGAGTCCGTTTCAATCACGTCGGGGTCACCAAATGTGGGTCGGAAATGACGAGGAGCAAATAACGCGACGAAATAAATCAATTAAATTTAACTTTATTTCTGTACATGTGTTTACATACGTGAGGATACTTTTAGACTGACTTTGCTGCACTTGCAGTGCAGCCAGGTGCTAGGACGACTTATTGAATAGGGTCACCACACGTGGTTACGTGAAACGGTCCAATTTATTGATTACGTATTATTCAGCCAAAAACATTTCATGGAACGCATCTCGATCTGCGATTCGCTTCGAAAACGCGACGGAAATACATATTCGACGCAAATCGTGACGAGTGAAGAAAAAATAACCATATACAACACTGTTAAACCAAACAAATTTTCGGGCAAACAGAAGAATAAAATTGCGTCACCCGAAAAGCATCATCGCAAATTGATTTGCGCAAGTCCCTAGAAAATCTTCAACTCGCTCATCGGGACATCGGAAAACAAATCGGAATCATTGCAGTCAACGGTGAGTCGTGTGATTAAACGTTACTACGAAACTCTGAGCTTTGGACGGAAGGAGAAATGCAGTCAGAATGGATGTTAGTGATCAAGATCTCAAGCGTGTCGAGAAAGCGTTCAAGCGGAATCCCAATGCTTCGGTCAGGGATTTGACCAAAAAGTTGAATCTGTCCAAGTCTTTCTTTCAGAGTGCCAGGGACCGAGAGGGACTGCATACGTGTAAAGTGCAGAAGGCTCCAAACGGTGACGAACGGGTGGGAAAGGTGGGAAAGTCACGGGCCCGGAAACTGTACATCCAAATGCTGACGAATCCTCATTGTCTCAGCATGGATGATGAGACTTACGTCAATGCGGACTTTCGGTAGCTTCCGGGGCTACTGTTCTTCACTTCCCAGCACAAGTTTGATGTTCCGGAGGAAGTAAGGAAGCAGAAACTTTCAAAGTTTGTCAAGAAATACATGATTTGGCAAACGATCTGCTCATGTGGCAAACGGAGTGCGCCGTTCGTGACTACCGGGACTGTGAACGGGCAGATCTACCTCACGGAGTGTCTACAGAAGCGTCTGCTTCCTCTGCTGAAGCAAAACGAGAGCCCCACGATCTTCTGGTCGGATCTAGTTTATTGCCACTTTTCAAAGGATGTCCTAGAGTGGTACGATGCCAACGGGACTAAAGGTGGAAACAGAATGCTGCGTTGTGCGTTGCTTCTCATCAGCTGTCATTGCTTGCGTTTTGTACTAAAACATTCGCGCGACGCAGTCTGTTGATTTGCAGTCACAATCTAGCATTCGCGTCACCACTTTTCATGTAAACAAAAACAAAATAAAATTCGTATGAAAATCTCTTTCTTGTTTTATCCACGGATCAGTTGAATGTTTTTGAAAACAACACATTGATATATCCGCGTTGGCGGCATTGAGCTTCGTTTACTAGTTTAGGAAAGCGTGAAAGAATAGCTGATTTTCAGTCGGAATGAACACGTTTTCAAAATTTAAATTATGAATGAAAATTAGCTTTTCCATATCAAACTAGTATTCTATTTAAATGAAAAACATTTTTGTTTGCAGGTGGTGAAAAAGTTTAATACGAAAATTGTTTATGAAGCCAACTCTATATTATGATGAAAAAATTCAGCAACAATGTTGGAATTGTTTACCCATTTGGTTGAATTAAAGTCACAAACACGTGTTTCAATAATCAAATTACATGATGTGAATATTTTCATTCAAATTTTAAAAACCGGCTTCGTGTCTTCTAATTTGATGGAGATTACACTAACGAGTTTGGGACCCAAATTATGGCCCTAATTTGAAGTTGCCACCAGACGTCGACACCATGCCACTGTCATCGCGAACTCGGCGCTAGCAGTTCAGAACAAATGTTAGCGTTTAGTACAACGATGCTAATGACGCAACGCATTATTGTGTTCAACTAAATGGAAATACACATATATAAAATGAAGTGTCAAAGCACAATTGTCGCAACGCGACGCATAGCGCGGCATTCTGGTTTCACCTTAAGGCCCATCGAAAAATACTAGGATATTATGAAGCAGGCACTACGGAAGCATCTAGAGGAGGTCAAATCTGAGGAAGACATGAAGTAAAAGAGGGTTTCCGTACAGAACAGGCTGTAGTCAGATATGGTACAGAACCTTATGAGCGGAGTTAAGCGAAAGATGCGAGTATACGATTATGATATTGAAGATCAATGAAATAAATATGTCGGAAGCTTAATAATGGGTTATATTTGAGGGGCTCAGAATGCAAGGGGTGTAAGTGACTTGATCGATTTCTCTTCATCAACTTTTTATTTAGTTAATAACTCAACTGCAAAAACTTTCCAATTTCAGTTTGCTATAGAATCCGATAGATGATGTTCTGACCTATTTTCCACATTGGTAAATACAGCTGGGAATGGATTTGCAGCTGAGTTATGACCCAAAGAGAGAGTCGATGTAGAGAAATCGATCAAACCACTTACACCCCTTTCATTCTAAGCCCCTCAAGATCGGTCAACTAGAGCGTTTTTTCCGCGATGCCATTTGATGTGGAACACCCTTTATAGATGTGACAATTTCTTTGTGACACTAAACAGTAACAGTGTTTGCCAGATAAATTCATGATATATGAGGGGCTTAGAATGCAAGGGGTGTAAGTGACTTGATCGATTTCTCTTCGTCAACTTTTTCTTTGATTAATAACTCAACTACAAAAACGTTCCAATTTTTAGTTTGCTATAGAATACGATAGATGAGGTTCTGACTTACCTTCCACATTATCAAATACAGCTGGGAATGAGAGAAATCGATCAAATCACTTACACCCCTTTCATTCTAAGCCCCTCATATGGTTTATAATCAGCAAAACTGATATGTACTACACACGTGTAGAAATTTTTTGTCCGGCTCCTTCAGATAAAAAAATTAAGGAAAATGTAATCCGTGTTACTTTCCTAGATCAAACAACGTGGCCCAGTGTTTGAACTTAAATTCTTATGATTTTCTGATAAACCTATTTTTTGTTGAGAGGATTCAAACATGAAGCCGTTGTTAGGTGGATTAATTTTTCAGAGATGGAAAATTGGAACTAACAGTAATAGTTCAAGTTTCACGTTATTAGCTTATAATATACGTAATGTTCTATTGATCAAAACATTATGACATTATAAAGTTTTATAAACTTCAAGTTTAAGCCCAGTAGTTTGCTGGAAATAAAATAAATATGAAAAGAGAAAAAGACGGGTGGGTAATGTCGGGGACATAACCGGAGTGACGTAGGACTATACAAAGCGGACAGCTTTTGTCAAATATATATTTTAAATATATTGTTTTATTTTCTTCTCCTACGTGAATACCTACCTATCTACCTGAAAAATGGATTAGTTTACTGTTTACTATTTATGAACATGTTGATGGTTCTGAAAAGAACCTTTGGTGTTGTGTTTTTGTTATCACTCGATATTCCCATTTTGTTCGGTTAAACCTTCCTGTTTAGCTATTGCGTTTGCCACTCGCCACAGCTTTCACAGTTGGAAAATTTCTTCCCATCCAGCTTGTGACATGTTGTTCAGTAAAGTACATTTAATGCGACGTGCCGGAGAAACACTTTGCCACTCACTGAAACTAATTGTTGCCTTGATGAGCGCCGAACCGAAGCTGCTCTGTTCTTGATGCGGATTTTCTGATTGTCGTGAGCAGCTTTGCAAGCCAACTCGAGCACTCCGACGGCCGAAACTTTATAATCGCTGTTAGGTATACTGGTGCTCCGGCACCAATCCGTTCGGCCTAGTTACCCTTGCGGAGCAATCAGTGAATGCGACCAACAGGGAACTGGGAACCTGCACGGTTCGAGTGAGACTTTGCCTTTCCCTTAACTTGTCCTCCTTTGTTACGTCCACGATGCCGATGCCGTACAACCACACGGGTTTACGGTTTGAAAGAAAATAAGATATTTTTTTGGGGTCCGCGTGTTTTATACTCTAGCGGTACACACTCACAGGCAGGGCTTGGAAATATTGAGCTTGTTAAGTAACATTGAAAATATATTTTTATCAGTGTAACGCGTTTATTTTGCTTGTCGATGCTGCTGTCATTCATTCGACGGCAAACAAATTTACAACTGTGTTCATTCATGTTCATTCTGTGCCCTCTGAGCTTTCCTTAAAGCTCGAGTCATGAGAATTCATTCACATTTATTCATTGCCATGGAATTGTCAGGAATGTTGTTACTGTTCATTTTCAATATCCCGATATGTGTGTGATTTTCTCATTGAGTCAGTGCCTTGCTTATTCAGTTGTTTTTGAAGTTACTCCGAAAGGGCAACGCAAATTGGTGACGCAAGCGGAAATGCCAACAAAAGAGCAAGATCTGCATGCACACTCACAGCTAAGGATTGCTTAGGCTTGGACGGCGAGGGGACATTCTGCAGAATCGATCCGAGTAGCGAATGTAAACTTCGTCAGCCAAAGCTGAATGTTGGCAATTTCATCCGCTAATCCTATAGCATAGTTTGATCCGTTTGCAAAAGGAAGCTCGAAATATTCCCATTGCGGTCGTGTCTTGGACACCACAATTTTTTGTTCGTGTGTTCAGAATTTAAAAAAAAATTAAATGTTTGAAATTTGAGTCAAGACGGTATTTTTTACATCGGAATTCTTCTTTTGAAGGATTTCTGACAAGTGGAATTGGAATTGCATATTCACTATGTAAAATGAAAGCAATTTAACTGAGACGGAAACCTTGCATGCTTGAACAATTTAATTTCTTGTCACTATTATGAGCATTCTGTACTTTCTTATCTTCCTCAATGAATTTCTCCGTTTCGTCAGTGTCCGAGAACGATGCTGATAGTGAATGAACTGGTATGTTAATGTCAATGAATGACAAAACTAGGGATATTTTCTTTTGCTCACATTCCGTGAAAGCAGAACAGAACGAAAAACAGAATGAACAAAACTGGATGTGTCAACTGTGAGTGGCTTGCTGTGATTGTGAGGTTTGGCGTTGGTTCATTTTCGGTATCCCGAATGCAATGGTATAATGATCGAATGTGGCCGGAAATTCAGCTGAAAAGATTGATGTGATACAGATATTTCCAAGCACTGCTCACAGGATAGAGACAAATCGGCAGACTCAGCCAGAGGGGCGAGTCCAACGAGAAGAACGAATGAGCGTTAAAAGGGAGCGATGGCAAAAGAATACATTCATTACGATTTGTTCGCTCGTTGGATTCACATGCAGGCTAAAAAGGGTCCTTTTCAGGATCACAAAATTATCTTCAATCTAAAGAGTTTATTGTTTTGTTATCACTCGATATCCCCATCTTGTTCGGCTAAACCTTTCTGTTTAGCGATTGCATTTGCCACTCGCCACAGCTTTCACAGTTGGAAAATTTCTTCCCATCCAGCTTGTGACATATTTTACAGTAAATTACATTCAATGGCACGTCGCATTACCACCACTCAGTATCGGATTGGAGGTAATTTTAACCTGTAATTGAACATTTGCGATGACAGTGGTACAGTGTCGACTTTCAATGTGGGGTCATAATTTGGACCCCGAACTCTATGTTTACAAAAATGTGTAAATTACTGTACTTTGTATTGTACTGTACTTTCAATCTAGAAGCAATTTAAGAATTGGTGAAAATCAATAAGCTCAGAATAACTGCCAAATTCACATACTCGTCATATCCTGGCAAACAAATTATGAAAAAATCAATTTGTGTTTTATTATTATTTTGGATAATGTTTTAGAAAGCATTGAACTGTATTTACTAAACTCTTTTGACGTAGGATTACGTCTTTCGGGAACATATTGGGGTACAAATTGAAAATCGAAAATCAAGCACATTGTGAAAATTGTCCAATTTCAAACGCTTGTTGCTCAGCCATTTCGTGATGGATTGATGAAATTTTTGCGTCAATCGTTTTCGGTACTCCATAACAATTTTTTATGTTGAACAAAATAATATGTGTCGTGAAACTAACTATCGAACAAGTGAAAAATCTCAACCCCTATCTAACGGAAATACCCGCTTCTGATTGGTCGAAATTGACGACACATGCGGCGGGTCCCTAACAGAGACATCAAAACCAAGCTGCCTGGGGGTATTCGGTATTGCAAATACATAAAAACAGGGGGAGCTTTTGCTCCCACCGAAATGAGTTTCCTAACAGAGACAATCAAAACCAAGCTTCCTGGAGGAAATCGACATTGCAAATACATGAAAGTAGGGGGCATTTTTATATTGCAAGTAAGGTGAGCGATACGATTAATTCTAGCAAATAAAATTTAAATTTGGAACTTTAATGTTGGTTGCCTCGTGAAATTTCATATAAATGACCGATCGTGTATTGTGAACACAAGTGTAAGCATAAAATTGTATATGGTAGCAGTTGTGTTAAAAATGACTTGATATATGAAACGATTTATTTAAATTTTCATAAATAAAAATCAAGGTGTGTTTCCGCTCGAGAACGGGTCGTTTGGTTTAAGCTGTCTGTTTTGTTGTGCCCAAGGGAAGTTTATACGGCGAGAAAAATTGGAAAAATGAAGAAATATTAGAAAAAGTGATTCCCCATATGCTCTACATATAGTATAACAACAAAGTCCAATTAAAATTCTCATCGGGTTGAATAAACACTTAGAAAGTAAAAAAATTATAGAAGAAAATTACCTTTATCTTATATTACATTGGTGAGTTTTTTTTTCTTTATTTCATTCATATATAACACAGAGCATCTCGTCTATGGTCATCATATCTCGTTCCACTTTGGTATCTCTTATCTGATACGCATCATCCAACGACTGTTTACCATCCTTCTGTCATCATCACTCGGTAAACACTGGTGGAGTGAAGAAACAATACCCAACAACTAAACAAAACGGTTCTTCAGGCCCACCAAATCATTATCAAAGAGGTTAACGATGTAATTCTTCAAACATATCCAAAATCAACAGATAGCCTAACGGAATCCTACGTCAACTATGCGGTCGTGTCTCAGAAACAACCCTCCTGTGACTTTTTTGGAAGGTTTAATGGCCCTGAAAAGCGCCTTGTTTTATGGAATGGTTCCAATTTAGAAAACTTAGTACTTGTGGTTTTGAAAAAAACCCATTTCGAACGCCCTCGATGCCGCCTTGTTCTGGATTTGCCACCAAAGCAGTTTGTATAAAGGACAAACTTTTTTCTTCTGCTACCTGATGCCGTTTTGCGATTGCGTTTGCCATTCGCCACTCGCTGCAACTGCCTGTTGTTGTCTTGATGTCCACCGAACTGAATGTGTTCTGTTCCGAATGCAGGTTTTCTTATCGTCGCGAGCAGCTTTGCCAGCGATCACTTCGGGGGCCGAAACTATATAACGCCGGCTAGGTGGACTGGTGCACTGGTACTAACGCGCTCGGCCTAGCTACCCTTGCGGGGAACTCCAGATCAACACGGTTCGAGCGGGATTTTGCCTTTCCCTTCACTTTTCCTCCTTTACCATGTCCAGACATGGCTGCTTGGGTTGGTTTGTTGAAGTGTTTTGATGCGAACCGATGTGGTGTACGGTTTGAATGAGAATGAGCGTTACGGCAGCGGAGCGGGGATTTTTAAGCTGACTGGCTGGCTCGAGAATTACGCATGTGTGAGACTGCGACCAATGTTTCGTTCATTTTTTTCTTTTTCCTTTTTCAATCGTGCTTCATTCTATTTCGCTGCTGCTCTGGTTGCCCGTTTTGGTCGGTACGATTTGAGGAGCACAAAATGGACCAATCAAAAATGGGCACATAGTGCATTTTGACAATGCTTGATATTTCACAATTATTCAATTATTTATCTCAAGAAAAATGAAATGTTATTCGTTATGATAGATGCGTGGATATATTTCCTATCAATTGATGCAAAAACCTTTGCGATCTATTGAGAAATGCTCGAGTTATAAGCGTTCCAAATCTTGCATTTTTTCCTACTTGTTCAGTGCCTAGATTTCCATTTCACCCCCTATATCTTCCGGTTAGACGTAGTCCTACGTCAAAAATGCTTCGGTATGATTCTCCATCCGTGCACCATACATCTATGCCATGGTTCGCCCGCAGCCTACTGAGAGAGAGCATGATTGAATGTATTCAGTTTACGGTAGAGAGTGGATGACGCCTTCACCAGTAGGTATTACAACGAATAGAGGAGAGAGTAAGCGTTGAATGCTCTTCCTCCACGTTCAAAACTCAAGCTTCGAATGTTGATAGTTTACCCACCTCGATGGCAGTGATTCAAAGGAGAGCATCGTTCATGAATGGAGAAATGAGCGAAGGGCATTGGTTCATATTCATCTCATTCAAAATCCAAGCACTGTTTGTTTCCGATTACCATTCTAACATATATTCATGTATTCTAGGAATCCCCGCCGGTGGTATCAAGATCTTCGTGGTGGGCCAGAACTTCTTCTCGATCCAGAAGCCCAAGATCTACGTGTACTATCGAGATCAGATCTTCCTGAACGAGTGCCAATCGATTTCGAACAAGGAAATGCAGTGCTACTCGCCGGAGATCGATCTGCAGGAGGAGGATACCTTCCAGTCGGAGGAACCACTCCATCTGGAGTACGGTTTCATCATGGACGACGTGAAATCGGTGAAAAATTTGTCCTCCAAGCTGGGAAGCCGCTTCGAGCTGCACCCTAACCCGGTGTACTATCCGTTCGAGGAGAACTTGAAACAGTTCAACAGCGAGTATTTGAACATCAACGGTAAGAATCTGGACCGGGCCTGCAAGGAAAGCGACGTGGTGGTCAAGATCGGGGACAATGCTTTCTGTAACATTACGTCGCTGTCGCCCAAGCAGCTCACGTGTAGACCTCCGGCCGATCAGGAGATCAAGAAGGTCAACGTGAAGGTAATCATCGGGAACTCGCTCACGTACGACATCGGGTATATGAGTTACTCCTCGGCTAGTATACTGCCCAGCATTAACAATAAGGCGGTTACGTTGATCGTGACGATCGGTTCGGTGATATTCTTCATCATCTTTATCGGTCTCGTGATTGCGTATCGGAAGAAGACGAGCGAGAACAATCGGGTGCTGAAGAACATGCAGGAACAGATGGATATTCTGGAGCTGCGGGTGGCCGCCGAGTGTAAGGAGGCCTTCGCCGAGCTGCAGACTGAGATGACGGACTTGGGCGGAGATATAACGTCGGGCGGTATTCCTTATTTGGACTACAGAACGTATGCGATGAAAATTCTCTTTCCGAATCATGACGATCACGTGGTGTTGCAGTGGGAGAAACCGGAGCTGCTGCGGAAGGAGAAGGGACTGAGACTGTTTGGGCAATTGGTGATGAACAAGACGTTCCTGTTGCTGTTTATCAGGACGCTGGAAAGTAATCGATACTTCTCGATGCGGGAGCGGGTTAACGTGGCATCGTTGATTATGGTGACTCTGCAGAGCAAGCTGGAGTACTGCACGGATATTTTGAAGACACTGCTAGCGGAACTGATCGAGAAATGTATCGACGGCAAGAGTCACCCGAAGCTGCTGCTGCGTCGGACGGAATCGGTAGCGGAGAAGATGCTGTCCGCCTGGTTCACGTTTCTTTTGTACAAGTTCTTGAAGGAATGTGCCGGGGAACCGCTGTATATGTTGTTCCGCGCGGTAAAAGGCCAAATAGACAAGGGTCCAGTGGATGCGATTACCCACGAGGCGAGGTATTCGCTGAGCGAGGAAAAGCTGATCCGGCAGATGATCGAGTTTAAGATTTTGACAGTTTACGCAAGCATCACGCAACCACCGATTCTGTGCAATAATATCGAAATGATTCCGACCAACACGGAGAACATTCCGGTGAAGGTTTTGGACTGCGATAGCGTAGGGCAAGTGAAGGAGAAATGTTTGGACACGATCTACAAGGCGATCCCATGGAGCCAACGGCCCCGGAAGGAGGACTTGGATCTCGAGTGGCGCACCGGAAGCTCTGGCCGTGTAATCCTCTACGACGAGGACTCTACCTCGAAGACTGATGGTGAGTGGAAGAAACTCAACACATTGCACCACTATCGGGTAAGTGATGGCGCCTGTTTGAGTCTGGTGCCCAAGGAAAGCTCCATCTACAACATCACGCTCATTGGGGAGAAGTACCCGGAGAAAATCCACAAATACGAAACACTAAACATATCTAAGTACGTGCAGCCGTCGCCACCGTTTAGTCGGGCCGGCAGCCCGATGAACGTGGACATGCAGGAGAATAGTCTCAAGTATTGGCATCTGGTGAAGCACCACGACAGCGACGGCTCGAAGGAAGGCGAGCGGGTCAACAAGATGGTCTCGGAGATCTACCTGACCCGGTTACTAGCCACCAAGGTGAGTCTGTACAATGTATTCAATCATCTAGGGCAATAGTGTTTGTTTTCAAGACTCTACATCCCATTCTATTTCTATTTTATTTTGGAAGGGTACAACGTCCTCAAATTTATTCGGATCCAGTTTCCTCCTTTCAGTGTTTTCCGTTCCTACTTCCTGCTTGTTTTCAGGTACAGTGATAAGGGCAAAAAACCCACCCCCATTTAAAATCAGAGTGTTCCAATATTAATTTTTTTTTCTAACTTTTCGGTATTCCAGTCAATACTACGTGAAAGTAGATCAACAAAAAATGTTTTTTGTTTCTAAACCGGCACATTAAGGGTATGACATAATTTTGCTTGTTCTTAGCGTTAGTTTTGTCCACCTTGTTAACCAAAATCGCCCATAAATTCTCAAAAGGGTTCAAGTCGGGGCTTTGAGATGGCCACATCATTGGTTTGATTCGGGCCGATCCGTAAATGCTGATGTTTTCTTCGCATTATGCTTCTGGTTCCTATCTTGATGAAGGGTGTAGTTATCCTCCAGTCTCATTTTTAGTATGGATTTTTCCAGGTTCTCACACAAAAGTCAATGCCACCATCATGAATCACTGGGCACTCTTAAACAAAAAAAAAGTTCTGTTCTCAAATGGGGATCAACACTAGGATAGGAGCCAGCCTGTTGGTCTCAAATGTTCCTATTTCACGCCTCCACGATAATATGACGACATTTTTAGACCGGGCGTGAACTGGAAACACACACACACCTAATCTTGGCTCCGAGAACGGGTGCCGAAAGTGTCTAAGTGAGAGGGTGCGAGCGAGTCAGAGCGCTGTATCTCTCCCGGGGAAGGCCTCCCGAGTCATTGGAGGCTTAGGGATGCGTCTGATCTCCATGTTAGGGGCGGCGCCCCGAAAAGGTTCCTCTGGCGGGACTCTAATATACCTTGCCAACCCGCTGTCTCCCAAGCAAAGGAGATACACCCAAATCATGGAGCTACGTTTGAGAAGAATTATCAGAATGCGATCGCCCGATGAGGGTCCCCGAACTGGAGCTGGTCCTGGAACGGGCGTAAGAGCGAGCCGCCAGCGGCTGGAGGGCAATGTGCAAGAGCGGGCCACCAGCCGGGTTCAACCCGAAGGGCTACCGCCACACGGAAACAGCTGCCATCGACATCACCCGAGAAACGCTACGACTACGAGACGTGTTGCGATTGCCAGACGGCAGTCGTGCACGATGTGGGTACCACTAGACGACGGATCATGTGGACACACGAAATGAACGTGATCCGTGCCTATTACATCTGCACTGCTTTGAAGACGGACATGAGCGGTCGCCCTCGAATACTCGCAATGTTCGAGGAAGCGTATCCAGAGTTCGTCGGGAGGCTTGACCAAAACGCGATGAAGCAGCAGGTGCAAAAAGAAATAAGCTCCAGGAACAACAGAGCAAGCGATGTGTCGAGAGCAAGTTCAGTACGGCTGAGCAATTCATTCGCGAGTGAGGCACACGAATTTCCAGCACAAGTGGAGACCACAGTACAACAACAACCTCCTGAACCGGAAGACCCACAGCCAGATCAACAACTACTACGCGATCTGGTCTTCCATTACAACGAGGCGATCTCACAGTTTCGCAACACAGACCCATTGTCGCGTCCCACGATTCTGAAGTTGCCGCATTCCCGCAGGCTGACAAGTGCAGTGAAGCTCATGAACGAGCACGTTCTGCCGCTGCACTTGATTGATGGTGAGAACATGGAGGAGCTGCAATTGAAAGTTTACTGTGCTGCTGTGGCGACCGCCAAAAGTTTAGGATACCGTATAAGGCCAAAAGGCGGACTGCTCTAACATCTCCGTGAAAGGCGTGAGTCTTCATAGCGAAGGAGATTGGAGCAACGGATCCTAAAAAAGCGTGCCGCAATTGGAAGGCTGATGGCGTACAAAAGTGACAGCAGATCGGCGAAATTATTTCGCCAAGTTGCTGGGATCGTGTGGGCTACTGAACTTCGCCAGCTGGGAGCTCACCAGCTAACGGAAAAGCTCGACACACTAGTACAGCAGTTGAGCGTTCTTACAAAACGGCTGAAACGTTACTCTGACTCTGCAAAGCGCCAGGAACAAAATCGGATGTTCA
Source organism: Toxorhynchites rutilus septentrionalis (assembly GCF_029784135.1). Taxonomy (NCBI): domain Eukaryota; kingdom Metazoa; phylum Arthropoda; class Insecta; order Diptera; family Culicidae; genus Toxorhynchites; species Toxorhynchites rutilus. Next base: position 188,330,563 of record NC_073744.1, on the reverse strand, counting down.
GAGATAACGAGAAAGCGTTCTACGACCACATTAGCGACGCGAAGCCCGACTACCGCGAAGGTTTGCTAGATATGAGCGATTTGACGAACTTCTGGGCTGGTATTTGGAAGACCCCAGTAGAACATCGCGACGGGCAAATGTGGTTAAGACGGGAGGAGGAGAGTTGTGGTGAAATTGGAGAGATGCCAGCTATCATCGTCGGAGAGAATGATGTCCGCGAAGTCTCGCGGTTCCTGAGGAACTGGGCAGCACCGGGCCCCGATGGTGTCCAGAACTTTTGGCACAAGAAGCTGACCGTCGCACATCCAAAGATAGCTGAGTGCTTCAACAAGGTGCTACGTGACCCACACAACCTTCCTGAATTCGCAACCTGTGACGTCATCTTCCTTCTCCCGAAAGACAGCAACACATTGAACCCATCAAACTACAGACCGATAACGTGCCTATCGAGACATGGTTCGTGGCGAATCTTACGAATACCTTGGATTTCGACAGCTCACCGGGACTCGCCACTCCGACATCAAGACGGAGCTGCGAGACAAGTTCTTGAGACGAGCGAACTGTGTTCTGAGGACTTTCCTCAACGTGGGGAACAAGGTACGCGCGATCAACACATTCACGGTTCCCCTGCTGACTTCCAGTTTTGGTGTAGTAAAATGAAGCAAAATTGACCTAGAAGACCTTGAGAGGAGGATGAGGAAAGCATTCGAAGAGGCCGGAATGCACCATCCTCAATCGGCACTGGAGAGAGTTTCACTACCACGCAATGAAGAGGGACTTGGAATCGTCGACATTTCTGCACTGTGTGTTGCCCAGGTACAACTGCGCGAGTACTTCGCAGAACGCGCCAACCAAAACGCGCTATACCAGGCTGTCTGCGCCGCTGACAGAGGATACAGCGCACTTGGCGCAAGCGGAGTACCAACTCAACTGCAATCTGCAGACAGTGGAGGATGGTGGATCACACCATTGAGGAAAATGCCAGTTCCTTCGGCTGAAGGAGGCCTGGATGATGATAACTCAGGTTGCCGAATTCATGTCTGTTGGAAGACCATTTGGATTTTACTTACGTGGAAAATGAAGACACTTTGGGAAACTTCTAAACACTAATAGGATTTATTAATGGCGACGTTACACGTTAAAAGGTTGGAATTGGAATGATATTATATTGGGAAAGATATTATGTCTACACTTAGTTGTTTGTATGCGTTCATTTCTTCTGCATTGCGTCGGGGTATATTCGGGACTTGATGTGTTCGTGCCATACACCACACACGCGCTTTGGTGCGAACAGAGGAGAAGATTGCAGCTTTGAAGCAGAAGGCAGTGCATGTTGCCCACCCCCATCAACTGTACCGGTCACACGTCGACAAGCCCGCATCTAATCAGTGGCTAACGCGTGGTGAATTCTCTTCAGTAGTAGCAGCCGACATGATAGCCATCCAGGACAGGATAATGCCGACGAGAAACTGCAGGCGGTACGTCTGGCATCAAGACGTTGATGACATTTGCCGGATGTGCCATCAACCAGGTGAAAACATAGATCACATTATGGGAGATTGTCCCGTTTTGGCCAACGCAGCCTACGCCGAGCGCCACAACAACGTGGCCCGTATTGTTCATCGACAACTGGCGCTGCAATGTGTTCTACTGGAAGACAACGTACCAAACTACCGATTCCTGCCTGCACCTGTCCTGGAAATGACCGTTTCAACCTGTACTGGGATCGTACTGTTCTAACCGACCTCTCGATCCACCACAACCATCCAGATATAATGGTTTACGACAAGAGCGACCGCAAAGTCACCATCATCGCTATTCCACGGAATAAAAATCTGGAGGAGACCCACGGTCGCAAAATTTGCAAGTACCGACCATTGGCCGTGGAGCTCAAGGAACTGTGGGGGCTAAGGGAGGTCCCAAGAATTGTTCCAGATGTTCTCTCTGGAACTGGAATTGTCCCGAAGACACTTTTGGAAGCGCGGAAGGTGTTGAGTATGGAGAAGGAATTGGCCGGCATCCAAAAGTCGGTCTTCATTAGCACCTTAGCACAATTTTCATTTAGTATTTTTCATATTTGATACATAAAAAACGATTTCCATTCATTTTTATTAATTGAAATTTTGTTCATTCCACATAAAAACCTTTACCATTTTCGCCTCACTTAAGTCAACGGTAGTCCTACGTCAGCCTTCCGGTTATGTCATAGATATAACCCATCCATTTTTTAATAACATCCTCAATCAACTTATTATCTTGAAGGTATGTTTCAAGTTTCAGTACTTCCGCGTTGGCTTTAAAATTATTGAGAGTGTCAGACAGCTCTACTCTCCTTCTTCACTCTGAGAATGTCCGACAGTAATTCTCCATACACGCGGTCGTGTTTTTCGAAGTTTTCCTCTTGATCAGGCGAGAACCGTCGGAATTAATTATGCGGAAACAACGAACTATTTGAATTTTTCGATATTTTTTATTTCGAAAGAAAACGCGCGAACAGTTTTGTGGATCAGATCTGGTGTAAAAGAGGCTGCGCCTAGTTGTCTGGCTTCTTTTATAGCCAAACGGATCTGCCAATCTATTCTAGCTTTCTCTCTCTTGCCCTAGTCGCAGCTAGGTTTCAATTTCAGTATTGGGTTACGCAATAGATGATGGGATTAACAATAAGAGATTTTTTTGGGCGATAGGATGCTGCTGATTCGATAGATGATAGGCTGCTCCAACACCTCTAATCTTTCTATGATCTCCAGATTATTTTTGTTCCTACGTTCTACTAACAATCTTATAGCGAATTCGTTTTTGTTCAGTTTCAACCCCAGTGCCGCACTAACTGCTGTCAAAACGTTTTTTTATTCACTCAGTTTCGCACTCAGTGTCGCACTAGTTCGCCCCGAAAGCTGTTAGTTTCGCACTGAGATGTTTCACGGGTTGGCACTCGGGTTCACCAATACAACTATACTGAACTGTCAAGTTCCGAATATTGTTTTGGAAAATCTAAAAATAAAGACTATGAAAATGGAAAACCTGCTGCTTTTGCTTTTGTATTATTGGAATCGTAATCCAATTCGGATTCTGATTTTGAAGAGTAGAGTAGACGGCATTAAGCTACGTGTGCTTTCATTGGGAGGTGAAAATAATGATGGATATTCAGGTGGAATAAATTTCAAAATCAAAATTATGAATGAAAATTTACTTTAACGTATCGAATATTTATTTTATGTGATTAAATAAAAGTTTTTTTCCGATATCGCAGAATATTGAACGAAAACTGTGTCTAATGATGGTTTTATATTATAATAGTAATTATTTGTGGAACTAACAGGAAATGCATCGACAAATGGTTAAGTGAGTGTCAGAACTACATGTGTTAGGTAATCAAACAATATTAAGTAAAAAATTTCATTCAAACTTTTATATGTTTACACTGCACTTGGCCCTTCTGATCTGATGGAGAACAATTTACCTCCCAAGCACTAATATCACCACCAGACGTCGACACTGTACATTTGCCGTCGTAAATATAAACAAATCAGACTATATAACGCACACCAACAAACCACCGCATTCGTGAAACTGAAAACGTTTTTTTATTACAGAGTCAGTTTGGCACTGACTCAGTTTTAAAAACGAATTCGCTATTATTTTAGGGGCTCAGAATGCAAGGGGTGTAAGTGACTTGATCGATTTCTCTTCGTCAACTTTTTCTTTGATTAATAACTCAACCGCAAAAACGTTCCAATTTGAGTTTGCTGATCTGATAGATGAGGTTCTGACCTACCTTCCGCATTGTCAAATACAGCTGGGAATGAGTTTGCAGCTAAGTTATGACCAAAAGAGAGAGTCGATGTAGAGAAATCGATCAAATCACTTACACCCCTTTCATTCTAATGGCGGGTTTACATTAGGGAGATCTATAGCTATAGATGGATTTATTCACGTGAAAATAGGTGTAAACGGGTGAGAATAAATATGATACACTTATTCGAGGTATATATAACTTGAATAAATTCAGCATATGTAAACGCTTGTGAATTTCTCACTGGTGAGAAATCACTAAAGTTGGATGCAGTTCTACTTCAGGTGAATAAATTCACCGAAGATATGAATATATTCATTATAGAAGTTCACGCTAGTGTAAACGGTTGATGCGATTTCTATAAATCTCATCATATTTCTTCACATGAATATATCCCTAGTCTAAACCCACCCTAAGCCCCTCATTTGAGATTGTTGGTCCCGTGGCCATTTTTATCTCAATCTTATCACAAGTCTGTCAAACTTTGCTACGATGGGAATAGGCAATTAACCGGTTATAATCGTTCTCCTAACAGGGCACCCTCCAGAAGTTCGTCGACGATCTGTTCGAGACAATTTTCAGCACCGCACATCGAGGTTCCGCACTACCATTAGCAATAAAGTACATGTTCGATTTCCTAGATGATCAGGCTCTGCTGCATGGCATCACCGATCCGGAGGTGGTGCACACCTGGAAGAGCAACAGTTTACCATTGCGGTGAGTGGCAACCCAAGTCTCACCAATGCGTCAGTTCTAAACATATACGTTTCTGTTTCTTTCCCGCGTAGATTCTGGGTTAACCTAATCAAAAATCCTAACTTTGTGTTTGACATTCACAAGTCAAACATAGTGGATTCTTGCCTATCGGTTGTGGCTCAAACCTTCATGGACTCTTGTTCAACGTCCGATCATAGGCTAGGTAAGATCCTCCCCCCTACCATGCATCCCTTCGTTGTGATTTTTCTAACGCGCCGTTGTTTTTTTTTCGAAACAGGGAAAGACTCACCTAGTTCTAAGCTTTTATACGCTAAGGATATTCCATCGTATCGCGAGTGGGTGGAGCGGTACTACAGTGACATCCGGGAGATGGCCGCCATCTCGGACCAGGACATGAACGCGATGCTCGCCGAAGAGTCACGGGTGAGTGTTTGGGTTCCCTCCGTCTGTGAGATTGAATTTAAAAAATTTAGCTCTTTCAGCTCCACACGACCGAGTTCAACACGAACTGCGCCCTGCACGAGCTGTACTCGTACGCGGTCAAATACAACGAGCAACTGACGGTCACCCTGGAGGAGGACGAATTCTCGCAGAAGCAGCGGCTTGCCTACAAGCTGGAGCAAGTGCACGGCATCATGTCGGCCGAGTAGGAGGGGGAGGAGAAGCAGGAGTAGTAGTAGTAGCAGACAAGACAAGAAGACTCTTTAGAGGTTAAGGCAGAGGCGAAGTAAGCGCGAAAACTACACTGAATTGTGAGCAAAAAACGTATGTGGAAGAAGAAGGAGAAAAAAACTAAGAAAACCAACAAAAAAACATTATTAAGTGGAGAGTGTGAAATTTATTGTCGAAACAAAACAAACAAAAAAATAAATAAAAATACAACACTGTCGTATCTATTTTTAACAGTCGCTTTAGTGATGATGGAATACAATTGGTGATCCCAGAGACTTGAGGAAACATTAGGAGACAAACCAACCAATGCCAGAAAGACAAAAACAAACATCAAAAACCGCAAAACACAAACACACCCCAGCCCTACACAAAACAGAACGAAACATGGCAAATCTTATAATAATTAAAAAAAATATCTCATATAGCTCAAAACAAAAAAAAAAGTCTAAATGTAATAAAAAATGAAAAATTGTGTAATTGATGTGTTATAAATTATTACTAAAATATAAGCTGATGATTTTATTAGTAAAAAAGAGCGAAGCGGTCTTTCTGTTATTTTGCGGCATCTGAACATAACCTTTCATTCAATAGTTCAGGGGATGTAAGTATACCTAACTGCACTACCACAACAGCTCAGATATGGATCATAACGGTTCAATCATTGAACGGTAACGGTATTGAATTAAAGAGACTTTAAACTCTGAGAGTTCATTCGTCTCTTGCCCTTGAGGGCGGGAAATTTAACTGGAAAGAAAACTAAGAAAACTATTGCAAAATTCGTTATTCTCGCTCGACCCAGTCCTAGTAACCGCTATGGATGTATGTCGTATCGCCGCACCCCACACGGCTCTTGGGCCAAAAACACAACCAAACAATTGGAGCAGGGAAAAAGCCCGGGAAAAAGCACGTTTGAACATTCAAATTACAGAGAAACTTTTAACGCGTACTTAAACTTTATTTCACAATCAACGAACAATGGACATAATAGAGCTTTTATAACAAGACGAACTTAACAGAGTGCTTCATTCCTTACAACTAAAAGACAACCTATAATAAGACGAGTACAATGATCTATTGGATAGCGTAGTGTTGCCAGACGACAAGAAAAATCTCGTCCAATTTGGAGGAAAACAGTCCTGAAATATTTCACGATACAACACACTGAATTCTTTTTTATGCGATTCTCTAGAAATTACGCGATTAGGCTTCCCAGCAAATATTAAATTGTGTAACTTTTGCACATGCTAGGTCACAAATTACAATGGCATAAAATATCAATCAAAGCATGCATCATATGTATCCAGAATCGTATAAAATGCAAAAACACGATTTTCTATATCACTGATGGATTAAGACGGTATAGCGATCGTCCTAGTATCGTGATATGCAGTATTATATACGCACATTCTCTTTATTTCAAATAGCATTGTCGGATCAAATCGCATAACAGTGTAGAAAGCATCGTATATCGTTATATATGGCTTTATAAGCATATAAAATGTTGCATATACGTATATCGCCTCCACTTTTGCGTGTATATGTCAGTTATATGCATCACATATCATCCAAATGTGCCCTGGGTGTATGTATATCGCCTTCAATTATGGCTATTCATACGATTTAATGTTTGCTGGGTATTGTCGCTCCGTTGGGAATAATTGCAAGTGCGCGTCTGACAAGTGCATTGCAAAACTAAAAAAAAGTCACAGGAGGGTTGTGTCCGAGACACGACCGCATAATTGACGTAGGATTCCGTTAGTCTATCTGTTGATTTTTGATATGTTCAAAAATTAACATCGGCAAACTCTTTGATAATGATTTGGTGGCCCTGAAAAGACCCGTTTTGTTTGGTTGTTCGGTATTGTTTGTTCATTCCACCAGTGTTTACCGAGTGATGACGACAGCAGGATGGCAAACAGTCGTTGGATAGTACGTATCACAAAAAAGATGCTTAAGTGGAACGAGATATGATGGAAACCGTCCACTGTGATCCTAGATTAGATGCCGCCTGTGTTATGTATGGATGAAAAAAAAAGACTCACTAATTTATAATAATTAATTACCAATACCGAACACAATTATCAATTTTTCACTTCAGTAAAAACATGTTACTTTAAGGAGTCTCGACCGAACACTCGTCGGGTGCGGATGAGTTTTTCTTTGCTCCGCGTCTGATTTTTTTTTCCTCTTTGTTTAGCGCGTTTCAACCTGTTTCGGCTCTATTCGCTGCTAGGAATAGTTTGTTGGTGGAGGTTATCGTGAAAATGGTTTCTGGTTTCGTTATGTTAATGGTGTTGTAATGAAAAAAAAGTTCAAATTCAGTTAATCAGTTTTGTGGTTATTTTGCTGGATTATGGCGTTGTTTTTTTTTCAACTCTCTCGTGTACCGTGGTTATGTGTGTATGCGTGGTAGCTTGGTTTTTAGAGCATGTTTTTTACAGCAGTGATATTAAGGATGGAATCCACTAACCACTAATTCTGCCAGCAAAATGATCCAACTGTATCGAGAAACATCAACATCCCAGCTAAGTACTATTAACAATTTGTTATTTTTATAACCGATCCGAAATGCAATCCGCTTCAAGTCTCTCGGTGTTATGTGCGAGAGAGAGAAAGTGTCAGTCAGTAGAAGACTGCGGTGATGGCGGGTGCGGCTGCGTGTGAGAGTGTGGGATTACGAGTGCGCGATCGTGGAGGATGACCAGCAAACATGTGATTGTATTGGTGTGGTTGCCTTGCTTCCCAGAACGGACTCGTTTGCTTCGGAAGACCAAGGTAGTTTGATTCTTTTCGTCGGTTGACGTACAGTCGAGTTTTTGTGAGAGGATTGGATCGGAGAGCATATTTTGATTGTGCGATAGCTGACGGATGGAGGCAGGCTGTTTTGTTTGTTCGAGGCAAACGATTTCGGTCACGGCAAGGCGGAGCGGACGGTGTAGCCACACCGGTGCAGTTTTATGTCGTTGTTTACTTCTCGCAGTTGCGTGAGATTTGTGCAGCCGCATTTTCGCGCGAAGTTGCATTCAATCTAAACGACATTCTAGAGTTTTAGAAGATCCAATAGTTTTAGAGGTTTTTATATATCTAATATTGTCTTCGTGGTAAAGAGCGCATTGACGTCAACGTAACATCGATTTTCTTTTCATTTAAATCTAGCTAGACGTTGACTTTGATGTGTATGTACAAGCGGCCATAAGATTTCCATGCAAGAATATTCAATGTAGTGTGCGTTTCGACCATGAGAATGTTACGGAGGTCGAGAGAAAAGTTTGAATTAACTTACATTTGTCTCTTTTGCTCACCCATCTTTTTTCTTGGGATTAGTAGTTCACCTTGAATGTCAGTGAGTTCTTCTTGTATGTATCTCCTTTTCGGTTTTTTTTGAATAGAGGATTGACGTTGCTTTTCCTTCAATTATGTCATTCTAACCCTTACTACAAGAACAATGATTTCGTTAATAATTGCTCGACTGATCACTTGAGAAATTGTTAGTTTTTATTACAAATCCAAATCGCAGGTATCAAGTTTTCCTTTTCGAGGTTCAAATATAAATTGCAAGACTAGGTTCAAGATGCTAGAGTCCCAATTCGGAAAACTTCCGTGATTTCCGTGTATTACAATGGAAGAGCATGACGTGCGACTAGGCACAAGTATTAAGTCCGATCCGAGTCTGATAAGACCTTATCAGGTGACCCTTCAATATATTCAATCTTCAAATGCATTTGATTTTCGAGTGTTTGCTCCGTTGAACAGAGGAGACTTTTCAGGTTACCGTTCAGCTGCTACGAAATGCATTTGATGTTCGAGTTTTCGTTTCAACGAGTAATTGGGTCCACGCTTACAAAATTAATACACTTACCAGAGTTATGATCCTTTTGCAGAGACCTTTTCAGGTCACCCTTTAATATCTTCACGGCTACGAAATTCATTTGGTTTTCAAGTTTTCGTTTCGTCAAGTGATATCTAGTTTGCGTTAGCATAATCACATCACTTACCACAGTGAATCCTGATTATTACCCCTTCCCACTAACAAACTATCCCTTCCATGATAAACGCTAGGGAAGCACGCTATAGAGGCGACCCTTCTGGCCTTCGGGCGGCGAATATCATACTAACATTCCTACCCTTCCCCTGGTGACTGTAAGGACGTGGCCGGCGTCGTTATTGATCATTGAAAGCTCGAATCACCGAAAATTGCACAACGAGAATGATTTGCTAGTCCCAAGCGTCATTCTGTGTGTTCTTTGTGCAATTTGGTTGGTTCAGGTCAATCACGGAGAGCAACTACGAATTGTACAGTCTACCCAAGCTCAAGCTCAAGCTCAGTAAAAACATGTTACTTTAATGTAGAGAAAAATATTTGAAATGGAAAAGGTAATTTTCTTTTATAATTTTTAGTTTCTGAATGTTTATTCAACCAAATGTGAATTTTAATTGGACTAACAACACCAACACCTATACTATATAAAGAGCATGTGTGAAATCACATTTTCTAATATTTCTTCACTTTTCCAATTTTTCTCGCCGTATAAACTTTTCTTGAGTGGAAATGAACATAACAAAACAGACAGCTTAAACCGAACGACCCGTTCTCGAGCGGGAACACACCTTGGTTTTTCATTTATGAAAATTGAAATAAATCGTTTCATATATCAAGTGATTTTTAACACAACAATTTTACACTTACACTTGTGCTAAATTTTTCACAATACATGATCGGTCATTGATGAAATTTCACGAAGCAACCAACACTAAAGTTGCAGATTTAAATTTTATTTGCTAGAATTAATCGTATCCCTCACCCAACTTGGAATATAAAAATGCCCCCGACTTGCATATATTGGCAATGCCGAGTTCACCCAGGCAGCTTGGTTTTGATGTCTCTGTTAGGGAAAACATTTCGGTGGGAGCAAAAGCTCCCCCTTCTTTTATGTATTTGCAATGCTGATTACCCCCAGGTTGCTTGGTTTTGATGTCTCTGTTAGGGAACCGCCACATGTATCGTCAATTTCAACCAACCAAAAAAGGGGATTTCCGTTAGGATAGGGGTTGAGATTTTTCAACAGTTCGATAGTTCGATAGTTTCATGACATATATAATTTTCTTCAATATGAAAAATTGTTATGGAGTACCAGAATCGATTGACGCAAAAAATTCATCAATCCATCATGAAATGACTGAGCAATAAGCGTTTGAAATTGGACAATTTTCACGATGTGCTCGATTTTCGATTTTCAATTTGTACCCCAATATGTTCCCGAAAGACGTAATCCTACGTCAAAACTTCTAAAGATTGATTAAATAACTCTAAAATAAGACGAGAATATTTGACATCTTCTATTGGCGTAAATAGTAATACAGGTCGGACTCGATTATCCGGGATTCGATTATCCGGAATTTTAGACTCGATTATTCGGAGTATTTTATTTTTGATTTTCGGAAATTTTGAATAACTTGCATATTGAATAGCCAATATGGGTATCAAATGAAAGGGCTTGACTAGTAGAACACAGTTATTTATGAAAAATGCAAATCCAAAAAGGTCGCCACCACAATATGGCGCCATATATATTTTTTGACGTAAGATTACGTCTTTCGGGAACATATTGGGGTACAAATTGAAAATCGAAAATCGAGCACATCGTGAAAATTGTCCAATTTCAAACGCTTATTGCTCAGTCATTTCATGATCGATTGATGAAATTTTTGCGTCAATCGATTTCGGCGCTCAATAACAATTTGAATTATTTTATGAATATTTTTATTTTATTGAATAAAATAATATATCTCATGAAAATAACTATCGAACAATTGAAAAATCTCAACCCTTATCCTAACGGAAATATCCACTTCTAATTGGTCGAAATTGATGATGCATGCGGCGGTTCCCTAACAGAGACATCAAAACCAAGGTGCCCGAGGGAAATCGGCATTGCAAATATATGCAAGTCGGGTAATTGGCATTTTTATATTGCAAGTAAGGTGATTGATACGATTAATTCTAGCAAATAAAATGTAAATTTGGAACAAAATTACCTTTTTCATTTCAAATATGTTTTCTCTATATCAAAGTAACATGTTTTTACTAATGAGAAAAATTGATAATTGTGTTCGGTATTGGTAATTATCTTATATTACACTAGCTAACCCGGCAAACTTCGTCCCGCCCATTTACTTGATTAATTCTCGAGTAATGCAGAAATTTGTGTTTTATTTGTATGGCAGCCACCCCTAAGAGAGGGATGAGGGGTATCTAACCACCATAGAAACATTCATTGCACCCTAAAGTTTCCATATGCCTAATTTGGTTTAATTTGCTTGATTAATTCTCGGGTAATGCAAAAATTTGTGTTTCATTTGTACGGCAGCCCCCTCTAAGAGAGGGAGAAGGAGTATCTTAACACCATAGAAACATTTATTGCATCCTAAAACCTCCACATGCCAAATTTGGTTTTATTTGCTTGATTAATTCTCGAGTAATGCAGAAATTTGTGTTTCATTTGTATGGCAGCCCCCCCTTAGAGAGGGGGGAGGGGTCTCAAAATATCACGAAAACCTTCCCCGGCCCCAAAAACCCCTACATACCAATTTTCATGTCGATCGGTTCAGTAGTTTCCGAGTCTATAAGAATCAGACAGACAGACAAACATCACTCCATTTTTATATATATAGATAGATTTATGAGTTTTTTTTCTTTATTTCATCTATACATAACACAGGAGGAATCTCGTCTAGGGTCACAGAGGGCGGTTTTCATCATACCTCATTCCACTTCGGTATCTTCTATCTGATACGCACCACCCAACGACTGTTTACCATACTTCTGTCACCACCACTCGGTAAACACTGGTGGAGTGAACAATCAATACTCAACAACCTAACAAAATTGCCCTTTCCATGACCACCAAATCACTATCAAAGAGTTTAACGATGTAATTCTTCAAACATATCCAAAATCAACAGATATCCTAACAGAATCCTACGTCAACTATGCGATCGTGTCTCGGACACAACCCTCCTGTGACTTTTTCATAACCCCATCAATATGGGTATCAAATGAAAGGTAGAACACAGTAGATCATGAAAAATCCAAATCCAAGTTGGCTGCAGTTCCCAAGTAAACAATTATTTTTTAAGGTGACCGGAATAAATCGCCACAGTAAACAACTGCAACAGAAACAACCGCTTAGAAAAAGTGTAGTAGGCTAGAAATATTTGGCGCGGGAAAAACATCATGTGCCTCACATTTCTATTATAAATTTATTCTCTTGTTCTCGTTTTTCGAAATTTATTCTGAGGACAATGTAATGGGGACGAAGTCCCCATTTGGCGAGGATAAGGAATCGAGGCGGCCCATGCCGCCAAGATGACGCAATCCGAGTCCACCGCCGACCCGCCGTCGGAAGCGGCGGTGTCTCGCACGCAAACCTGGGATCCACTGATTGCCCGGTTAGTTTGAAACATAGGATACGATCCTTTAGCAATGTCCGACCGAGCTCTAGCGAGCGTCGGACGGTATACGTCTGCCCGGGGCGTTACGTTTGCCTGGGGCGATACGTTTGCCCGGTTAATTCTTGTTTTGAAATACAATACCGCGCCACAATATTTATAGCCTACTACACATTTTATAAGCGGTGGTTTCTGTTGCAGTCGTTTTCTGTGGCGATTTATTCCGGGAACCATTTTTTAATGGTTTCATTAAGCTTGCCCTGTTTGAGTGTTTGTAGGATTGTCTCACATTAATTGAAATTGGACCCCGTTTCTGATCACTGATTGATCTGAAATTCTACTGCCATTATAAAACTGCGTATTCCATGATCTTGAAAAATTCAATTTGACCGCCGCTCAAAATGGCTGAGTGGCTTGACTTGTAGAATAGACTACATTGTGTAATCTAGGGCAACGATGAGAATAAAATAAAATCGTGGGGTATATGATGAAACAATTAACTGTGGATAATGGAAATCTAACGTTTATTTCTTACCTAATTTTCTTCGGAATATTTTCATGATGTAATGTATTCTACTACCATTGCATTTGATACCGATATTGAGGGGATTGGTGGCGGCGACCTTTTTGAATTTATGTTGTTTTTTATGTTTCGTGCTCTCCAAGTCAAGTCAAACAGTTATTTTTAGCGGTGGCTAAATTAAATTTTTCAAGATCATGGAATACGCAGTTTTATAATGGCAGTTGAATTAAAGGTATGTTCCAAATTTCAGATCAATCAATGATCAGGAACGGGGTCAAATTTAAATTAATGTGGGCCAATCCGACAAACACTCAAACATACATACAGATAGGACAAGATGAATGAAACCATAAAAAAGTATTTAGTTATTTGGGGACTGCGATCTTGGATCGGGATTTTTCATGATCTGCAATGTTCTACAAGTCAATCCCTTTCATTTGATATACATATTTGATAGGGTTCTGAGAAAAATGTGTAATCCGCCTTTTTGTAGCGGCTTTGACTGTGTAAATGACTGTGTTCTACTGGTCAAGCCCTTTCATTAAATACCCATATTGATGGGGTTTTGGGAAAATATGTGCATTATCCTCCATTTTTTACCGGTCGCCATCTTGGATTGTGAAGGTCATGGAATACGCAGTTTTATAATGACACCAGAGATAAGCATGTGTTCCAAATTTCAGATCAAACGGTCAACAGGAAGGGGGTTAAATTTCTATTAATGCTGTACCTACAGACACAGTTACAAAGCTACAAAGTTACAAAGTCATAAACATACTAACGGGTCCAAGCTAGATCAAAGCGTTTAATAAAAAAGTGCAAATCATAAGGGGCTGGACACATACCACGTGGACAACTTTTGGGGGGGGGGGGGTAGGGTTTACGAAAATGTCCACGTTTGTCCACGGTAAGGGGGAGGGGGTATAGGTTACATCCACGTGGACGCTAATAAATATTTTGAAAAACAAATATATAAGGGGCGAACACGAAATTATTGCGACACCGAAAATGTCATGCCAATTTTCTTATAATGTTTAGAATCAAACCAAAATTTTAGGGTAGTTTTATACATATATTTACTTCAAAAATCAAAAGAAAAGTTAAAAAAATTTAATGAAGCCTTGAGTGTAAAATTGAAACCATTTTCGCTTGATGCCCTCCATCAAAGTCTTTACAGTGTCATCCGGTACCAGTTTGTCAGTTTTTTCCATTTTCTTAACATGTCCTTCTAGTCTTTGACCGTCTTCTTGCTATTCCGAAGTTCCCGCTTCATTATTGCCCAGTACTGCTCCACCGGGCGCAGCTCCCGACAGTTTGGCGGGTTCATGTCCTTTGGCACAAAATGGACAGAATTGGCCTCATACCACTCCAGGACACTTTTAGAATAGTGGCATGATGCCAAATCTGGCCAAAATAGCGGAGCTTCGTCATGCTGCTGCAAGAACGGCAAAAGGCGCTTCTCGAGGCACTCAGATTTGTAGATCTCGCCATTTACTGTGCCCTTTGTCAGGAAAGGCTCACTCCTCAGTTCGCAAGAGCAGATGGCCTGCCAAACGAGATATTTGGAGGCGAACTTCGACATTTTCTTCTTCTTAAATTTGTCGTCCACATCGAACTTGCTCTTGCCGGTGAAAAACTCCAACCCCGGAATTTGCTTAAAATCGGTGTTCGGATCGAACAAAGAAACTTCCTTGTTAATCGACCTTTAATTTTTCAGCCGATCAAAGCTGTAATTTATTTTATGGTTAAAAAAAAAATACATTTAAGATACTATTTTCCTTACAATTAGTGTACCTTTAAATTCTTAATTCCTCTTCCTTTCTTCCTTCCTCTATATACTCTCTACGTGTGGATCGACAATTTGTTTTGTACGTTGGCTCCAAATACTTTTCCGTGTGAAATGTTAAATTCCTGTTCGTTGTATCTGTGCCATAAATATTGTTTCAAAGCTTGTAAATTTAATTTGAATTTATGCTTACAAGATTTATATGTGTAATGTCCTGAATTCTATTATTTTCGTATCTAATTCAGCTCTATAGAAACACTTCCTTTTCATAAATTTCCTAATATCAATAACATTCCACTTGTATAGTATTTCTTTATTTTCTTCTTCTGGCAACTCTATCTCTCATTCTCAGACTCTCTCCTATCTCTGTCAACCTTGTTTGTTTACAAACATATCCACCCTTGTGACACTTCACATACCGTGCGGTAGTAGATCTGCAGTGCTCCCAACATATTCCCCGACCCGTAACCCTGGTCCGGAAGTTATGTCCGGTTCGGTGTTACCAGCTTCTAACTCCAGCACGGCTAAGTTCACTACAGCACGCTTGTATCGCTTAGTTCTGGTACGCACCCATGCCTGCCGTATACGTCCATCGCTAGACACGATGGGTTCTTCTACTATTCCGCGGACCCAGCACTTCCGGTTGTTGCCTTCGACAATATACACCAAGTCGCCCGCTTTCAGTGGTTTCGTTTCGCCAAACTACTTTGTGCGTTGATTCAATGACGGAACATACTCTTTGATCCAGCGTTGCCACAGCTCACTCGCTAACTGTTGTGATCGTTTGTAGGTATCTCGAAGAGCCTTGGTGTTTTTGATTCTTCAAAACGGTGGCTTTGGAGTTTCAAGTCATTACATTTAATGTTGACCATCGGCTTCCCACCCTTACTGTAAGCTCCACGTACATCTCTTCCCCGGGATTCCTCAGCGTTCTGATCTTTTAACCAAGCCTTCACTTTCTGCTCCGACGCTTCAGCTACCGCAGCTCCTTCTTCCACGACTGATTGAACTTTTTGAAGACTGTTATTCATTTTACACCGAATCTCGTTCCGCTGCTTAAAGAATGCTTGTTCATCTGCTAACTGTGTTTCTAATAGCTCCTGTTCTTGTTTAAGCTTTTCTGCCTGCATCAAGCGTTGCGCTTCAAGTTCCCTCTTGCGCATATTCCGTTCCATTTCCAACTGCTTTCCGTTCCATTCTATCTCTCGACGTAATCTAGACTCACGGATTTCCATTTGCTTCGCAAATGCTCTTTCACGTGCTAGCTGTTCCTCCTCAAACTGCTGCTCAGTTAGGTCCGAAACAGATCCATTGCCGCGAACAGAACCCGCATCACTTCTCAATCCACTTTTGCCTTTATTTGATCGCGTCTTCACAGGCTTAGGAACATTAAGTTGTTGAACGTTAGATGCAACACATCGCAAACAGAGCCAATCAACCTCAGCGATTTTCTCATCCACACCAGCGCAAGAAAAATGGGCCCATTGCTCACAATTCTTGCATTGTACCCAGTCGATATCATCCGACTCACCTTTGCTGCAATATACGCATACTGAACTTGCAGTGGGTGGGGCCTTTTCATGACCCACATCGTCTTTAGTGTTACGAGATGTCATTGCGAAGAGTAATCAAATCCGAATTAATTCTTTGATTTTTGTTCGGATGGAACAAAGAAACTTCCTTGTTAATCGACCTTTAATTTTTCAGCCGATCAAAGCTGTAATTTATTTTATGGTTAAAAAAAATACATTTAAGATACTATTTTCCTTACAATTAGTGTTCCTTTAAATTCTTAATTCCTCTTCCTTTCTTCCTTCCTCTATATACTCTCTACGTGTGGATCGACCATTTGTTTTATACGTTGGCTCCAAATACTTTTCCGTGTGAAATGTTAAATTCCTGTTCGTTGTATCTGTGCCATAAATATTGTTTCAAAGCTTGTAAATTTAATTTGAATTTATGCTTACAAGATTTCTATGTGTAATGTCCTGAATTCTATTATTTTCGTATCTAATTCAGCTCTATAGAAACACTTCCTTTTCATAAATTTCCTACTATCAATAACATTCCACTTGTATAGTATTTCTTTATTTTCTTCTTCTGGCAACTCTATCTCTCATTCTCAACCTCTCTCCCTGAGAGAGAGGAGCCAGCTGAATGACAGATAGTTTGTTTTCTTCTTATTCTTTTTACGAATTCTCATCAGGAAAATTCAAATCGGACAATTTCAATCAAGCAAGTTGTTGTCATTCATTTATAAGAAAAGTGTTGAAACTTGACGTGAACTTTTGTTTGTGAGATCATTTGAGCGTTTTTATCCGCGATTTTATTTTTGACTTAGGACTACACCTAACAGGAATATATGGGGGATAAAAATTTGAGCACTTACATGATCAGGAAATAATAAAATATGTACCAGGTCAGCCCACATCATGACTTCCAGCAGCATCGGCTCATTCGAACAAGTTTTTTTTTTACTTTTGATAATTCCGATATAGTTGTCTAAAAGAACTATTTCGATGATTTCTAAAAAATATCCGAAATAAGAAGTAAACTGATTTTTATGATTTGCTTACCGGTGGAGTTCTTGTGTGAATTAATGGGTGTTTTGCGCTCATTTGTGACTTTTTCCGATCGTTCATTCAATTTTCGTGAATTCTTTCATTCTTTAACTGGTTCCAGTTTGATTTATTGCTGCAAGCTCGGTGAATCGATTTTTGCAATGTGAGCCATAATTGTATATTCTCCGATACAATTTGAATATGCAGCGTATGTGGAATATACAAAATAAGCGCTAATCTCCCAATGAAAAGAGTCAACATTGATTTCTCCCAGGTGCATTTTGAGGGAATTTTGTTTGTGTCCGATGGAAATAAGAATAGGTTCCATCAAAATGATGCTGTGTCTGCATTCTTAATAAGCACTCTGCCCTTCCTCACAATACCCACTTCCCGTTTGTTTTTCTCAAGATTCATTGTACCCCTTATAAGTTCTCGAAAGATGTAATTTTACGTTGATCGCACTTGATCGAAGAAATTACGAAAAGAATGTATTTGAGCGCAGTATTTGATATACTCTTTCTGAAAAGAACTGGATTTGATTTGCTGAAAACACTCTCGTGTTGTGCGTTATGTGTGGCGACGGTAGTTTTTAACGAAGCTGCTTCTGATTTCTATGGCTTCGGCTTGTATGCAGCGATGCTCGAGGATTTGTTTGACTTTTGCTTCCGGGCAGCCACACCAGCTCGATGCTGACGCTTTCTTGGTCGCCTTCTTAGCGATACTATTCTTCTCTTCGGTGGACTCCTTTTTGGCCTTGCTTGAACGAACACGATGCTCCAGTGCCCTTCATTTGCACAAACATGCTCTTGGTGGTGACTCCATTCATCAGGATTTCGGAGCTGCTACCTGCTTATATACAGATTTTTGTGATTTCAATAGCTTGCTTTCAAAGCAATTTTTGAGCTTTGGAAACAAATTTTTGGATCAATAAGTAACACACATATAACACGTAGATATTTTTTCTTTCGAATGAAGCGGTTATCATACCATTTCTTTCAACCGGCAGGTGTTATTGCTCAAAATTCTGTTTCTCCAATGTAACACTCTCGTTCTCGAAGCTTTGAACTTACACCCCGGTATAGAAATGAAAGATGTAGTCCGACGTCAACATTATTTTCTTATAAAATGTCTTGCGAAAAAATATCATGTTAAAATTTTCTACATATTCCAATACTTCCCCTTGGTTCACCGTGACTAGTTCGCGCTGACATAAGGGCGATCACAACAAACGCGAGCTGGCTCCTCTCTCTCAGCTCTCTCCTATCTCTGTCAACCTTGTTTGTTTACAAACATATCCACCCTTGTGGCACTTCACATACCGTGCGGTAGTAGATCTGTAGTGCTCCCAACAATCGGCTTTTATATACGTTTCGTCGTCCATCACACAGCAGCCATTATTTTGTCAGCATCTTCTCGTAGAGCTTCCGTGCCCGAGTTTTAGCCGTCGATTGTTGCCGCTCATCGCGGTTTGGGAAGTTCTGTACCTTGTATGTATGTAGTCCAGCTCTCTTCTTTGCATTCTGGACGTAGCTCTGCGACATGCCGATCTTTTTAGCCAAATCACGGCTTGAGACGTTGGGATTCGCTTTAATCATCCGCTTCACCTTTCCCTCCGTCTTTTGTTCTCCGGTCCCGGTTTGTTTTTTCCAGCTCCTTTGCCGTGGTCCAACGTCAACCGCTCCTGGAACCGCTTCAACACTCTGGAGACGGTTGAATGGTGAATGTTCAACATTTGTCCCAACTGCCGGTGCGACAGGTCAGGAAATTCCAGGTGTTTGGAAAGAATTTGTTCTCTCGACTCGCGTTGGTTCACCTCCATTTTCGTTGAATCGAAAAACACGACTTCGAGTTTGACAGCATGTAGAAAATACACATCAATGAGAAAGTGTGCAAAATTTGGTTGATTTTTACCCAATGGTAAAAAAGTTATGCCCTGTTGAATGTGTCGCAATAATTTCTTGTTCGCCCTTTATCTGTATTCAACAATATATAAAAAAATATTCTGCATTGCAAGAAAAATTATACTTATTTCTGCTGTCTGATAGTACTGCGCGGGTTAATTCCACATTTCTTCACATCGTTGAAATTCTTTGCAGAAATTTGTATTCAGAGAGTATCGCATATGAGCTGAAAGCGATCGATTTATTTTCATTGATTTTAAAGAATCTGGCATTATTATTACCGATCAGAATTGGGACGCTATCATCGGCAGGATTCAAATGCCACCAAAGCATGTTGGAGTATTGTAATATTAACCGTTTGAGTGCGGAGCAAATTTTGTTAGCATATGCCAAAAATGCGGATGAGTTTGGGTATATTTAAAAAAAAATACTAAAGAGCTTAGATAACTGATTTGTGTTAATTAGAAAAAAACACATAAAAAGTGAGGTTTACAAAATTTAATAACATAAACTAAGTTCTACACCTTTTGACCGAAAACATTAAATGGATCATATCTCCATCAACAACTCGCTTCATAGATGCAATGAAAACTCTCAGTTTGAAGCAAATAGTGTCAGGCGGAGAAAAGTATTATCCTTTACAACAATGTAGAGCGAAAACAATTCTTTGCGGCGAGCGAAATGAACCATCATTAGATATCTCCAAAGCCGATCTTCACCTGCAGAGAGCCATTCTTTGTGTCTAGTGAGATAGGAGAAAAATTCGGCATTATAAGCTTCTACCAAACAACAAATCGATAAATTTCAACGAGCACTTCGTAACTAAACGATTAAAAAAAAATCGTCAATCTAGAACAAGCGTTCAGAATTGGCCAAGGCGCCCTCTTCCAGAATAATGCCAAACTTCATGTTTCTTTGAAAGCCCACCAAAAATTTTTAGAGTTTCACTAGGTATGATAGTCTACCGGGTATCATCAGAAATTGCATTTTTTGTTTATCACTTGTTTAGACTCCCAATAAAAAATATTGAAGGTCAAAAATTTTGACTCCGTAGCCACATTGGTTGCGCGTTCGCTGAGTAAGCGATCAGTCGTGAGTTCAAAACTCAGGGTCCTCAATTGACCATGTTTGTGTTGTAACAGAATAACTACGTCCACGCAACAATTATTAGCGATGGAGATCGATCCATGATCGAAATAAGATCGATTCATCCTTACAACTGCTCTGCTCTGCAAGAAACATCGGTTCTATTAATAACACATCAATGATAATATCAACTGTCTCCGCTGTTCGGTGGTCTAGCTGGACAATGTAAGAACAGAAAAAATACTCTTACGCCTTAAAGGCTATTGTGTAATGTACGATATGCAATGGTATAAACTGAATACCCTTACACCTAATATGGCAACTGTGTAGTGCGCTATTTATAGATTCGACAAAAACATGTGACATGTACACGATAAAATGCTAATGAGCCTAAATGAATAAACAAATGGGATAAAAAAAAAAGAATTTCGACTCATTGGACACAGTTTTTTGACGAGAAAACCAAGAAGTTCTGCGATGATGAATTGTTGCATGAAGAATGACGAAAGATTGTGAAACAATACGGTGCACATAGAAAAAAAAAAAGAAAATGTATGCCTTAGTATTTTCTTTTTGATTTTTTCTTCAAAATCGGCATGATTATTCCAAACAATTCAATATTACCCAATATTTATTAAGTTGAACGAAGAAAAATCATTGGTAGATGAATCGCGTAGACTTATTATTGAAGCCTAGGCGAGGTAGATTTTGCAATAGGAAACTGGTTTTAATAGGATGATGAATTTGCGGATCAGCTAAGTGAACGGCATCAGTTATCAGGCACTAACTTACATCTTTTAATTTGATCGGCAGTTTTGGAGTTGAGTTCGCCAAAACTACATAGCACAACACAACATGTTTATATCTTTATACATGTTATGATTTTCAATCACTGTATTCCAATTACGAAGCACTTGATTTCATTGTCTGATTCTCTTGAGAACTCATAGTTCAGCCAGCTTGCATCGGTTTATGATAGAAAATGTTCGAGATTAGATTCACATGTGATGTTTTGCTATAACGTAAATATTATGTTTTATAAGTGATCACATGGTAAATGAAATTTGGAAGAAAACAAACAGCAATACAAATAGCTTCAAGAGTTGTTGATCCCCAAAGCTGTTCAAAGAATTGAGAAGAAATCGTCTTTAATAATTATGTTCACATGTTTATAATGTACAAAAATAGAACAAAGAATAGAAACGAACATAAACTTAAATTTAGGCGCAATTCAACTAGTTTTTCCAAGAAATGGAGAAATGTCCACTTGGACAACAGAGGGAAGGGTATAGAAAATGTCCATGCTTGTCCACGGAGGGGGAGGGGGGGGGTGTCTGAAATCGTACTTTTTCTGTCCACGTGGTATATGGACAGCCCCTAATTATATTACGTTTACCGAGAGAAAATTCTTTTTTTTTGATTCGATTATCCGGAGTGAAAAAAAATCAATACTCAGGATAATCGACCTGTACTAGAAAGAGCTGGATCATATCGGCACTTCAACGAGATTAAAACGCAACCTAATTGGTTTTTCATACGAAAATGTGTCTCTTCTACTATTTTGAATTTACTTATATTTTGCCTAAGTGTAGAAATCCAGTAAAATTCCTTGCTCGACAACTTCTATGAAACACTATGCTTCTCCATTGATTTACATAAATTGTGTGTC
The DNA here is from genome assembly GCF_029784135.1 of Toxorhynchites rutilus septentrionalis. Taxonomy (NCBI): domain Eukaryota; kingdom Metazoa; phylum Arthropoda; class Insecta; order Diptera; family Culicidae; genus Toxorhynchites; species Toxorhynchites rutilus. The sequence goes on along the minus strand of NC_073744.1, from coordinate 188,308,406 downwards.
ACATCAAATTGCATCACGGAAAAAACGCTGTAGAAATTCGCCCAGTAGACCGATCCTTTTGAAAATTTTAGACAGTAAAATAAAAACTATTAAACAACTTTTGGCATTTTCTTTTTATTCATACTTCGAGCCCAAGCCCGTATGCTCGCACCTTCCTCTTTACCTCGTCCATAAGGTTCTGTACAACGTCAGGTTGTAGTTTTTTTTGAACAGAAATCCATTTTCTCTTGAAGTCCGCCTCCGATTTGACAACTTTTGGGTTCTTCCGGAGGGCCTGCTTCATAATTGCCCAATATTTCTCTATTGGGCGAAGCTCCGTCGCGTTGGGCGGGTTCATTTCCTTTGGCACGAAGGTCACCCCGTTGGCTTCGTACCACTCCAACACGTCCTTTGAATAGTGGCACGAAGCGAGATCAGGCCAGAGGATGGTCGGGCCCTCGTGCTGCTTCAATAGTGGTAGTAAGCGCTTCTGTAGGCACTCCTTAAGGTAAACCTGCCCGTTTACCGTACCGGTCATCACGAAAGGGGGGGGGGGGGTTCCGCTTTCCGCAAGAGCAGATCGCTTGCCACATCATGTACTTTTTGGCAAACTTGGATAGTTTCTGCTTGCGAATCTCCTCCGGAACGCTGAATTTGTCCTCAGCGGAGAAAAACAACAGGCCCGGCAGCTGACGAAAGTCCGCTTTGACGTAGGTTTCGTCGTCCATTACCAGGCAATGCGGCTTCGTCAGCATTTCGGTGTACAGCTTCCGGGCTCGCGTCTTCCCCACCATGTTTTGCCTTTCGTCGCGGTTAGGAGCCTTCTGAACCTTGTATGTACGCAGGCCCTCCCGCTGCTTGGTCCGCTGGACGAATGAACTTGACAAATTCAGCTTATTGGCGACATCCCGGACCGAACTTCTCGGATCACGTCTAAACTGCTTAACTGCGCGCTTGTGATCTTTTTCACTGACGGAGCATCCATTTTTGCCGTTCTTCACCTTTCGGTCGATGGTTAGGTTCTCGAAGTATCGTTTTAGTACTCTACTGACCGTGGATTGGACGATTCCCAGCATATTACCGATGTCCCGATGTGACAACTCCGGATTCTCGAAATGAGTGCACAGGGTTAATTCACGACGCTCTTTTTCGTTCGACGACATTTTTCCAAATTTACGAAAAATTGACAGTGAAGCATGGCCAACGTGATCTATACACTCTTATCTGATTATAAGCGAAAGCTGAAGATATAATTCCTAAAAATTAAATTTCTACAGCGTTTTTTCCGTGATGCAATTTGATGTGACACACCCTTTAGATATGAAACGCACGGTAATCTTGAGCCAATTTCACCATTTTAAAATTTAAAAAATTTGTAATTTGATAATTTTGTATATAGTTAATAGTAACGTCAACCGTCTCTTCAAAAACGTGACATTGTTTATTCCCCGCTCATGCGTGCTTCCAGCAGCATCAATTCAGCACCGCCAAAGGCACAATCCCAAAAGGCGCCTAGCGGACTGTCATTGTCATTCCGCTTCAGGGGTTCCGTCAGTGTGTGTGTGTTGGGGGCCCCGTGACGTGCGCCCGTGACGTAGGCGACAACGGTTCACTGCTGCTGAGTGGAGAGGGCCCGTATCAGACAGTGCGAAAAGCTTTCTCGAACGATGCCGCGCAGCGAAAATGTCGATCTGTCACGAATTTGATAGAAATCTACTGTTGTCCGTGTTGTGATCTCGGGTCGCGGTATCGAAACGGAAAGTTGCCACCGTAAGCTTGCCCCCCGGTGTGAAGATTGGTGTTTTCCGTGGCCGGATTCTGGTGTAATTTACTGCTAGAGATGAAGAAGAAACGTAGAAACCACTGCTCGCACAGTTCTGATCCAAATAATCGATATTTTGTTTTTGCTACCACCGCCACTTCCGCCACCACCACCACTGCTCCTTTCCACACTGCTCATTTTCCCATCACCGTTCCACGTCATTTGGTGGTGCTTTCGCCGATTCCAGCGCTGCCGCTGCCGCTGGACTTGTTTATCTAATCGAGCGGGTTTCTCCCGGATGGATAGTGAAAATGTGGACTTACAGAATTGTGTTTGTGTGATTGTGACGAAAAACCCCCATTAAGAGGAAGATAACATTCCGAGGACCAAGCATTCCAGGATATTGGGTCATTAGGGCAAAACACAGTTCTCGGATGACACTCGGTGCTCTTGAAGACCGATTGCCAGGGAGTCTTTTTCCGCCGTGGGGCTGAGAAACAGGTTGATCGCCCACCAGCAGCGCCCACTTGCGCGTCACTTCGCAACAGGACGGATGGACATTGAACGAATGCCAAGGGTCAGGTTCGTTGGCAAGACAAATTGTGCAGAGGAAAGTGAAACAAGCTGTGCATATCAAGGCACATACGGTTTTAATTTAGAACATCTCACCACCCCCTTTTTGTCTCTTCCTGTCTGTTCGTGTCTCTGTGCGTGGGTGTGAGTGTTCATCCATTCGCGACAAATGCAATCACACGCGGAGCCAAGGGTTGTTTCCGATTTGGAAAATTAGCACCACTACAAACATGCCGCCACTTTCGGGGGAGCAGCAGCTGGTTGCACTCTCTCACGATTTAGCTCTCTCTTCGGCCGTCAGATTAATTTTCTACTGGACGCGGGTTTCGCTCTGTAGCTTTTCCCAAAGTGCTGCCGGCAGCTTTTGGAAGAGCGAGGGGAAAATAAAAGCATTCTCGTATAGTCTGCTGGGTGCTACTCTGCTCTGACGGTGTTGCTTGACAGTGTGCCATTTGTGATAGGGTAACCAGAACGAATACGAACGATGTTATATTATTTGTTAATTTTTTTTTCTAATGGTTTGTAATAATAGTATCATTTCAATCGTAGAGACGGTTGGAGCCTAAAAATCTAGTTTTAAAATGTTCTCTCCCTTTTCGTAGCACATAGCGGGTCTTTGTAAATTTATATTTGGATTAAAAATTATCCAATAATTACTCAGAATTTTGTTTCTAAATCTTGAGAAAATAATGAACATACGTGTAATGACCTAAAAATTGACACGATGGTCGTCGCGTGACCCATATCTGAGTGGCCAATGTACTTCTCTGCAAGACCCTTAACTTTATAATGCAATAGTGCAAGAGGAGCAATTTTCTGTCTATATGTTACTCAATTATTAGGCGCGCAACGAAGTTTTTGCTGTTCATCAATAGATGGGTCCAGCACAATGAGGTACATATAGAGGTGGAGCAGTAGGCGAAGTGTATCTGTATTTGCAAGCAAAATATCATGTCGTAATTATTTGCATTCTATATGGAATGTATATGGAGGAAACAAAACAATGTTGAAAGTACTCACGGTTAACAGATGACAATTATATCGTGGCTTATTTCGATTATTCATGTGATAGAAAGGTCCAGAGAGCAGTCGTATGCTTAGTTCTCGAAAGCAGTAACATTTTCGGTGAAATTTTGATTAATTGACGATTATAATCTCACAACACACATTACCGACACTGAGAGCCTTCGAAAGATCAACTTCATAACGGTAAAATAATGAAACTTCGTTTGTTTCTATGAACGTGGGGGAGTGAAAATTGAACATGGAAATATCACTTTTATCCGTCTTCTTCGATGTGATTTCACAAATATCCACTCCACGCTATCACATTAGCCCCATATTCGGCGGGAGCTCTACAAAAATGTACGTTTCTCATTGATGAATTACTTCCTGAAAATAGCATTTTTACATGGATGTGGCGGGCAATCAAAGATAAACACAACGACTTACGTCACTATTTGCGAAATAGTTATGGCAGCGCATGCTATGTCGCTCGAAACTCGACCATCTTCATTACCTTTTTTCTAGGACATTGGGTCCAGCAGTAAGAACTAGTTGGTTTACGTCGACTTCGTTTCCCTGGAACCACTTTTTGACGGTCTTAACTGTATGATTCGGGTCGTTATCTTACATGAACTGGCATGTCAGGGGCATCTCCCACTCGACATGTCCCTCACGATTTGTGTGTAGAGGTACTGGTCCATGATCTTATCCACCTAGTACAAGGGACAACCCCGTACCACGAAAAGCACACCCACACCATAATGTGCGCTTCTCCATGCTTGAATGTCTTCGTGGTATACTGTGACATGTAAGCGCAGCCTATTGGGCGATGGACCACGGTTTTTCCGTCCAAGCCGATGAGGTTTACCTTCGTCTCATCCGTCTCACAGTATATTTCGTCACTGCTTTTCCTTCTCCGCGCCGTTCCAATCGAAGTGGTCTTTCGCGAACTTCATCCAGATGCTTCGGTGTCAGGCTCGCTACATGACAGAGTCATCCTTCGCGGTTGTTTTTCTTGGGCATCCAGTTGTTTCGGATTTTTTGCGGTCGAGGAGGGCATTAAACATGAAGATTTTGGATTTTCCCAAGTACACTGCCATTTCGCGTTGGATGCTGGCCGCCTTGGACATTTCGCGGAAGACCATTCGCTGTGTTTCTGTGCAATTATGCGTGCGACCCATTTTTCGTTGACTGCCACTAGAAAACAAAAATTAAAAACTTACATACTTCTTGTTTACATGATAAATGCTTACCAGGATCCGAAAAATTCAAAATACCACCGAGACACAATCAATTTTCTTCATAAATCGGTCGAAACGGCCGAAACGAGGAACTGGTCCTAAATTTTGCCGCGTCATTTTAATTGCTAAGTATGCTTAAAAGGCATTTTCTGATGGATGACTATTGTTTTAAATACAGATGTTAAAAGTTTCTTCGAACAATGGTAATAAATTATTATAAATGGATTGTTATAAATGGATAGATCATTTGCCTCTAGATTTGAAAAAATGCTTTAAATGGCGCAATAATTCATTTTTTCCTTGGGTTAATACGTTGAGCCCCGGCCAAAATATTCTAAAAATTCATCGTGTTGTAGAAAATTGCACAATGGATGTTTACAAAAATGTCAAACTAGAAATCAAATGTCGGGAAATTTTTTCCTATGTCAAATGAATCCCCCAGGAGGCGATTTGGCGCAGTGGTAACATCCTTACCTCTCACGCAGAGATCACGAGTTCAATTTTCACTCCCGACATTCTTCCAAAAATGGAAGTAAAAGTGACGAACCAGCCGAAATGTGTTGAAAGTTACTATAATAGAGAAAAAAAGTTACAGAGGTTGTGTCCGAGACACAACCGCATAGTTGACGTAGGATTCCGTTAGGCTATCTGTTGATTTTGGATATGTTTGAAGAATTACATCGTTAAACTCTTTGATCATGATTTGGTAGCCCCGAAAAGGGTCGTTTTGTTTGGTTGTTGGATATTGTTTGTTCGCTCCACCAGTGTTTACCGAGTGATGATGACATAAGGATGGTAAACAGTCGTTGGATGGTGCGTATCAAATAAATGATACCGAAGTGGAACAAGATATGATGAAAACCGCCCTCTGTGATCTTAGACGAGATGCCTCCTATGGTATGTATGGATGAAATAAAGAAAAAAAAATCACCAATGTAATATGAGATAATTACCAATACCGAACACAATTATCAATTTTTCTCATCAGTAAAAACATGTTACTTCAATATAGAGAAAACATATTTGAAATGCGAAAGGTAATTTTCTTCTATAATTTTTACTTTCTTTCTCTTCTCTTGAATGGCGTTAACATTCCCTGTGGAACTTTTGCCGTCTCAACCTATGAATTAATTAGCGTCATTTATTAATACTTAGTTGAGATTTCTTAAGCCAAATAACACGCCTTGAATGCATTCTGAGGAACAAGCTCTAGAATACGCGTGACCGCAGTGCAAATCGAAGGAAATTTCTTTGACGAAAAATCCTCCGGCCAGAACGGGAATCAAACCCGAACACCCGGCATGATAATGAGAGACGCTAACCACTCGGCCACGGGTGCACATAATTTTTACTTTCTGAGTGTTTATTCAACCCAACGCGAATTCCAATTGGACTAACACCACCTAATACTTCACTTTCATGTATTTGCAATGTCGATTTCCCCCAGGCAGCTTGGTTTTGATTTCTCTGTTCGGGACCCGCCGCATGTGTCGTCAATTTCGTCCAATCAGAAGTGGGTATTTCCGTTAGGATAGGGGTTGAGATTTTTCAATTTTTCGATAGTTAGTTGCATGACATACATTGTTTTCATCAATATAAAAAAATGTTATGGAGTGTCGAAATCGATTTACGCAATAAATTCATCAATCCATCATGAAATGACTGAACAATAAGCGTTTGAAATTGGACAATTTTCACGATGTGTTCGATTTTCGATTTCCAATTTGTACCCCAATATGTTCCCGAAAGACGTAATCCTACGTCAAAATGAGTCCCCCGCCACTGGTACTCTAATTATATTGGATTGAAGGATTCTGCATGCATCAATAAAAAGTTGATTAATCGAGGACTAAATTTCATACATGAAAATATGCTGATGGTTCAAAAATATGACACGAGCAAAATTGTTTCTCGCTTCTTGAATGAAAATGATTATCCCTCGCAACATGTTCTTTTTTTTGTTTTTTTTTTGTAAATCGACTGACTAAACGTTTCCAGAGTTAAACCCCCAAATTGTTTCCAATATTCTTGAATGCTTCGAGGATTCCCAGGACAGTTATTCATGAAACCAGAATACCTAACGAATTGAGCAAACTATACCGATGTTAGTGCTACCGTGGCTGAGTGATTCGGGTCACTCCTATTGTGCCGAAGGTTCAGGTTCAAATCCCGTTCTGTTCCGAAGAATTTCTTACGACTTGCTCTGTGATCACACGAATTTTAAAGGTTGTCACTCAGCATACATTTAAGGCGTGTTATTTGGCATAGAAATTTCAACTAAATACTAATAACACTATGTTCAATTTCTATAAGACCAGATTATGCTGCTTTGGTCATTGTAAAGAAACAACGCTTCAACTTATATTCTAGTGTATTGGTATTGGTAACTACCATTCACTGCATGATTTACATAAGTGTGTGTGCAAGCGCTGAGCGTTAGCAAATGTTTTTGTATGTTATAGGTGTCAAGTTTTTATAAAACCAGTTACATTTTCCGTTGTTTTAGTTGTTTAGATCAATGAATATGGAAAATGTCGAAGGTAAAAGTGCTCACGGAGAGATGCAAAAGACAAATCGATGCATTTCACCAAGAAAATGTTGGTATCAGAGAACTTGCTCATTGGATTGGCCGATCCCATGGAGTAGTGCTCAATGATTACCTCAAGGATATGGTAAGAACTCCACGTAAATCGAAGATCTCTGACCGGGATAAGCGGTAAATAGTTAGAGCAGTTTCGAATACATCAAAATCGCTTATGCGAATAAAGCAATCTTTGAATTTGAATGATTCCTGGGAGACAACTCGTCAAGTTTTGGTAAAAAGACCTTACATAAAGAAGGCTAAAAAAGTTAAAGCTTATAATCTCACATCGAAAGGCGTCTGAGTTTTGCCAAAGCTCACATAAACTGACAGTGGGACACGGTATTTTATAAAAAAGTATGTTTTCAAAAGAATATATTTGGCTATATACCATAACGAAAAGTTCTTCAATGTAAGCAGCATTTTCGCGTAACCGATCCAGCACACTGTGATGATACTGATGTGAAATTGCCTGTGGCTGCATTCAGTTTGCCGTGAAAAGTGCATTGGCAAAATAAGGACAAACATTTCGGCATCGTGGGGACAAAAATTAATCCATTACCGCTCTTCAGGGCTACCAAATCACTTCAAGGCCACTTTCACAAAAGTGTTGTTAAAAGTTATTTACAATACACTACGATGCATTCTAAAGTGATATCCGAATAAAAAGTCACAGGAGGGTTGTGTCCGAGACACGACCGCACAGTTGACGTAGGATTCCGTTAGGCTATCTGTTGATTTCAGATATGTTTGAAGAATTACATCGATGAACTCTTTGATAATGATTTGGTTGTTAGGGAACACATTGTGGTATGAACAAAAGTTTCCCCTACTAGTGATTCCCGTTCGTTTTTCGAATCGTTCGATTAATCGATTAATCGAATACTTCCTACAGAAATCTATTATTAATCGAACGAATACTGCGCAATCAATAATCGAAGCGAAAGAATAATTTTCGTCGATTAATCAATCCAGAGAAAAAAACGTACGGCCGCTGCAGTTCCATCCTGAACTTCAATTATTATCTTTGACGCTCCCATGAACTCGTCGAGGAAGCTCAATGTCGTCAACGCGAATTGAGCTTCGTTTACGAGTTTAGCGTAAATGATAATAATTGATTATCAGGCGGAATGAACACTTTTTTGATTCTAGATGGCTTTCTAGCAAATGAGAAATATTAGTCTAGCTAATTATTCCTCTCAGTGTGACGATTAATCGATTAATCGATTATTTGGGGCGATTAATCGTATCGAATATCAAACTGCTGAAAAATATTCGATTAGCTGATGAACGATTAATTTCATAAATCGGAGATCACTACCCCCTACTTTCATGTATTTTCAATGTCGATTTCCCCCAGGCAGCTTGGTTTTGATGTCTCTGTTAGGGACCCGCCGCATGTGTCGTCAATTTCGACCAATCAGAAGTGGGTATTTCCGTAAGGATAGGGGCTGAGATTTTTCAATTGTTCGATAGTTAGTTTCATGACATATATTATTTTCTTCAAAACAAAAAATTGTTATAGAGTGCCGAAATCTATTGACGCAAAAATTTCATCAATCCATCAAGAAATGACTGAGCAATGAGCGTTTGAAATTGGACAATTTTCACGATGTGCTCGATTTTCGATTTTCAATTTGTACCCCAATATGTTCCCGAAAGACGTAATCCTACGTCAAAAATATATAAACTGATTTTCGTTTGCTTGGGGAGAGACTGTGTCAATTTAGACGTATTTTTGAGACTTTTACTGCCGTTCTACGCATAGTTGTCCCATGTTACTTTTTGACGATTTTCGCTTTTCTTCATAAAACGTTGTTTTTATGCATAATCTTACGGAAAAACACAAAAAAATATATAGTTTATTCCCAACTTTCAAAAAAAATTACAAGAGGGTTGTGTCCGAAACACGACCGCATGGTTGACGTAAGATTCCGTTAGGCTATCTGTTGGTTTTGGATATGTTTGAAGAATTAGATCGTTAAACTCTTTGATAATGATTTGGTGGCCCTGAAAAGGGCAACTTTGTTTCGTTGTTGGATATTGCTTGTTCACTCCACCAATGTTTACCGAGTGATGATGACAGATGGTTTACTGTCGTTGGGTGGTGCGTATCAGATAGAAGATGCCGAAATGGAATGAGATATGATATGACAGCTTAAATCGAACGACTGGTTCTCGAGCGGGGACACACCTTGGTTTTTATTAATGAAAAATGAAATAAATCGTATCGTAATAAAAATATATCAAGTCATATTTAACACAACTGCTACCATATACAATTTTACACCTACACTTGTGCTAAATTTTTCACAATACGCGATCGGTCATTGATATGAAATTTCGCGAAGTAACCAACATTTAAGTTTAAAATTTAAATTTTATTTGTGTTCCGTCTGCTGGGGACTAGGGGTGGACTGTATTTAGGTCGGTCGCTCCCCTCGTGGAGACTACCAGTGCGTGGAAGGAACCTTCGTGTTCCTCACGCCTTTTTGACGGGTGCGAGCCCCAATGGCTCCGCTCCGTGCATGGACAACTCTTACTCTTGAAAACTTTACTCTTTGGGATTTGCTTCAGAAAAGGGTTTAAGTAGTGCAAAGTGAACACATGGTTTTCTTCATATATTTATATTATGCACATTTTCTCTCTTCAGACATTATTGCGTCGTTAATCTTGAAATTGCTAACTGCTGCTGCTTGATGATGCCACCGCTGATGTGAATTCATCAAATGGCAAAATAAATCTACTGCAATTAAGTCTGCTGCTGCTGTCGCGCTCTTGCGACGGTTGCTTCTGCTGCCCTGCTGCTACTGCATTCTTGCGATGATGTGTTGGATATTTCTTCTTATCTTGCTGCTCGCTGTTGACTTGCACTTTTGCACTTGGTGATGGTTGATTGAAGACTGATCGCTCCGCACGGTCGGGGCGCATTTTTATGCAAAATCGCTTCGTATCGAATGAAGAAGGGGTGGTACTTACGACATCATTCGTTTTCCCCTTCCGTACGTTTCTCGGACGGAACAATTTGCTAGAATTAATCGTATCACTCACCCTACTTGCAATATAAAAAAGGCCTCAGACTTGCATATATTTGCAATGGGTTAGGTTAGGTTTATGTATTAAAGCGACTTTAAACTTTTCAGTTCATTCGTCGCCAGCCTTGAGAAAGGCCCTTGGAAATACTTTACTCTACTCCTGCATTACACCTCCACCCTCGCTGCCTTGAGAAAGGCACTCGATACCTCGTTGTTCAGCTCGTCCAGCAACGATGTTGTTCAGTCGGTGTCCACACAAAGAATGATAAATATTTGCAATGTCGAGTTCACTCGGGCACCTTGGTTTTGATGTCTCTGTTAGGGAACACTTTTCGGTGGGAACAAAAGTTCCCCCTACTTTCATGTATTAGCAATGCCGATTTCCCCCAGGTAGCTTGGTTTTGATGTCTCTGTTAGGGAACCGCCGCATGTGTCGTCAATTTCGACCAATCAAAAGTGGGTATTTCCGTTAGGATAGAGATTGAGATTTTTCAATTGTTCGATAGTTAGTTTCATGACATATATTATTTTCTTCAGTATAAAAAATGTTATGGAGTCCCGAAATAGATTAACGCAAAAATTTCATCAATCCATCAAGAAATGACTGAGTAATAAGCGTTTGAAATTGGACAATTTTCACGATGTGATCGATTTTCGATTTTCAATTTGTACCCCAATATGTTCTCGAAAGACGTAATCCTACGTCAAAAACAATTGAGTGTGCAGATTTCATATCTGTGGAATATTAAAAAAAGTCTGATGTCTTAAAACACAATAAAACATATGAATCGTTCACAATAACGGGTGTTAAATAAAAAATGAGAATTTTTTCAATACCTTTCAGTAACTCAAATAAAGAGCGTAAAATTTTCTTTCTCCAAGAAAATTGCTCTTTGGGCTCCCTAGAAACAGTAGGCGTGTTTGGTTTTGCTAGTTTGAATTTAGTCAAAGCAAAGATGGCGTCGAAACAGCACGTGCTCCGCGAACGCATTGCACGGTTCTACGAAACGCATTTCCAGCAAGGAAAAAAGTTCACGGTGGCACATTTTAAGGAAGAAAATGTACCTGTCAGTACGGTATATCGTATCCTGGGTTCCCTGAACGTAGAGCAGAAGGTTGGAAGTGGTCGACCGGTGACGATAATGACGAAGCAGAGGAAGACATCGTTAAAGAAGCTGTTTGACAACAAGGACGCAATCAGCCTGCGTGACGCCGGTCGGAAATATGGCTGCTCCCACGTTTCATTTCAAAGCCTTGGTTTAAGCCGAGCGGTCTGGCAATCAACCAACAAATCTATCGAGAAGAGTGCCTCGATAAAATCCTGCTGCCGTTTCTGAACGAGCATCACGCGGATGGGAAGTATAGTAGAAGTATGTAATACGCACCCCCTAAGCCAGAATGGATTTATCTTGACCGTGCTCTTAAAATTTAAGATAACAACTACGTCAGTACGTAAATTAGTTAACCCTTAGTCATCTGTAATCGTTCTGTATTGTAGATAGTGAATGACAAAAGCGCTACGAATTTTATTTTGTGAGGCGCCCAAATTCTAAATTTCCAATCATACGGTGTTAAATGGCCCAGCAGAAGTATAATATGCCCATGAGTTGTTTCTCTCAGAGACTATAAAGCTCAGAGAAACAGCTTGTATGAATGAGAGATTCCATCAATCTATTCCCTCTATGCCCACCAGCGAAGAGAAGAAACCGTTCATCCGGCGAGCGTGTTCTCCCAGTATTCGTGCGTTAATTCTCTAGTCCGCGCTCTTGTTTTTCTGCATTCTCTGAGCACATAATATAGATGCCAAATGTAAAGACTTGTTTTCGTTTTGAAGACATTTAATTTTGTGAAAACATACTGAGGTCATTTCAAAGTATGTGAAAACAATTGTTTGTGTGATTTATCGAACATGATTTAGATATATCGTGATGGTTTGCTCATTTTTGTTCATTTTGATTACATTTGAAGACATTTATTCGTGCCATGCAAAGATATTTGAAAAAATCATCTGGCATCCCTCACATCCAAGGTATTTCTCTCGTGAGAATGTTATCCGGTCGAAAGCGAGCATATTGCCCGATCGAGGATATGTCATACTGCCCGATGGTAAGCTGATGCGGAAAATATCAAATTGAGAAGGAAATGAATCCTTTCTCACCATTTTCTTCATCTGAGATATTCACTGGGAACTCGACTCAACAAATATGACCCACAGTTATCGCCTCTGAATCGGTTACAAGCAACAAAACCTTATAGATATGATGTAGAAAATTACATCGAAAATTGCTTCCAAAGAAAATTATTTTTCTTATTTTTTTAAAGCATGTTACAAATGTAAAACTTGCATTATGGGATTCTATCATTGACTAGCACGATTGCCTGTATCCATTGCATTTCTATTCTTGCTGGTTTACGAGAAAATCAGGCGGGTCAAATTGCCCGGTAGGCGCGTTTTAGACACATCTCCTCTACGTCTTCTGGCCGGATAAGGCGTCTTCCCATTACGCCAAGAAGGAGGAGAAAAAGATACCGTTCGTGCCGAAAGATCTTAAACCCAACAAACTTGCCCCAGTGCCGCCCAATAGAGGATTTCTTTGGCTCACTCAGTGCCCTAGTGTATAAAAAGACGGGTGGGTAATGTCGGGGACATAACCGGAGTGACGTAGGACTATACAAAGGGGACAGCTTTTGTTAAATATATATTTTAAATATATTGTTTTATTTTCTTCTCCTACGTGAATACCTACCTATCTACCTGAAAAATGGGTTAGTTTACTGTTTACTCTTTATGAATATGTTGATGGTTCTGAAAAGAACCTTTGGTGTTGTGTTTTTGTTATCACTCGATATTCCCAACTTGTTCGGTTGAACCTTCCTGTTTAGCTATTGCGTTTGCCACTCGCCACAGCTTTCACAGTTGGAAAATTTCTTCCCATCCAGCTTGTGACATGTTGTTCAGTAAATTACATTTAATGCGACGTGCCGTAGAAACACTTTGCCACTCACTGAAACTAATTGTTGTCTTGATGAGCGCCGAACCGAAGCTGCTCTGTTCTTGATGCGGGTTTTCTGATTGTCGTGAGCAGCTTTGCAAGCCAACTCGAGCACTCCGACGGCCGAAACTCTATAATCGCTGTTAGGTATACTGGTGCTCCGGCACCAATCCGTTCGGCCTAGTTACCCTTGCGGAGCAATCAGTGAATGCGACCAACAGGGAACTGCACCCCTGTACGATTCGAGTGGGACTTTGCCTTTCCCTTAACTTGTCCTCCTTTGTTACGTCCACGATGCCGATGCCGTACAACCACACGGGTTTACGGTTTGAAAGAAAATAAGATAATTTTTTGGGGTCCGCGCGTTTTATACTCTAGCGATACACACTCATAGGATAGAGACAAATCGGCAGACTCAGCCAGAGGGGCGAGTCCAACGAGACGAACGAATGAGCGTTAAAAGGGAGCGATGGCAAAAAAATACATCATACTGATTTTAACCTCCGACCGAGAAGGTCGATTTTTCTTTCAGCAGCTCGGAGTTTTGGCGTTTCTGGACAGCGGACTGGGACGTTCCCCCTGGCGATTGTGGAAGGAGATTTGTTAGAATAAGTTTTAAGGTGACAGCAGAAGGAGAGCGGGAAAAGGCAATAGCTCGCTTCGACCGTGGAGAGCGGGCGCTCACCGGCTTGCCGGAAAAAGCGCGCGCTTTTTCGGCGTCACCGACGCCACGCCCCCTTTTTCTTTCGGGCAGTGTTGCCAGTTATATTGTAGTGTAGTGAATATTTATTATTAAATAAAATCTAATAAGAAAAACACGCATACAAGCAAGTGAAGTGACGGAAGCAATTAATATATTAAGTGTGATTTGCAATTTTCCGCACCCATTGGTGGCTTTTCAAAGTGCTTTACTAGAACAAAGTGTAATTTTCTGGGAACATACCCCTTAGTGAATATCTCCCAATAAGGAATTTTAGTGATTTCATATCCGTACCTGCTGACTATAACCTAGGTATAGTCAAGCAGAAGCATGGCTTCAAGTAGCTCCGGGCCTCCGGGAGGCCGGGCTACAAATTTCTATGAGGGCAGGCCCACCGAAGCCACCGCTCCACTATGGGCGGACCCCTCGAACGGTAATCTCCAGATACTGCTTCTGAGAGCCACAGGAGACAAGGTGCTTCCAACAAACCCCTTCACAGTCAGCAATACCATCAAGGCAGTTGTAAAAAAATTCAACAGCGCCAAACCACAGCGAGATGATAAAAAGAAACTCCAGTACATCTTGACAACCAGGGATGAGGATACAGTCGGTAAGTTACTTTCGATTACCAAACTGATTGATAATACTCCTGTAGAAGTGATCTTCCACCCAACTTTAAACCAACGCAAATGCGTTGTGACTTGCCGCGAAGTTATCGACCTTCCGGAATCCGAACTGGTGAAAGAACTCACCGCTCAAGGTGTGATCGGCGTCAAACGCATCACCAGAAAGGACAACAACATTGTTGTGCCAACGGCCACTTTAATATTGACCATTCGCGGAACTGTCGTTCCCAATTTTATTTACTTTGGGTTCATTCGAGCCGGGACTAGAAATTTTTATCCCAATCCCATGCAATGCTACAAGTGCTACAAATTTGGACATACGAACAAGCGATGCAAACGCGAAAATCCGCTTTGCAGAAACTGCGGCCATGAACATCCGGAACAACAAACAGACGCAAACAAAGTATGCGATGCTTCAGCTTTTTGTGTCAACTGCCAAGGGAACCACTCCTCTTCTAGTAGGAATTGTCCCGTATGGCAAACCGAAAATAAAATCACCAGAATAAGAATCGACAATGGAATCTCATACAAAGAGGCAAAGGAACAGCTGCAACTTCAAAACAATGCTCCAACATTCGCAAGTGTTCTGCAAGACAGACTTTCCAACTTGCAAAAGCCAGCACCCAGCTGCAACTGCAAATGTAACTGCGCCTCGGCCGCTTCGGCCACTTCTAGTCGCGAAAGCACCCCCCCAATTGACACTACATTCGATACAACCATGACAGATTCAACAACTGGTAGTTCATCAACTGAATCCGAAAGCGAATCAGTCATTTCTATGGACACGTCTGATGTTCCAAACAAAAACAAAAACAAAAGAAAAATAACTAAAGGATCATCCTCAGAGTCAGATCAAAAATCTGAAGATGAGACCCAAACAAACAAGGACAAGAAAAGAACTAAGAATGAACAAAGACAGACACCAACAACAAATAACAATACAACCCCAACAGAAAACAACAACAACAACAACAACAACAACACACATCAAACAAAAAACAACAATAACAACAACAGCAACGCACATTCAACAAAAAACAACACAAACACAACAAACACTCCAAAGACTTCTACACCAAACAAAAACAACACCAATACCTCAAAGAAAGCTTCTCTTTCCAAGGGTAAAGGACCATCGAACTAATTCTCTTTGAATAGTTCAAACATACACACAATTAAGACTTAGGAATTAGAGTTAAAAACACCAACACATTCACTCCAACACAGAAATTCGGGATACAATGGAACATCAGAAGTATCCGACGAAATATTCTAGAACTGAAAATGCTTATTTCAAACTCTAATCCCACAGTCATAGCCCTTCAAGAAACTATGACTCCAAACAACTTCGATAAACACTTCATCTCAAAATATATCACATATTTCAAAGAGGGTCCCAACCCCTCAAAAAACGGAGTTGCAATCGCAATCAAAGATGGCACTCCACATGATCTTCTTCCCATTACCACTGATCTTCAGGCAGTGGTAGTGCGCATTAAACACCCCTTTCCAATCACCGTCGTTAGCATCTACATCACTAATGATTCCGATCCGAACACTCTACGCGGCCAACTGGACCATCTGTTCGCCCAACTTCCCGCCCCAATCATGCTTATGGGTGATTTCAACGCCCACTCATACGCCTGGGGAGGTGCATACCTCGATCGAAAAGGATCCATCATTGAGGATTTCATATCCGACCATTCTCTTCTCCTTCTTAACAACGGCCAACACACCAGAATCCATTATTCTGGTACTACTTCAGCCATCGATCTCACTATAGTATCAGACAAACTATCTTCAAAACTTTCTTGGAACATCCACGATGATACTTGCGGAAGCGATCATTTTCCAATCTTCACTTCCTTCGGCCAAACTTCTCCAGAGTTTTCAACAAGGCCAAGATGGAAATTTGAATACGCTGACTGGGCTGGCTATCAGTTTGACATTGAAAACCGCCTCTCCGCTAAACGAGATTGGACAGCCGAGGAATTCTCCAAAGTTGTCCTAGAAGTTGCAATGGTGCACATCCCCAGAACCAGTGGCATCCCTGGCAGGAAATGTGTCCCATGGTGGTCACCTGAGCTGAAGGCAGCGATCAAAGGTCGACGTAAGGCCCTACGCAAA
The DNA here is from genome assembly GCF_029784135.1 of Toxorhynchites rutilus septentrionalis. Classification (NCBI taxonomy): domain Eukaryota; kingdom Metazoa; phylum Arthropoda; class Insecta; order Diptera; family Culicidae; genus Toxorhynchites; species Toxorhynchites rutilus. The sequence goes on along the minus strand of NC_073744.1, from coordinate 188,291,784 downwards.
TTAAGAAAGGCCCATCCGGACAGCCCACTGAGACCCACTCTGCTTGCAGAGTTCCAAAGGGCTCGCAAAGAAGCTAAGACTGCTATCAACACAGCCAAGCACAACAGTTGGGTTAAATTCGTCAGCGAAATTAATCCCAACGCGTCAACAAAGGATTTATGGAGTAAGATTGGCAGGCTTCATGGAAAGAAAAGAAGCAAAAAATATAATCTTCTAATTAACGGTCAATACACCAATGACCGGAAAATCATCGCCGAGGCGTTTGGAGATTTCTTTGCTTCCGCCTCCTCCAATCAAAACTACGACCAAACCTTTCTAACCCACAAAACGGAATGCGAAAGAATTCCCATCGATTTTCATACCGATGTGGAATTTGACTTCAACAAAAACCTCTCCCTCAAAGAGCTCGATTGGGTACTGAACAAAGTCAAACAAGGATCCACAGGACCTGATGACATTAGCTACCCTATGCTTAAGAATCTACCCCATCTCGGGAAAAAAGCACTTCTGAAGCTCCTCAACAAAGTCTGGGACAGTGGAACCCTCCCCAGTTGCTGGAAAGAGGGTTTAATGATCTGTATCCCGAAACCAGACATGAACAACCATCTTCTTGACAATTTCCGCCCCATCACTCTCCTAAGTTGTGTTGGGAAAGTCTTGGAAAAAATGGTCAATCGACGCTTAACGACTTTTCTAGAGTCAAATAAGCTGATTGATCCCAGACAATTCGCCTTCCGTGCGGGAAAAGGTACAGAAGATTGCCTTGTAGCAATCGAAAAAATCCTAGACGACGCAACTGAAAAATTACACCACATTGATATTGTTTCCCTGGATTTATCCAAGGCCTTCGATCGGGCATGGAGGTACCCAGTGCTGAAAAGCCTTTTCGACTGGGGGATTCGTGGGAGATTAGGTCTCTTCGTTAAAAGTTTTCTAGAAAACCGGTCTTTCAAAACCGTTATTAACAACCACCAATCTTCTCTAAAAATCCCAGAAAACGGCTTCCCACAAGGCTCAGCACTTTCACCAACCCTCTTCAACATTGCCATGCAATCTCTATTCGAGATTATCCCGGACCATATAAAGGTCATAGTCTATGCAGATGACATCACTCTTATCTCTACGAGCTGCTTCGGCTTAATTCAGAGAAAGAGGCTTCAAAAAACCTTAGACTCCATCCAAAACTGGGCTCTAAAAACAGGTTTTAAAATTTCCCCGGAGAAATCCAAACACATACATATCGGAAAAGCTCTCAGAAGGAGAACCTATCTTCAGCTCAACAAAATCCCGATCCCTACAATGAGGACATTGAAAATACTAGGGGTTACTTTCGACAAGAAACTCAACTTCCTATCACATTCCCAAAAGACCAAAATAGCCACCAGAAAGAAATTGAACATCATCAAGTCTATCGCAGGCAACCTAGCCTCTGGTCATAGAAAGACGTTGCTAAATGTTGTAAATGTTTGGTTGGTCCCACAAATCCTTTACGGAATAGGCACCTTCAGCCGTGGAGGGGACAGGGTGTTAAACACCATTCAACCAATTTACAATAAAGCAATTAGGCTCGCAATTGGCGCTTTTCCCACCAGTCCCACTCTTGCTGTAATGGCAGAAAGTGGGCAACTTCCCTTCACCCACCTGGTAACAAAAGCCATCACCAATAAAGCCATCCGTCACTTGTCACTCCCCGAAAGCGACCACAATGTCCCATTAATACATAGAGCTAAAACATGGTTCAAAAATCTCACGAACAAAGATCTTCCCGATATATGTGAACGTTCATCTGCGACGGGAAGAAATTGGAACGTCAAACCGCCGAACATTAACCTTGAACTTCTCAAGACAGTTCGAGCGGGAGACCCTTCTCCAAAAGTCAAAGCCTGCTTCAATAACCTCGTTGCATCCAATTTTCAAATCAACCACCAGGTATACACAGATGGTTCAGTCAGTGCCGATGGAGTTGGATGTGGAGTCTTTGAGAGTAGATACACTGGTAGCTTTTCTCTTCCACCGCAATGCTCCATCTTCAGTGCGGAAGCTTTCGCCCTTTTAATAGCTACCCAAGAATGCACCCATGAGTTTCTTCCTACCACAATATTCTCAGACTCAGCTAGCTGTCTCCACGATCTTCTGAGTGGAAACAGCAAACACCCATGGATTAAGCAAACAGAAGAGGCTGCTTCAAATAAAAACATCTCCTTCTGCTGGGTTCCTGGTCACTCAGGAATCCGTGGAAACACAGCCGCCGACATACTGGCCGGCAAGGGCAGCAAAATAGATCCCCCAGACATGCCCTGTCCTCCATCTGACATTGTCCGCTGGGTAAAACAGCAAGTCCGTGAAAGCTGGGACATAGGCTGGATAAACAGCCGTCCCACTCATCTTCATAAAATTAAAAATTCCACTCTCCCTTGGGATGACCGCCTCAATAGTAGGGAAAGGCAAGTCCTTACCCGTCTTCGAATTGGGCACACTAACTTCACCCACTCACACTTGTTCTGCAGAGCCGAAAAACCCCAATGTGCTTGCAACGAAGCTCCGGTTTCCGTTAGCCATCTTTTACTTGAATGTCAACATACCAAAGATGCTCGAGTCCGACACAACATAGGTCAGAGTCTCCGAGATATCCTCAGTAGAGACGAGACCCAAGAAACCAATTTAATTGCGTTTCTGAAAGAAACCGACTTCTTTGGTAAAATCTAAACCGAAATACTAAATACCTTGGAAAGTGCTTATTAAAGTTCGCCACTTCACAGTCATGTATGCGTGTTTATGTGTGTATACACATGTATGTACGGGTCGGAAGGAAGGTATTCATACATGTATATACACGCATTCAATAATATTAAATAACAAATAATATAATATATACTTTCATACCCACATCTATCTTCTATCCATCACATTATACTTTAATCAACTTCCTATTCCTACAGCCACACTCACCAAGGAGAATAAATTCATTAAATAAACCTCTCCATTTTTCAGCTATACTATATGCCATTAAATTCAAAACCACTATATTTTATTATCTATTCAAACTGTATTTCATTTCATTTCACCCCACCCCACACCCACTCCTCCCCTCTTTCCTTCCCATACCACTCCCACCCCCTCCCACTCCACTAATCCCACCCAAATCCTTTCCACTCCTTTCCTTCCTATCCTCCTGAGGAGGGCCGTTTTGTTTTTTGGCTTTGGAACACGCCTTTCACTGGGTCACTTGTGCTTCGTTACTGCTTTGGTCCTCGGATCAGTAAATTTTTACTTTTCTTTACAGCATATATTAAATATCTTATGAAGCATAGGATCCCTTCCTACCTTCTTCTTTAACCGAGAGTCGAGTGGACAGATCTGATGAGTGATTTTGTTTGGTTTCCCTTTCGCCAGTCCCCTCTGGGCTGGTTTTATTGTGGCTCTTCACTGGGCTAGAGGCGAATGAACTGCAAAGTTTAAAGCCTCTTAAAAACAAAGAAAGAAGAAGAAAAATACATTCATTACGATTTGTTCGCTCGTTGGATTCACATGCAGGCTAAAAAGGGTCCTTTTCAGGATCACAAAATTATCTTCAATCTACAGAGTTTATTGTTTTGTTATCACTCGATATTCCCATCTTGTTCGGCTAAACCTTCCTGTTTAGCGATTTGTTGCCACTCGCCACAGCTTTCACAGTTGGAAAATTTCTTCCCATCAAGCTTTGTGACATGTTGTACAGTAAATTACATTCAATGCGACGTGCCGAAGCGCCACTCAGTGTCGCATTGGAGGCGATTTTAACCTGTAATTGAACATTTGCGATGACAGTGGTACAGTGTCGACTTTCAATGTGGGGTCATAATTTGGATCTCTATGTTTACAAAAATGTCCAACTAAATAAGTCGCATTACATGTCCGTCCAATTAGCTAAATGTCTAACTAATTGTAAATTACTGTTCTTTCAATCTGGAAACAATTTAAGAATTGGTGAAAATTGAATAATCAGGAAAGTCCCCAACTATCAATAAGCTCAGAACAACTGCCAAATTCACATACTCATCAGATCCTGGCAAACAAATGATGAAAAAATCAATTTGTGTTTTATTATTATTTTGGATAACGTTTTAGAAAGCATTGAACTGTATTTCCTAAACTCTTTTTTGGAAGGTTTAATGGCCCTGAAAAGCGCCTTGTTTTATGGAATGGTTCCAATTTAGAAAACTTAGTACTCGTGGTTTTGAAATAAAAACCATTTCGAACGCCCTCGATGCCGCCTTGTTCTGGATTTGCCACCAAAGCAGTTTGTATAAAGAACAAACTTTTTTCTTCTGCTACCTGATGCCGTGTTGCGATTGCGTTTGCCACTCGCCACTCGCTACAACTGCCTGTTGTCTTGATGTCCACCGAACCGAATGTGTTCTGTTCCGAATGCGGGTTTTCTTATCGTCGCGAGCAGCTTTGCCAGCTAACTCGATCACTACGGCGGCCGAAACTATATAACGCCGGCTAGGTGGACTGGTGCACTGGTACTAACGCGCTCGGCCTAGCTACCCTTGCGGGGCACTCCAGATCAACACGGTTCGAGCGGGATTTTGCCTTTCCCTTCACTTTTCCTCCTTTACCATGTCCATACATGGCTGCTTGGGTTGGTTTGTTGATGTGTTGTGATGCGAACCGATGTGGTGTACGGTTTGAATGAGAATGAGCGTTACGGCAGCGGAGCGGGGATTTTTAAGCTGACTGGCTGGCTCGAGAATTACGCATGTGTGAGACTGCGTCCAATGTTTCGTTCATTTTTTCTTTTTCCTTTCCAATCGTGCTTCATTCTATTTCGCTGCTGCTCTGCTTGCCCGTTTTGGTCGGTACGATTTGAGGAGCACAAAATGGACCAATAAAAAATGGGCACATAGTGCATTTTGACAATGCTTGATATTTCACAATTATTCAATTATTTATCTCAAGAAAAATGAAATGTTATTCGTTATGATAGATGCGTGGATATATTTCCTATCAATTGATGCAAAAACCTTTGCGATCTATTGAGAAATGCTCGAGTTATAAGCGTTCCAAATCTTGAATTTTCTCCTACTTGTTCAGTGCCTAGATTTCCATTTCACCCCCTATATCTTCCGGTTAGACGTAGTCCTACGTCAAAAAAAAATTGGGGGACCAAGGACACGAAGCAACTGACTGCAAGAATCCGGAATTGTATCCGGAACATGGACGTAAGTGCCGTACAACGTTCTTGTGAGAGCATCGCGACAAAGTTGCGTCGAACAGTAGACCACGGCCCTTACTCAAACGTTTACTGACATTTTTTTGAAGAAAATACATTATGTTATTAATAAAAAATACTGAAATCGATGAAAAAAAATATTTTTTTTATATGTGATTGAAAAAATTCTCATTTTTTATTTAACACCCGTTAGCCGAGGCCATTCTCTCGAAATAGGATGAAAATGCATACTCTTAGTATATTTCAACTCTTTTCATTGATAACTGTCAAAATCAGGCAATCTATAGCTGATTTGACAGAAAAATATTCACAAATCGATATCTTCCTGTTGGTAGGTCAGTTCATGTGAAACCCATAAGAAGTGAACAGAAAACATATTCACCCCGATTCTGTATTCCGAACGATTCGAAGTATTTCGAACGACTTGAAAAATTTCATTCTGTATTCCGTTTGAATTGTATAACATCTTTCGTTCGACGCTACTCGAATGTCAAACCCTTTCTTTATTTCGTTCGAGTGGTGGTTTGCAGTCGAATTTCTCCCGATATTTTTTTACTGCGGATTGCTGAAAAAATGTAAGTAAAGTTTTACATCGGTTGCTTTTAATTGATTTTTTAATCAAATTTCTATTCACAGGGATAAAACCAAAAACATAACAACAACAAAGAAACAGTTTGAGCGGCTGGTGCAGCTTTTGGAGAAGAACCCCGACATCGCAAAAGGATTTATACGTGGTAACTCCGGACCATTTTGGAACGATTGTGCTGCTGAATTAAACAGTTTGGGACCACCCATCCGTGACGGGTCTGGATGGAAAAAGGTATTTACTGAAACTATTCCGAAATAATACATATGTATTTCACTTTTAATGTCCGGCAGGTGTGGGCGGATTATAAATCAGCGTTGAAGTGCAAACTCTCTCACAACAAAAGAGAGCAAAGGGCAACTGGAGGAGGACCCAACAGAACGATACATTTGTCTGAGCTAGAGGAGCAAGCGGTTCAGCTAACTGGACTGTTGGAAACCGTAGAAGGAATACCAGGTTGTTCTTCACAAGGAACACCTAAGGGAAAAAACAACGAGGTTAATGCAGATGTAAGTTGCGATTCAATTGACGAGTCCGACGATGCGAATGATACGGCTATTCCTCAATGCTCCCAACCAAAGAGACCTAGGCTATCTGCCCTCAATTTAGTTCAAATACAAATTGAACAACAACAGAAATTTCACTCGGAAATGGAATTGCTGTTGGGTACCTCAAACAAAAACCTCAATGATATGGTACATTACCAACGCCAATTCGCCGAAGCAATCAACTCAATAGATACTGGTCTCAAAAAAATGTTGAAAGAACAAAATCGACATAACCGTGAAATGGAAAAAATCGCTCGAGAGAAGCTGGAGGTTAAAAAATGAATATTAGAAATGCAAATAGAACATTTTTCCGAACATTCAAATATTGCATTATAAAAATAAACACAAGATTTAGACATTAGATCACCAAATCGTATTATTTTATTTATCGCATACAAAAAGTAAAAATAGATGATAGTTGCTAGTATTGGAGAGAATAAAAATTTATTGATATGACTCATCAAAATATGCCCCCTACTGAGAGCATCCGTATTCCAAACATATATTATGAAGTGCACAGCACACATTCACAATTTGAGCACATTTTGTAGGAGTATAATGTAGTTGTCGCGCTCCAAGTAAACATCTAAAACGATTTTTAAGAACACCGATTGTTCGTTCGACTATGCCTCGACCTAAAGCATGCCTCTGGTTGAAATCGCTTTCCAAACTGCCTTCTTCCGGAGCTCTGAATGGCGTTACCAGCCATGATTCCGATGGGTAGCCTGCATCACCTGTGGGAAACAATTTTATCATGCACATCTAGGAAATTTAAACAATTTTGTTTACCCAGTATTTTAGTTTGTGTTCCGCCGTTTCGATGCATCTGCTCGAAATACGTTCGTACAGGGCTTATTCGCCATATATGGGCATCGTGATTAGATCCGTGAAAGCTAGGATCAACGAAACGGATCCTCTGCTGATCGTCACAAACCTATAATGCCAAAAAAAAAATTAAATACAATTTTTTAATTTAATGCATGCTGTACTTACAATGAGAACGTTCAGACTGTAGAACCCCTTTCGATTATAAAATAAATTTCGATTCTGATTAGGGGGGATTATTTTTATATGTGTTCCATCAACACACATGATTATTCCTGGAATTCCAGATTTCTCATAGAAATAAAGCTTGGCACGTCGCTGTTCATTTTCCGACATTTCCAATGATATCCACTTAGAACATAATCTTCGCTCCAGTATGTTCAGCATTTCAGATAACACCTTAGAAAAAGTGGACTGTGCCATCGCAATATGGAAATCTTCTCCCGCTCCAAGCTGGTAGTTTCCCTCAGCGAAAAATCTCAAACACGCCGCCAGCTTTTCCTTAACATGAATGCCACTTTTCTTTGTGTTGGAAAAATCGTTTTCAATTTCCCCCAAAACGTATCGGAATGCCTCTTTATTCAAACGAAAGCTTTTAATGAATCTGCATAGTAGAGGAAAATCGATAATAAAAAATCTAAGAAATTCAGAGACAAATAAATTTTACTTACGCATCGTCTGAAAGCTCCATTAAATTACCGGATGTGCGCAGATTCCGTCGATTATAACGAAGTATTCCGATTTCTTCATACACTGCCAATACCGACAATAAGGCGGAATCCATTTGGCTAAATTATTTTCTCACTTATTTTCTATTCACACCGAAGAACAATTCAAATAAAGTTAAATTTCAGCACCCGGCACAACTGTCTTTTAGGTTTATTTTGCTTATTTTGCCATTCGACGACATTGAGTTTTGACGTTTGGTATTTGTGAGGAAAACATATATGAAAATCGATACTTTTGTATCGTGCAGTTTTGTATGATTTTGGTGACACAAATAATAAAAGTAAGTATCAAACGAAAGGGTAATCTTCTCCAATGCTAATTATGTCAAAACATATAGGATAGTTGCGTAAGGTGACCATTTTTATGCTGAACAAAATGATGCATTCGTAATGAATATAAATTATCGAAACAAAAATTATGAAAGAAAATTGAGTTGGCTGTATTAAAAATGTATTTTACACTATAGTTTGACAAGTTCTCTACGAACTAGTGGAATAAAATTTTGCATAAATAGCGATTTATGATGGTTCCTAATATTAATATAAACTTTTCTTTTCATTTCGATTATATTGTATATGAAATAGATGTAAAGGAATGGCAATGCATATTGCAATCATTTAAAACACATATGGTAACAGTTTTCACTGACCACTTTTGAATTGAAAACAGTCTTTTGCCATAGTAATTTAAATAGTTCACAGCAATCCCACAAACAGAGCAATTGATTGCAGGTGGCAGCATCGGTGAGTCGTCAACGCGAACTGTTCGAATTTCTTTCGAACAGTTTGAAATAATTCGATCGAAATGAGCAATACGTTCGAAATAGGGAAAGCAAAATTATAACTCTTTCGAGACTAGGTAGTGCGGACTGAATCAAAACGGCAGTCAAAAAAGATCCAATTGAAATGTCAAAAGAGATCCAACGATCAGGAGTGTTATTTTTCTTATGATAATCAACACTATAAAACAGGTATTGTTGTCAAGGGCAAAAATAAGTAAAATTATAAAATGAACGAACTACATTTTTCCGTCAATTGTTTAATTAATCATTGCATCTCTAAAAGACCATCTCAGCCTTTCACTGAGCAACGCATTTTTAATGTCCCCTCTCTTTGTCATAACGTTTTTCCGAACGTAATAAAAACAAACAAAGTCAGAGTCACGTAAATGTTTACTCCTGCGATTTGGAAATATTCGATAAAAAGTGGAAGGAAGAGCTGCCAGATGATTTTTAAAAAAAGTCTGTAAAAACATGTGAATGTCTGTTAAAAATGTGGAAAAGTCTGTAAAAGTGTGCAGATCTATAGAAATGTCTTTTAACGTTAATTTTCACTTATTCATTAATACTTTGTACATCACGATGCACGTAAGATTGTATTCTGTATATATATAAACAGCCATTCCATGCCAAACTAATATAGTGGTTCTCAGCTCTTCGTCAAAAGTGGTAATTTTGTTCTTTATCGCAAAACATTAAACTCGTATTTTTTAAATTTGTCATTAGGGTGCCCATTTCCATTTTAGGGTGATCCCAAAAATCATTTTTTCCACTTTTTCCCAAAATGACTTTTTTCAAAAATTTATAACTTTCGAACCACTCAACCGATTTAGATGATCGACATATCAAATTTAAGCCAATGAGCTTTAATTGAGAAATATTAAACTTGCATATAATATGGATCCTATTTTTAATATGGATTGAAAGCTGAGAACTTTTGCATAAAATATCTCGATATCAGAGATGCTATTTTTTTCGTTTTTGAAATATGATTTTGCAAAACTAATCGATGGTTCGAAAAACAATTTTTCCCCATTTTTCCCACTACAAAAAGTCATAACTTTCGAACTATTGGACCGATTCATATCATCGACATATCAAATTGAAGCTTACGAGATATATTTTTTTAAAAAATATTAGTTTTGCGAAAAATTGAATTTTGTTTTTCTAATTATGGATTGAGTTAGTTTTTCATAGTTTTCTCGGTTAAAAATAGGAGCGCTATATTTTTTTATATTTTTTATGGAAAGCTGAGGAGTATTTACTTAACATATCTCGATATCAGAGATGCTATAATTATCGTTTTTAAGTTAGAATTTTGTAAATTTAACATGTTTTAAGTCTTCGATCAATATTCATATGTGACTAAACTAGACCTATGCTACTAGAATCCAATCTTCCCGCAAGTGTGAGTTTTGCTTATTGGCTTCAATTTAATATATCGATCATCTAAATCGGTTCAGTAGTTCAAATGTTATGATTTTTTGCAGAAAGTTATTTTTGGACAAATGGGGAAAAATGATTTTTTTTGAAAATCATATCTAAAAAACGAAAAAATAGCAACCCTGATATCGAGATATGTTGTGTAAAAAATCCTCAGCTTTCAAGAAAAAATATAAAAATATATAGCGCCCTCTAGTCCAAAGTCATAAAAAAAATAAAAAACGACTACAATCAATAATTACTAAAATATAATTATGTTTTTCGCAAGTTAAATATTTTTTCATAAAAGGCTAGGTCAATTTTATATGTCGATCATCTAAATCGATTCAGTGATTCAAATGTTATTAATTTTCATTTCATTCATTTCAATGATTTTTCGGACCACTTAATAACTTATGTGCTGTAAGTGTGTTTAAATGTTTCAACGATCTACACATACATACATACACATACATACACAAACATACGCGTTGTTAATTTTTATAAAACACAGTATTTCTCCGTTGATATATTGGACATCCACCAAGGCTTGCGGTCTTGTCGTTTTTATTTTTAAAAAAATGCAGTGTATATTTTCCATCCGCCATGCAAGGCTATACAAGTTTTAGACCACCACACGGCCATGAACCATGTCTGTCGTAACAATATCGAACAGTAACCCATATTTCGTCATAAGCAGACCCGAAAGCAAATGTAAGTTGTTGAAAATAGAATGAAAATTTTTATTCGATGTTGTTTAAATACATAGGTTGCATAGTCCTGACCCTAACTTAACTATTTTTCAATAAATCTCCTTGCATTTCAGCAAAACAATCTTGTCTAGAACAGAAAATAATTATCAGAGACAATTTTCGTTCAAGATTTTTCCTTACCTGCAGAGAATGCAATTGTTCATTAATTGTGAATAACCGTATCCTCTTTTTCGTCTGCAATGATGTCAAGGCAAAAGTACTTATGTGTATGAGTTCCAAACATCATACACACCAGTTGGGCCAACAAGAAGGACTGCCGGGCCGCAGGTTGAGTATCGCTGGTCTAACGTCATGTGTATTGATATATACTAAATATAATAACTTTTCTGTATTAAAACTATGGAAAAATGTCATATGGTGAGTCAAATATTTTTGATGTGATGAATAGATGTGATGAATGTTTTACAGATATGTCTGTAAATTTACAAACATATTTGTAAATCTGGCATCTCTGGTGGTCTGAGAATTTATTGCAAGAAATCGATTGAAAACATGCAAGAATTTGCTTGAGAATGAAGTGGATTGAGTCCGCACCACTTAGGTTCGAGATCGCAGTTTCGAACGAAATGCAAATCCGACGGAATGCAGAATAGGGGTGATTGTCTCCCATTATCGCTCTGACAACCCTATGGCAAGTTTAACCACATTGCGGTGCGCTCCATATATCGCTCTTTCTTCCTGTCGCCTCACGCTTTTCCACCCCTGAATCATAATCACAGTTCGTGCGCACAGTTCCGTTATGTTGTGCCACTATGGGCCATATGCTTTCATGTCACCACGACCCGAGTGAATGGGTGTGTGTGTGTGTGTGTCCGTCCATGTTTGTGCGTCTCTGGGTAAACCATGAAATTTGCAAATTCGATTCCGCTGGATGTGTGCTGCTGCTGCTGCTGCTGCTTTGCTTCTTATTTTTATCTCAAACCCAACCCCAACCCAACCACTCCCCCCACCCCACCAAGCAGTCTCGGCCTCCGCTCCGTTGTTGGCTTGCTGTTTGACATTGTTGGGAGCGAAAGCCTTCCACACTAGGAGCGCCTGATCGGCGCTGCCGCCTCCGTCGCTTTGGGGGATTCTGACTTGGGACGGTTCCCAGCAGCAGCAGTCGTCCATTCGTCGTCCGCCGGGTGTTTACAGTTCGCCCCCGCCTCGAGTGGTCCACACCGATGGATCCACGCCGCGGACAGAGAGAGTGAGAGTGGGTTGTTGTGGGGGGGGGGGTCTCTGATTTGTGTGCTGTTGTTGCCAGGACGAAGATGAAGAACTCGCCGGGAGCATAGTGTAGTATGTGGTGCGTGCGTATGCTGTTTCAGCTTCGGTGCTACAGTGTTTTATGTAAATTGATTAAGTGGTGCCCTTGTATTGTTTTTCTGCTGGTGGTCACCCCTCCCCCTCTCAAGCGGGGGTGTGTTGTTGGAAGCACTACTTTCTGGTTGTATAAATAAGTGTAGTAAAAATCAGCGAGATGGGTTTCTTGGCTGTGGCTCTCACGATGTGGGAATTCTTCACGAATTTCGCCAAGCCAGCTGTAGTCTCGTGCGAATAGCCGTTGGTGCCGGAGCTTGAAACAATTGGCGGCCGGTTGGAGTCGTGGAGCCTTGATGCTCGTTGAACTGTGAAAAGATCATCGCTATCGATTTTGGCCTGCTGCCGCGGTGACTTTTTTTTTGCAGTCAAGTGAACACCAAACCAAACGGTGCTCGTTTTTCGTTTTATGGTGTAACCGCCGCCGGATATCCGGACTCGAGAGTGCAAAAATGAATTCCCCACGGAGGATCAGGGTAAAGTTCACTTTTTGTTCAATTGCTGTGTATCTGATTCCCCGGTTCGACTCGCTGACTGCTAATCGATGAGACGGCCAAAATTAGCCAAAAATTAGCATAAATATTTACCACTGGATTAACGGCAATAAAATGGAAAACTACCAACGGAAACCAAGCGATAGGAAACGCGGTAAAATCTACGAATTCTCGTGTATATACACGGGTACATATGTGTGTGCCGGAGCGCCAGCAGTGCTCGGCTATTGGTGTCCCTGTTCCGGCGAGCAGACCCCCGGATTGGGGTCGCTTAAAATTCTGTTCATGTTTTACCCATGTTTTGCCGTTTGTTGGGTGCGATTCTTGGCGAGATAGAAATCTCTTGAATGGAGGCAGCAATAATACGGGCGAATGCCGCCTGGGTGAACAAGTGTTGCTCCTGCTGATGCTGCTGGTGACTTGAGCACTCCCCCTCCTTCTTCTCCACCCTGTTTCACCGCCCGCTCAGGAGCGCTTTTCCGCGAACCGAAAGTAGGTCGAAAAGCAGGATAAGAGCATGTTTTGCTGCCGCTTCCAAGAGGACTTTTCAACAGTCGGTTTTAATGGGAGCGGGCGCGATGATGGGAGGAGTTTTTAATGGGAAACACACAGCCGGATGTAATTTGTCTGATTTCGTTTGAGAGCGACTTTTTGAAACGTTTTTGATCCCGGAATAGGGCATTTAGTGCGGAGCGACGGGGCGAAAAACTCGATGATAGGCGTGCGAGTCATACAAGTCACACAAGTTTAGTAATTAGGAACGATAATTAAGAACTATGATATTGATACCAGTGCTGAAGGTCCAGTGGGTGGCCGAATGAATGAGACTGTCATTGTTATTATTGTTGTCATCGTCGGCTGGACAGGAAAAGTTGTGACAGATTGGAAAGTTTCTGTTCGGGGATAAATGGCGCTCCAATATATCATACCGAACAAAGGACTGTCACGACTTCGAGATGGGCCTTTAATCAAAGATGATTGAATTACCCCACGGCTCCATTATTGGCGTGACAGCTGCGAGTGGGTAATGACAACTGATTGTGTGACCACTGCGAGTGGGTTTGTGAGTGAAAAGAATGATTCGAGAAAAAAGGAAGCTCTGCATACAGAATACTGGCGGCAAAAGCTGAGTTCCATTATTGGATTCAATTTCGACTAATGGTCCTGTGATGTTCGACCAATAGTTGGTTATCGACGGTAATTAAGACTTGTTGCTTCCTTCTAGAGACAATGAACGAAGGGTCATTCAAAAAAGTGTTTTGACGTAGGACTACGTCTTTCATTTCTATACCGGGGTGTAAAACCAAAGTTTCGAAAACGAAAGCGTTACGCTGGAGACCGAGATTTTGAGCGTTAATAGCTCTTAAACAACTGAACGAAATGGTATGATAAATACTTCATTTGAAAGATAAAATGTCTACGCGTCATATACTTGTTACTTTTTCATCCAAAAACTTGTTTCAATAGTCTTAAAATTGCTTTCAAAACAGGCTATTGAAATCACCAATCGGTATATAAGCGAGCGCCGCTCGTAAACCCACTCAGTTATGATTGAACAGCGATTGGAGCATGTTGTCGCTGTTGTTGTGAAGCTAATTTCGTTTATCATGAATGCGCTGATGAACGGTGTCACCAAGAGCCTGTTTGTGCACCTAAGGCCAAAAGGGAATCCATCAGGAGGAGAGTGATGCCACGGTTCCGCTTGAAACATCGGAGCAGCCGCCACACACACACACATACACGCGCGGAATTCTCGTTGCTATCATCGTTGCTGAAAAATAATCTGCCAGTTCCCCTGGGAATTGAAAAATACATTCATGCGAAATAGTTTATTTTGATGTTTTCTGTCCATATAACACTGCAACCAAATACATTTGGTTTTGTTATTTTTCAATCAATCGCAATTAACAGGAATGCTTCTGAATATTTTTTTCCCCATCAGTGGAAATTTTCGTATCCAATATTGGATGCATAACATGAAAAACGGAAAATGTTTCACATCGCGAAAATCAAGTCATTTTCGAGCGATTATTTGCTTTCTACTCATATAATGCTTCGACCAAATACATTTCGTTTTGGATTTTTTCAATCAAGTGCGATCAACGTAATACCACGTCTTTCGGCAATTGCAATGCAGGTGCATTGGTGCCTTACCACCGTTAGTCTTTCGGTGGTAAGGCACCACGAAAGCAGCTCGGATAAGCGAATCAACCGCAGGAAGCATGAAGAAGCCACATCGCTATCGGCCGGGAACTTCGCATGAAATTCGTCGCTATCAGAAGTCGACCGAATTGCTGATCCGCAAGCTACCTTTGCAGCATTTGGTTCGTGGAATTGCTCAGAACTTCAAACCGACTTGCGCTTCCAAAGTTCCGCGGTTATGACGCTGCAGGAGGCTTATTAGAAGATACCAATTTGTGTGCTATCCATGCAAAACGCGTCACATCATGCCCAAGGACATCCAGCTGGCCCATCGTATCCGAGGAGAGCGTGCTATATTAGCTTAGCATATAATCAACAGCCCTTTTCAGGGCTCCAAATTTGATGGATTAGAGTTCAGAAAAGTTTTTTACAGGCCGAACTGAAAGGAGCATTTAGCGAAAATCGTGGTGTCGATGATAATTCGATACCGATAGGTGCCATGGATATGGATATCATAATGAAGAATATGAAATATATGTGATGTAGTGAATATATCCCCATATCGAAGAAATCACTTTGATGAAACTGTTTACCGTTTATCGTTTTTAATTGTTGGGAAAGGGCATTATTTCTGCTGACTAAATTCCAAGAAAAATCCATTCCTTCTTTAAGCGTGATTCATTCTGCTTCGGATCAACAGAACAGTATGATAATCATTTCATACAAAAGATAAAATGTCCAAGAGTTATATGATTGCTATTTATTGAGTCGGAAAATTGTTTCAATAGCTTAATGATAGCTTCGAAAACAGGTTATAAAATGACACTTCCTTTGCTTTCGTTCATTTCTTACTCTACTCTCGCACCGTGACGACTCGTTTGTTTGGGACCAAGCAGATAGCAGGTTAGTCTTTCAGTGGTAAGGCACACGAAAGCAGCTCGGATAAGCGCACCAGCCGCAGGATAGGTGAAGAAGCCACATCGCTATCGACCGGGAACTTTGCGTGAAATTCATCGCTATCGGAAGTCGACCGAATTGCTGATCCGCAAGCTACCTCTGCAGCTTTTGGATCGTGGAATTGCTCAGGACTTCAAAACCGACTTGCGCTTCCAAAGTTCCGTGGTTATGACGCTACAGGAGGCTTATTCGAAGATACAAATTTGTGTGCTATCCACGCAAAACGCGTCACATCATGCCCAAGGACATTCAGCTGGCCCATCGAATCCAAGGAGAGGGTGCTATATTAGCTTAGCATATAATCATCGGCCCTTTTCAGGGCTCCAAATTTGATGGATTAGAGTTTAGAAAAGTTTTTTGCAGGCCAAACTGAAACGAGAATTTTCGTTTGGATGCCATACAGCATCGAGAAAATTCCGGAAAGATCTAATCATGGCTGAAAAATAATCTGCCAGTTCCCTGGGAATTGAAGAATACATCCATGCGAAAGAGTTTATTTTAATGTTTTCTAATTATATGGCGAACACAGCGACCAAATACATTTGATTTCGTAATTTTTCAATCAAGTGTAATTAGCTGGAAAGCTTCTGAAGATTATTCTTTCCCATCAGTAGGATATTTCCGTATCCAATATTGGATGCATAACATGAAAAACGGAAAATGTTTCGTATCGCGAAAATTATATAATTTTCAATCGATTATTGCTCAGTCGCCGAAATTTTCATACTCAGAGAGTTCATTCTCCTCTAGTTTGCCTTCCAAATTGCCATCGTAAACCACACCTTCTCTCGATTCAATCACGCACGAAAAGCATACTGAAATGATATTCTGGTGGTGAAACCGATTCATTTTTCGTGAGGCGTCGTGCACAAATTACGTAACGCGATAAGGGGGGAGGGGGTAGATGTTGCGTTACTTTCTGTTTATTAGAGATAAGAAATTGCGTTACGAAAGGGGGGGGGGAGAGGTGGTTCAAAATTCGGATTTTTAGCGTTACGTAATTTGTGCACGACGCCTGAGGACATCGACAAGACAACATCTTTACTGAACGAGCTGAACGGCGAGGGATCGAGGGATTCATTACCTGGCCTGACCTGACCTGAAATGCAATCAGTTTGTTTTAACTGTGAGGGAGCGCAGAAAAGCCGATGCTGATACTCTCGTGACCAAGAGAGTATCAGCATCGAAATACGGTTCCTCGGGAAGACATAGAAGCAGCCGCCACACACATACATACACGCGCGCAACTCTTTTCGTTTGCTGGTTATCGAGAGGAAACCTGGAAAGAAATTATCGTTGCTGAAAAATAATTTGCCAGTTCCCCTTGGAATTGAAAATTACATTCAAGCGGGTTTATTTTAATGTTTTCTATCCATATAATACTGCGACCACATACATTTGGTTTTGTGATTTGTCAATCAAGTGCAGTTAGCAGGAAAGCTTCTGAAGATTATTCTTCAGAACAAGGTTTTTTGTATCCAATATTGGATGCATAAAACCTTGATGCTCCAACGTAACACTCTCGTTTTTGAAGTCACCCAAATATTTATTTATTCATTCATTCAGGATGGATTTAGATTCAACTTCAAACAAATGATCTCTAAATCAACGATAGTCCTACGTCACCCTTGCGGTTATACCATAGATATAACCCACTTCCTGTTTTTAATTCCATTATTCCAAGTTTCTTTTGAGGTGAATTTCACACCAACTAGGACAGGAACAGATGGATTGCTACAACTCTTTGTCTTCCCCTCGGTGTAAGGAATTTAAAATTTGAATCAACGAAACTTGGATTTTTACTTCTAAGCATCATTTATTGTGTTCTTTGTGCAATTTCGTTAGTTCAGGTCAATCACGGACAGTGGTGAGTCACTATCGATATGTATGGTGGCCAGGCATTGTCCTGATGGGAAATATTACATTTTTGATTGGCCAAAGCTAGCCGCTTTTAGATGATTATCATTCCAACTAATAGTTTAGTGGTAGACAATTCCCTGTCAATGTACGAAAAAACCCTCATTGACTGTCAAAACAGGTTTCACATCTGCTATATTATCCGTAAGCAAAATGAAAAGAATCGCCCACTATATGTCATACTAGCTGATCTGGAAAACTTCGTCCCACCCAAAATGAATTTTTTGTTATCAATACCTTCAAACATTCACGTTTGTCACTTACGATCATGGGTCCAAACTGTTAGTTGATTGATCTTCTATCTGACCCGTTACAATTTCCTTTTGATACAAATTTCCTTTTCAAAACTCGTCATTATAACATCAAATTATTTTCACACACAATTTCAAATTCAATATTTTCCAATCAATATAATAATTTCAGTGTCAAATGAAAGGCTGCCAATTTGGTTGTATGGTGAGCTTTTTTCTGCTCCCTCCATTCTAGCGTTTAGGGGCGATTTTGTGTTTTTAATGCTTATAAAAACCAAAAGATAGATTTGTGATCAATACGGAAAATGAGTTGAATGATCTTTTAGATGGCAACAAAATTACAAAACTAGATTTGTGAACTAATTGTTTGTAAACAATTGCCTTTGGTCTGCTCATCAAAACAAGCCTTATAAATTGAATCCACCTGTTGCCTGTTGTACACGGCATGCCGTTGTTTGAGAAAAGTCGGGGTGGTCCTGAGCCGACCCCAAAAAGGTGGTCCAAAATTGACGCACTGTTGTTACTTTGTAGTTGTTCAACCCTTTATAGGGCCACTGTCCTATATTGCTATAACTATATTGCCAGCCACAAAAAACTGCAAACTGGAACATATTTTATTATTTTGCCTAACCAAAGACTTCTAAACGAATCTAGTAACACTCCATTTTTTCTTAATTGCTCACACAAGTCTGGCTCATGGAGCGGCGTTTACTACCGGGGGAACGCATTTGATTGTGCTATTAGGCACCTTTAATCAACTACCATCCGCTGTCGGCGGCGTGAATGTGTTATAGCATGTTTTCGGGTTTGTGTTAAGCGTTCGTTTTTCGTTCCGTTATTCCGTTATTCCGTTATTTTCGGCTAGCTCAGAGGTTATTATGGCCTCAGGGTCGGCTCTTCACCGATAACGCGCCGAGGACTCACTTTTCGACGGAAGATTACGGAATAAAGTAGAACCACTATATCATGAGGATTCGTTATTCAATAAGAAAAGAAAGGTAAGTATCTTTATATATCTATATTTATTTTTTTTCAGGTTTAAAGGTTAGTATATTGATGCGGCCGAACAGGAACAGATGGGAACCAGGTAAGTCCGAAGAATAGAGAGAGAGATTTTGGCGGATTTTCTACTCACGCACGGTGCCCGCACACGGGGGTCGATCTCATCGGTTCCAGTATCGGTGAGCGGGGCTAGGCTCTACCAGACCTCACCGTACTGCCCTCAAAAGCGTCCAACCGACTTACCCGTATGCGTGTGGAACAACGATTACGAGGGGGGCTCGCTGACCACCGGCACGGAGGTACCTCCACCGTCGGATTTCTTCTGCGAGGAGGGCGGATGTCACCCGGCGTGGACGGTCCCTGGGAGCTGTGACTTCTCCTGCCCCTATTTACTCCCGCACTTTCACTTGAACTCTTGGTAGGTAATTCCAACTTTAATTTTTCTCGAATCTCGACTTGATTCCTTCGACGGTCCGTGAGCTAAGAAGGAGTCGAGTCATCCTTCTTTCCTTCAAAGCTCGAATTCTTCTTTCTTCTCTTCATTTTCATCTTTCTCTCTCTCTCTCTTTCTCCACTGCTTCCTTCCTAGCTATTCCTTCGTCATTCGGGACCGGAAATCTCTCAACCGAATGTTAGGTCTCATTGTACATATTGTGTTAGTAGTTTCACAATTGTTTCCGTTTTGTTTTGACAGCATGCATTGCCTTTCAGGTAGGTATCAAAGTGGATTGGGTAAGTATGAGTGGGATTTATTTTAGGTTGCGCGATTTAAACTGGCATTCAATTCTTATTATTGAATCAATGGCTCTATTTTGTTCCGGTTGTTTTCAACCGTAACAATATATAGAAAAAATGGAGTGATGTCTCTCTGTCTTTCTGTCTTTCTGTCTGTCTGATTATTATGGACTCGGAAACTACTGAGCCGATCGACATGAAAATTGGTATGTATGGGTTTCTGGGGTCGGGGATGGTTCTTGTGTTAGTAGAAACCCCTTCCCTCTCTCTAAGGGCGGTGGGGGGGGTCTGCCATACAAATGAAACACAATTTTTTGCATTACTCGAGAATCAATCAATCATATGAAACCAAATTTGGCATGTGGAGGTTTTAGGGTGCAATAAATGATGCTATGGTGGTTCGATATTCCTCCCCCAAAACACAAATTTCTGCATTACTCGAGAATTAATCAAGAAAATAAAAAAGGAATTAGGCATATGGAGGTTTTAAGGGGCCCGAAACGTTTCTATGGTGAATCGACACTACTCCTTCCTCTCCGAGGGGGGCTGCCATACAAATGAAACACAAATTTCTGCATAAATCGGAAACTAATCAAGCAAATGGCGCCGAATTTGGCATGTGAAGGTTCTTGGAGACAAGAAACGTTTCTATGGTAGATAGACACTTCTCACTCCTCTCTAAGGGGAGGCTACCATACCAATGAAACACAAATTTCTGCATAACTCGAAAACTAATCAATCAAATGGAGCCAAATTTGGCATGTGAAGGTTTTTGAATATGAGAAATGTTTCTATGCTGGTACGACACACCTCTTTCTTCTGAAATGGATAGGGGGTCCCGTAAAAATAATACACATATTTCAACCAAACATGACAATTGAAGTTTTTTTTAATGTGACAAAACGCACTTCTATATCATCTTCTATCTATATAAATAAAAATGGATCGCCGAATGTGTTGATAAGCGCAAAACTCGAGAAAGGAGTTGTCCGATTTAGAGCTGTCTTCATTGTATCATATTTTCTGTATCAAACATTTATTTCATGTAACGGAGAAATATGTTATTTACAAGTGGATGAAAAATCTTGCACGAGAATTGTGTGTGAAAATGATCTAATATTGTAATGTCGAGTTTTGGTGGAAGTAATGAAATTTTATGGTAAAAAATAATTTTAAACGGTAGATTAGAAGATCAATCAATGAACAGTTCTGCGATTGGACACATGAACGTGCGCTTACTATAAAAACGTTGATGTGATAAAGAAAAATAAATTTTGGTCGGGACGAAGTTTGCCGGGTCAGCTAGTGCACAATAAAAATGGATTATTGCTTCCGACCGCCATTTTGTGTGCACTTTGTGCGATTTCGATAGTCCAGGTCAATCACAGAGAGTAGCGAGTCACTACCGGTATGTAAAGCTTGAAATATTTAGAATCGGAATCACAAAACCAGTTGTATCTCGGGATTGGCTAAGGGTCCGTTGCAGTTTGGATGACTTTTCGTACTTTCCGTCGGATACCCTCCATCAAAGTATGGAGTCTCTGTTGGTCAACCCCAGCGGCCATTTTATTCCACAATCTCTTCGTGTCTGCAGCATCCCGAGTACTTTGACACCCTTCTTCAATCTACGCTTGACAACTGCTTAACATTTTTCGAATGAGCGGAATTGTGGGCAATTGGGAGGATTGAGGTTTTTTTTTCAATGTAATCGACCAAGGTACCACGGTACCACTGGAGTACCTCCCCATTGTAGTGGCATCTCGCCAAATCTGGTCAACACTTTTCCGGACCTTTGTGAGCCTTTATATACGGAAAGAGACGAGTCTGCAGGCACTCTTCCCTATACATTTTCCAGTTCAATGTCTTGTATGTGACAAAAACTTTGGTTTTCTATCCACAATCCCAAAGGCAAATCCACAATCTCGGCTTCCATCCTGCACAACTTTTTCAAAACAAAACGGTTCAACGTTAAATTTTTACCGTCGAAAGATACAGGTCTTCCAAACAACTTGCTGTCACAATATTTCAGATACGCCTACTTCGACTGTTACTATAAAATGAACAGTGATTCTGGATTCTAAATGTTTCAAGCTTTATGATGGCCAGGCCCAGGTCCTGACCAAAGTACGTAGAACAAGAAGGTAGTCTCCTCCCTACTAAGTTCAAGTGGTGGCAGGCAAAGAAAAAAAGCAAAAAATAGTAATAAACCATTGAGCGAATCCATATAAATCCGAACTTTTTCTAATTTTTTTGTTATTGTACCACAAGAACTGTCTCAAAATATGTTTCGAAATTATGAAATAGCAGTCTACTCAATCATTTTAAAATTTAAAACAGTAATTATAAAAATAATGCAAGAACCGATACACAAATGTGAGGAGAGGTTATGTCGAAACAGTATCGTTCGCGCAAATTGGTAATATGATGAAAGTCTCATTAAGTTTCACACTGCTTTTTTCTCTCTTTTATTGAAACATCCTTCGAATCTTCTTACGAAAATTGGCAATGAGAAACATCGGAATGGTTTCCGGTAGAAGCTTCACCAGATTATTTGGTAATGTTAGATACGCTACGTTTGGTAGCGGAACGTTTTGGAAGATCCAAGGAGCGAATGTATGGGATAGCTGGAAACATCTTCGATTAGTTTATCTTATCACAATTCATATAAAACCCACTTACCTCCAGTACGAAGACGTCTTCCTTACCGATTATCGGTCAAAACAGTATTCCCAAAAGATCGACAAATTGTTGGTCGGAAAACGATGGAGAGTTATCCGGCTTTCTTCAAAACTTTCGGTTCTGCTACTATTCGAAATTATTCTGCTCCGGCATCGCGGACTTGGTACTTCGACATTTTGCTGAAGTAAACAAAAACTGTTCAGAATGAAATCGATAAAAAATCACATAAAATCTTTCCTGCAGTGAAACTGCGATACACTATCGTGTTTATAGTCGACTCAGGTTGAGATTTTGTCACTTTTCATGGGTTGTAGAACTTTTAAAATCAAGAAATATTGAAAAAAAATCGAAACAGCTTCGAACAAATTGAGGACTTTTGACGTAGGATTACGTCTTTCGGGCATATTGGGGTACAAATTGAAAAATGAAAATCGATCGCATCATGAAAAATGTCCAATTTCAAACGCTTGTTACTCATTCATTTCATGATGGATTGATGAGATTTTTGCATCAAACGATTACGGCACTCCATAACAATTTTTCACATTGAATAAAATAGTATATATCATATAACTAACTATCGAACAATTGAAAAAAATCAACCCCTATCTAAACAGAGATACCCAGTCCTGATTGGTCGAAATTGACGTCATTTCTTTTTCGCGCCCGATTCGTTCTCTCACCGGCAAGCTGCATGGCAATCGAGTAGGAGGCGCCTACTTCACACATACCAAATGATATAAAAGGAAGGAGCATTCGTGGATCTCATTCATTCTTACAACGGACGTGGAACGGACAACAACAAGTGGAGAGCAGCAACAGTGAAAGCGGCTAATATATAGGCGAGCATAGAAGTTGAGCGGTCAAAATGCGAGCTGTGTCTCACAACGAGCTTCTATGGCAGCATAAGCAGCGGCTAACAGTAGCAACGGTTGTTGAAACCGATCTACTACTAGTGGCAGAAGCAAGCATCACGAGCGGATCGCTTCAGGCACGCTCTCTCCGTCAGAAGTGCGAGAAAGTTTCTTGGCATCGTGAAAGTACAGTATTGAATCTGAGCGGCCAACAATTGAGCTGTGTCTCACATAAGTGGCAGTAGCAGCAGCAGCGGCGGTAAACATCAAGGCTGAACCTCAACAATCGAGCTGTGTTTCGCATCGGTCCACTACTGTTGGCAACAACAAACATCATGAGTAGAGAGTTTCAGGCATGCTCTTTTTCTCTACTGCTGCTGCTGCTGCTACTCAGTCAGATTTATCATTCTTGTTGGACGCTCAGATCAATAAACATATGTGTTTCTAGTGTGCATTGCTGGTACTCCTGTTCACATCAACCAATACAATTGGATGCGGTTATGGAGGTAAAGGAGACAAAGGATCCGGTTGAGGAAGAGTGTATCGCAAGGTTCCACATGACAACATCCAGTGTATCAAACCCGCTATCCGTTGTTTAGCTCACCGTGATGGTGTCAACGAAACCCTTGCAAACCGACGCACAGAAGCCGAAGATGCCAAAGCCAAGGAAAGCAGCAGCGACTCGGAAAAAACTACCGTTGCCAAAAAGTTAACAACTGCTGCATCCGACTGAAACCTCACATTAGCACGCAGCAGATTCCGTACAACCCATTTAACCATTCCAGTCCTTTTCAGGACTTTCGATATTGCTTTGAAACGAAAGAGTTTAATTTATTGTTTTCCACTTATCATAAAAATGATATAAAACTACGATCAAAAATACTGTTTACTTTTATATTTTCTTTGATCATGTGCAACTAACAGGAAACTTATCACGTCAGAAACATACTTTCCATCAACCAACCTGACTGGATGCGGTAAGGGAGGCGAATGACATATGTAGCACGACCGCACCGTTTCACACTCACTTACTATCTGTTCGATCATCGTGTTTCTTTTTTCGCACTTGGTAGTAATGTTAGTGTATTCAGGTGTGACTCACCGAGGGATCGGACCCTACAATATGTATGCATATATATATATATATATATATATATATATATATATATATATATATATATATATATATATATATATATGCATACATATATATATATATGCATACATATATATATATATGCATACATATTGTAGGGTTCGATCCCTCGGTGAGTCACACCTGAATACACTAACATTACTACCAAGTGCGAAAAAAGAAACACGATGATCGAACAGATAGTAAGTGAGTGTGAAACGGTGCGGTCGTGCTACATATGTCATTCGCCTCCCTTACCGCATCCAATCAGGTTGGTTGATGGAAAGTATGTTTCTGACGTGATAAGTTTCCTGTTAGTTGCACATGGTCAAAGAAAATATAAAAGTAAACAGTATTTTTGATCGTAGTTTTATATCATTTTTATGATAAGTGGAAAACAATAAATTAAACTCTTTCGTTTCAAAGCAATATCGAAAGTCCTGAAAAGGACTGGAATGGTTTAATGGGTTGTACGGAATCTGCTGCGTGCTAATGTGAGGTTTCAGTCGGATGCAGCAGTTGTTAACTTTTTGGCAACGGTAGTTTTTTCCGAGTCGCTGCTGCTTTCCTTGGCTTTGGCATCTTCGGCTTCTGTGCGTCGGTTTGCAAGGGTTTCGTTGACACCATCACGGTGAGCTAAACAACGGATAGCGGGTTTGATACACTGGATGTTGTCATGTGGAACCTTGCGATACACTCTTCCTCAACCGGATCCTTTGTCTCCTTTACCTCCATAACCGCATCCAATTGTATTGGTTGATGTGAACAGGAGTACCAGCAATGCACACTAGAAACACATATGTTTATTGATCTGAGCGTCCAACAAGAATGATAAATATGACTGAGTAGCAGCAGCAGCAGCAGTAGAGAAAAAGAGCATGCCTGAAACTCTCTACTCATGATGTTTGTTGTTGCCAACAGTAGTGGACCGATGCGAAACACAGCTCGATTGTTGAGGTTCAGCCTTGATGTTTACCGCCGCTGCTGCTGCTACTGCCACTTATGTGAGACACAGCTCAATTGTTGGCCGCTCAGATTCAATACTGTACTTTCACGATGCCAAGAAACTTTCTCGCACTTCTGACGGAGAGAGCGTGCCTGAAGCGATCCGCTCGTGATGCTTGCTTCTGCCACTAGTAGTAGATCGGTTTCAACAACCGTTGCTACTGTTAGCCGCTGCTTATGCTGCCATAGAAGCTCGTTGTGAGACACAGCTCGCATTTTGACCGCTCAACTTCTATGCTCGCCTATATATTAGCCGCTTTCACTGTTGCTGCTCTCCACTTGTTGTTGTCCGTTCCACGTCCGTTGTAAGAATGAATGAGATCCACGAATGCTCCTTCCTTTTATATCATTTGGTATGTGTGAAGTAGGCGCCTCCTACTCGATTGCCATGCAGCTTGCCGGTGAGAGAACGAATCGGGCGCGAAAAAGAAATGACGTCAATTTCGACCAATCAGGACTGGGTATCTCTGTTTAGATAGGGGTTGATTTTTTTCAATTGTTCGATAGTTAGTTATATGATATATACTATTTTATTCAATGTGAAAAATTGTTATGGAGTGCCGTAATCGTTTGATGCAAAAATCTCATCAATCCATCATGAAATGAATGAGTAACAAGCGTTTGAAATTGGACATTTTTCATGATGCGATCGATTTTCATTTTTCAATTTGTACCCCAATATTCCCGAAAGACGTAATCCTACGTCAAAAGTCCTCAATTTGTTCGAAGCTGTTTCGATTTTTTTTCAATATTTCTTGATTTTAAAAGTTCTACAACCCATGAAAAGTGACAAAATCTCAACCTGAGTCGACTATAAACACGATAGTGTATCGCAGTTTCACTGCAGGAAAGATTTTATGTGATTTTTTATCGATTTCATTCTGAACAGTTTTTGTTTACTTCAGCAAAATGTCGAAGTATCAAGTCCGCGATGCCGGAGCAGAATAATTTCGAATAGTAGCAGAACCGAAAGTTTTGAAGAAAGCCGGATAACTCTCCATCGTTTTCCGACCAACAATTTGTCGATCTTTTGGGAATACTGTTTTGACCGATAATCGGTAAGGAAGACGTCTTCGTACTGGAGGTAAGTGGGTTTTATATGAATTGTGATAAGATAAACTAATCGAAGATGTTTCCAGCTATCCCATACATTCGCTCCTTGGATCTTCCAAAACGTTCCGCTACCAAACGTAGCGTATCTAACATTACCAAATAATCTGGTGAAGCTTCTACCGGAAACCATTCCGATGTTTCTCATTGCCAATTTTCGTAAGAAGATTCGAAGGATGTTTCAATAAAAGAGAGAAAAAAGCAGTGTGAAACTTAATGAGACTTTCATCATATTACCAATTTGCGCGAACGATACTGTTTCGACATAACCTCTCCTCACATTTGTGTATCGGTTCTTGCATTATTTTTATAATTACTGTTTTAAATTTTAAAATGATTGAGTAGACTGCTATTTCATAATTTCGAAACATATTTTGAGACAGTTCTTGTGGTACAATAACAAAAAAATTAGAAAAAGTTCGGATTTATATGGATTCGCTCAATGGTTTATTACTATTTTTTGCTTTTTTTCTTTGCCTGCCACCACTTGAACTTAGTAGGGAGGAGACTACCTTCTTGTTCTACGTACTTTGGTCAGGACCTGGGCCTGGCCATCATAAAGCTTGAAACATTTAGAATCCAGAATCACCCGAGGGATCGGACCCTACAATATGTATGCATATATATATATGTTAAATGATATATGTTAAATGAGTTTCCGTTAGAAACGCGATGTCTATTCGGTTCGTTTGTAGAAATTCATTGATTTCCAGCTTCTTCGCCGCCAGAGAGCGGGCATTCCAATTAAGCAGTTGGAGAGTGAATGTTAAGATTTGTGAAAAACTGCATCATCTGCATCATCATCTTTTTTAGCTCAACAATGATAGTCGCCAGCTGGGTGATGTTTTGCGTGAGGGCATCCATTGGAGGATGTGACGAACAGCAATTCTGGTTTTTTTCCGGAGGCCCCTGGCTAATGCCGACGGACGGCTGATTTGGCCTGAACCCAAGAAGGAGATCAGATGGAGGGTGTGGGTTGCGTATCTTCTGTTGACTCGGTAGTGGTAACGGAGCGAGGTTAGGCACTGGTCTCGATCGAAGAGGAGGCAGTTCGGGAAAGTCGTTCATATCGATGTTTACTTGTTTCGGCTTCTTGCGCTGGCCTGGTTGGTTCTGTCTCGAGACCTCCATCCTGATCCGGTGATATTCTTCCCGTTTGGTGCAAGTTTTGTTCGTAGCCAGGTGGTCACCCTCGCAGTTAGCACATTTGAAGACGCTAGCTTCTTTAGTTGGACAACTGTCAGTAAGATGCTGTTCAGAGCAGATGTTACACCTCGGTCTGAGGTGACAATTACGGGTGCCATGGCCGAAGTTAAGGCAACGCATGCACTGCGTCACGCTACGGGTTGGTCCTCGGTACGCTTCCCATTTAACCCTCACGTTACTGATCAACCGAATTGCTTGAAGGGCTCTCAGCGATGCAGTGTTTTTTGCAAAGTGGATCAAATATAAACAATTGCAATACAAGATTTCCTTGTTCCGACGACTCATTGGGAAGACCGCTAGTGCCTGAAGCTTGAATTTATCCCGGAGTTCTGATAAGATGTCTTTCTCATCCATTACGGGTAGTCCTCGGATCACCGCCTTGAAGGGTTTCTCGCTTGCCACATCATGCGTGAAATAGGGAATGTTGGCCTTGGTCAGGTACGTTTTGGATATATTATATTCCTCTCGAGTCGATGTGATAATTTTGATACCCATCCTGGTGATTTGGTAAACAGCGTCCACACCGATCGCTTGCATAGTCCTCTTAATTTTGTCCAAGGGGATCGATTTTACTACCAGCGGGGGTAATTTCATCTTCTGCTTTGCTGGAGGAAGGATTCCTGATATTCCTTCGCCGGGATCTGCGTAGTTGATTGCCGATGTTGTAATTGTTCGAGCAGATTCTTGGTCGTCTTCAGCGTTAGCCAGGATCGCAAAACGGTTGCTGACACGATCAGACTGTACAACACTGTCTGTGAGAGAGGCCGATGGACGAACAGATACATTGCTGTTTCGTTTGCCTTTCTTCTGGTCGGGGCTGTTTGATGAATCGTTGGGGTTGAGACTTTTCTTCTTTCTCTTCCCACCCATGCTGTCAATCGCGTACTTCACTTTTCGAAAAATCCGTGCTCACTCGTTGGATGCTAACACTACTTTCACTTCGAACGTTATCTGATTCACCGCTCTCCAAAGTGCGTCCGTACTGCACGAGAGTCTAATACTGAAATGACGCGCGAAAAACGTGAAGAAAACTACACAACGATATCCAAGATGGATTACCACTGGTGGGGTCCAATCTTGGATCGAGGCGCAGCGAAAATAAAATGAACTGGATTGCTCAACAGTCCGATGCCGAATCCAATGAACCTTGTCGATCTGAGCGTCGAACGAGTATAATGAATAAAATCCACGAACGCTCCATCCTTTTATATCATTTGGTATATGTGAAGTAGGCGCCTCCTACTCGATTGCCATGCAGCTTGCCGGTGAACGAACGAATCGGGCGCGAAAAAGAAATGACGTCAATTTCGATCAATCAGGCCTAGGTATCTTCTGTTTCGATAGTGGTTGAGATTTTTTAATTGTTCGATTGTTAGTTACATGATATATATTATTTTATTCAATGTGAAAAATTATTATGGAGTGCCGACAACGTATGATGCAAACATCTCATCAATCCATCATGAAATGAATGAGCAATAAGCGTTTGAAATTGGACGGGTCGCTCATTTATTTTCTAACCGGGAAGCAGTTGACATACTACGCTGCGCTTTTATGTACATGAAAAACCACTTTTAACATGCGGGAGAAAAATCTCATATGAAAATTGCCAGATTTCAATGTTGCCAAGCGTAGTTATTGATGGTTAACCCTTCCGTTACGAGCGTCGTCTATAGACGACATCCGCGCGACGAGCTGTGTGTACGAGCGTCGTCTTTAGACGACATGAAATTCATACTGCTCTTCGATCACACCTGCGCGATGTGCATACTTTTCGGCGCAGTGCTCCGTACAGGGGTAGCACTTCGGCGGAGCACACTGCCGTAATGAAAGGGTTAAACCGACGCCGAACCGAATAGCGATGAACGCACCCATATCACGAACTTCGACATTTGATTTGCTATTATGGTGCTACTCGCCCGTGTAGTTCGCGCAAAGGCATCGGCAAAATATTATATTAGAAAATTCCTTGAGGCATGACCGGAGCCGTTTCGCTATATATATATATATATATATATATATATATATATATATATATATATATATATATATATATATATATATATATATATATATATATATATATATATATATATATATATATATATATATATATATATATATATATATATATATATATATATATATATATATATATATATATATATATATATATATATATATATATATATATATATATATATATAGCGAAACGGCTCCGGTCATGCCTCAAGGAATTTTCTAATATAATATTTTGCCGATGCCTTTGCGCGAACTACACGGGCGAGTAGCACCATAATAGCAAATCAAATGTCGAAGTTCGTGATATGGGTGCGTTCATCGCTATTCGGTTCGGCGTCGGTTTAACCCTTTCATTACGGCAGTGTGCTCCGCCGAAGTGCTACCCCTGTACGGAGCACTGCGCCGAAAAGTATGCACATCGCGCAGGTGTGATCGAAGAGCAGTATGAATTTCATGTCGTCTAAAGACGACGCTCGTACACACAGCTCGTCGCGCGGATGTCGTCTATAGACGACGCTCGTAACGGAAGGGTTAACCATCAATAACTACGCTTGGCAACATTGAAATCTGGCAATTTTCATATGAGATTTTTCTCCCGCATGTTAAAAGTGGTTTTTCATGTACATAAAAGCGCAGCGTAGTATGTCAACTGCTTCCCGGTTAGAAAATAAATGAGCGACCCGTCCAATTTCAAACGCTTATTGCTCATTCATTTCATGATGGATTGATGAGATGTTTGCATCATACGTTGTCGGCACTCCATAATAATTTTTCACATTGAATAAAATAATATATATCATGTAACTAACAATCGAACAATTAAAAAATCTCAACCACTATCGAAACAGAAGATACCTAGGCCTGATTGATCGAAATTGACGTCATTTCTTTTTCGCGCCCGATTCGTTCGTTCACCGGCAAGCTGCATGGCAATCGAGTAGGAGGCGCCTACTTCACATATACCAAATGATATAAAAGGATGGAGCGTTCGTGGATTTTATTCATTATACTCGTTCGACGCTCAGATCGACAAGGTTCATTGGATTCGGCATCGGACTGTTGAGCAATCCAGTTCATTTTATTTTCGCTGCGCCTCGATCCAAGATTGGACCCCACCAGTGGTAATCCATCTTGGATATCGTTGTGTAGTTTTCTTCACGTTTTTCGCGCGTCATTTCAGTATTAGACTCTCGTGCAGTACGGACGCACTTTGGAGAGCGGTGAATCAGATAACGTTCGAAGTGAAAGTAGTGTTAGCATCCAACGAGTGAGCACGGATTTTTCGAAAAGTGAAGTACGCGATTGACAGCATGGGTGGGAAGAGAAAGAAGAAAAGTCTCAACCCCAACGATTCATCAAACAGCCCCGACCAGAAGAAAGGCAAACGAAACAGCAATGTATCTGTTCGTCCATCGGCCTCTCTCACAGACAGTGTTGTACAGTCTGATCGTGTCAGCAACCGTTTTGCGATCCTGGCTAACGCTGAAGACGACCAAGAATCTGCTCGAACAATTACAACATCGGCAATCAACTACGCAGATCCCGGCGAAGGAATATCAGGAATCCTTCCTCCAGCAAAGCAGAAGATGAAATTACCCCCGCTGGTAGTAAAATCGATCCCCTTGGACAAAATTAAGAGGACTATGCAAGCGATCGGTGTGGACGCTGTTTACCAAATCACCAGGATGGGTATCAAAATTATCACATCGACTCGAGAGGAATATAATATATCCAAAACGTACCTGACCAAGGCCAACATTCCCTATTTCACGCATGATGTGGCAAGCGAGAAACCCTTCAAGGCGGTGATCCGAGGACTACCCGTAATGGATGAGAAAGACATCTTATCAGAACTCCGGGATAAATTCAAGCTTCAGGCACTAGCGGTCTTCCCAATGAGTCGTCGGAACAAGGAAATCTTGTATTGCAATTGTTTATATTTGATCCACTTTGCAAAAAACACTGCATCGCTGAGAGCCCTTCAAGCAATTCGGTTGATCAGTAACGTGAGGGTTAAATGGGAAGCGTACCGAGGACCAACCCGTAGCGTGACGCAGTGCATGCGTTGCCTTAACTTCGGCCATGGCACCCGTAATTGTCACCTCAGACCGAGGTGTAACATCTGCTCTGAACAGCATCTTACTGACAGTTGTCCAACTAAAGAAGCTAGCGTCTTCAAATGTGCTAACTGCGAGGGTGACCACCTGGCTACGAACAAAACTTGCACCAAACGGGAAGAATATCACCGGATCAGGATGGAGGTCTCGAGACAGAACCAACCAGGCCAGCGCAAGAAGCCGAAACAAGTAAACATCGATATGAACGACTTTCCCGAACTGCCTCCTCTTCGATCGAGACCAGTGCCTAACCTCGCTCCGTTACCACTACCGAGTCAACAGAAGATACGCAACCCACACCCTCCATCTGATCTCCTTCTTGGGTTCAGGCCAAATCAGCCGTCCGTCGGCATTAGCCAGGGGCCTCCGGAAAAAAACCAGAATTGCTGTTCGTCACATCCTCCAATGGATGCCCTCACGCAAAACATCACCCAGCTGGCGACTATCATTGTTGAGCTAAAAAAGATGATGATGCAGATGATGCAGTTTTTCACAAATCTTAACATTCACTCTCCAACTGCTTAATTGGAATGCCCGCTCTCTGGCGGCGAAGAAGCTGGAAATCAATGAATTTCTACAAACGAACCGAATAGACATCGCGTTTCTAACGGAAACTCACCTCAAGCCTACAATCAACTTTAGCCTATCACATCATGCCGTCTATCGACTCGATCGAGTTGGGGCGGCGAAAGGTGGCGTTGCCATCGCTATCCGGAAAGGACTCAAATTTAAAACGCTACCCGACTTCCGTCTGTCGATCATCGAAGCCGTTGGCGTAGAGTTCCAAACTGCTGATGGGCCCATCACTGCCATTGCTGTATATTGTCCAATCCAGTGTAAGAACTCAGATGGTAGCTCTGTCAGTTTCAAGAACGACATCCAGCGGTTGACTCGTCGAAGCGGGAAATTCATAATCACCGGTGACATAAACGCCCGTCACACAACGTGGGGAAACATCCGTGGTAACAAAAACGGTGCGGTGCTTGCCGATGACCTACAAGCGGGACACTATGTGGTCCTCCATCCGGACACTCCAACCTTCTATTCACCGGCCGGAGTTGGCTCCACACTCGACATCTGCCTTACCAACATCCCTAATGGCTGTTCCAAGCCAGTTGTGATCACCGATCTGTCATCTGACCACCTGCCGGTAGTCTTCGAGCTAGAACAAAACATCGATCAACGACAGCAACATCATAGGAGAAATTATCATCGTGCGAATTGGTCCCAACTCCAGCGGTATGTTGAGGAACGTATTGACGAAAATGCCCGTTTGGATGCGGAAGAGCACATCGATCGGATGCTGCAAGCACTGTCGGACGACATCGGCGACGCGGTAAATCGGTTCATCCCTTCGACTATGGTGACGAATAAGTTTACACCCCTGGATCCAGAAACTAGAAGAATAGTGTCTCTCAGAAATTGTGTCAGGCGTCAATATCAGAGAACCGGAAATCCAACTAGGAAAGTGCTATACAAACATTTGAACAAAATTATTGCTGCTAGAGTACAAAAACTTAGAAACATACGATTTAACAACGAACTCGGAAGTTTGCCTAAATATTCTAGGCCCTTCTGGCGTATGGCTAAAGTGTTGAAAAATAAACCGAAACCAGTGCCTCCTCTTAAAATGAATAATAAAATCTACCTTACATCTACTGAAAAGGCAAATGCCATAGCGCAGCAGTTTAGGGCTGCACACGATCTGGGTCGGAGCATTGTTAGTCCGATGGAGGTATCGGTTGCACAATGCGTTCATCGGCTTGACGGTGTACCGATCGAGCTTGTGGAGGATCAACGAGTCACAGCGTATGAGATAAATCAAGCCATCAAATACTCCCGCAATATGAAAGCCCCCGGATTCGACGGCCACTTCAACATTGTGTTGAAAAACCTCGGACCCAAGTCATACGCTCTGCTGGCAAGCACCTTCAACCGTTGTCTGGAACTCGGGTATTTTCCACCTACCTGGAAGACGTCCAAGGTTGTGCCGATCCTGAAGCCAGGTAAGGATCCTACGAGCCCGTCAAGCTACCGCCCGATCAGCCTACTCTCTTCCATCAGCAAACTGTTTGAGAGAATATTGTACACAAGACTTCTCCGACACACAGAGGAAAACAACATCCTGCTCGAAGAGCAATTCGGGTTTCGTCGAGGTCACTCCACAGTGCACCAACTTCAGAGGGTAACCAACTTGGTCAAGCGATCGAAGGAACTCTCCAAAACCACCATCATGGCCCTGATGGACATCGAGAAGGCATTCGATAATGTCTGGCATGACGGACTGATATTTAAGCTTCAGAGTTTCAACTTCCCAGTTTACCTGGTGAAAACCATCCAGAAATATCTTCATGGTAGAACATCCAAAGTATACATTGCTGGTGCCCTCTCGGAGCCGTACCCGGTCGCAGCTGGTGTCCCACAGGGGAGTATACTGGGTCCGTTACTGTATAACCTGTACACTTCGGACATTCCTCCTCTACCCGGTGGAGGCAAACTGTCGCTGTTTGCCGATGATTCGGCAATTCACTACAACGGACGTATCATCAATGCCCTCGTAGCTAAGCTCCAAATCGGGCTGAACGCTTACGTTGAATATCTCAACACCTGGAAGATTCGGGTAAACGCGGCTAAAACCCAAGCGATTATTTTCCCACACCGTAACACGAAGCGACTTAAGCCTACATCGAGAGTGAAAGTACTGAACAGCGAGATAGAGTGGTCATCCGAGGTTCGCTACCTTGGTGTGATCCTAGATAGCAAACTCATCTTCCGTTCGCACGTAAATGATCGCGTTAACAAAGCCATCACCATGCTTCGTAACCTCTACCCGATCATCGCCAGGCGGGCTAAAACATGTACTGAGAACAAACTGGCAGTATTCAAACAAGTGGTGTCGCCGATGCTAGAGTACAGCTCTCCGGTCTGGAGTGGATGCGCAAGGTCTCACCTGAATAAGCTTCAGGTAGTTCAGAACCGCTTCCTGAAACTAATACTCAATCTTCCGTGGCACACGAGAACCACTGACGTCCACCGGCTAGCTTGCTTCGACTCAATAGGAACTAGAATCGAGCAGTTCGAACAACGGCACATGGCCAGAACCCGACAGTCGGAATGGCAAAAAATCAGGGACCTTTATCCCTAAATGTTGTAAATTTGTGTATATAGTAGTTTAAGTGTGTATATAGTAGGTTAAGTAAGTTTAAATCAAACCAAAATAGTTCAGTAACAACTGACAAAATGGTACAACAACCATCTAGGAAAAATTTGATTTTATATAAATTAATTATATCAGTAACAGCTGGACTAAAGATTGAATCACCATGTGGAATCTCTTATATTGTAAACTAATTGTAAATCAAAAATTAAATTAATAAAATTAAATATATAATGAAAAAAAAAAAAAAAAAAAAAATGGATTTTATTCATTTTTACAACGGACGTGGAACGGACAACAGTGGAGAGCAGCAGCAGTGGACGCGGCTAATATATAGACGAGCATCGAAGCTGTGTGGTCAATAGGCTAGCTGTGCCTCACATCAAGCTTCTATGGCAGTATAAGCAGCGGCAAACTACTACTACTACTACTAGTGGCAGCAGCAAGCATCGCGAGCGGAGCATTTCGGGCACGCTCTCTCCATCAGAAGTGCGAGCACACGCTTCTTGGAATCGTGAAAGTGCAGCAGTGAACTTCAAGACATCGAAGCATCGAATCTGAGCGGCCAACAATTGAGCTGTGTCTCATATCGAACTTAAGTGGCAGTAGCAGCAGCAGCGGCTTTCTGCTGATGCTGCTGCTCAGTCAGATTTCTCATTTTGTTCGACGCTCAGATCGGTAAACATATATGTTTTTAGTGTATTAGGTGTGGTCACATCAGATCAACATCAACCAACATGACCTCATGCGGCAAGGAAGGCAAAGGAGGATCGAAGCGTATCGCAAGGTTCTACATGACAATATCCAGTGTATCAAACTCTCTATTCGCCGTTTAGCTCGACGTGATGGTGTCAACAAAAACCACCAAAATAAAAACAGAAATAGGCAGCAGCGGCTCCGAAAAAGCTACCGCTGCCAAAAAACAAAAAATACCCAACAACCAAACCAAACGGCCCTTTTCAGGGCCATCAGATCATTATCAAAGAGATTAACAATATATTTTTTCAAACATCCAAAATCAGCATGCGACAGATAGCCTAACGTAATCCTACGTCAACTATGCGGTCGTGTCTCGGACACAACCTTCTGTGACTTTTTTTATTATTTAATTTGGATTTTGTTTTTGAACTAAGAAAATGATGCTAATGTAACCTAAAACTCAAAAACAAATCACGAATATTTTACTTCCGGGCTTTCCAAGGTGGTTCTCACATGCAGGAATCGTACATTTTTCTACTTGTGTTTGATTGCGCTCTCGAATTTCCTTCTTTAATTCAACCATTGCCAACATTTTTATAGTTTTCACTAGTGAAAGAGGTAAATAAATAACATGTTATATATAAAATTGCGCAGAATTAAATTTCTTACAAACGCATCGCAATCAAATAATCTTTTATGATTATAACATTGTAATTCATGGAAAGAACTACAAACCTTCCATAAGCTCACATGGCAAAATTTGAAACCATCATCACTTTCACCGCAGCGCCGCCTAGGTGTAGATTTGTACGTTAGATCGCCAATACTATTGTTCGAATTTATTGACATTATAATTGAAGGTTGTCCACAGACGTACAATATTATGGCGTCACAGTCATATTTGTAGAGATATTGGCAACACGGCTTTCGTCACACCTATATTTGAAGATTATAATATTGCCTTTTCATACCTTAACATGTGCTACCTTTTTATACCAGTGTATATTTTGACATTTTGTACTTCCTGTAAAATCCATTCCATGCTATATTCTTAAAGTGATAAAACGTGTTTGACTTCGTCTGAGTATTTATTTAATCCGTATAACTTTCCGCTTTGTGTCTGTCTGGTTGCACCAATAATATTTGTGCAATGAAATTGAATCATTTGGATGATATTGAAGTCGGTCCTGAATATTGTGCAAGGCTGGTTACTGTCGTTCAATATTTAATCGCTAGTACTTGTTGGAACCTGACACTTGCTATCCCGTAATGCCCAAAAGTGAACGATTAGTCTCAATAAACTCGAGAATGAAATTCCCGTCGGTGTTTTTGATGGCCATCGTGACACACGCGTCCTCGAAAAGCGCTCTGTGAAATTTATTAGGATAACACTCAGTTTACACCCGATACGATGTAAATGTAAACATGAGCTTTGACATTAACTGACACCATATTGCACAACGTCACACATAGATCATGCAATATTGTAAGCGTTGCACAATAAATATCTAATTTTTTTGATATCATACAATATATGGTACAACATTTCAATATCTGAAATGCACCCTCAATATTATTTCACAACCAGCAAAAATATTGTAGATGTATGGGCCACTTAAAGTAGAATAAACTTTACAAATTGAATCATTTGAACCACATGATCCCTTGCAAAACACATTTTGAATGACATCCCTGTATGAAAGAGTTTTATTTTCCGACACAAAAGAGAATTACCACGCGCACAGGGTGCATGCGGTTTTTTTGGACTGAATTTGGACCGTCAGGAATGAATGTGATTTTTGACGTAGGATTACGAGGTATGGCTATTAAATAACGAGACTGCGCGCCTGGTCGGAAATAATGTGTGACGAAAAACACGAACAACAACGCACCTGCCCATAACGTGCTGTCGGTGAAGTAATTTTCAGCCGATAAGGGCATTCCAGTGCTCGAACATGCCCCGTACTCGCCAGATCTAGCCCCATGCGATTTTTTTTCTATTCCCCAAGATCAAATCCGTGTTGAAAGATACCTGATTTCAGTCCGTAGAAGAGGCGAAGGAAAAAGCGACGCGGGTTTTGAACGCCATCACAATAGAAGAGTTTCAGTACTGCTTCGAACAATGGAAAAAAACGTATGGAAAGGTGTGTGAGGAGCCAAGGGGAGTATATTGAAGGGGAGCATATCGTCGTACCGTAATTTTTAAAATATAACCCTTTTTCGTAACCAGTCTCGTTAATTAATAGTCATACATCGTAGGCTTTTTTGGTCAGTAGATTATTTATGCATTTATGAGGTTTGTAATCGATTTGGATACTCCGTAACTATTTATTGAAATATGGATCCTTATGAAGTTATTATAATGATAATTAATATGTCGAAATAGGGTTGATGTTGAAGCTTCTGATTGCCCATATTTTTGTGTACACTGCTATGCGTAGACGAACACAACGGAATAAAGACTGCTCAAATGATACTATCCGTTCGCTTGTGATTATGAGTTATACTAAGGGTAACACGGAGTGAGTTGGACATATGGGGTGATTTGGACCACCCCTTTATCTTAAAAAGTACGGCTCAACTTGGATTTATGATAACGTCATCTTCTTCTATTGTCCATTGTTCAGTTAGACCGAACAGCAGAGAGACAGTTGATATGATAATTGTTGTGTTATTGATAGCACAACAGCCTGATGTTTCTAGCAGAACCGAGCAGTTGTATGGATGAATCGATCTTCATTCGACCGTAGATCGATCTCCATCGCTGGTGATTGTTGCGTGGACGTAATTATTCTATAACAACAGAAATATGGTCAGAATGAGGACCCTGAGTTTTGAACTCACGATCGATCGCTTAGTAAGCGAACGCGCAACCCCCGTCCCGATACTTTAAATCTATGAATAACTAGAACTACCTGCCTCGAATCTATAGATATTGGCTTTTCACGTAACATCCTCGGTTGTAGGTTGGAGACAGTGGATTAAGGAACCTTTGAGCTATTCGGATACATATGGCTGTTAAAGTTGTACTCTTACCGTTATCTGAAAAACGCGGTTTGGTTTACGTCGGGATCCAAAACCATGTTGAAGCTTTGTAAGAAGCAAACAAAAATTCTCAGTTCTGATGTAACGATGAGACACTGAGCTGGTTGCGTCTAGCATTGTTTCGGATGTAGTGGATCTGAATACGTTTGATATATAACCTGCAACGGGGCCTCCAAAAAGCTGAAGAACTCATTTTCCGGATCGCTTGCCTTCCTTTCGAACGGGGAGCTTTTCCTAAGTGCTGGGGAGAGTTCTATTTGTTTCCTGTACATGAAAGTGGGGATCGGCGTGATGTTAGGACCTATCTTGCAAGAACCATTCTTCTTGCAGCATCGAATGTGTTCGAGATCATCATCAGCGATCAAATTCTACATGTTACGAATAATGCATCGATATTTCAGAAATAACTCTTTGGAAGAATGTTTTGGTGATCCTTAAATGGGCCGAAGGTTTGTGTGGTTATGTAGAATTAGTTCAAGATGGTTGATGATTCATGCCGTCGCAAGAACAACATATAAGCTGGTGGTATGTCGCATTTCTTATGTTCATTGTGTTTACCTATGTCAACGCACGCATTGTACTAAACAATCATCGCGAACGTTCTTTTTTTTCCTTGTATAATAGCTACAACGGATACCGTAGTGGTATTTTTCCGGTTGACATATATTCGGTCACATGCGATTATATATTTGTTCCTTCAGCACCATTATTCCATATTTCACATTTTCAATCAACCTTCGGCAACGAATATTATTAAGAAAACGCAAAAATTCAGAAGCATCCTCCATTAGACTGCATGAAAATCGACGCTGTGGGGAGCTT
The DNA here is from genome assembly GCF_029784135.1 of Toxorhynchites rutilus septentrionalis. NCBI lineage: Eukaryota > Metazoa > Arthropoda > Insecta > Diptera > Culicidae > Toxorhynchites > Toxorhynchites rutilus. The sequence goes on along the minus strand of NC_073744.1, from coordinate 188,252,257 downwards.
GGAGTTGCGAACAAAGTTGAACCGCTGGATGCGCTATCTTCCATTGACCTTCCGAAATGTTTTGACGTAGGACTATGTCTTTCATTTCTATACCGGGGTGTAAAATCAAAATTTCGAAAACGAAAGCGTTACGCCGGAGACCGAGATTTTGAGCGTTAATAGCTCCTAAACAACTGAACGAAATGGTATGATAAACACTTCATTCGAAAGATAAAATGTCTACGCGTTCTATACTTGTTACTTTCTGATCCAAAAACTTGTTTCAATAGTCTTAAAATTGCTTTCAAAACAGGCTATTGAAATCACCAATCGGTTATAAGCGAGCGCCGCTCGGAAATCCACTCAGTTCTAATTGAACAGCGATTGGAGCATGTTGTCGCTGTTGTGGTGAAGCTCTTCTTTATCATGAAAGCGCGGATGAACGGTGTCACCAAGAGCCTGTTTGTGCACCTTAGGCCAGAAGGGAATCCATCAGGATGAGAATGATGCCACAAACGGTTCCCCGGGAAGATCTCGAAGCAGCCGCTACACACACACACACACACACATACACGCACGGAATTCTTTCCGTTTGGATGCCATTCAGTATCGAGAAAGATCCGGAAAATAATCTGCCAGTTCCTCTGGGAATTTAAAAATACATCCATGTGAAAGAGTTTTATTTGAATGTTTTCTATCCATGTAACACTGTGACCAAATACATTTGGTTTTGTGATTTTTCAATCAATCGCAATTAACAGGATAGCTTCTGAAGAATATTCTTCCCCATCAGTAGGATATTTCCGTATCCAATATTGGATGCATAAAATCTTGTGCCTCCAACGTAACGCTCTCGTTTTCGAAGTCCCCCAAATATTCATTCATTCAGAATGAATTCAGATTCAACTTCAAACAAATGATCTCTAAATCAACGATAGTCCTACGTCACCCTTGCGGTTATACCATAGATATAACCCACTTCCTGTTTTTGATTTTGAACTTTGTAATCGAGAAAAAACCCTGTTTGTGACATCATCAATCTGGAAGACTGTTGACAGCTCGCTAGCTAGAGCGTGACTGTTTAAGTGGCTTCTTTTATACCGAATAAACTGTAATGTACAACATATCAAACACATCTTAGAGAATCGATTATTTGATTGTAGTGCTAACCAACGAAATTCAAACACAAAAACTAAACCATGCCTTCAGGTAGTGTCTTATGTATTGGATAGGTCTAAAGCTGAAAATTACACGTTGAGTCCCGCGTCGGTCCTTAGGGATTTCACCATTGATGGAGTAGACCCTGTTGTGTGACGTATGGGATGCAGCATTGGGACGTTCAGAGGGTTGGCGGATTTCGGAACAACATCTATTTTCAAGCGGTTCATTTCGTCCACCGTTTCTTCGCGTAATGGGTGGTGGCAGGTCCGGGTAAAACACCACATCCTCATCCGGATGACGTTCTTGGATGAAGGAGGCTGCTTTCGGCAGGCACCTGCTGTAAATCTCCCCGTTCACGGCAAGTTCCGAACGGAAGAAGAGCCACTTTGACATCCCCCTTTCGTTGAGGGCTAGCCACCGAAGCACCTTCTTTGGGAACTTGGAGTTGTACTTCACGTCGGAACTTATCTCCTTGGCGGGGGACGTAAAGTAGTAGAGTCTCTGCCAGTCGTTACCATCCAGCGTTAAATAGGCCTAGTCGTCCACACGACGTTCCGCTTCGTCGGGAAACTTTCATTCTCCATCACCTTCAGCCATTGTTTTTGGACCACAGCTTGCTGTTCCGACGCAGCCGGCCTTGACTTACGTTTCCGCAAGATGACGTATATCTCCGCTATGGTTTTCATCAATGTCTGGCCCGCTGCTCCGACCTCCCGGCCCAAAGCCCGGAACGATTTAGCCACCTTTCTCTCCGTCATCTGTTTTTTACTTCAGCTGCAGTTCACGATCACGTAGCATCGTCGGACGACCGGAACTAGCCTTCCGTTCAATGTTCTCATTCTTCTCCAGAAGATACCGGAACGGGCGTATCCGGTGGACTCAAAGTACTTGACGATGTGCACTTTCTTTGCAGTGGGATGTCGCTCCCAGTACGCACAAACCATGAAGCGCAGTTCATTTACTGTTTTCGTTTGAAAACTTGTGAGTTACTATGATTGACGATGCAGAAATGGTCTCACCAACAAGTGATAATGTGAAAACATGCAAAACAGGTAAAAATTAAAAAAAAAATGTATTTAAAAAATGGACAAATTTTACCAACTTACATTGTTACATTGAAATGGTCCTTTCGTAACGTTAGTGCCATACGAATGCTTCCAATAATTTGACTTTTTGTTCCCATAATAACTGTGCAAAAAGCTCGTGATAGAAGCAGTGATTGTCGGTCGAGTGTTAATTTTCCCTTGGGATTGGTTCACTAAATAACGGAAAGTTACTTGACTTCCTTCCGAGGTGCACTTACGTAGATCTTGTGAAATATACGGTTATTCAGACTTGCGTTCAAATAGAATATGTGGTATGCATTAGAAGAACTCCATCGGTTTTGCTGGCGTGGTCGGTGTAGCTAATACGAAGCAACAATTTTGGATTACACTACCCTGAAATTAAAACAAAAACCGAATCAAGATTCGTCAAATCTACCAAAGCATCGCCTACTGTGATCAATCACACCAAACATATGTCGATTTGAGTTCCGTTTACACTTTCATCGAATCAATAATAAGGGTCATTTCACACTTCCTGTGAAATGACCCTTATTATTGATTCTGTGAAATGACCGATATTATTGATTGATTCGTCCCGTGACTGTGGGCCGCAAATTTCGAAAGGATGTTCGTATTAGATCAATTAGTAGAATAATTTCATAAATAGGATAGTTTCAAGCCACTAAACTACAACATTGGATAGGTTTGAATAGATAGATTGGCAAAGAGACCTGCGATTGTTTCTGGTGGCGCAAAGAGTCACTCCGGCTGTCACAAGACACTCATTGATAGTTCACTATTTGGCATAATAACCCTTTGAAAACACAGAAACATGAAATAAAGGAACATCCAAAACTTTTTAGCTGTTTTTTTTGAGTTTCCATTCTAATTCCTGTTATCATCCCGGAGCCTCGCTCTCAGGACCTAAAATTACCTTCCGGTCCATTTTGCTTTTCTCGATTTTTCCTTTTCCGGTGCAATTACGATCCCGAGCCGTTTCCGTTGTACATTATTAATACCCTCCTCCACATACGGAGCGTGTTCCGGTATCTATTTCCGTCCATCACCACCGTATCTGCAGGTATCTTCCAGTGCAATGAATAATCGAATCAACCGAGAATAGTTCCTTGTTTTCACTATCCAAGCGGAGTAAGAACCCCAATAATGGCAGCAGCAGCAATGGCAGCGGAATAGAAAGCCACTTTAAGCGCTATTTATAGTTTGCCGAACGAAACTATTATCACTCATTTTGCGCTGCCATCCTATTCTAACCTCTGTTTTTTTTCCTTTCTCGCAGCTATGGAAAATCCCATGTACAAGAACAAAACATACATGACTGAAGGGTTTACTCATGGATGCTACTGGAAGTCAAGCGGAAAAATCGAGTTCTACGCTGATAATCTGATCCATCAATCAAACTTTGGGGCGAACATGAATCACCACCATTACACGAATAACACCAACAGTAGCAGCAGTGGCGTTCCGTACAGCGACAGCGGGGGAGGCGGTCATACGGGACGGGGAGGAGGAGGAGGCCAACATGGTAGCGACATGGATCCGTACTACTCGACGAGATCGAAAAGCGCCGGACGTGGAGCGCCGGAAATGCTGGTCGGTGGAACTGCCTCCGATATGCTGAGTTCCTACAGTAGCTACAACCCGGCGACTTACCAGCAACCGTCCGGGTCGACGTCCGGGCTGAACAGTTCGATGCGAACCGGAAGGAAGCTGCCCAATGTCGACGGAAGAAACAACGGCAAACGACAGCTGCCCAGTGTGCAAGGTCGCAGCAGCTCGTCGCTTGGGAGCTCCTCTGACTATCGAGTGGCCACGCAGTCCCCGGTCAGTCGCCGATTACCGGTACCGCAGAGAAGTGTGAAGACAGCTGGGGCCGGAGGCGGCCAACAGCCACCGTTGATCGACAATTTCAACATCGATCTGTCGGTGAAGGTAAGATGCTAACTCATAGCTGCAGAAATGACTCTCATTAATAATTGATTCTTCTTCACCGTAGGCCCGCAAGAGTATCTCCGGCCCGATCGACGAGGACAGTCTGAAGTGTCTGAACAACAACGTGTTCGGAAACTCGATCAACTACTTCTGCGACCTGTCGCAGAACAAGGAGAACTTCGTGACCAGCTCTGCTTTCTATATGAACGACGAAGATGTGGACGAGTTTTGCTACAGCGATTTTATGGTGACCTCCCAGATCACCCTCTCCAGTCGTAAGATAAAAAAGATGTTGCCAAAGATGCCAATAGTGGTAAGCCAAGCCAGCCAACAGCCACGCTCGTCCCAATCGATGTCAGTGATCGCGGCGGATGCGAACGGACCGTACACGAATCCAATCTACTCGGAGGCGGATTACTACAACGATGATAATATGTCCTTGTCCGGTTACGGAAACCCGCCAGCGTTGAGCTACAATGAGGTTCCGTCGATGGCCAGCGGTGGCCGGAGTGTGTACTCGACCGCAGGAAACTCTTCTAATCATTACTCGTCCTACAACGACCATGGCGCTATCGGTGGAGGAGGAGCATCACAGATGCGCCCAGAAGACCGAGGAACCAAAGCGAAGAAAATGTTGCCAACTATTCAGTACAACCAATCGAGCAAGAATCAGGAGCTGGGATATCCATACAAACAATCGACATATCCGACGACAACGGCGAACAACAGTTACCGCGACGAAGGCCAATACAATGGCCACAAAGAGAGCTATGATAATCATGTAGTGGAGAAAAGACACGAAGCCGTCACGAAGGCAAGTCTGATGAACGATCGGGTTAGTTCGTTGAAGTCCCGCAGTAGAAGTAGCACCCCGGTGTCGAGTGGATCGAGCAGCAAAAGCGATTACAACTCCAGTAAACAACTCCCGACCAGTAGCTATCTCGATAACTATCAGGGTTACGATGCAATGAATCACGTTACCACCACATCTTCGGCGGCCAATTCCGGAACATCGAGTCAGTACTACTCGACGGCGGCAAATTCCGCAGCGAACAGTCAGTATTCTAACGCGTATACCACCACACCGAAACTGTTGCCAAAGCCGGTACCGAGCGGTAACAAGAGCCACTATCTGGCCAGTCCGGAGAAGAAGCCAACTCTGCGCCGCTCGCCGGAACTGTCCGATCCGTACGATAACCATCTCGATCCGTACGATATGGGGGGCGGTTTGCAATATGGGGCTAGTGCTACTGTTACCAACAGTACGGCCCAACAGCGGCCAAGCCAAGAGTCGAGCCCATATGTGAACGATCGACGAGGCAGTTCGTACGGAGATGTCCATCGCAACGATCCCTACAACGATCCTTACGATGTCCATCAGGACGATCCGGATGCGTACGTGAACGCGGCGGGAGCGCTTCAGGACGACGACCAGCTGCTGCTGGATGACCCACTGCCGGCCGCACTCAAGAAACCCGGCAAAGAGGGCCAACCCAAGAAGCAGTTGCACTTTTTCGACGAACGCGAAGAGTGCTTCGACGAGGAGCTGGACCAACTGGAGCAATCGGCCAATGAGAAGGGCAAATTGCAGCAGCAGCAGCAGCAGCTGCAACAACAACAACAGCAACAGCAACCACAGCTTTCCGGCGGATCGGGTGGCTTACTGATGGATCCGCCAATGGTGGAGGTGAAGCCGGATAAAGTGGACCCGATGGGGGTTGTGTCCGGGCTGGATGCAGTGCAGGCCGACATCAGCAAAGACATCACCCAGCAGGCGGGCAAGCGGGAAAACTTCAATGCCCGCGAGAAGTGGCTGTGGGCTTACGATCAGATTATTAACGTGAGTACGATTAGCGATAAGGTTTTATACTATTGAGATGTTCGAAAATGGTTTCAATTGGTTTCAAATGTTTTTAATTTTGAATCGTAATCTGTCAAGTGTCAAACCGGGATATGAGAACCTTCTGCGTGTGTGTTGATGTTTACAGTTGCAATTTGTTTTCGTGAGAAAAAAAAGTCAGCCCGTTGGCATTCAGAATACATTGCTGTCAACAATCGAATCTTCAAACTATGTTGAGGAATAAGGATAATAGAACTTGAAACATTTAGAACCCGAAATCACAAAACCAGTTGCTTCTCGGGATTGGTTAGAGATGTAAGAATGTAAATTATGTCTAATTGCAAATAATTTATTGGTTTTTTTTTTCAGAAAAAAATATTGTAAAAATTTTTCCGTTACCATTTGATGAATTTTTGTACTTTTCTTCGGATACCCTCCATCAAAGTTTGGAATATCTGTTGGTCAACCCCAGTGGTCATTTCATTCCACGATCTCTTCATGTTTTCAGCATCCCTTTTTTAAATTCCTCTTGACAATTGCCCAATATTTTTCGAATGGACGCAATTGAGAGGATTGAGGTCGTTTCCAGATCGAAGGAGACGTTTCTGCATATCTTATTTGTGCCTTATTTGTGCCGAGAACCATGGTTTTATGTCCACGGAAATCCCTTGCCAAATCAAGAACTTCCCGGCAAATTTATCAGCGAAAACGAACTTAAAACTGTTCTAGGGAATTTCAGACCGGGGTCCAGACTGTCCAGAATGTCCAGAAGTGGTCCCCATGGCCTAGTGGTAAGCGTTGCGCTTGCCTAGATGGGGGCTTCGGGTTCGATTTCCGTGCGGGTCGGGAATTCTATCGTCATAGAACGTTTTTCTGGCTTGCACTGGTAAAGTGGAACTGTCTAGGGTGTGGTGGGATGAGCATTGGGCATTGCCAGTCCCCAAGAAAAGCCACAAAAACCCGGAAACAGCTCCTCTAAGCGAATTGATGCCGCTATAAGCGTTTTTTCTCAGTCCTGGTGGTACTCGGGACGTAAAGCAGCAGTATCACGATGGCCCTCCTGCGAGATAGTGGGATTGGTCGCAGGCCTTGCAAGCCGCATCACTAAAAACCCCAAGCAACGAACGATACACAAGAAGATTGTGAATCAGGCCATGTTGTAAAGACGTCAAGCCAAAATAAATAAATAAGCTGTCCAGAATTCATCTTCATGTACGTTTGCAGCATGCATTCTTCATACTTCGGCAAAACATTGTTGTACAATTTTCGAGTGCGTCATTTGGTCACCAGGTTCTGCTCTAGCGTCCTGTTTGGTTGCCTGCAGGCACAGAAAATACGATAACCTTCTCGCATACAAATTCCGAGTTTGCGCTAATTGTTCTCAATCTCAGCTTCCGATCGGAAGTTCCACTACGACCCGTCTTCTGATCAATCCGAACAACAGTTGTACGTTCAATGAAATGTTTCAGTACATTATACACCACGGCGGATTTTGATTGTGTCCAAAATCAAATTTCTTCTCCCGGCTTCCATCTTTCACAACTTTTTTAAAAAACAAAACGTATCAACGAGAAATTTTTATCGTCGAAAGATCAGGGGTGACATTTCGCATTTCGAAACGAGTGATTTTTGTTCGTTTCGAACACTTTTGCCATTATGAATCTCGAAGCGAGCTCGAACCGAGCGAAATGAATAAGACAGTAGTAGAATTTCGAGCAAAGTTTGACATTACGTAACATTGTGTTCGAGCAACTTTCAACTCGAAACGAGAACAAATGTCTCGACAAGAAATGGTTGATCGCCGTATGGGAAAAAGCTAGTGAAACGTTGATTTTAATGCTAAACCTTACATCAAAGAAAATTGCAATTGCATTTCCTTTGGTCTTGACGTCTGTTTGTTCAAGTATGTGAGTATAAATACAATACTTTTATTTCAGCACTATGGAATCAAAATTCATTTGTTCATTTTCCGTAGGCCTTAGAACGGGTATATGAGTACCATCAATACACCGGGTATCTTGAATTTGTCGAAGAAATATTGCTTTGTTTCATTAAACGATGTTGTATCCAATTCGATCCATTTTTCGCATAAGCTTCTTTCCAGAACTCGTTTCGAAATACGCAATGTCACCCCAGCTGTTCCAAACAATTTGGTGTCAAAATATTTCAGATACGCCTACTACGGCCGCTGCTATAAAATGAACAGTGATTCCGGATTCTAAATATTTCAAGCCTTATACACAAATACGCGCACTGGCGGTTACCTTGGAGCTAACTTTACATTGAACCTATCAGCTGTTAACTTTCAAATCCACCCATATGCTCCCATTGATGTTTTCCGCAAATGCTAATATGTTCTCTATCCTTAAGCCTAGTTCATACCGGGGCTCTGGCAACGCTATCCCAATCAATGCATATTAAGCATAGGCGTCATAAAACAGGGCTCGCGCTTAGAGGGCTCAAGTATTGTTTATTTTTTGACGTAGAACTACGTCTTTCATTAAGGGTGCCAAATCAGAAAACAGGTCACGTTTTTATGAAATAAAGTTAACGTTAATAACTATTTTTGCCGCGAACGGATTTATATACCAAACGATTCGGAAATTCTCTAAGATTTTTTTTGATATGCTATACATTACAATCCCATAGTCTGTATATGGTCTAAATTGATGAAAATTGGAAGCATTTCCATTTTCTCATACATTTGTTCTGTCCATTTGTGTGCTTTCCCGAACAGAGCTGTCAATAACAAGCAACTTTTCGACGATCAACTAAGGAGAAATCGTAAGATGTAAAGTCTCCGTGAACAAATTAAAAGAAGAAGAACGAAGAGAAATATTTGCCTAGAGTATAAACAGTGTATCTCGCTGAGGCAAACTTTCATTCTTCGTGAGGAAATCGACTCAACAACATCGTTGCTGGGCGAGGGATCAAATGCCTTTCTCAAGGCAATGGGGGTGGAGGAGTAATATGATGGATAAAGTAAAGTTCTCCAAGGGCCTTTTTGAAGGTTAGAGGCGAATGAACTGAAGAAGTTTAAAGTTTCAAGCAAGGAAGGAAGGCATACTATCAGTATCGTTCTGTAAGCAATGAATATCGCTTGTTCTTCCTTGTTTTGCGTCATCGCATGTCTTCGTTTCGGATTAAGCCGTGGGTGTTAGTAATTAATCCCTACTGAGGCAAATATTCAGCCCTATTCCAAGCAGTTAACATTGTTTGTTTTCTGTCATCAATGCATTGAACTGACGCTATGGTGAAGCAGGTGTTAAGGTTGTTCACCAAAAAATTATTTGGGGAATATCAAGTTATGCAATAAGTTATATTAGGTTATTATTCATTTATTTGATCTCGCGTGCCAGTCGCAAAACTGCTTTCAACTAGGATTGCATTTGCGCTAATCTTGATCAAGATCAAGCAGTGCTACTCTTTTCGAGGTTGTTGAGATTAACAGATAGAGTTTATTTCGTTGATTTAATCACGAAAAAAGTAAATGTCGTTCTGGAATTTTGCATGTGATTTGGTTTCGCTTGCCGGTAGCAGAACATTCTCCACTAAGGATGACAGCTGCACTTATCTCGAGCAAGTATTGTTCTGCGACACAAGAATGAATCATCAAACAATTATCGTCAAATGATTCTACAATAAAAAGAACATTTCAGGGCGACCAAACTGGTAGAATGGTTATTTCAAAATTTTCGTTACATTATAAAAGAATATCCGCAGTTATAAACAAGCGACTCGAATTAAACCACAGCGTAGTTCTACGTCAACAATGCGGTCGTGTCTTGAACACAACATCCTATAATTTTTTTTATCCCATTTATTTATTTATAAGGCTCATTAGCATTTTATCTGTAACAGAGCCGAATTTTTATCGTTTACATGTACATATGTTTATGTTTCTATAAATTGTAAATTACACATTAGTAGTAGTAGCAGCCATTTAGGCGTTTTAGGTGTTCTGTTCCATTACATTATGGTAAATTACACTGTAGTAGTCATTTAGGCGTAAGGGTAGTCTATCTGTCCTTCCATTGTTCAGCAGACCGGATAGCGGAGACAGTTGATATTGATCATTGTTGGGTTATTTATAGAACAGCAGCCCATTTATAGAACAGCAGATGTTTCTTGTAGAGCAGAGCAGTTGTATGGATGAATCGATCTTTGTTCCACCGTGGATCGATCTCCATCGCTGATGATGGTTGTGTGGACGTAGTTATTCTATAACAACACAAAGATGGTCAATTGAGGGCCCTGAGTTTGAACTCACGATCGATCGCTTAGTAAGCGAACGCGTAACTAAGTGGCTACGAAGATCCCCATTATATTGTTTAATGTTTGGAGGCATATATGTTAGTATTGGATTAAGTTGGATAGTTTCCTTTGGCAAGTGATATTTGGATACCTATCCGAAAGCTTTCTTGGCGATATGCAATTACAGTGAAAGCTCTCTATAGCGATATCGCAACGGACCGTCGCTATAGAGAATTGTCGTTATAGAGAGCTCAAATGTCGCTATAAGGATAGAAAGTCCCAAGCTCACGCAAAACAATCAAATCATATCAAGAACAAAAGTAATTGATGTCTAACTATCTTGGAACTAAAAACATCAAACAAAGAATCTGAAATTCAGCTCATTCGTTCGGTAATTTGTAATTGATTTTTTTTTTGTTAATAAACCAGCATAGATAATCTGGAAAGCACTTGCTTGCTAGTTTTGAGAGGGTAGGCTCATAGTTTCATTGTTGAATGCTCCATCAGTCCCGGATTTAATAAATGATTGATTTTTTTATCTCATCGCCAGACAAAATATACCAATTGAACATCATTGAAGCCATTATTCTTACCTTTTTTATGACTCTAGTCCATATTTTTTATGATGAATGAATCCGCATTATGCGCCACATTTAATTCATTGGACAATGTTATCTTTTTAGTACACTTTTCGAACCTTTGAATTATGTCCAATTTATTTTTAGCGTTAAAGATTTTCGTGTATTTCAACTCATTTTGTGTGAATGTTTTCGAAGTGAAACAAACGATACTTCAAGTTATTGCCTGATTTCTATATTAAAAGCTTCATCCATAAAACAATTGCGTAAACAATACATTCATTTTCAAATGTATTGGAAATGCAATTTATTATTTTGCTCCAGGACGGGATTCTTGTTCAACAATGCTTCGATTAATTTGTTTCATTAAGCTTTCCCTATCTTTGATGGCTTGAATTTCTGTTTTTGTAAGTGTCCGAAAATTTCAATCAGTTGAGCGTGAACAAATGTTCACAGTTGAATAAACTTTATAATGCACAACATAGACTATTTACGTTCGTAGGCACTAACATTGACACACACACTATGAGTGGAGTGAAATTGAAAATTGTCGCAATAGAGAATGTTATGTTTTAGTAAATAGAAGCGATCATGTGTCGTTATAGGGAAGGTCGTTATAGAAAAATGTCGCAATAAAGAAAAGAATTTCTATGCGATTTTGAAGGGACCTTCAAACATGTCGTTATAGAGAGATTCGTCGCTATAAAGATTGTCGTTATAGAGAGCTTCGACTGTAAAATCACTGCTGGAGAATCGCGCGGAGTACCTAATTTTTAATTTTAGGTTATGATTTGTATGCTCATGATTTTCTATGCTGGTTACAAAAAGGCGGCCATCTTTGCAATCCCTTGGTTTATAAGGTGCGAGTGAGCATACGAGTCGGCCTAGACAGTCACTGCAGTATAGCTACTCACACCGTGTGAACACATCATGCCATTTAGTGTCATGCGAGATTCGGCGTGCGAGCTACTTTAAAGTTTTTTGTTTTTAAACGGGCGAGTAGCTCCATACATGCAAATCAAACGTCAAATTTCGTGGTATGGATACGTTCGTAATTCTTCCGATCGTTTCACGTTTACTCGCAACCGAGTAACTCACAACGTCTAAATCCGGCTTAAGAATTACCTTCAGTCAGCAAAAAATTTGCCCAATGTTTTTTTTTGTAAACTAATTATTATAAACAAAATCCGTTTCTTCAAGAAAACAGTTTATTTTAAAGTAAAGAAATGAATTTTCATTACCGAATATCCGGATATTAATATTTTGGCACGGTAATGCAATCCCTATTTGTGACAATTTTGCGATAGGAAACATGTTGTTAAGCGGCCCATAGACGTTCAATATTATTGCACAATATTTTGATTTTTTTATTAATTCGTTTATATTCACAGGCTCACTTACATAAGTTTAATGGAGACGAATTCTTAGAAAACATATTAATTATATCTATAACTATCTATGAACAATTTTTTTTAATTCTATTGTTAATAAGGTAGAAAACCGATTACTCGCGGTTGACTCGAGTTTAGAAGGGTGACATATTAATATCATGGTTTGTGCAATATAATTCTTCGCCTAGGTGCTTCAATATTACCCCTAGACGAACAATTATAACACAAAATCTGCTTGCGCGACATTTTTACGATTCGGAAACAAACTTACAATGGAGAGAATCTGTTTGAATTGCTTCCTGTTTTGACGTTTCGAACCAGACAACGTTGCAGTGCTGCCAAATATTGGAACATCCGAACCCCAACGCATAAATATCGAAGTGTATTTTTTATTTTACCTACGTTAAAACCAACTTTGATGAGAATAACAATGCTTGATACTAACTAAGAGAATCGTATTTAAATTTCGTCTTGAAGACTGTTTGGTCAACATGAAATACTACAAGAGGATAGCGAGCAGAGAACAAAATACTCGGACCACTTTCCTCTTCCTCGAGGATTCTGAATCGATGAAGTTCGAGTGGCACGCATTTCATCGGCAAAAGTTATTCAACGAGCATCTCAAGCGCTTGTTGGTCTGTAAGGTTTAGCGTGACTCCATTTTGGTTTTTTTCTGAATCAAACTCATTCGGTTCCTGTAAGCTGCTACCGCGAAATAGAGAGAAAATTACACATTGATCTTCAAAGGTGGCAACACGAACTTTTCGGACAATCCAATGCTACAAGTTCTTGAGAATATGCATTTTTCATACACTGCGTTTCATAACTATAGAACCACTTCATTTTTCTGTGTTTCCAGAGATATGTAAGAAGTCGGTTGAATTTATGTATACAGCGTAGGATATATTAACGATCTTCATTCATACGCCTGGCCATTTGAACTTTGTTCTTGTGTCCAGGCGCGAAACATTCAAAAATCGAAAATTCCAGTGTTTCAATACTATAGAACCAGACGAAAAAGCTCTCACTCCTTTACAAAATTAACATCGATTTCACATTGATTACAATAAGTTTCTAATTCGTAGGTCATCTTTACTGCCGTTCTACGCATAGTTGTCCCATGTTCCAATATCAGCAACTGAGAAAAACGCAATCAAAGTTTTCTAACACATTTGTCTAGCAGAAGCTTCAAGCATTTCAGTTTAGCAATACACCGGGTTTTTTTATAAGCACTAAGCTATTGTTTAATGAAATGTGAAGAGATTCCCTCAATTGAAGCAATCTAGGTGGATTAGGGGCTTAAAATGCATGGTGGGACAGTTATGCGTAGAATATCAACATGGGACAGTTGAACTTGATTTTGTTTTTTTAATACCGGGAACAAATAATAAGTTTTTTGTGTTTTTCCAAAAGATTATGATTAAAAATATTCTTTTATGAAGCAAAAGTGAAAATTGTCAAAAAGTAACATTTGAGAACTATGCGTAAAACGACAGTGTCATAGCATAAAAAAGTAAACATAATTGGTGCCGTAGCAAGTGGCATCGGTGTGTAGTATATAGTAATGTAGTATCCCTAGTATCAGTACTGGCTTAAAAGTCGCAATCGAATATGTTATTTTCTTGCATACCATAAATAATTATAGCAAATATTATAAAGCATGTACCAATCCAGCATTCTACCTCTTTCATCGACCAACCATCGTAGCGAATAGAAGTTCTGTTAAAGTTTATTTGTTTGAAAATTAGTTCGTTCTTGAAAATCAGAAATGAATGCATTAGCGCTGCTGAACACGTCGTACGCGAGTGATGAAAGCGAAGTGGAAGGTGATGATGTCCGTCCGTCTGGGCTAGACGCTACAACGGATGACCATATGCGTCAGATTTCCGACCAGAATACAGAAGCGTCTTCTGATAATTCGACTGAGTACGAGGTTGTGGACGCTGAGCATAACTCTGATGACAGCAACGTTGGTACATTGAGTAGAAAACGAAAAACGAAAAAAGAAATTAAGCGTGAGGATTCCATTAAAAAGCGTAGGTTGGCGCACAAACGTATACTACTAAAATGCGATTGTCCAAAACAGTGCATTACCCTTTTGTCGAAAGATGACCGAACGAGCATCAACGAGTCGTTTTAGAAACTTGACGAGGAGGGACAGAGCAGTTTCATACAAACTTTTGTACAACCTGCTATTCCGGTTAATCGACGCAAATGATGGAATTACGCAAGAAGAAATCGTTCAAATGCAATCTTCCCTCATCCGCCGATGACCAGATTCCTGTATGTCGAATGTTCTTTTTGAACACACTTGGTTATAGCAAACATTGTGGGTATGTATTCAACATATTTGAAAAACACAAGCTATAGTTAGATAATATTTATTTTCCTTTTTCATTAGCAACATCATATACCGATGTATCAACCAACCAAAAATAGCGAACCTTATCATTCCGAACGTGGCAAGTACATCAGGTCAGATGCTGCCGTCACATTCAATTCACACATTACACTTCCATTAGATTATACCAATTGGGGCTATTCATAAACCACGTAAGTTCATTTTCAGTCAATTCAGTCCTTCTCTTCTTCTCTCTTGATGCATACATTTCTGGTTTTTTTTACAAATCGTATACTTTGACCAAATCTCCTCTTTTCCTGAAAGTGTACGTGGTTTATGGATGACCCTTTTCTTTCAAAAGCACTCCTAGCAGTTTATATTATTACATGAATAATGCACTTAACATTCCTGTACTTGAATCGATTCATTTATTATAGATCTACATAAAATACATAGTGGGACAGTTATGCCTAGAATATCAACATGGGACAATTGAACTTGATGTTGTTTTTTGACGTAGGACTACGTCTAACCGGAAGATATAGGGGGTGAAATGGAAATCTAGGCACTGAACAAGTAGGAAAAAATGCAAGATTTGGAACGCTTATAACTCGAGCATTTCTCAATAGATCGCAAAGGATTTTGCATCAATTGATAGGAAATATATCTACGCATCTATCATAACGAATAACATTTCATTTTTCTTGAGATAAATAATTGAATAATTGTGAAATATCAAGCATTGTCAAAATGCACTATGTGCCCAAGGCTAGAGACGAATGAACTGCAAAAGTTTAAAGTCTCTATAATACAATACCTTCTTTCCTTCCGTAACGATCATTCTCATTCAAACCGTACACCACATCGGTTCGCATCACAACACATCAACAAACCAACCCAAGCAGCCATGGCTGGACATGGTAAAGGAGGAAAAGTGAAGGGAAAGGCAAAATCCCGCTCGAACCGTGTTGATCTGGAGTTCCCCGCAAGGGTAGCTAGGCCGAGCGCGTTAGTACCAGTGCACCAGTCCACCTAGCCGCCGTTATATAGTTTCGGCCGCCGAAGTGATCGAGTTAGCTGGCAAAGCTGCTCGCGACGATAAGAAAACCCGCATTCGGAACAGAACACATTCGGTTCGGTGGACATCAAGACAACAGGCAGTTGCAGCGAGTGGCGAGTGGCAAACGCAATCGCAAAACGGCATCAGGTAGCAGAAGAAAAAAGTTTGTTCTTTATGCAAACTGCTTTGGTGGCAAATCCTGAACAAGGCGACATCGAGGGCGTTCGAAATGGTTTTTTTCAAAACCACGAGTACTAAGTTTTCTAAATTGGAACCATTCCATAAAACAAGGCGCTCTTCAGGGCCATTAAACCTTCCAAAAAAGAGTTTAGGAAATACATAAAACATTATCCAAAATAATAATAAAACACAAATTGATTTTTTCATAATTTGTTTGCCAGGATCTGATGAGTATGTGAATTTGGCAGTTGTTCTGAGCTTATTGATAGTTGGGGACTTTCCTGATTATTCAATTTTCACCAATTCTTAAATTGTTTCCAGATTGAAAGTACAGTAATTTACACTTATCTCGACATTTAGCTAATTGGACGGACCTGTAATGCGACATATTTATTTGGACATTTTTGTAAACATAGAGTTCGGGGTCCAAATTATGACCCCACATTAAAAGTCGACACTGTACCATTGTCATCGCAAATGTTCAATTACAGGTTAAAATTACCTCCAATCCGATACTGAGTGGTGGTAATGCGACGTGCCATTGAATGTAATTTACTGTAAAATATGTCACAAGCTGGATGGGAGGAAATTTTCCAACTGTGAAAGCTGTGGCGAGTGGCAAATGCAATCGCTAAACAGGAAGGTTTAGCCGAACAAGATGGGGATATCGAGTGACAACAAAACAATAAACTCTTTAGATTGAAGATAATTTTGTGATCCTGAAAAGGACCCTTTTTAGCCTGCATGTGAATCCAACGAGCGAACAAATCGTAATGAATGTATTTTTTTGCCATCGCTCCCTTTTAACGCTCATTCGTTCGTCTCGTTGGACTCGCCCCTCTGGTTGAGTCTGCCGATTTGTCTCTATCCTGTGAGTGTGTGCCGCTAGAGTATAAAACACGCGGACCCTAAAAAATATCTTATTTTCTTTCAAACCGTAAACCAGTGTGGTTGTACGGCATCGGCATCGTGGACGTAACAAAGGAGGACAAGTTAAGGGAAAGGCAAAGTCTCACTCGAACCGTGCAGGTCTCCAGTTCCCTGTTGGTCGCATTCACTGATTGCTCCGCAAGGGTAACTAGGCCGAACGGATTGGTGCCAGAGCACCAGTATACCTAACAGGGATTATAGAGTTTCGGCCGTCGGAGTGCTCGAGTTGGCTTGCAAAGCTGCTCACGACAATTAGAAAACCCGCATCAAGAACAGAGCAGCTTCGGTTCGGCGCTCATCAAGGTTACAATTAGTTTCAGTGAGTGGCAAAGTGTTTTATTTTTATTTTTTTATCTGTATTATAGTGACTTTCAACTCATTTGGCTGGTTCGTCACTTTTACTTCCATTTTTGGAAGAATGTCGGGAGTGAGAATTGAACTCGTGACCTTTAGCGTGAGAGGCATGGATGTTACCACTACGCCGGATCGCCTCCACAGTGGCAAAGTGTTTCTCCGGCACGTCGCATTAAATGTAATTTACTGAACAACATGTCACAAGCTGGATGGGAAGAAATTTTCCAACTGTGAAAGCTGTGGCGAGTGGCAAACGCATTAGCTAAACAGGAAGGTTTAAGCGAACAAGATGGGAATATCGATAACAAAAACACAACACCAAAGGTTCTTTTCAGAACCATCAACATATTCATAAAGAGTAAACAGTAAACTAATCCATTTTTCCGGTAGATAGGTAGGTATTCACGTAGGAGAAGAAAATAAAACAATATATTTAAAATATATATTTAACAAAAGCTGTCCCCTTTGTATAGTCCTACGTCACTCCGGTTATGTCCCCGACATTACCCACCCGTCTTTTTAAATACTGGGAACAAACATTAAGGTTTTTTGTGTTTTTCCGGAAGATTATGCATAAAAACATCGTTTTATGAAGAAAAGTGAAAATTGTCAAAAAGTAACATGGGACAACTATGCGTAGAACGGCAGTTTAGTTCTCAATCAGTTCGAATAACCCATTCTGGGTGGTTTCGATCAAGCTGGGCCATGTTGTAGTGTGTATTTTGTTCTACGTTGATGATACTGCTCTTTTAAACTCTTCAAATCGCTTATACTGCTTGTAAGCTGCATCTGCAACTCGTACGATCACTCCTCATAAGTTCTTGACATGGTTTTGAATTGGTAAACAAGCTAAATCTTATCTTATCTAAACCAGGCGTTTTTGAGGAAATTCTACCGAAACCATAAAAATCCCATCTCCAAAGCTGCAGGTCCGAAAACTAATGTGGAAGCTAGTCCTATGGGTTTCATTGTTTCAAGAGAACTTATCTGACAAAAGAAAACAACTTGACTAGAATTTCTTCATACGGAAAGGACTAACGGAACGTGTCATGTAATTTTGCAACTCGTAACTTTGCAAGCGGCAGATTGATGGTTTGAGGGAAATATTTTCAAAAAGGCCTGGTTCAGATAACTTTTCATCAGATTCAGATTCTAGACTGATCAGCTTGTTTACCAAATCAAAACCTTGTCAAGAATTTATGAGCAGTGATCGTACGAGTAGTAGATGCAGCTTACAAGCAGTATGAGCGATTTGAAGAGTTTAAACATACAACATGGCCCAGCTTGATCGAAACCACCCAGAATGGGTTATTTGAACTGATTGAGAACTAAAGATGGCATACGAATTAGAATCTGATTGTAATTCATGTGAAATCGGCGTTAATTTTATAAAGGAGTAAGAGTTTTACCATCTGGTTCTATAGTTATGAAACACTGGAATTTTAGTTTTTTGAATGTTTCGCGCCTGAACACAAGAATAAAGTTCAAATGGCCAGTCCTATAAATGAGGATAGTTATTATATCCCACACTATATACTTCGATTTAACCGACGACTCACATATCTAAAAACTCAGAAAAAAACAGTGGTTCTATAGTTATGAAACGCAGTGTAGAGGAAACATTAAACGGTGCGTTGAGTACAAATGTACGCAGAGCCTACTGTTTTTTTTCAACGTCAATGGTATCGTTTGGTATCATCTTCCCATTCGTTCAGAATCGGAAATACAGGGTGGGCCATTTAAAGTGGATGGATTTGTTTTTGCAATAGCAAAGTAAAGAAGTGGAATTTTAATTTTTTTTTGAAATTCATTTATTTTGGTCCAAGGAGATTTGTTCTAACTACTTTTTGATTATGATATCTCGTAAATGACCGCCTCTGGCCTTGACCGCAAAATGTGCCCTTTTTTCGGCATTTTCCATCACTTTGCCCAATGTTTCGGCCGATATGGCAGCAATTTCTTGTCGGATATTGTCTTTCAGCGCAGCCAGGGTCCTTGGTTTACCAGTGTATACCTTGGATTTTAAATATCCCCATAAAAAAAGGTCAGGAGGCATCAAATCAGGTGATCTCGGTGGCCAGTCATAATCGCCGCTTTTCGATATTAATCTTCCGGGGAAAATTTCGCGCAATAATTTGGTCGTGGCAGCCGCTGTATGGCATGTAGCGCCGTCCTGTTGGAACCAGTAATTGTCCAATTCATTTTCACGAACAAATGGCAATAAAAAATCGGTTATCATTGTCCGATAACGCTCCCCATTCACGGTTACCGTTGCTCCATTTTCGTTTTCAAAGAAGTACGGGCCGATGACTTTATCGGCATAAATGCCACACCACACAGTAATATTTTGGTCGTAAAGAGGTTGTGTTTCGATGAATTGAGGGTTTTCAGTAGCATAAAACCGACAATTTTGTTTATTCACTCCTCCATTCAAGTTGAAATGCGCCTCATCAGACATTATGATTTTTTGCCAAAAGCCACGTTCATTTTTGGCCATTTCGCAAAATCAAGTCGACGTAGTAAGTCAGATGGGTTAAGTTGTTGAGCCATTTGAATTTTATACGAAAAAAAATTTTCAAATCAACACGAATTCTGCGTCGGAGAGTGGTTCGAGCGATGCCTAACTCTTGCGAACGATGGCGACCTGATGTCGATGGAGTCTCTGCAACACTGGCTCGAACGGCATCAATATTCTCGTCGAAACGTCTTGGTCGTTGTCTGGACAGATGACTGGCATTACCAACACTACCAGACGATATAAATTTGGCATATGATCGACGTATAGTGTTGTCTCCAGGCTATGTTTTAACTTTATTTTTATTTTTCCACGCACGTTTAGTTAACACAATTGAGAAGTTATTTTGAATGTACAGCTGAACAATTTCAGCGCGTTGTTTAGTTGTGTATTGTTCCATGGTTGAAATTGTACTGAAATGACGCTTCCAACGCGGTATGACATTTGTTAATCTGACATCTCTGTCAAAAGTTATGGGGTTGCCAGATGCTTCCACTTTAAATGGCCCACCCTGTACTTATGCCCCAGTGTAATACGCACAGCCTGCGCTACCGAAAGTCTTCTTACTTCCGTACACTTTATCCATTCATAGTAAATCCCGCACTTAACTCAGCAATACGTCCACAACCGTTAGAAGTTGCAACACGTTTCGCCAATTTGACACAAAACACGTGTTGTCGCCATTCACATGAAAAGACGTGACAAGCGTAAATCTCCCGCCGTTTGACACACGATTGGGTGGGTTGCGCCCTCATCCTCCTCCTCCTCCTCCTCCTCCTCCTCCTCCTCCTCCTCCTCCTCCTCCTGGAATTGATTCCTGATTTGTCGCATGTTCTCAAGAGCTCAAGAGTGAAGAGGAGAGTGTGTTGCACCATTGTTGAGACAATCAACGATCGACAAAACGGTTCGATTCATCGGCGGAAATAAAAACCCTTCTGTTTCCGGAAAATTATTACGTTGTTCGGCGCTTTTAATTTGCGAGGGTGGCTAAGAGAGCATCGACTCCTGAAAAGTAGAGATGGTCATGAAGAGCGTCGACTATCGATTACTGTGAATAAAATATGATAGGGTGAAACACTCAAAATTCAGACGGCCAACTCAGGTTTGTTTCCTCATAGAAAAATAATAATTTTGTAATAATTTTCACTTTTAATTATACTTACAAACTGACTTACAATAATTATTCGTCAATTTCATATATGTCCCCTTAAAACAATACCATTTCGATCCTCTGTATTCGCTCGACATAGAATCTCTAAAACATCGACTTCATGTGTTCTTTCTGTTTCTTTCTGAGTTGAGGAGACTTTACCTTCAAGGTAACAAGATTAATACTGATGCTTTTGCAACGATCAATGTTTCTTCATTATCCCTAGCATTCGCGGTGGTGCTTCCGTCGATGGCCCGTTTAAATACAGACATCGATTGATTTATTGCCAACAATCGAGCTGTTGTTCCCGCTCTCTCTCTCTCTCTCTCTCTCTCTCTCTCCCGGTCGGTCGGGTCGAATCGGATCGGGGGTCTCGAGGTTGGGGTCGACACACGAAAAGCATGAGAGCTGGGAAGCCGGGAATCGAATTCCGGTACGGGAGTTTGTCGTCCCGATAAGTTTCTCGGTGTTTCGCCCACCCTTCTTCTTCTTCTTCTTCTTCTTCCACTTCTCTGACAGCGTGATGGTGTCTATTATGGATGACGTCAGGGCGACAAGTCAAAGTGTATGGCAGAAACATAAAAGAAAGTTCGATATTGTTCAGTGTCTGTGCGGAACTTGTGTTTCGTCCTCTTTTTTCCCGCCACGAGAAGAATGGGAATATTAGAAAAGCTCTTATCGTTGTCGCGCTGCTGCTGCTGCTGCTGCTGCTGCTGCTGCTGCTGCTGCTGCTGCTGCTGCTGCTGCTGCTGCCATTTTCGCAGCTTGGAAAACTTTTCCAGAAATCGACAATCTGTTTATGTCACATCCGCGCTATTGCTTAGTGGGGATGATGCAGGCTTTAGGTGGATCTCACCGTGGTGTGATAATGGGGGGTATAGATTTAAACTAAATTTGAAGTTATAAGATGTGTCACACATAAGGGGCGAAATTGGAACATCAGCCAGGAGAAATTGCTCTACTTTTCCTCGGGAAATGAAATCATAATCACTGGCAGCATTAAACGTTGAATGTTTTATCTTCTCTGTTGGCCGTTATCTTTCGCTTGGGTCATGAAAACAGCGGCGGCGGTCATACATTAGACATGATTGCAAACGATAAGTAGTGCTTGGGACGTGAGGATGACTCGCAATAAACCGGGCCGGCGATGCGATGGGGTGCTGTAACCTGGATTATTATGCAAAAGAAAGAAACGCTGTCATTCGATTTTATGTGGCGTTGTATAAGTGTCAGCTCAGCGAAATTGGACCAGCTCAAATTGATCTGTGTTTGCGGTTCGTTAGCAAACGAACTGATTGCTGCATGCTGCGGCGTCACAATCACTTAATCAACAGTACCTGTGCAGAACGCTGGCTTCTCTTGGAATGTAGCTTCAACTGTGTATGCAATACGCGTGTGCCAATTCTTTCATTAAATAGTGTACCTCTGTCTCTACTGCTGTATTTAATATAATTAAGCAATGAGCGTTTCTACTTTTTTAATACATTTCTCAAGATGTGGAGAATTCGCTGTCCGATTGACTCTACTGATTTCGAGTTTTACTAAGGGCCTTATTCCCGAATACACTACACGTGAAAACAATGTGTAGTGAGCACAACCTTACTCCGGATTACACGCCACTGTAAACTTTTGGTAGAATGCATTATCAATACACCGAGTTCATCCACCGATGTTATTCTGGTTTACACTTCACGCTCTCTTTTGTGTAAACAGCGATTCCTCGTGCTCATCATATAGCGAATTCGTTTTTAAAACTGAGTCAGTGCCAAACTGACTCTGTAATGAAAAAACGTTCTCAGTTTCACGAATGCGGTGGTTTGTTGGTGTGCGTTATATAGTCTGATTTGTTTATATTTACGACGGCAAATGTACAGTGTCGACGTCTGGTGGTGATATTAGTGCTTGGGAGGTAAATTGTTCTCCATCAGATCAGAAGGGCCAAGTGCAGTGTAAACATATAAAAGTTTGAATGGAAATTTTTACTTAATATTGTTTGATTACCTAACACATGTAGTTCTGACACTCACTTAACCATTTGTCGATGCATTTCCTGTTTGTTCCACAAATAATTACTATTATAATATAAAACCATCATTAGACACAGTTTTCGTTCAATATTCTGCGATATCGGAAAAAAACCTTTTATTTAATCACATAAAATAAATATTCGATACGTTAAAGTAAATTTTCATTCATAATTTTGATTTTGAAATTTATTCCACCTGAATATCCATCATTATTTTCACCTCCCAATGAAAGCACACGTAGCTTAATGCCGTCTACTCTACTCTTCAAAATCAGAATCCGAATTGGATTACGATTCCAATAGTACAAAAGCAAAAGCAGCAGGTTTCCATTTTCATAGTCTTTATTTTTAGATTTTCCAAAACAATATTCGGAACTTGACAGTTCAGTATAGTTGTATTGGTGAACCCGAGTGCCAACCCGTGAAACATCTCAGTGCGAAACTAACAGCACAGCAGTGGAACTCCATACAATTCACTGGCTAAAAAGTGTCCACATTTTCATCGCTTGTTTACGTGAAGAATATAATTTTTTCAGGCACACTTGATTTGAGAGTGTATGGATTTCTAGCTGTCTTGACGCAAGGTATTTAATGATGAATTATAAGATGGGAAGGTTTGTATAAACATGTTTATAATTACATAAGTTTATTCAAATATTAATATAGCTCTTCTTTAACTATTCAGTGCAATTTTATCAAAATTGTAAGAGAAATTAAAAAAAGATTTTTTTTTTCAATATTTTTTTGAGATGGTTATTAAAAATCCATTTTTAACTTTTGCTTCATTATTACAAACTCATAAACGACACAAAGAGTCTTCGATTGTATATTTTTTATATATTTTTTACAGTTTTACAGTACACATTCGCTTATTGGCGCTTTTTTAGTTGGAGTGCTTTTTAATTGGCGGTTTGCTAGTTGGAGCACGCGCCAATCAAAAAGTAGCCATCCGTCATAATTGTATGTCAGTTTTACTCTGTTGTTTCAATACCATTTTTATTGAAGGGTCCTTGAATGTTACACCCAAAAAATTAAGGCACAGTATAAAAGTTTTTAGTTTTGCAGTTTGTTGGACAAATGAATGTTGGATAAATATATATATATAAATATATATACAAATATAAAATGAATTATATCACATCCACTATTCGAGGAAGTTAATGATATTTATATTTTCTAGCATCAATTCAAATGCAGTAATCCTAATTATTATTATGGCCGCAATGAAAGACATGAAAAACAACAAGAAAAACTCGAACTTTGAAATTTGTGAACTATTGCAGTATTACTTCAGCCATTCCATGCCAAACTGATCTAGTGAGTTTCAGATTTTCGTGAAAATTGGTAGCTTGGTTTCGTTGTGGTAAAACATTGAACCTGTATTATTTTTTTGGGTTATTCCATTTTTTTTAACTTTTCCCAAAAATTACTTTTATCAAAAACTCATAACTTTTGTTCCACTAAGCCGATTCAGATGATTGACACATCAAATTGAAGTTAATTAGCTAGTCTTTTTTGGAAAAATATCAAACTTGCAAGAAATTTGAATTTTGTGTTCGTAATTTTTTTTATTGTTTACATGGTTTCGGCACCAAAGGTGCTATAATTTTCTATATTTTTCCTTGAAAACTGAGGATTTTTTATACATTTACATTTTTTACTCAAAAAGCAGATGTGTTCGTTTTTTCTTTTTGGAGTTATAATTTTAACCGAGATGATCGATATATCAAATTATAGCCAAAGAGCTAGAATTTTTTGGGAAAATATTGCACATGCTTTCGGGACAAAGGGTATATATAAAGATCAAATACGATCAATAATTAAGAAAACAAAATTATTTTTTTTGCAAGTGCAGTATTTTATCAAAAAAGACTAGCTAACTGGCCAATTTGATATGTCGATCACCTGAATCAGTTTAGTAGTTCAAAAGATATGAATTTGTGCAAAAAGTTATTTGAAATGGAATGGGTTGTAATATTTTGCGAAAAGGAACAAAACTTCCCATTTTACACGAAAATCTGAGAACAACTATATCGGTTTGGCATAAAATATATATAACACTAAAAAAATATAGTATGTGGTCATTTCTCCGGCAACTAAATAGCTGAATACTAGAAACTAATTGATGTTAACTTTTCATTACCTTTTAAATTCTAGATACAATACCAACAGAGGGTATTTAAAAAAAATAAACGGCTTTTACGAGGTGTGTTCGAAACTGAAAAAAATTAAATTCATCATATTTGTTTTTTAAGCGTACATACATTACCTAGTCGTATTGTATCATTCAATTTATTTCGATAAGAATGCTTGAACAAATTTCAACTGATGCTCTTACCACATTTTAATTTTTTTATTCAATGTCCAGTTTCTATGGCGAAGCTTCATTCGTAAATTACACATTTGTCATCATTGGTGGAATACGATCATGAATGTTGTTATGAATAGCAGAGCAAGTTATGATTACAATACATATGGGTATATTTTGATAATGCAAATATTAACAACATTATACATAAACCGATAAAATTGCATTGTAATATTTGTCTACAGCACCTTCAGCGTCTATATATATATATATATATATATATATATATATATATATATATATATATATATATATTATTCAATTTTCAGTTCGTAATTATTTCTATTCCATTCGCCGTGTTTATCATGATGATGCTAACATTAATAACATTTTATACGAACCTCCCACCTTATATATGACGTCTCCCACCATTTTAGAGACATCTTAACATTATGTTCAATTTTTAGAGCGTAAACCATCTGTCAATTTTTTCACTGTTTACATTTTTTTGCCACAAATCGTTGCCAGTTTTTTCTCTCATGTTCCACTTCTCTTCTCTGCTTTTTGGTAAATATTACCAATATTTAGTAAATTTTTGCAATACGAATTCTTCGTACATATTACGCGATAACAATGGTAAACAAATGTAAAATCTGCCAATATAACCCAGTACAAGCAGTCGATTCAACATTGGTTTAACATATACCCAAAACATGTTGGGCCTGATTCTCGAATACACTTCACGGTGGAAACGAAAAAAACGGTACGCCTTTGAAATACGTTTTACGAGTTAGTGAAGTGTCGAAGATAATAATGAGTTTTCAGGCAGAATGAGCACATTTTAAATAAAAAATCATTGATGAAAATTAACTTCTTCGTATCAAACTGGTATTCAATGTGAGTGAAAAACTTTGTTTTCTTCATGTGACATAATAACCTCATACAAAAACTTCATCTGAAGATAATTTGATATTATAATGATGAGTTTTAGTGGGAAACTAATTTCGTATCCAGATGTCGACACCGTACCGTTGTCATCGTGGATATATTTCATTCCGTTTCCACCGTGTAGTGTATTCGATAATCAGGCCCGTTATGTTAACCCAACCATTATGCATATATTGTTATGAATTTATTGAGCTTTTGTATGCATCTTTATTCATTTATTGAACTATCTAAACTATTTAAATTCTTTATTGAACTATCTGAACTATCGACAGCTGATCCTGCATCGATTGGGTCTGATCCATGGCTACAAATTAGGAAAAAACAGGAAGTGGGTTATATCTATGGTATAACCGCAATGGTGACGTAGGACTATCGTTGATTCAGTGATCATTTGTTTGAAGTTGAATCTGAATCCATTCTGAATGAATGACTAAATGAATATTTGAGGCACTTCGAAAACGAGAGCTCTTTCGCTTGCATGTTATTTTCAATGCCAAGAGGAACTGGCAGATTATTTTGCAGCAGCGATATCTTTCCGGATTCTTCTCGAAGTCCACCACACGTGGTTAATGCTAACTCGATAACCACCTGTTAATTGCACTTGATTGAAAAACCACAAAATCAATTGTATTTGGTCGCAGTATTATATGGATAGAAAACGTTAAAATAAACTCTTTCGAATGTAATTTGCAATTCCAAGGGGAACTGACAGATTATTTTTCAGCAACGGTCACTTCTTTTCGGATTCTTCTCGATAATCAGCAAACGTAAAGAGTTGCGCGCGTGTATGTGTGTGTGTGTGTGACGGTTGCTCCGATGTCTCAAGCGGAACCAATTTTCGATGCTGGTATTCTCTGGGTCGTTTTCTCTTCTCTTAATGATAATGAATCCCTTGATCCCTCGCCGTCCAGCTCGTCCAGCTCGTTCAACTCGTTCAGTAACAATGTTGTCTTGTCGATGTCCTCACGAAAAATGAATGCGTTTCACCACCACAATATCGCTTAAGTATGCTTTTTGTCCGTGACTGAATCGAAAGAAGGTGTGGTTGGAAATTTGGAAGGCAAACTAGAGGCGAATGAACTCTTTGAGTTTGAAACTTTCGGCGACTGAGCAATAATTGAAAATTATATGATTTTCGCGATGCGAAACATTTTCCATTGTGCGCGCGAACTGTATTCGATACGAAAATATTCTACTGATGGGGGAGAATAATCTTCAGAAGCTTTCCTGCTAATTAGTTGCACTTGATTGAAATATCACAAAACCAAATGTATTCGATCGCAGCAGTACTATGTGGATAGAAAACATTAAAATAAACTCTTCCGCTTGAACATAATTTTCAATTCCAAGGGAACTGGCAGATTATTTAGCAGTAACGATGACATCATTCCGGATTCTTCTCGAAGTCCACCACCAGTGGTTAATGCTAACTTGATAATCACCTGTTAATTGCACTTGATTGAAAAATCACAAAACCAACTGTATTTGATCGCAGTTTTACATGGATAGGAAACATTAAAATAAACTTTTTCACGTGAATGTATTTTGAAATTCCCAGGGAAACTGGCAGATTATTTTTCAGCAACGATTGAATCTTTCCGGGATTTTCTCGATGCTGAATGGCATCCAAACGAAAATAGTTCCGCGCGTGTATGTGTGTGTTTGTTGACTGCTCCCATGTTTCGAGCGGAACCGTTTGTGGTATCACTCTCCTCCTGATGGATTCCCTTTCGGCCTAAGGTGCACAAACAGGCTCTTGGTGAACCGTTCATCTGCGCTTTCATGATAAACGAAGAGCTTCACCACAACATCGACAACATGCTCCAGTCGCTGTTCAATTATAACTGAGTGAATTTCCGAGTGGCACTCGCTTATATACCGATTGGTGATTTCAATAGCCTGTTTTGAAAGCAATTTCAAGACTATTGAAACAAGTTTTTGGATCAAAAAGTAACAAGTATATAACGCGTAGACATTTTATCTTTCGAATGAAGTGTTAATCATACCATTTCGTTCAGCTGTTTAGGAGCTATTAACGCTCAAAATCTCGTTCTCCGGCGTAACGCTTTCGTTTTCGAAACATTGATTTTACACCCCGGTATAGAAATGAAAGACGTAGTCCTACGTCAAAATACACACTTTTTACTACAAATAGCTACGACAGACTACTCAATTCTCCCAGGACCAGCGTGTAATTACTTCTCAGCCAAACACATTCGGGAGATATCACGAAGCTGACGAAACCCAGGCGGCATTAAGTGAGGCTAGTTCAACGCCCCGTTGCAACATTGACTTAACGCGCAGAGTCAGTGGATACGGAACCTGCGTCGTGACGAATCCGGAAAACATCCAATTGATTGAACCACCGATCACAATCGTCTGCAAAACGTTTGTGAAGTTGTCCTTGACCAAATCCAACAGGATAAAGGTAGAACTAGGACTCGACAGGGCTCGTTTTGTGTATCGAAGTACCCAGATTCCTTATTATTGAAGTAATGTCTTCGCATTCTCCCGCAGCAGACGAGCACAAATCATTGCTATCCAATATGTATCACTATTCATTAAAGAACATAAATTGAATTAATTTTCACGAACATTACTTACCTGTCTCGAATCTGAGTTAATACGTCCTTCTCCTGTGAAGAAATCAATATCGGAAAGTAGTGCCGTGCAACTCAATTAACAACTCGGTATGTAGGCTAATAAAGTTATATTTACATTTTCTTCGCGGTTGCCTGTAATGACAATCGTAAAAGTTACTAATACCGCGAAGTAAAATGAATCAATCGTTGGTAGGGATGTGTATTGCATCTGACATTCATTTTACAAACGATTGGTAATATTTACAGAAAATATGTACATTCTACTGTTTGCATTACAAAGGATTTGGAAGCTTTTTTTAGTAATCCATTTTCAGGGTGTATCAACACAACTCGAGGATAAACAAAACAAAATACAACTGACGTTTCTCTTACGGTGGATATAGACTAGTGATATATTCATGTGAAGAAATATGATGAGATTTATAGAAATCGCATCAACCGTTTAACACTAGCGCGAACTTGTATACTGAATATATACATATTTTCGGTGAATTTATTCACCTGAAGTAGAACTGCATCCAACTTTAGAGATTTCTCACCAGTGAGAAATTCACCAGCGTTTACATATGCCTGAATTTATTCTATTCATAGTGATTATATATACCTTGAGCAAGTGTATCATATATGTTCTCACCCGTTTATATCTATTTTCGTGTGAATAAATTCATCTATAGCTATAGATCTCCCTAATGTAAACGCGCCATTAGAAACGACATTGGAAATGAACACAGGGTCATTTTGGTATCCACTCCATTTTCCAGTGAAGTGAGATGTAAGCGTAGTGGGAACGTAAGTGTATGTGGATACGGGAATAAGGCCCCTAGATGTTTTGTTAGACGAGTGACATCTGCGAGTATTTCACAGTTCAAGAAACGAACTTTTTCATTACAATCGAAACTTTAGGTGGCGAAGACTCTACCATTCATCGGACTTTACGTGAAGTTCGTGGTAGATTCAGATTCGACCGTGGAAGCGCAATGACTCAGTGTTAAGTTGGTGTCGAATCTTCTTAACGAAGATCATCACGCAACCAAAAAAAACTACTTCTAACTCTGTGAACATTGTCATAATGTTTGGCACAATTTATTTCCATTTCCAAAAAAAGTTTGCAACCGCTTTCCGTCCGTAAGACTAGAACGTTAGCAACATTATTCCCATGACTTATGGCCGGACCGCTTCCAAATGCTAATGATCCTAGCGCCCCCGGGGTGGCCTATTATTGTTATTCTTAAATTTCGACTGTCTGGCTTTATCGCTGGCGAATGTAATTATGTGCGCATTTGCATGGCCCGGGATCACGTCTTTCCTATGATTGCACCCAGAGGGGAAGACACGTAATCATTTTCTTTTTTTTTTTCCTGGTGCTCAGTCGGAACACAAACGAGAAATATCTGTTGATTCCATCAGTCAAACAGACCTCGCTTCGGCTCGACTTGGAAGCAATCTTCTATTCGCAGCGCTCCGAAATAGCACCATGAGGACGAACGAATACGAGAAGGGGGGAGGAGGAGAAAGCATTGTATCATCCGAAATGATGATTACGGCGGGCGGATGCACACTGATAAGAAGCGCCTCTTGATCAACGGCAAACGAAGCGCCTTTGTATTCAATTCGTCCATCTCATGATTATTGTTTCCCTTTATGGCCCGGAAAATGCCAGCCTCACGGTGTAATTAAAAAATGTGTTCATAACAGGCCGACATCCGAAACAACAATTCAGATTCTTGGCCAGAGCAGCAACTTCACACGGTGCTGCCAGCCTGTCGGTGGCAGCCGTAGAATGAGTATCTCAAGATCTTGGGGAACCATTTAACAAATGGTCACGGATATGCTTGTTCAGCCGGTAAAGTGGACAGCATCAACGGCATACTCAAACACCCAGCGAGCGCGTTCCGGGCTGGAGGGAGGACGAAAATTACCAACTCTCGAGAATCCTTAACAAGGAGAATATAATTTTCCAGATGGCGACCGCTTCTTGGGGCTCCCTCTCAGCCGTGTCCAACCTTTCCGTGTCCGACAAGTTCCGTTTTGCATCGGCCTACGCTCGGCGCGCGGAAAATCGTTAAGTGGTATAGCATTAACGCAAATGTAAACAAAATTGACTCGGTTGAAGCGAGGGAGTGAAGCCATTTATTACACCCCCAATGGTCCTGGCGCGGTGCTGCCTTCGTCGCTCCCAAGGCGGGGGAACTTATTTCAACTTTGAATGGTCAATATTGAACAGCAGCGCAGCGCTGCGAAGTGTGCTGATTTCCAATCAATTTTCAATCCAATCGAATCCAGGCGGTGAACAATAATTTAGTGTGCGAGAAAAAAGTTGAGACAGGCGGGCTTAGGCTGCCAAACATTGTCTAGATAAATACGGCCATTTTATTATCGAGCTTGTGTAGCTCGCGCAGAAGGTTCTCGTATTTCCGGTAAGAGGACACACAAGGCGTCGGGTGAAAACAATACAATTTCATCGTCCAGTGGGTGAGTGAGTGAGTGTCGCGCGCCATTTTTCGCCTCACATCACGTGGAGTGTGAAGTGCCGAGCTGCCAATTATCCATCCCGACAGCAGCAGAGCTGATAACCAAATTGGGTAAGTACAGTCCACTTCATTTTGCGTGCACCCGATTCGAGCGATGACATTCGTGCTGTCCTCCATTAATGTGACAAGTCCACTTTCCCAATGTTATAATTTGAATTTAATTGCATTTGTCCTGTCCCGCGGGATTCCGCCACCGCCGTCTTCCGCCGTTGTGAATGCACTTTATCCTCCACCAAACTCCACGTAGGCCACGGAAGGCAGCGATTAGTTTTTTTTTATGATTGTTCCTTCTTCCTTTACCACGTCCACCGCAGCACAGTTCCACGTGGCACGACATGGCCACGGACTCGGATTCTATTACTCCGTGCAATTATTTATTCATTGGAGGGTACTCGGACCCATAAAATCCAAGGCTTTTTGCCCGTTAGCCTTTTTTGCAGGGGATTTGGATTTTAGCGCGCGCGGAAAAGCGTGGCGTAGTGTGCTAAATGTGGCTGGTTGTTTCTTCGTTATGAGATTAAACCTCGGGAGCTCGGCAAAACATGTTTAGTAGGGGACGAATTGTAATTGCGTTTGGCTAAGTGATTCATGTCGAAGTCGAGTGGTTCCGTGGTCTCGTTGGGACATTATTCCATCTTACAGGATGTAATCCATTTATTCTCCATTTTTTTTATACTCTAGTGTGTAGGTCAGGGCCCGAAATCTTCGAAGGTGAAAAATGAAGACCGACTCTACTCTCAGCAGCTACTAGAACTGGGAGTGAAGTCGGAGTCGACTAGAACTGCTTCGGCAGTCGTCCACAACAAAAAGTGACTTGACTAGAAAATGAATTGACTAGCGTTGACTAGCGAGGATGACTGGTGAACTAGTCCAGTCAGTGGTTATTTTAACTGACTCGACTAATGAATACAAATCTGCCTCTTCATTCAACTGACTTCAATCCACACTTCCATTTCCCCCTGACACTAATTTTATACCCACGTACGCAATCATATTTCACGTCCATATAAAGAGGAACGAAAACATGATTCATCAAACATCGATGCATGCACACGTACATGGGAGAGAGAAAGAGAGGAACGAATTCGTTTCACTTCAAAATGCAATGAAGACAATTTGACTGGGAAGAATGAATGATATAATCGAGTCGGTAGAAAGAGATAGGCTCTATCGTATCCAACTAATTCCGCGAAAAAGTACCATTCTGAGTAATAAGACACTGTTTAATGGCCATCAAAGCCTGAGTGCTCGGATAAAGAGGTATCGAAACAAAGTGGTATCGAAATTTCCATCAAAAAGTAATGAAAACGATACAAAGATGGTTGTATTCGATGATAACGGGACAAACTACAGGGAAACTTCGATATAACGTACCCTCGATATAACGTCACTCGATATAACGTACACGTTTCCAAAGTGTAAAGGATTTTTTTTTCAATATTTTTTTTTCTAATAGAACAATGAATTATCTGTATTGTGATGCTAAAACAAGTTTTGTACCTTCAATCAATCCCGAAATACAGCTGGTTTTGTGATTCCGGATTCTAAATGAATCAAGCATTAATCAACAGTACGAAGGGAAGCATCATGAGAAAGGCTGGCTTCGTGTTCTGATTGAAGTTATTCATTAACTTTACTAAAACAGCAACACAATAATGTATTATAGACTACGTTTGTGAGTACTTTATTATGCTTCGATATAACGTACAATTCGATACAACGTACAATTTTGAAAGTGAAATGTAGGTTATATCGAAGTTTACCTGTACTGTGTTCATAGACATTTTTTCCGATTGAAGCCCTAACATACGATTTCTAGCGCCAATTTTACAATTTCAGTTTTTTTTACTTTTTGTTCCTCACTAAGGATTTATTTTGTACATATTCTTCTATTTGTTTGTATACAAATCGAATGATCAAATTTGAAAATTCCGCAAAGGCTCATTACTTTCTTCCGCGAACAATTTCCATCTGGTGGTTATTTCTAAATAGTTCGTTACTCTGTTTCATAGACACAATCAACAATTTCCTGATTATTACGTAGTTCACAACATCCAATTCATATTGATTTGAAGATCAAATCGATGAAAATGGAGGTCGGTCAGTGACCAATTTCCTGGAAAAAAGGTAATGAAGATGTTGGTTTTTCAAGCGACATAGCATGCGCTGCCATAAGTATTTCTCAAATAGACAGTCGTTGTGTTTATATTTGATTGCCTACCACATCCATGTGAAAATGCTTTTTTCAAGAAGTGTTTATTAGAAGTACCGCTGAATATGAAGCTAATGTGACAGCGTGCAGTGAATATTTGTGAAATCACGTCGAAAAAGACGGATAAAAGTGATATTTCCATGTGTCATTTTCACACCCCCACGTTCATAGCAACAAACGAACTTTCATTATTTTAACGTTACGAAGTTGATGTTTTGAAGGCTTTCAGTGTCGGTGTGTATGTTGTGAGAAAATAATCGGCAATTAATACAAATTTCACCGAAAATGTTACTGCTTTAGAGATCAGGTATACGACTATACCTGAGTATACGACTGCTCTCTGGTCCTTTTTACTACATAAATAATCGAAATAAGCCACAGTACAATTGTCCTCTGTTAGTAAACAAACAGTTGAATGATTCCATGAGAATTTCGGCTCAAATTATCATGCAACCGTGAGTACTTTGAACATTGTTATGTTTCTTCCATATACATCTTCTTCTTCTTCTTGAATGGCGTCCCTGTGAAACTTTTGCCGTCTCAACGTATGCATTAATTAGCGTCATTTATTGATACTTAGTTAAGATTTCTTAAGCCGAATAACACGCCTTAAATGTATTCTGAGGGGCAAGCTCTAGAATACGCGTGACCACAGTGCAAAGTCGGAGGAAATTTCTTTGACGAAAAATTCCTCCGGCCAGGAAAGGAATCGAACCCGAACACCCGGCATGATAATGTGAGACGCTAACCACTCGGCCACGGGTGCACCCTTTCCATAGACATTCCATATTGAATGCAAATAATTACGACACGATATTTTGCTTGCCAATACAGATATACTTCGCCTACTGCTCCATCTCGATTGGCACCTGTCGATAATATTAAATATTCGATGCATCGCGACAGCAAGTAAACAAGTGACAGCCCCCTTGAAAATGTCACGGCCTCCTACGCACATCGATTTGTGCAACATGTCCCCATCATCAGCGGAACGGTCGGCCACCACTTCAAAATCGCCGCCTTAGAGACACCAACCACCGACGGACGACTGATGATGAAATTGTGGCGAGCATCATTTTAATTGTAGGCCGGTGTGCGCCGCAAACCTCAAAACCACCAAAATCATCAACGAAAGAACAAAGGAAAACCAAAAACAACCGATAAGAGTGCATGTGTAAACAAGCCGCCACCCGCCCGGTCCAGGTGTGGTGTAGATTGGGCCTAGGCCATGACGAACAAATATTTGCGTTGCAAAAATATATGTCATGTTGTTATCGAAGCGATGCACGATGAGGCATGTTTTTTGGGGCTGGATACTAGACACCGTTGTAATGTTGGTTGATTGATGATGATTGTGCTAAATTGAGCGGATTTTTGACTGGAGTTTTACTGCTGGGAAAATAAAAAAATTGTAAATTTCGATTCCGATTACAATTCCGATAGTAACAGTTGCCATAACAACAGTTACTATCAACATTCAGTACAGAGCAAATCATCACTATGTCAATCGTATGCAATTCAAAAAAGCTAACCGTTTATAAAAACAGAAACATGCTGAATTTTGGACGTAAATTTATACCCAGAATAAAAACTATATTAACATATTAAGGACCGCACGTTTGAAACACGAGAAAACTCGTGAGCGGTCCGCAATATGTTAAAAGGGAGAACTGAAAAAGAATAATCACTTTCAACTCATTTCGGCTGTCACTTTTACTTTCATTTTTGGAGGAATGTCGGGAGTGAGAATTGAACTCGTAATCTCTGCGTGAGAGGTATGGAAGTTACCACTACGCCAGATCGCCTCCAATCTTAGAATTGACACCAAAACTTAAAGCATGTCCATAGAACAATCCCGAGCTTTCCACTGTCGACCCTAGAAAACCGATTTGTATATCCGAAAAGAGTTTTTGAAATCAAGACTGTGTCTGTCTAACCTTTCATAACTTAATACATTGTGAGAAAACGCAAACGAATAGATCATCAACAGTACGAATATGGTAGTCAACTACATCTGCACTGGCAATGTTACGTTGTTTCTAAACCAACAACGATGGTATACATGGAAAAAATGCAGCATTTTATGTTGACCAAACAGTGTCCAAGACAAAACCTAAATACGAGTACCATAATTAGTATTAGAAAATTGGGGATTTTGACGTGGACAAAATAAATAATACACTTCGATATTTATGCCTTGGGGCAATATTAGCTTTGACAGTTCTAATTTTCACCGAGACGTCACAACAGAAGGCACTACATGAAGATTCTCTCAATTTCAAGTTTGTATTTGAACCGGAAAAGTTTCCATCGAAGAATGCGTGGAAGTGGAAGCGATGGCTCAATGAAAGCAGCTTGATCAATTGTTTGGCAGTTAAGCGCCCTTTCATAACCATAAAATATAAACCATTGGAATTTACCAGAAAATATGTAGATTCCAGAAGAAGAGTTTAAGGTCTGGCATGGGTTAGTTTGAGCTATTTGGGCAAAAACTGCGCTCTAAGGTAGGAAAAAAATCTGCACTAAGGGGACGATATATCCACCGCGTGATATTCTTCGCATGATTTTTTCTTTATTGGTGAAATAAATTAAGGTCCAAACATGATCAACCTAAAGTGAATTTGTCCTTTTATATAATTTTCACGCATTCAATGTTATGATGGAAACTTCCACCACTATGCAAAGAACGGTTAAAGCCCCATTAAGATTTTGTGGGGTGAAAATGAAACTGCACTAAATCCGTCTGCGGATCGCAGCTGAATCGCAACCTAATCCACTTCCAAATACTATATCCATACCATATAAATTATATTCACAGTTGTTGTTCTGCTACCGCGCGGATCAGTTGCTCTCAAATCATTCACTTCGGAATGCATGTTCAGTGCTGCAGAGCTAATGTTGGAATCAGAGTTGCCAACCTTCCAGATTTTCCTGTATTGCCTGTATTGTAGTGTTATTGCCAGTGTTTTCAAAGCATGCCAGCGAAACAGCCCGTAGCTGATGTCATCATCATTTCGATAAATTTTACGTTACACTCGGCAATCAAGTACTGAAACGTATCCAGGAAATTGATAATGAATGTAGAGAGGTTCGAAATCTGGATTTTACAGTCTTCACAGTAAACGAACGCTTCTTTTGGGGTAAAATTTTATCCCAAAAATGCATGATTAGTGCCATGCATTTTTGCTTATTCCAAATTGACGAAAAATAATTTCAACATTCTTGATTCTGCCGCATTCCTCAGCAACCGTTGAGCGATTGTTTCCAGTTTACAATTTGAACAAATAGAAACAAGAAAGTAGAACATGTACAAAAATAATGCGATTCTAGCTTTCATAAATTATGCAGTAATAAAGAATTATGAAGAAAAATGAAGCAAAGTCTGGATTAGAATGACAGTAAATGTAAAACAGAAGTTTAATGTTAAAATGTATGATCACAAATAGGAAAATCAAAAATGCCACTTACTGACACATTTCTGGTTAAAATTATCAAATGCCTTTTCGAAGATTACAAGAGATTTTTATTCTGTCAATCTTCCTAATAGCCTTTTCGAAGGCTACAGATGAATGAACTTTGAATTTAGAGCTTCAATAATATGAAAAAAAAAAATTACTCATCCGTAGCCTTAAGGCTCAGAGTTATTCTTGAAATTTTTCAAATTGCGTTTTTTTAAGGGTGAGAGAGGAATTTGGATTCGGTCTCACTATATGTTTCAAGACAAGCGGAAAATAAACATGAAATTTTTAAACTTTCTGCCTGTTTTTGCTCTACAGAACTGATGTAGCAAGCAACTTTGCATTTATCAACTACAAACAAGTCAGTTTTGCCAATATGGACGAGGGATTCTGCGAAAAAAGTAAAATGGACTTTAAAAATGGCAAAAATGTTGATGGATATTGATTATGCTTGAAGTTTCAGTAAAAATAATGGATTTCCTTTTCCCCCAACTTCATATAACAACCTTGTGAAATATATAAATAATAAAATAGATTTTTGGACGAAAAATACATTCTTCCTCATAATTCATAATTTTCTGCATAACGTAGTTATGCACACTTTCGTACGATTATTTTTATCGACTTTTGAAGTGGGTTATCGGGATAGAAATGCTAAACTTGATTCCATTTTTGGCATTTTGACCAGGGTTGCCAAAAATAGTTTTAAAAAATCAGGAAAAATGAGAATAAAAATCAGGAAGAAATCAGAATAGCTCACATTTGGTTGTTCGGAATGTTCGTACGGATTTTTGGGAGAAAAGCATAATTTTTATAGGCAGACTTACATATATTCTATTTTGTTCTGCATTCTACAGTTTTATAATTTTACTCCACAATCTCTTGCCATCTTCTGCCATTTTTCAGACAGCTTACAAATTCTATCCTCTCTAAACATGTTTGTAGGGGGTTTTCGTAGCCACATTGGTGGCGCGTTCGCTTAGTAAGCGATCGATCGTGAGTTCAAAACTCAGAGTCCTCATTGACCATCTTTGTGTTGTTATAGGATAACTACGTCCACGCAACAATCATCAACGATGGGGATCGATTCAGTGTCTGAATCCTGGCCTCTCTCCATCCATATGCAAGCTCTGCTTGTAACAAGGTAAACATCGAGCTGTTGTGCTATAAATAACACAACAATGATCATAACAACTGTCTTCCCTGCCCGGTGGTCTAACTGGATAATGGGAGAACAGAAGGAATACTCTTACGCCGAAAAATTGCAACTGTGTAATGTGTCATTTATAGCTGTGATAAACATGTGACATGTACACGATTAAAATTCGGCTCTGTTACAGCTAAAATGCTTTGCTTTTGATGTTATTTGATTCGATTTTAGATACATTTACTATAATTTCACCACTAAAGTTGATTATTCTACTTTGAATCTGACGAGCGAATGTTATATAAAATCTTTTTTTATTGGCTTTCAACTGTAATCCCCTGCTGCTCGGGATCAATCAGGGTCGTTTCAAGCAGCTCAGCCACTCTCAACCGGACCTCGCAACTCGCAATGTCCCAGGAGTAAACCGTTTACCGATTACCCTAAATAGGACCACTCACATAACTCGCGGGGAGCCCTCTAACTATCGTTCCCTAGGTACTTGCGGTATCTCCACTGGGGTCCGGTTTTGGGTCACATTTGTATATTTATCAATGATGACAAGGTCATCGCTTCAGATACCAATGAACAACTGTTACACAACTCAAAAAGTTTCTGCTGAGTAATACTACACTCTGAAACGCATTTCTTCATCAATAACTTTGCGGCTAAATGTACATACACATCATACAAGGTAATATTGTTCGTCAAACATAGTTTTGTTATTAATTCTTAAATTCGTCAGATATTCTGGTTTAATGAAATTATTTAGCACTGTTTTGAAAAACCTCGATACATTTGTGTGATTGAGAAAAAACGGGGTTTTAAGAGTGATTTTAAAATCACTCTGAAAGTCGATTCACAACGATCATACCTATTAATAAAAAAAAAAATAGGTAGAGCTTCGTATCAAGAGAAATTAAGCATTATACATGTGCGGACCTGAGAGCTTTTTTCTTAT
Organism: Toxorhynchites rutilus septentrionalis; assembly: GCF_029784135.1. Taxonomy (NCBI): domain Eukaryota; kingdom Metazoa; phylum Arthropoda; class Insecta; order Diptera; family Culicidae; genus Toxorhynchites; species Toxorhynchites rutilus. The sequence goes on along the minus strand of NC_073744.1, from coordinate 188,213,337 downwards.
GACAGTTCTCATTTCTAAACAAGAATCCTTTGAAAGGGATCCCAGTATTTTTTTTTCATTCGCTTTTGACGTTTCATAACTACGTAACACTGTTAGGGTACCTCTATTTACCCGAATCCATTCGGAGATCAAAGTTTCATGGAAAGGTAGTAATATTTTTGATTGCAGTGTTTTCGCTCATAATTAGGTATGGTGGAATTTATGTATCCTTGTGCGATAAAATGTACGTCGATTTGACGGTTATTAAGACGATAATATTTGTACAGTCGTTACAGTCTGGTACAACTTGTGCCTGGAACCTTCTCATACTAATCAACCCGACGACAACTTCGGATTCAATTTAAAAATAGCCATTGCTTTCGAATTAATTTTAGGATTAGCTGCATATGCTTTTCTGTTAATTTCAAATTTCCTGTCTGGGATTTTCATGCGAGCGTATGGAATCTATTCGCAACGCGGCTGATGTCATCATGTGAATCAAGGAATGTAAAGTAGAAGCACAGCAGTGTAGCTCTATACGATTCACTCACTAAAAAGTGTCCGCATTTTCAATCCTTGTTTACATGAAGAATATAATTTTTTCAGGCATACTTGATTTGAGAGTGTATCGCATTCTAGCTGTCTTGACGCAAGGTCTTCAATGAAGAATGATAAGATGGGAAGGTTTATATAAACATGTTTACAATTACATAAGTTTATTCAAATATTAATACTGTCCTTATATTAAAAGGAGTCTGTTTTTCAACACTTTTTCTGATATGATTATTAAACATCCATGATTACCTTTTCTTTATCATTTATCCCTCCCCATTATTTGTCAGCTCATTTTGACAGTTCAATTTGAAAAGTTTAAAATTGCGGCAAGATAGAAAATTGTTGTGAAAGAACGAATTGTCGAAAATTAAGTGGCAAATTTTGTCAGATTTATAATTAAAGTTTTTCTGTAGTCCTAAATTTCTGAGTTTGTTGAATGACAGATTAAAGTTGATTCATAGAAGAATAAGAATTCCTTTGATATATCGATTTTTGAAATCGGCTCAATGGTTAAAAAGTTATGAATTTTTGGATGAAATCATGAGTTTTACATGTTTTTTTTATTCTTAGCTTTCAAACCATCGAGCTTATTTCAAGGGTCGACATATCAAATAGAAACTTTTCTTTCTAAAATCTGACCAAATTTGCCACTTAATTTTCGACGATTCGTTTTTTCACAACAAATTTCTATCTTGTCGCAATTTTAAACCTCTTAAGTTGAACTGTCAAAACGATAGGTCAAAGAACGAAAAGCAGGAAAAATTGACATATAATGGGGGGTAAATGATAAAGCAAATGTCATCATGGATTCTGAATAATCATATCAGGAATAATATTAAGAAAACAAGTTCCTTTTTAAAATTTTGTTTCAATTTAAAAGAAAAATCATATGTAATGATAGAAAAATATTATATGATGAAATTGTATTATACAGGGTTTTCCATTTCGGGCTTCCGAAAGTATACAGCCCTGCGCTGACAACCGTTTGACATAGCTGTCAACCAAAGCGTCATATCGCTAGTTGAATGTCTGCCATTTTACAATATGGATCGTTTTAGCATCGCACAACGTGTTAATTTTGTTAAATTATACTATAAAAATGATGAAAAACCGGCAAATGTTTTTCGAGCATTACGGACGGATTTTGGTCGTCATGGACGGCCCACAGAGCACACAATCGCTAATGTAGTGCGTAAATTCGAACAAACTGGATCCGTAGCGGATATTGTGAAACCTGTGCATCATCGTAATGTGCGTTCGGCCGAAAATATTACGGCTGTTGCTGCCAGTGTGGAGGATGACCCGAATGTTTCGATTCCACGGTGTGTTCAGCAATTGGGCTTGTCAAACACATCATTGTGGCGAATTTTGCATTTGGACTTGCACCTACATCCATATAAAGTCCAACTAGACCAAAAATTAGAGCGTGGTGACCATGGAATGCGTCGGGCATACGTCGATTGGGTTAACAGCAGCAAAATGCTGAATTTTCTCATCAAATTTTCTTCAGCGATGAGGCACATTTCGAGCTCGGTAGCTATGTGAACACCCAAAATTTCTGTATATGGGGCTCAGAAAATCTACACGTGATTGTTGAGAGGCCATTGCATCCGCCAAAAGTCACTGTTTGGTGCGCATTATGGTCTGGTGGAGTCATCGGGCCGTATTTCCTTGAAAATGAAGACGGCGAGACGGTAACTGTGAATGGTGAGCGCTATGGCCGAATGTTAACCGATTTTTTTTTGCCACTAATTGAAGATATGGATACGGATGACATGTGGTTTCAGCAGGACGGCGCCACGTGCCACACAACACGTCCGAACATGGCCATATTGCGAACGAAATTTGAGGGACGCATAATTTCGCGTTTTGGTGATGCCAATTGGCCGTCCAGATCATGCGATTTGAACCCGCTAGACTTTTTTTGTGGGGGTATGCGAAAGACCGTGTCTATGCCAACTCTCCGCAAATTCTTGAACATTTGAAAGACAACATTCGTGAAGTTATGACCGAGATACCGCCCTATATGTGCCGAAAAGTCATCGAAAATTACCTGTTCCGGATCAAGGTGTGCGAGGAAGCCCTAGGTGCATATTTGAATGATGTTGTATTTTACACATAATGGCATAAACCAAACTTTAATTTGAAATAGAAGTTTAATCGAAATTCGAATTCTAAGTGTGTTTTATTTCAATTTACATTCGGAATTTAAAGTTGGAAAACCCTGTATATAAAAAAATATTACACTTACGATGATGATATCCGAAATAATATTTGAAAAAATAAAAATACAGCCATCCCACGCCAAACCGATATAGTAGTTCTCAGATTTTCGCCAAAAGTGATAATTTTGTTGTTTATCGCGAAACGTTGGACTCGTATTTTTTCATTTTTTTTATTGGGGTGCCCATTTCCATTCTAGGGTAGTCCGAAAAATCAATCTTTTCCACTTTTTCCCAAAAATGACTTTTTTAAAAAAAAATCATAACTTTTGAAACACTGAACAGATTTAGATAACCGACAATATCAAATTGAAGCCAATGTGCTAGTCTTTTATTAAAAATTCTGGTATCGTAATTATTGATCGTAGTCGTTTTTATTATATTCACGGCTTTGACTGAAGGGCGCTATATTTTTTATATTTTTTTTCTTTAAAGCTGAGGATTTTTTACCTTACATATCTAGATATCGAAGAGGCTTTTTTTTCGTTTTTGAGGTATGATTTTCAAAAGTAAACCGGTGGTCCGAAAAATCATTTTTTCCTAGAAACTAATTGATGCTAATTTTTCAATAGCTTTTCAATTCTAGATACAATATCACGACCCACAGAGGGTTTTTTCCGAAATAAAAATGGCTTTTTACGGAATGTGTTCGAAACTGAAAAATGAGATTTATTTAGAAATCATATTTTTATGTTGTGTTTCAAGCGTACATACATTATTTAGTCAATATCATTGTTTAATCATTCAATTTATTCCGATGAAAATGCTTTAAAATATTTTGCTCTTATCACGTTTAGATTTTCTTTTTCTCAATGTCCAGCGATATCATACATAAACCGATAAAAAATGCGTTATAATATTTGTCCACAGCTCTGCCAGCGTCTATATATTTTTTTTTAGATTATATACGAAACTCCCACCTTATATATGATGTCTGCCACCGTTTTAGAAACATTTCAACATTCTGTTCAATTTTTAGACCGTAAACCGTCTGCCAATTGTTTCACTGTTTACATTTTATTACCACAAATCGTTGCCACTTTTTTCTCTCAAGTTCCACTTCTCTTCTCTGGTAGAAGGTAAAACGATATGTCAGAATTGCCGTTCAGCCGTATCACGTATAAATCGAATTTATTTACATAGATCGTATCCAAGCAACACTAAAAATTAACTGTAGTGTCGCCGGCGCCGGTTGATTGTTAAGAACCAGCAAAAAACAAAGCCGCAAATATTCGGTAAAAAAATATTTTATTTTTATTTTCATAGAGACCTTGCCTAATTTGGCAATCGCCTCTGTATGGAAACATTATCTAACACTTTGGAATACAAGACACATTTTTGGCATGTATCATCGAATTAGACTATAATGTCCGCATAACGGTCATGTGAAATTGATTGAATATAATATTGAGCTAGAGTAAATCACTCAAGCAACCGTCGAAGATGGCGGCTGCCAAATTATGCGCCAGTGGTGGCACCACGATCGAAGCATTCTCTGCATAAATCGTATCACAATGACAAACATTAGCCGAGCCAGCTGGCGGAAGTATATGCATATGGCAAGTAATAAAATAAACAAATGTAAACCCTATCGTCTTGCCATTCCTCATAGGATTTTCTAAAAGCGGACCTTACACGGTCAAATTTATTGACAATATGATGACATTTGAGAGCATAATGACAGCTGAACATGGCCGACAACGCAGAAATCCGGATTTTCTGATTTTCGGGCATCGATATCGTGACATTTCGTATGGATGCATGATGTTGACGTTTTACCTCACGGACTTCGAGACTGAGTTGCCAGACAAACATTTAATGTTTGTTAGTCTTTTTTTGCGATTGCAATTAAAATTTATAAACTTCTGAAATTGTAGGAATCATAAATGAAAGCTTTTGGTTTGGAAAACTGATATAGTAATTTACATTTAATGCGACATGCCGGAGAACCACTCAGTGTCGCATTGGAGGCGATTTGACCTGTAATTGGACATTGAAGATGAGAGTGGTACAGCGTCGACGTCTGGCGGCGAATGTCAATGTGGGACCATAATTTGGGCCCGAACTCGATGTTTACAAAAATGTCTAACTAAACGTGTCGCATACAGGTCTGTCCAATTAGAAAAATGTCGCATTAAATGTAAATTACTGTACCTAAAATAGCAAAATACAGTACTTTTCGCGTAACTGACAATGTGATGGTGAGAGAGTGAATGAAAATTAACAACGTCTTAGGAATGTTTTTAACATTGAACTCGGTCATTCTTTGCGCTAGCGAGCGGGGCAGCCACTTTAGTCTAAGTTGTGTGTTTCTTCACACTCCGCTATAAAATTTGGAGAATGAGAAGATCTGGGAAAATCACAGGTGGTAATTCAAGTTACAGTAGAATCCCGATTATCCGTGAATAGTTGGGATGATTTTTAAACATAGAAACTATTTTTTATCAATACAAAAATAGATACAGATACAGATAATCGGGGTTCTACTGTCATAGTCTTATTTATCGAATAAAAACATTTGCTTGCAGATAATATAATTTGCATATATTTTCACAATCTAAAATAATCTGGCATCCCTGAAACTGAAAGGATCAGTCTGTATTTGTGAAGCGAGTATTATGATGTGTTTTTGAGAAGGAAAAACGAGTTTTAAAGTGTAAATTATGAATGAAAATTAACTTTTCCAAATCAAATTAGTATTCTATGTGAATGCAAATCACTTTTTTTCTGCAAGTGGTGAGAAAATCCCATACAAAAATTGTATCTGAAACTGACGTTATATAATAATAATAAATTTTAGTAGGAATATCTGAAAATTCATAGAAAATAGGTTAAGTTAGAGTTAGGACTACGCGCTTCAACTAATTAAATAATACCAAGTAGATATTTTCATTCAAATTTTACCAATTGAAAATTGCAATTTAGCCTTCTAATCTGATGGAGAATAGTTTGGATCCCAAACTCGAATGTCACCACTAGCCATCGCGGATATTTTCGTTGTCTCGGGTTGAGGGCGATATTGACCGTGTAAGGTGGCAAAATATTGATTGAGGTTAGATCGGATGTCGAAAGCCTAGCTGTCACGATATTGAAGACACTTATTGTCAATCAGTTTGATCGTGTAAGGTGCCCAAAATAGTGTAAGTTACGGGCTACCTGTCAATTCCACCATCTTGATGTGAATAAATGAACTTCAGCTGACAACAAATGCCTACTCTGATTCTACACACTCTTAAAGTGATTCAGTGAAATATTAAGAATTGTTACTGATATGGTATTCATTTTTGTGTGTCTTGGTTTTTCTGTGTTCAACCTGTGAAACAAATTTCGTTAAAATCAGTTCGATAACGACCACACTGATGGCTGAATTGACCACCACAAAAATCACTCACCACACTCACCAACAGAGAGTGCTATCGCCACTTTATTGGTTCAGGTGTTGCTCTGTTTTCCTCCCACGACGGGTCCGATGCCACGAGCGTGTTTTTATTTTTGGTTTCTCACTTAAAAGCAACATTCACTTATTTATCACATCGTGTTCGGAGCAATCGGATCAGCCGGAGCACGGGAAGTACGGAGACGGGAAGTACGAAGATGCAAGCGAGCATTTAGTGGACCCCTGTGGTCTGTCTTCCACCTCGCGAACCGTCTAATCTTAGTTCGCCTTTGGTACAGCAGATTTCTTCACTCCTTTATTTATAATGTTTTTTTTTCGCTGGCTCCGTATTTGCTTCTCCATTTTGGAATCGTACCTGGGAAGCTCTTACCCTGTATCATCTGCTGCTACTGTTGCTGTTTTGTTTCACGTTCCGGTCTGCCACTTTCGCGCTCGTAAGTACGCTTTTAGCGATGCAACGGTTTGGTGGACCGGAGATGGAAATTTTCGTTTGATGAATGACAATGCGTCTCCACCCCCTTTTACTTATTTGAAGGATATTCGAAAGTAAGTGCACACTTCTCATCACCGCTTGTATACATTTTAAAACTTCAATCGTTTTGGTTCCGAAGCCGCTTTCACAATTAGGTCAATATTATTTTCCATTCCTTTTCCGCTTCCGAACAACCCTCTGTTTGTTGTTATTTCTTAATCCGCGAGAACACCCCCCCCCCCCCCAAAACGATTGTACTTCTTTCTTTCTCTTTCTCGCCATTAGTATTCATTATTCGTGTTTCCATTTCACTGCAAACGAACAGAATGTCGTTCGCAAGGGATCCGTAGAATTGTACCAATCTTCGATAAACAATAGCCAGCGGCAGCAAAATAACTTTAATGCTTGTCGGAACTGGTTCACAACCATCCATCCATCCATCCAACTAGCGCCCCACTGAGAAGATTTAGGGAATTATTTATCTTCGTCAGTGCCAAGTCGCCACCCCCTTCACCGAGCAAAGTGAACGCTTGTCGGCTTAACAAATTTCAAATCGCGTTTATCTACGCTTCATCAGCGCGTAGTTTCCGTTCCCATCGCATTCCATCCCATCCAAGCCGACACCGTAAAGTAGTTTATCTTGGCATCGGTTGAACCCTCATTAAAAGCGTTTACCCTAAAACCACATCCGCTGATTTAATCCAGTCGACGCCAGAGATCTGCCATCCGACCCATTCATCCCCACGTGCACATCTTCCACCACTGTAGTCATCCGCGCGTTTGCATGAGGGGTGGTCGGTCTCGGAAACCTGCGTGAGGTGCGGTGAGAAGGTCCCATAATAACAAAAAAGCACAACCATCCCCCGAAAAGCATTTCGCTTAGCACAGGCTGAAACCCGTTGCCGCTACCGTCTATTGTGTTATGGAGGGGATATCCTCTTGGAAGCGTTGTGTTATTTTTCCCCCGTTTCACTCCAGCTTGACATAATGCTATCTGTCTCCTGCTCCCACTTTTCCGATCCCCCACCAACATAGAGAGCTGTGTGGCCCACAGGGTCTTCCGAAGACATTGGCTGGTGGACGACAGGCCTCTCAAAAATTCAGCGCCATCAATTTACGGAGCGGAATTCCTTGATCCCCCACCGAACCTAGGAAACGGAACGGAGCTAATGTATACTGCCAAAAAGTGAACAGCAGTGGTGGGAAAGAAGAGCGCGACGGTGGCGACGATGACGTTGACGACGGCGGCGAATACGACTACGGCGAGGCCTCCAAAGCTACGTACGAGACGACTTGACCTGTTGATGTTCCGGTGCGCTTGCGTTGGAAAAATTGATTTTTCCAACAACTCACGCTCTCTCTCACTCGGATTCTCGGATTCTCCCATCCAGCATTCCAGCATAGAGGGCTGAGGGCTGAGCTTTCCGTCTGTGTGTTGTGCTCTTTCGGTGAGAGACTCTGTGAAGAGTCGAGCTTCCGTCAGTAGGAGGCGCTCTTGGCCGAAAATGTCAAAAGTGATGTTTTCACTGTTTCCAAGAAAATGGTGTTGGCGTCTCGCATGGGAATGAATGCGCTGGTATATGCTCTCAGTGTGCGTTGTTTTTCTGTGTCTTTCTCTCTGTTTCTCTTGGAATCGCTCGCGGTAAAAGTCATTGAGGAATTTTGTGGTGCATGGCAGTGATGGAAGATGAATTATGGGATTGTTTTCCAAATTATTCTCAGCAGAAAATTTTAAAGTGATTTGTTTTTTTTTGTTTTCGTGAGAGCTTGAAAATTTTCACCATTTTTTCTGTGGTCTCGCTGTACATTCAATTTTGAACAAAACTATATTTCATACACTCAGCACAAAAATTTGTGAAACCGTTCCTTTTTTGACGTAGACCTACGTTTTTCATTAAGGGTGCCAAATCAGAAAACAGGTCACGTTTTATGAAATAAAGTTAACGTTAATAACTATTTTCGCCGCGAACGGATTTTGGCGATTTACATATCAAACGAATTGGAAATTCCCTAAGATTTGTTTGATATGCTATACATTACAATCCCATAGTCTGTATATGGTTTAAATTGATGAAATTTGGAAGCATTCCCATTTCTTCATACATTTGTTCTGTCCATTTGTGTGCTTTTCCGAACAGAGCTGTCAATAACGAGCAACTTATCGACGAGCAACGAAGGGAAAATCGTAAGATGTAAAGTATCCGTGAACAAAGGAAAAGAAAAACAACGAAGGGGAATATTTGCCTAGAGTATATACAGTGGATCTTGCTGAGGCAAACTTCATTCTTCGTGAGGACACCGACTGGACAACACCGTTGCTGGGCGAGCTGGGTGGCGAGGAATCAAATGGCAATGGGAGTGGAAGAGTAATATGAGGAAAGAGTAGAGTTTTTTAAGGGCCTTTTTGAATGATAGAGACAAATGGATTGAGAAGTTTAAAGTCTATTTAATTACGCTAGGGTATTAGTAATGAATCTCTGCTGAGGCAAATATTCTGCCTTTTTCCAAGCAGTTAACATTGTTTTCTGTCATCATAAAGACTTTGTTGGTGCCTTTGACATTGCATCAATGCATTGAACTGACGCTATGGCGAAGCAGGCGGTAAGGTTGTGCGCAAAAAATATTATTCGGGGAATACCAAGTTATTCAACATGTTATAATAAGTAATTAATTTATTTGGGTTCGCGTGCAGATAGAGTTTATTTCGCTTATTTAGTCACCAAGAAAGTAAATGTCGCTCTGGAATTTTGTATGTGATTTGGTTTCGCTTGCCAGTAGCAAAACTTTCTCCACTAAGGATTACAGCAGCGCTTATCTCGAGCATGTATTGTTCTACGAGCACAAGAATGAATCATCAAACAATTATCGTCAAATGATTATACAATTAAAAAACATTTCAGGGCGACTAAACTGGTAGAATGGTTTATTCAAAATTTTCGTAGCATTACAAAATAATATCCGCAGTTATAAACAAGCGACTTGAATGAAACTACAGCTTAGTTCTACGTCAGCAATGTGGTCGTTTCTTGAACACAACCTCCTATAATTTTTTTTATCAAATCTTTGTTGTAATTTTGTTTTAACTTTATCAAATCTTTGTTATAATTTCGAAAGGGTAAATAAAAACGAAAGCGAAGTTTGCAAGGGTAACCAATTTTTTTAAACATTGAAAAATGTATTTTTTTGTATTCAAACAAGTTGAGAGAAAATAAAAATAAAACCGAAACCCTCAGCATTTCCACATATTTTCAAGACCTCCCATGTTTTTTTGACTTCAAATCATTACAAAACCTCTCTTAAACTATATGATGATGATGATGGTCCCACCTCATACCCCTACAATGGTTTGAGCAGGACGATTTATCATTAAGATAATTTTTAAAGTTTAACAAAGCACATCTGGAACCAGTATGCAAAATAAAACGAACTGGTTCTGTTGCAGACATAAATTGATATCATAAGAACATTAAACAAAAGACGGAAACCGAAAAGTAAAGATATAATCCCAAGGCATGTCGAGCAAATTTCCAACCCGGGAAGATCCTTGACTGATCGGGAATCGAACCCGATATCCTCAAGTTTCCACTAGATACTTACACTGAGATCTGCCGCGGTACAGAAAAAAACTCGATATAACCATCTGCTAATACGATAGTTTACAAGTATTCCGTCTGGGCTATCCCTGGTTCGAATCCGGTTTCCACTGAAGACCCTAGAACATTTCATTGTATAACGATTTTCGCCAGTGTTCAAAATCAAGTTATCTATGTCTACCGAAACGCGCGCGTGGCTCAAGCTTTTGTAGACTACTCATTTATTTTATTTTTTTCAAATCTAACTTACAACAACAATAATGTAACAAAAATCCATCATCATCAATACGAACATGATAGCTTATGCAAACATAGAAACATTGAAACATTTTTACAAGTTCATAACACAGATTTCACATGTGACAGACACAATTCTTTGAACTCAGCTATTGTTGCCGCTCGTTTGATATTTCTGGGCATCGAATTGAAGAATTTTAATCCTTTATACAATAGTGAATAAACCATTTCTCAGAATCTATTGATCATTCATTGAGTAGAACTTGGATTTCGATGGAATACGAATATTTGTGTGTTTCAGGTGAAATGAGAAAAACGAATAAAAACTTATTACAACAATTTCGAAGTTCTAAGAGGCTATCCATTCACTTTGTGGACACTTTAAGAGTGACTAGCGAAATAGTTACACATAATACGTAATTAGATTGCAAAGCCTTTGAACGGTTCAAAAAACACAAGCAAATTCATTTATTTCGACTACAAAAAAAAAATTGTAAGGGGTTGTATCTAGGATACGACCTCATATTTTCGACGTAGAACTACGCAATTACATTATGCAATCCACTTGTTTACCACTTCGAATATTATTTTAGAATACATCGAAATTTTTGCAATAGATTATGTTCTTCGCTACCAATAAATTTGATGAACGTCCTTTTTGACTTTTGATATGATGCCTAGTACTACCAAAATATGTGAACGGAAGAATTGTCAAACGATCATTGTATTGTACTGTACAAAGTGCTCAACACCAAAAAATACCCTCGACTTGCATGTATTTGTAAAGCGGATTCCCTCAGGCACAATGATTTTGAAGTCCGTGTTAGAAAAAGATAGCTCGGTGGGAACAAAAATACCCCCGATAATTGCAAAGCGGATTTCCACAGGATTTTCACATCGATTTTGAAGTCTGTGTTGGGGAAACCGTAAATCGGGCCAAACAATACTTGCCAGTTACATTTTATTAATTGTGATAGACGCGTATAAATATTTCCTATCAATTGATGCAAACATCTTTCCGATCTGTTAAGAAATGTTCGAGTTATAAGCATTCGAAATACGGGTAGGGCTAGCACACAAATCAGCAGAACAAATGTATGGGAAAAAAGGAAGTCTTCATGAAATTAAACCGTTTGGAAGTTAACGAATTGTTATGTATAGCATATCAAACAAATCATAGAGCATTTCCGATTCGATTGTTATGCAAATCATGAGAATTCGTTCACAGTGAAAATAGTTATCAACGTTAACTTCATTTCATACTCTGGTCTCTCTTCAATTGTCGAAGAACTTCATTTCATAAAAAAGTGACCTGTTTTCTGATTTGGCACCCTTCCTGGAAGACGTAGTTCTACGTCAAAAAGTTCACTGTTGGCTTATTAAACCCCAAAGATCTCGCAGTTGATGTGGTCTCAGGTTTGCGGAACGAGTTCAAAAGAAAGACGACGAATATCGGTAATAAGGATGTCATAAAAACGGTTCTCAAGATCGAGCAGGTGACGGACAAACTCTTGCTGTTGGTCCGGGAGTTTTGATCCTAGTTTGGGTGAGCCAGAGATGTGACCGATTAGCGTTGATCGTTGTTTTTCATGAGCTCTGGCAGCATTTTTGTTGACATGTCCTGCTAAACGTTAGTTCTAGCTGTTCTCAGTTGAATATCTCTCCAGTTCTGTGGTTTTGGCAAAAACAAACACGAGACAATGCTCTAAGCTTAATTAGGCTCACAAAAAGTCTTGAATTTCACAACATCTTTCGACTAAAACGCTTAAATTCCACGGCACCTGTCATGTTTTTGGTGCCAACATCTCAAACGTCAAAAGTATTTGTTTTCTTTAAAACAGCGATACGCGTTGACGGCATTGAGCTTCGTTTACTAGTTTAGGTGAGCGTTTAAAATTATGAATGAAAATTAGCTTTTCCATATCAAAGTAGTATTCTTTTTGAACTAAAAACATTTTTGTTTGCAGGTGGTGAAAAAGTCTCATAGGAAAATTGTTTATAAAGGGTGTGTCACGTCAAATTGCATCACGGAAAAAACGCTGTAGAAATTCGCCCAGTAGACCGATCCTTTTGAAAATTTTAGACAGTAAAATAAAAACTATTAAACAACTTTTGGCATTTTCTTTCTATTCATACTTCGAGCCCAAGCCCGTATGCTCGCATCTTCCTCTTTACCCCGTCCATAAGGTTCTGTACAACGTCAGGTTGTAGTTTTTTTTGAACAGAAATCCATTTTCTCTTGAAGTCCGCCTCCGATTTGACAACTTTTGGGTTCTTCCGGAGGGCCTGCTTCATAATCGCCCAATATTTCTCTATTGGGCGAAGCTCCGGCGCGTTGGGCGGGTTCATTTCCTTTGGCACGAAGGTGACCTCGTTGGTTTCGTACCACTCCAACACGTCCTTTGAATAGTGGCACGAAGCGAGATCCGGCCAGAAGATGGTCGGGCCCTCGTGCTGCTTCAATAGTGGTAGTAAGCGCTTCTGTAGGCACTCCTTAAGGTAAACCTGCCCGTTTACCGTGCCGGTCATTACGAAGGGGGCGCTCCGCTTTCCGCAAGAGCAGATCGCTTGCCACACTATGTACTTTTTGGCAAACTTGGATAGTTTCTGCTTGCGAATCTCCTCCGGAACGCTGAATTTGTCCTCAGCGGAGAAGAACAACAGGCCCGGCAGCTGACGAAAGTCCGCTTTGACGTAGGTTTCGTCGTCCATTACCAGGCAATGCGGCTTCGTCAGCATTTCGGTGTACAGCTTCCGGGCTCGCGTTTCCCCACCATGTTTTGCCTTTCGTCGCTGTTAGGAGCCTTCTGAACCTTGTATGTACGCAGGCCCTCCCGCTGCTTGGTCCGCTGGACGAATGAACTTGACAAATTCAGCTTATTGGCGACATCCCGGACCGAACTTCTCGGATCACGTCTAAACTGCTTAACTACGCGCTTGTGATCTTTTTCACTGACGGAACATCCATTTTTGCCGTTCTTCACCTTCCGGTCGATGGTTAGGTTCTCGAAGTATCGTTCTAGTACTCTGCTGACCGTGGATTGGACGATTCCCAGCATCTTACCGATGTCCCGATGTGACAACTCCAGATTCTCGAAATGAGTGCACAGGATTAATTCACGACGCTCTTTTTCGTTCGACGACATTTTTCCAAATTTACGAAAAATTGACAGTGAAGCATGGCCAACGTGATCTATACACTCTTATCTGATTATAAGCGAAAGCTGAAGATATAATTCCTAAAAATTAAATTTCTACAGCGTTTTTTCCGTGATGCAATTTGATGTGACACACCCTTTAAAGACAACTTTATATTATATTAAAAAAAAATCAGTAACAATGTTGGAATTGTATAGCTATATGGTTGAATGAAAGTCAGAAATATGTGTTTCAAGTAATTAAATAACATGATATGAGAATTGTCGTCTAGTTTAATAAAGATTACACTAACGAGATTGGGACCCAAATTATGGCCCTAATTTGTAATAGCCATCAGACGTCTATACCATGCCACTGTCATCGCGAATTACCAATTTACCACCATCTGACATATCGTGATGTCGATGATTAACTTTTACAGCAGAGGGATAGTGAGATAAGCGGTGACGGTAGGTAGAGTGAGATAGCGATAATCGTGCCATACACCTGGTTTTAACTGAAAAAAAATCATGGCCTACATGTCCTGTCTGCCGTTTTGCTATTCGTTGTTTTCGTTCGTGTTTATTTAACTTGAACACATTTTCGACCCCAGCGTGATATGGTTGATTTCGCTCCGAACAAAATTGGGGAGAAAAGACGAGCCAAAAAAAAGCAAAGTAGGGAAACGCAAGGAATAGCAGCGTTAAATATAAAATATAATCTAACTCCCCTCCCCTAAGTATCAAGCTAGCGGTTCGTTCACCTAGGGAACATTTACTAGTATGTCAGTAAATGTTCCCTAGGTGTTTGCTTATATATACGGGTTCAGTTGTGATAACAGAGTATGAATCATTCGCCTCGCGTAGTTCGTATGATTCTGCTGCTTCAGATGCAGGGGGGGCTCGATATGTAGCGAAAATGAATATAAACTTGCAGCACCGAGAGCGATCATGACGTTTCAGTTCGCATGCTTGGGTATCATGAAGAGCTAACCGGAACGAAGTTCTTCCGTTCTCGTTTGTGTTGCAATTCGTAGTATGTAGCAACAAACGAAAAGCCCTGAGGGAAATAACTTCTGCAAAATCATATTTGAACAAACGGAAGTAAGTTATTCAGTGAAACATCAATTGACAATCACTGATTGAATACAAAAAAGATACTTTTAGTTCAATCAAAGATACAATGCTAGTAAAGGTCGTTAGGCCAATTCAATTCACTCTTTTTTGGAAATGAAAAAAAATCTTATCATTACACATACATATTATATATCAAGCCAAAAGAATCGTCATGTTTATTTCAAATCCAATCGAGCTCCAGAATAAGGGTCATAACATCGAGCCTCTACTATGAATTTGAAGTTAACTACAGAATCGTAGCGATGTGTGCGACATGTGTCACACACAATCGATCCTCTGAAGTGATTTTTTTTCCGGCATTCTCGTGTAAAGTGGAAACGCTGTGAGCTACATCAGCATCGAAAATGACTATGGACTGCTCGCTGGTTGGAACGAGACTGTGTATTCGAAATCGCAACGCTTCATACTCTGGCACGTTGAAATAGGTTGAAAACGGAAATGGTGTTGATGAATTCTGAATTGTATCTCGCAGTTACTTTAGTTGCACGTTTTAGTCGGCACAATGTACATTTCCATACGAAAATAAAATTAATGATTTATCGACAAAGTAATAATTCGAACATATTTTGAATTGAAACAAATTTTAAAAACAGGCCATCGTTTTTCTGTACTATCGTTGTTCGAATTATCTATTATCAAAGACAAAAATCTGAGTGATATCTATGATAGAACCGCAAGGTTGACGTGGGACTTCGGTTGGCTTAGTAAACATCTCTATTGAATTAATTCAACATATTTACATTGTAAGCAGTTAGGGCATTTACATTTCACAGTTATTCAATAAACTAATGAAAAATAACATTTTATTGTGATAGAATAGCATAGCATTCGAAATCTTCCATTTTTTCCTGCATGTGTTGTGTTCAGGTTTTCAGTTCACTCCCCATATATTCCGGTTAGACGTAGTCCCACGTCAAAATGACAAATTCTGTTTCTGAGTGTATACTCAACGCTAATTTTGACAACATACCTTAAAACTGTCAAAATAATTTGAAATTTTCGGAGTATGTATGGGGTATTTGGACCCTCTGCTCTGGTTCTCAATGGTTTCAGGTTGTTTTTCATACATGCTAGTATAGAAATCTGTCATTCGCAGGCGGAGTTCATTTACAATATGGCACACAATCGTTGGTTTCCTCTCTCCACATGTGGCAACATTTCGAGCGACCGATTCACGTGCGACTGATTCGGTATTCATAGTAGTTCCTTATTAACAGAACGGGGAGGTAAGCACACATATGAGCAAAACAAATGCATGGGAGAATGAGCATGCTTCCAGTTTTCATCAATTTGCATCATTTACAGACCATGGGATTGTAATGTATAGCATATCAAATAAATTTGAGAGAATTTTCGATTGATATACAAATTATCAATATCCGTTCTCAGCGAAAATAGTTATTCATGCTAAATTTTTTTCTTAAAAACGTAGCGTCTTTCTGATTTGGTATCCTTACGGAAAGATGCAGTTCTAAATCGAAAAACCGTATAACTTATTCAGATAAATCATTTTTTGTGGTTCTACAATACCGCTAGTAATTCTAAACCAATCTTCCCCCTTCAATCAAGTATCTAAATGTTCTATTCCGATGGTAATTCATATACAAACGATTGTGTTAAAGCACTAGAACGAAGAGTGCTGGAAAAAATTGACAGCACAACCAACACAATCGTCCCTAGCTGGAATAGAACTGTCAGCATTGTGGCAACTTTTCTTTGACTCTGATTGTAATTTTGACGTAGGACTACTTCTTTGATTATTATGTTTATTAGGAGTTTTCAAATGCATATTACGCAGAATCGTTCTTACGATATATGTTATAAAATATACCATTAGACGGCAAATTTATCCAGCATTTTTTTCGTCTAAACAAATAAAACAAATGAGCAATTTAACAAATAATAGAGGTATGTTTTGCGAGCGGATGCGAAGGTAAATCATGTATGTTGCATTCTTTCTTCCAACTTCGTTCCCATGAATGTTGTATGTAACACAAAAATGCATGCAATAATTCGTTCTATCTAACCAGGGTACGTTTATGTAAAGGTAATCGGGACTGACTAGTGCATCAGTAACAGTGAGGCTGTGACGTGTTAGCTTAGCAAGTATCATGGAGCAGTATAATAAATTTGTCTAAATATGTTTATTTCTATTGTAGTTTACCTTAATTTATATATTTATTCATTTCAGCGTAAAGATATTCTATTTAGATTTTCTTTCTAATCAAAACCTAGAGAAAATTGTGAACGGCAATTCCGATTTTAGCTTCCTGAAGCTCTTGGTTCAACTCTTGGTTGATGTCAATCAAGACTTTTCGGCGAGCCATTCGGTTTTGATTTCCCAAGGCATGAGAATCGTTTGCTATTCTGACACTAGGAATAGCTAAAAATAAACTGTTTTGCGTATTTTGGATTTGTTCAAATTCACCTGTTGGTATCAGTTTTCGACGATGTTCCAAACCATCGATATTCATAAAACAATCTGGACTGTAGTAAAGCAAGCTAATTTACATGTTTTTAGTATTGTTGTTTAGGTCCTGTCCGAAGAATCGAAGCCATTTCTTCCGGATAGTCACATCCCTCGGGAATCGATGAAATGATAATTTGTGGAATATGTTTTCAAGATTCGAGTTGGACTCGAGCCCGGATATCAATGGTCGAACGCTCACGCATCCGGGTGCCACACATCGAGCCATAGAGTTGTCTGAAAATGGAAATCTATATATATAAAAATGGAGTGATGTCTGTCTGTCTGTCTGTCTGATTCTTATAGACTCGGAAACTACTGAACCGATCGACATGAAAATTGGTATGTAGGGGTTTTTGGGGCCGGGGAAGGTTTTCGTGATATTTTGAGACCCCCTCTCTAAGGGGGGGCTGCCATACAAATGAAACACAAATTTCTGCATTACTCGAGAATTAATCAAGCAAATGAAACCAAATTTGGCATGTAGAGGTTTTAGGATGCAATAAATGTTTCTATGATGATAAGATACTCCTTCCCCCTCTCTTAGAGGGGGCTGCCGTACAAATTAAACACAAATTTTTGCATTACCCGAGAATTAATCAAGCAAATTAAACCAAATTAGGCATATGGAAACTTAAGGGTGCAATGAATGTTTCTATGGTGGTTAGATACCCCTCCCCCCTCTCTTAGGGGTGGCTGCCATACAAATAAAACACAAATTTCTGCATTACTCGAGAATTAATCAAGTAAATGGGCGGGACGAAGTTTGCCGGGTTAGCTAGTATTTTATATATATTCCTTCGCGGTCGAGCCGCCATAAAAATACCAGTTTCAAAAAGCATCACAGAAACAACACATCCTGGGTACTAATTCCGTTATTTTGACTTTAATGGTTCTTTAACTCCTCTATCTCATGTATTATTGGCGTATTTTTATTAAAAAAAAGTAGCAGAACACGTAATATTCGCTACAAAAAAACAGGAAGTGGGTTCTATCTATGGTATAACCGCAAGGGTGACGTAGGACTATCGTTGATTTAGAGATCATTTGTTTGAAGTTGAATCTGAATTCATTCTGAATGAATGAATATTTGGGGGACTTCGAAAACGAGAGCGTTACGTTGGAGGCACAAGGTTTTATGCATCCAATATTGGATACGGAAATATCCTACTGATGGGGAAGAATAATCTTCAGAAGCTATCCTGTGAATTGCGATTGATTGAAAAATCACAAAACCAAATGTATTTGGTCACAGTGTTACATGGATAGAAAACATTCAAATAAACTTTTTCACATGAATGTAATTTCAAATTCCCAGAGGAACTGGCAGATTATTGTCAGTAACGATTAGATATTTCCACATTTTCTTCGATACTGGAAGCCCACCAGTGGTTAATGCTAACTCGATAACCATCTGCTAATAGCACTTGATTGAAACATATTTGGTCACATTGTTACATGGATAGAAAACATTCAATAAACTCTTTCACATGAATGTATTTTTAAATTCCCAGAGGAACCGGCAGATTATTTTCCAGATCTTTCTCGATGCTGAATGGCATCCAAACGGAAAGAATTCCGTGCGTGTATGTGTGTGTGTAGCGGCTACTTCGATGGTCACCTTCTCTTCTCCTGAAGGATCGGCTTCTCTGTGCTCCCTCACAGTTTCCAACAAACTGCTTGCGTTTCAGGGCAGATCTCGATCCTTCGCCGTCCAGCACCCTCAGCAACGATGTTGTCTTGTCGATGTCCTCACGAAAAATGAATGCGTCTCACCACCAGAATATCGCTAAAGTATGCTTTCTGTGCGTGATTGAATCGAGAGAAGGCGTGGTTTACGATGGCAATTTGGAAGGCAAACTAGAGGGGAATGAACTCTCTGAGCTCGGAACTTTCGGCGACTGAGCAATAATCGATTGCGGGCGCATACAATATTGGATACGGAAATATCCTACTGATGGGGAAGAATAATCTTCAGAAGTTATCCTGTTAATTGCGATTGATTGAAAAATCACAAAACCAAATGTATTTGGTCAAAGTGTTACATGGATAGAAAACATTCAAATAAACTCTTTCACATGAATGTATTTTTAAATTCCCAGAGGAACTGGCAGATTATTTTCAGTATCGATTAGATATTTCCACATTTTCCTCGATACTGGAAGCCCACCAGTGGTTAATGCTAACTCGATAACCATTTGTTAATATCACTTGATTGAAACATATTTGATCACAATGTTACATGGATAGAAAGCATTCAAATAAACTCTTTCACATGAATGTATTTTTAAATTCCCAGAGGAACTGGCAGATTACTTTCCGGATCTTTCTCGATGCTGAATGGCATCCAAACGGAAAGAATTCCGCGCGTGTATGTGTGTGTGTGTGTAGCGGCTGCTTCGAGATCTTCCCGGGGAACCGTTTGTGGCATCACTCTCCTCCTGATGGATTCCATTCTGGCCTAAGGTGCACAAACAGGCTCTTGGTAACACCGTTCATCCTCGCTTTCATGATAAACGAAGAGCTTCACCACAACAGCGACAACATGCTCCAATCGCTGTTCAATTTGAACTGAGTGGATTTCCGAGCGGCGCTCGCTTATATACCGATTGGTGATTTCAATAGCCTGTTTTGAAAGCAATTTTAAGACTATTGAAACAAGTTTTTGGATCAGAAAGTAACAAGTATAGAACGCGTAGACATTTTATCTTTCGAATGAAGTGTTTATCATACCATTTCGTTCAGTTGTTTAGGAGCTATTAACGCTCAAAATCTCGGTCTCCGGCGTAACGCTTTCGTTTTCGAAACTTTGATTTTACACCCCGGTATAGAAATGAAAGACGTAGTCCTACGTCAAAAAACACTTGTTAAGAATTGCTTTATGATCGCTGCTTCCCGTCAAAGCTAAGATGTCATAGTTGAGAGTGTATAAGTGAATCGTGTCGTTACACACTTCGAGTCCAGATTACCTTTACATAAACGTACCCTGCTTTCTAACAAACTAGCAAGATGTTAAAGTAATCAGATGCCACATTTCATCTATCACTCAAAGTGCATGCAAAATTTCATCATAGCAACGAGGAAAGTGTCACCCAACCGTGATCGTTCGTTAATTAGGAGGAGACAGCGATTATCATGCGAAGACTTATTGAGATCAGTATTACATCGCATCACAAAAATGAAACGAAATGATATATTAATATTCTCCATGACTCATATTCATAATTCTCAATGACTCAATTCCTCCTATGATAAATTGAGCAGTAGAAACAATACAATTTTATAACAATACAATTGATTGTCTGCAAACGAACATTATTTCACCGAAAAAGCTACTGCTCCCGATGCCTAATTATAAGAATGAGAGAATGGAAATAAATCACAATACCATAGCTATCCATTAAAAATAAAGCAACTTCATTATTTCATGAAATCGTGAGTATTTTCAATTTGTTTTTTCGTTTTTTCCCCATAAATTTCACATTCAATGTAATCAATGACGATATAATTTTTTTTGTATACCGATTCACATATACTTCGTCTACCATTCCACACTGTTATGTGTCCCACTGATATTCATCAATCATTTTCAGTTAAACAGTTGAACTTCCTACCAGACGCTTATTGTCTTTCTTTGTTCGTTACAAACCGTTTGAAGGTTATGAGTACATACAACAAACGACCCTTTTCAGGGCTACTATTTAGAGTTCAAAAGAGTTCAACTAACAGATTTCTGAACAACGGAAAGAATTACATTTAAAATGACCAAGTATTCTGAACAATCACAGTCCTACGTCAAACTTCCGTCCGTGCCCCTAGGCTCAGACCCTTCTACTTTTTTATTTTTGAAAAATTTCCCACATTTTCATCGAGATGCATTTGCGATGAACAGGTATTTTTTAAGTTTAGATTTTACTTGGATTTTGTCCATTTTGCATTTAGTTTATTTGCCCTCGTACAGACTTTACAATCGTACAGACTGAAACTTAAATTATGTCTCTTATCATAGCCTTGAAAGTATTCTTGGACACGCCAAAATCGTGGACATAGTAAACTGCGTTGAATGCTCTCAGACATGAGTTATATGGGTCATTTTGTTCGTAACTCGTTCTGTGAAATGACAGATTGATGAGGGGAAAATTTCGAAGAGTTCGCGTTGGGACAATTAAATTTATCTGTTGCAGCAGCTCCGAACAATCAACATTTCCCTCTATTTTTTGGACATGCCGAACATGTCATACGATTTGAAAGCAAGCAAAAAATAACCAAGCAAACGCATCTCGTCCGACGCTCGCTAACAGTCGGTTGGACCTAACTAACGTCTCCTAACCGGACAATCGGTGGAAAAAAGTATTGGTGGCGAGAAGCCGCCGCTACTGATGGCGGGTCAGCGGCCGACTAAGACTGCGTCACCTAGGCGACTTGGGACCGCATCGGTTCCTGATCCTCGTTAAATGAGGACTTCGCTCCGTTAACATTGCCCGCATAATAAATTTCATTTTGAAAAAACAAATCTATCTATATATATATATAAAAATGGAGTGATGTCTGTCTGTCTGTCTGATTCTTATAGACTCGGAAACTACTGAACCGATCGACATGAAAATTGGTATGTAGGGGTTTTTGGGGCCGGGGAAGGTTTTCGTGATATTTTGAGACCCCTCCCCCCTCTCTAAGGGGGGGCTGCCATACAAATGAAACACAAATTTCTGCATTACTCGGAAATTAACCAAGCAAACGAAACCAAAGTTGGCATGTGAAAGTTTTAGAGTGCAATAAATGTTTCTATGATGGTTAGACAGTCCTTCCCCCGCTCAAAGGGGGGGCTGCCATACAAATGAAACACAAATTTCTGCATTACTCGAGAATTAATCAAGCAAATGAAACCAAATTTGGCACGTGGAGGTTTTAGGATGCAATAAATGTTTCTATGGTGATAAGATACTCCTTCCCCCTCTCTTAGAGGGGGCTGCCATACAAATGAAACACAATTTTTTGCATTACTCGGAAATTAATCAATCAAACGAAACCAAAGTTGGCATGTGAAAGTTTTAGGGTGCAATAAATGTTTCTATGATGGTTAGACAGTTTTTCCCCCACTCAAAGGGGGGTCTGCCATACAAATGAAACACAAATTTCTGCATTACTCGAGAATTAATCAAGCAAATGAAACCGAATTTGGCATGTGGAGGTTTAAGGATGCAATAAATGTTTCTATGGTGATAAGATACTCCTTCCCCCTCTCTTAGAGGGGGCTGCCATACAAATGAAACACAATTTTTTGCATTACTCGGAAATTAATCAATCAAACGAAACCAAAGTTGGCATGTGAAAGTTTTAGGGTGCAATAAATGTTTCTATGATGGTTAGACAGTCCTTCCCGCACTCAAAGGGGGGGCTGCCATACAAATGAAATACAAATTTCTGCATTACTCGAGAATTTATTAAACAAATGAAACCAAATTTGGCATGTGGAGGTTTTAGGATGCAATAAATGTTTCTATGGTGTTAAGATACTCCTTCCCCCTCTCTTAGAGGGGGCTGCCGTACAAATGAAACCCAAATTTTTGCATTACCCGAGAATTAATCAAGCAAATTAAACCAAATTAGGCATATGGAAACTTTAGGGTGCAATGAATGTTTCTATGGTGGTTAGATACCCCTCCCCCCTCTCTTAGGGGTGGCTGCCATACAAATAAAACACAAATTTCTGCATTACTCGAGAATTAATCAAGTAAATGGGCGGGACGAAGTTTGCCGGGTCAGCTAGTTCATAATAAAAATTGCGCTTCGGTGGCGTTGATACGTAAGTACCAAAAATTGTGACATCTATTCTAGGACATCATGTATACAAACCAAGCTTTTGTAATAATACGGCTTCCAATCAAAAATAGATGTCCACTTCATAAAATAAACAGTCCTTAATGTATACTTCACTTCTGATGATCAAACTTTTCTGAACATCGGAATTTTTCGGCGACAAACAATCAATTATGTCACCGTCACCACTCCTCCTAATTGGCTGTCGGCATCCCATTGTATGTAACCGGAGATCCCCCAAACAAATTTAGCCAACCAAAACAAACAATTCTGACAGCACTGCGACCTCGCATGGTGTCATCATACCGCTCTCTCTCTCGCTCCGAAAGCTTGCAATGGCGTCTCCATCGCCATTATGGGTTTGTGAGGGAGGAAACGAATCGTGAGAGCATAAGAGCATGAGAGAGAAAAAAAATTAGAGTGGGATCCATCAACTGGAGAAGAAATTGGAAGCCCGAGTCTACCGAACGTGTCACACAGGGCACGGGCAAATGTATCCAAGCACCAGCTATAGGCACCAGTCTGCCAGCTAGCGTTAATCCAGGAAGTGTCCCGAAAACACACATTCTACACGCGGTCTTCGAGCGAGAAAGGCACCACCAGGCAGCACAACGTTTTAGCGTGCGCGCGTACACACATACCCATTCGGTCGGATCGGGTTGTGTCCAACAAACACACATCCTTCGCTTGGGCCTGGCTGTGGAAAAACGGGGACACGAACGAGGCAGAGAACACGGAAAAGTGCAGAGGCAACAGAATACGAAAGGCCCTCCCCCCATTCCCGGTGCCAGGTTTTGCGCTCAGCCATCCCGAGAATTGATTTTTCTTCCTCCTGTTTTCCAGGAGTTTGTTCCCGATATATATTTTGCGGTCGGTTATACGCGGCGGAGTGTCCGGTGTGTCCGCTCGTGTCCTATAGAGTGTATCCCTAGCGTGAGAATGGATCTGTGGAAAATTGCCTTCTCCTAGAGGGAAAATACCGACCGAATAATAATAATAATCAAGTGCAACCAGAAGTGAACAAAATCGCTCCGCTCCGAAGTGTCTCAAGTAATTTTCCTGTCCCATCGCCGAGTGAACCGAATTTCCCGGAGTGCGTGTGTTGTGTAGAGCTGTTTTTTGCTGCTTTTGTGGGGTGTGAAAAACGTGTGCTACAACCCAAGTTTGTCGCTGCAGAGGGCGGGGTGGGCGAAAGTCACAACCGTCGCGAAGCGAGGGAAACGAGGGACGGTGCGGATCGATTGCCAAAGGATTAAATACACACAGGGGCAAGTGGGGTATCCCGATTCGGACGCAAAAACGGAGCACTTTTGCACCAGTCACCAGCAGAAGCAGCAGCCGCAGGAGAACCACTCGGAGTGCTGTTATGCCTTGCTACGCTTAAATCAAAATATTTACCCATACATCTCAGGTGGATTGCAATCCTGTTTCGGGCGGGGGCATCCGACGACGACGGGCCAAGTGCCACTGGCAGCGGAAACCGTAGGCAACCGAGGAGGAGGAGGACAGGAGGCAGAGTACGACCACGAGCAAGCAGCAGGAGGAGCAGAACTAGTGGAAAGAAGGTTTGGGCAACAGTTTATCGTCTATAGTATTCGCACCCCTTTCAAAACATCCATCCCTAAAACAATAAACATCCCCCCTGTCAATCCCACCCACTGCAACCGCACAATAGAGACAGAGAGAGAGAGTGCTCAGCAAACTTGGCAGTGGAGTTGGGGTAGGGGGAGTCGAACCAAGCAAACATCCTTTGAGATCGGCAGTATATCTAATAAAATCTGACATATTTTCTGTGGGTTTATCTCTCGCTTCGCTGCCACTGACTACTGCTGTTGTTGTTATTGTTGTTCGATGAAGAAATGAAAATTTTTGTTTCCCGAGAACCATAAGCGCCATGTTCTCTCCGTTTTTTGTTTGCTGCTGCCGTTTGGGAGAAGATAATTTTAAACGTGATGTGGCATGTAATTGGGAACAAATTAACTGATTGCGCGAACTTTATCGAGTCCCAACGAGCAGCGGCAAACAACCTGGTCAATATTGTTTTTTTCAGTGCTCTCGGTGTCTTCGGGGGTGGGCAAGACTTTCGTGCTCAGATTACCCCCCAAAAGTGCTGTCACAAAATATCTGCATCTCAACTGCAGTAGGCAGGGGGAATGTTTAAAGTTCAAGGTCTCTTCTGGAAGAACGCAACTGGCGCTCGATCCCCCGGGGATCCGTCACACGAGCCACACTGTACGATCCTGGAGAACGATGCGTGGTGCTTGGAGCAATGTTACCGTCTTCGGAATTCGAAATTCAAGAACAACCGCAGCATGTGGGCACTTCCATTATACAATCCAAATCCCGTTGGCGACACTGTTGAAAAATTCCACCAACCACCGCTCTTTACGTGGACGGAATTTACACCCGATTCTTCTCGCAATAAATCCTTTCCTCGAGGCGATTAGAAACGAAGAAGAAATAAAAAAAACACACACACAAGAGAAACGAAAGAGTATTGCACATGAATATTTGTGCTGTTTTTTTTTGCTCTCTCCATCCTCTGCTGGCGCCTGATTCCCTTCCAGCGAATATACCATACATAAATATGGATTTATGCAAGATTTTCGTGCGTTCGATGCCATTGTAATAATAACCACTGGGAAGTCCCTTTTCGTATTTCGAATTTTGATTCGGAACCTCTTCGATTCGGGTTTGCTTGCGATAAGCCGAGACGAAACGGGACCAAAAGTCGCCGTGAGCGGGGAACGGTATTTCAAGGATTCGATTCGAACGTTATTTGGCCCCCGATGTGGCCTAGGATTCGGAATGAATTTCGGTGATTGAGAATTATTACAGTTTCGTGGTGTTCGGGGTACGGACCGATTTAGCCGGAGCTGTTGCTTCAGATGGTGGATAATATCAAAATTTTGGCGATAAAAGGCTTAATTTTTTTTTAGCATTTTCATCCTATTCCAGAGAGAACAACATTTGATACTTGCCTGGAAAGCTGAAATATACGACAGCCCAATAGCTGACGAAATTTAATCTGCGTAATCTCTTTAATAATTTAGCCAGCCTGTGTATATAAGGGGCTGTCCATATACCACGTGGACAACTTCAGGGGGGGTAGGGGGTAAGAAAATGTCCACGCTTGTCCATGGAGAGGGGGGGGAGGGAGTATAGACCGAGTCCACGTGGACAGGAATAATATTTTTTAGATACAATCACCTATACATTCAAAATTAAATAACACATATTCTAGAATATGGATAACAATAGATTGTGTTATATCAATTTTCTATAGATTATTTTCATACAGAATTGCGTGTGAAATCATGTTTCAAAGTATTCTAATTCCGACAATTTCTGGAAATGAATATTTACATTTGCATGAGTTTGTCTATGCACCTATGTAGCTGATTCAGAATATTTCAGGAGGTGAGAAAAGATCATATTTGATGAAAAAATCCTTCTACACATATGGTCAATTCTCAGCAAGGACAGAGTTATTGAACTTTTTTCAAGCCTAATTTTATGTCTTGGACTGACTTTAAATTGGAAAGTACGCTACTTAGAATAATTATGCTGCTCATTAGAAAAAAAATTGCGTAGAATGCAGTTGTAAAACATTCAAATGAATGAAACCAAGTAACTCTTAGAGGTAAAGAAAAAACTAAAAATTTGGTATTTTTTAACGTAGAACTACGTCTTTCATTAAGGGTGCCAAATCAGAAAACAGTTTTTATGAAATAAAGTTAACGCTAATAACTATTTTTTGCTGCGAACGGATTTTGGCGATTTACATACCAAACGAATCGGAAATTCCCTAAGATTTGTTTGATATGCTATACATTACAATCCCATAGTCTGTATACGGCTTAAATTGATGAAAATTGGAAGCATTCCCATTTCCTCATACATTTGTTCTGTCCATTTATGTGCTTTCCCGAACAGAACTGTCAATAACGAGTGACTTATCGACGAGCAACGGAGGGGAAATCGTAAGAGTAAAGTCTCCGTAAACAAAGGAAAAAAAGAAAAACGAAGGGGAATATTTGCCTAGAGTATAAACAGTGGATCTCGCTGAGGCAAACTTTCATTCTTTGTGTGGACACCGTCTGGACAACATCGGTGCTGGACGAGCTGGACGGCGAGGGATCGAATGTCTTTCTCAAGGCAAAGGGGGTGGAGGAGTAATATGATGGATAACATAAAGTTTTCCAAGGGCCCTTTTGAAGGTTAGAGACGAATGATCTGAAGAAGTTTAAAGTCTCAAGCAAGGAAGGAAGGCAAACTTTCAGTATCGTTCTGTATTCAAAGCAATGAATATCGCTTGTTCTTCCTTGTTTTGCGTCATCGTTTCGGATTGAGCTGTGGACGCGACCAAATTACTCACTCGCTGATGTTTCTGCCATTGCATCAAACTGACGCCATTGCATTAAGGTTCTGAGCTACACAATTGTGTGGGTAATCATCTAGCTAGGCTATCGTCTGCTCACCAAGAAAATAAATGTTCTGGAATTTTATCAGTGATTTGGTTTCGCATGACGGTAGGAAAACTCTCTCCACAAAGGATGACAGCTAAGCTATATTAAGGATGACAGCTGGCAATATTAACAGAAAGGGTTTCTGTTGAGAAGAGCGCAAAACGGAGATAAGTGTGTGTATATTTAGTTGCTTCAAGCCATCGTATATGGATATTTGTGTGCGTGTTTCATAACCCGTACGTAAAAATAGTGCATCTTCGCTACGCTGAAACCCCATTTGTATCTGCTCCCGTGTGCATTGGCCCTGTAACGATGTAACAATCGCCTATTTTTTTATGCTATGATTGACGATTGTTTGGTGTTGCAAATTATGCAGTCGTAACGATAAATATAAACAAGGTGGGGAGACAGCGGGAGGGAAATATTTACGCTAGGGTATTAGTAATGAATCTCTGCTGAGGCAAATATTCAGCCTTTTTCCAAGCAGTTAACATTGTTTTCTGTCATCAATGCATTGAACTGACGCTATGGTGAAGCAGGTGTTAATATTGTGCACCAAAAAATTATTTGGGGGATATTAAGTTATTAATTTATTTGGGCTCGCGAACCAGTCTTGCAACTGCTTTCAACTAGGATTACATTTGCGCTTATCTTGATCATAATGAAGCAGTGCTGCTGTTTTCGAGGTTGTTGAGATTAACAGTTTATTTCGTTTATTTAGTAACCAAGAAAGTAAATGTCGTTCTAAAATTTTTTATGTGATTTGGTTTCGCTTACCAGTAGCAAAACATTCTCCACTAAGGATGACAGCTGAGCTTATCTCGTGCATGTATTGATCTGCGAGCACAAGAATGAATCATCAAAAAATTATCATCAAATGATACTACAATTAAAAAAAAAATTGATGGGTTATATCTATGACATAAATGCAAGGTTGACGTGGGACGTGGTACGTTAGCTTAGCAACACAATGGCACAAAGGCAAGCGAGTACAAAAGTACCCGCAGTTTTTATTTGCAAAGCCGATTTCCCCAGACTCCTTCGTTTTGAAGGCTGTGTTGGGGAACCACATTTCAATCGGAACAAAAAAATGCCGATTTCCTCCAGGCACCTTGGTTTTGAAATCTCTGTTAGGGAACACATTTCGGTGGGAACAAAAGCTCCCCTTACTTTCGTGTGTTCGCAATGCTGATTTCCCCAAGGCTGCTTGGTTTTGATGGCTGTGTTGGGGAAACGGTAAATCGGGCCAATTGAAGCGAGGCAGTTAGGGCGTTTAGATAACGCTTAACATTTTACAGTTGTTCAATTGTTTATCTAATGAAAAATAACATTTTATTAATTGCGATGGATGCGTAGAAATATTCCCTATCAATTGATGCAAACATCTTTCCGATCCAGTAAGAAATGTTCGAGTTATAAGCATTCGAAATCTTTCATTTTTTCCTGCATGTTCAGTGTTTAGGTTTTCATTTTATCCCCCATATATTCCGGTTAGACGTAGTCCCACGTCAAAAAACATTTCAGGGCGACCAAACTGGTAGAATGGTTATTTCAAAATTTTCGTAGCATTTTAAATTAATATCCGCAGTTATAATCAAGCGACTTGAATTAAACCACAGCGTAGTTCTACGTGAACAATGCGGTCGTGTCTTGAACACAACCTCTCATTTTTTTTTTATGGGTTTTCATTATTTCCCAAAAATGCATGATAAACTGGATTGTTTCTATCAACCAAATTGAAGCTCTCCAACCACTCTACAATTCCTTCCTTGACACCACACAGTTATTGATATTGTTATCTACCACTAATCTAGATAATTTGGTTGGTGGCAATCAACAACAAAATTTTATGCCAAATTTCCTCAAATGAAAGCAATTGAATCGTACTAAGCAGCTTAATTTTTGAATTTAAGTCAGTTTTAGGCAAAAAACCGGTCTCGACGAAAGTTCAATAATTCTTACGTAGTGAGATTTGATCATAGCCGTGGAAGATTTTTTTCATCAAATATGATCCTCTATCACTTGAAATATTCCGGATCAGCTACCTGACAACCTGTATATAGCAATATTTTAAATCGATTTAACAGTGGCAGCGGCTGATGAATTTGGCATTAAATTGCTCTCCAGTGAACTGTTCGAATTGAAGAGGAGGAAAACTAACACCCCTATTCTGTATTTCGATCGACTCGAAATATTTCGAACCACTTGAAAAAATTCCATTCTGTATTACGTTCGATTTGTTTTTGCATTTCGTTTGATCTGTTACTCTTCGAACATCAAATGGGCAACACGTTCGAAATAGGGAATACGAAATTTTAACTCTAACGAGATGATGGTTTCGATTGAAATGCAAATCCGGTGGAATGTATAATATGGGTATAAAGAGCAATACAAATAACTTTTCGAGCAAGGTGAGCAAAAAATCAATGAGTAGTGAGTTTTCTGATGTAATTTTCCCCGTGACCATTTTGGAAGCCATCTAGACACTCAATACAGATTTGTCAATAAGCAGTTGAAAAATAGAAAAAAATATATTGAAAATATTTTGAATAAGCTATTGGTACCCTCAGAAAATTCCCCGAAATATGGCGTAAAAGGTTTCTTATTGTGCTGACGATTAGAAATGAACGAGTATGAAAATGAAACGACATTTCCTGTGACCAATCGTATTCCGGAGTGGGAAAAGAACTACACTTGACAAAATATTAGATTAAAATTATCACATCGACATCGAAAATTATGAGTTATTTCTGAAACACTGTAATTCTGTAAAAAATAATGCATTCGTCAAAACAACAACTGGGTTTTGTATAGAATATTTTCAAGTTTTGAGATTAGTTGTACGTTCATTATATCATGAAATATTCTTAATTCAAAATTTAAGGGTAATTTTTCATTCGATAGAGAATACCACTGTAAAAAATAGTTCTACTGAAACTTTCTATGAATTAAATGAAAGCGAAATAATCAGGTCGATTGGATTGTTATTGGGAATATATTTTTAAAATCTATAGAAACTTTGGAAGCAAATCAAAAACGCTTTATCGTTTCTAGCGATGTTTCTTGTCAACAACGCATATACACGTCAAACTAAAAATATGTGCGTACGATATTCCTAAATAAGAAATTCTATAATATAAGAAATTCGTAGCTTGAAAATACTGTATTTTTTATCTTCATGTCATCATTTATATCGAAGCTACAGGCGTTCCGAAATCGCTTAAAAATTTCGACCCTTTACTCGTCAATCCTTCTTCACGTGAAGATCTATAGATATCATTGCATGCTTCCTACTTTATCTTTTATTTTCTTGAATTTATTTAATCGATAAAAAATAATTTATGCATATAAAATTGTTCTGTTCGTTTCCGTATCAGAAACTCGAAAAGTTCGGCAGTGATGGAACTCATATTATGACATAATATACAATCACTTGCAAGTGTTTGAAAAATCGTGAACTAGAATTGTGTCTGATAATGATTTTAAATCCATTTATTTTTATTCGATTGGCTTTGCTCAAGATCAATCTTTGGAATTGTGTGTTTATATTCGGATGCGGATTATTCAACTGTATATTGCGGGTTTCCATGTTGGCGAACCAGATAGTATTACAAGTATTTCACAATTAAACTCATATGAAACATATGCTTTTACTATTTTTAGAGTAATACTTGCCGTTTTGGAATATTACTTATAAAACATTTTCATAAGTGGGAACTATTGCACTCAAATGCAATCTATTTTCAGCTATTTCACAATTTAAAAATGACTGTGTTTCACATGTCAAACAAGTCTATGATCAATTGTGAATTTATTGATCTAAGAATCGTCTAAATTCGTCTGCAGCAAATTCAGTTATCAACGGTTATCATTGTAGCAGTTTGTGAAACATGTTCGGCAACAACAACAAAAAACTTACATTTGCGCTGTGTTTATTCATATATGCAATTAATGGCCAGGCCGCCATATAATTTGACATGAGGAATAGTAAATCCAATAGTACAAAATAATGAATAGTGAACTCAGATGGTTTTGAGAACAGTTCGCAAATCAATGTTGACTATATCGGCTTACCCTTAGAACGTTTTAAAGCAGGTTATTGCTAACTTTCCACTCTCAATTAACTCTAAATACGAAACAATAACTACTAATCGAAACTACACCCATTAAGATCAAACCAATTAAAAACGAGTTTATTCGTGCTGAAAGTGCAGAACGACAAAGATATGAATGAAACGAAGAAATCGCCGAAGACCGCTTTAGTTTCATGTCAAATTTTGCGGCATAAGCACTCTGTCAGTGCATTACGCGTTCTTTGTTAAGATAGCAGTTTTA
The DNA here is from genome assembly GCF_029784135.1 of Toxorhynchites rutilus septentrionalis. NCBI lineage: Eukaryota > Metazoa > Arthropoda > Insecta > Diptera > Culicidae > Toxorhynchites > Toxorhynchites rutilus. The sequence goes on along the minus strand of NC_073744.1, from coordinate 188,181,517 downwards.
TTCTTCCAATCATTTCGGTAGTTAAAAATGTAAAATAAGTCCCAACATTTCATATCCCAAAAAAAACTCTTTGATGTTGAGCTAAAGGCTTTTTCGTAAGCAAGCCTTATTTTTTTCAGTACATTCATAATAAATATTTAGTACACTTTTTGACATACTCATACTTTACATTAAATAAGCTTAACAGATTCATTTAATGTGCCCATACTCATACTGGTACATTATAATAAATATGCCATAGCAATAGAAGAACAGTACAAGAAAGCAAAATAAGAGATTTTTTTTTTTTAATTTTTTTTAATTTTTTTCAAGTGATTTTCAACTTATTTGGCTGGTTTGTCACTTGTACTTCCATTTTTGGAAGAATGTCGGGAGTGAGAATTGAACTCGTGACCTTCAGCGTGAGAGGCATGGATGTTACCACTACGCCAGATCGCCTCCTCTACAAAATAAGAGACACTTTGCAAATAGACACACATCAAAGGTAAAAGAAAGTTGTTTGCGCGCTCTCCGTTTTACTCTCAGTCAAAAAAGGCTTTCTTCCGTGTCTCCTCTTCCTGAAAAACGTAGTTCTACGTCAAAAGGTGCTCTTATTTGTGCAATTGAAGCATTAACACGAGTGAAAGCTTCTTTTCTGCCAACCCAAAAGCATCGTTTGATGGTCGTATTGAAAAAGACCCCGCGTCTCCACAATTATCATGATCTCTTTGGCCTTGTGGAGGCGCTCAAATTCTACAGTTGTTTCAGGAAATACCAAATGGGCTTTCACCTAAGTACATAAACAGAATGATGAATGATGTTATTTGTCACTAATTTGTTTTTTTCTTAAACAAAATAAACTGAAATGAAAATGGCAAAGAGTTTTCTTTCTTTGCCATTTTTATTTCAGTCAGTATGATCTCGACCGGCTCGGAGGAAAACTCGATTGTCAATAATACCGGTTTTCTAAGGAGACAACCCTCTGCGACTTATCAGCATAGATCAGGGACTTCACAAAGCCACGTAACAAATAGCACAACGTTCTTAAATCGCATGATCGCAAGTACACATAAACTCTATACGATTTGTTATGCTTTGGTAGATATGAAAAATCCATGACCGGAGAAAAATCGAAGAAAATGACTTCCACAGTTGATAATAATACCATAAGGCGTTCAAATTGTTCAGTTTTTTATGTTACGAGTTGTTTTCAAAGAAAAATTATGATCATGGTTTGTCCGAAAAATGATAATGGCTTGTCTAGTTTTAGAAATCACCATTTTTGAATGATCTTGAAATCGAGTTTTCAAGTAGATGTTGCATTTCTCATTCCTTGAGTTTCCTGTTATCATATTGATCCTTTAATAATTTAGGCTTTCTTCGGAATATTGCCTTTTTTGGGCATGTTGAAGCTGAACAGCACTCAACACAGATAAACATTTTCGTTCCCCAAACGTTTATTTCATTCAATTCAAAAATTTTGATGATTGTGGTATACCTTATTCAGTAAATTCGCCTAGAATCGAATGAATCAAGTTTAAACTTAATTTTAACTATTTCCCAAAGAGCGTCAATTTTCGATGGTTGAAACTAATGATTGACAAGTTCACTGCAAAAAGAAAAAAAAATGGAAGAGAAGTGTCCAAAACACGACCGCATTGCTAACGTAGGACTACGATATTGTTGTCGGTGTGAATAAACATTACAGAAATTTAAGAATGAACACTTCAGCACAATTATTTGATAGCACTGACAAGAGCCGACAGATAGGTCCTTGCTCTGAGAGGCGCGAGTGATTCACAAAGCAATGAAAATGCCAATTTGAGTGAATTGTCAAATTAACTCTCAGCATTCACATGTGCTGCTCGCTGCCTAGATCGACCTTTAAAAACTGACGTTTTTGATGTATTGAAGTCGGTCTCTTAGCAAAACTACACCTACAAGGCTCCCAAAATCATCACTACCAAAGGAATAACACACAAATTATGCTATGCAACACCTTTCGAGAACGGCCACAGAAAATCCGAAATGAATCGGTTGGTTTCTTCACATCGGGCTTGGAATGCACTGCACTTTGACACCACTTTCAACCCCGAAAACAATACGAGTATTCACGCAAATTAAATGGTTGATCGAAAAAAGTCGTCCAAATACACTTCTGAATTCATACAAGCTCTTCTCCGGCACGAAAAAATAAAGACGGATGGGTAGTGTCATGGACATAATTGTAGAAACGTTGGACTAAACTACACTATTTGTGTATTAGCAATCAAAATCCTTCCATCAATTGAAAAGACATCACCGTTCGAAAACTTTCACTTTTTCACCCGAAACATTAAACTGGTCCCCTGTATTGAAAGGTTAGACTTATTTCTTCGTCAAAATATAAGAGCCCTAAATTGACCATCTTTGTGTTGTTACAGAATAACTAAGTCCACGCAAAAGTCATCAGCGATGGAGATCGATCCACGGACGAAATAAGATCGATTCATCCATACAACTGATCTGCTCTGCGAGAAACATTGGGCTGTTGTTCTATTAAAAGCACAACAATCATATCAACTGTCTCCGCTGTCCGGTGGTCTAACGGAACAATGGAAGAACAGAAGGAACATGAACACGATCAAAATCCGTCTGTGAATGCTAATGAGCCTAAATCTATATTTATCTATATATATATATAAAAATGGAGTGATGTCTGTCTGTCTGATTCTTATAGACTCGGAAACTACTGAACCGATCGACATGAAAATTGGTATGTAGGGGTTTTTGGGGCAGGGGAAGGCTTTCGTGATAGTTTGAGACCCCTCCCCCCTTTCTGGCTGCCATACAAACGAAACACAAATTTCTGCATTGCTCGGAAATTAATCAAGCAAACGAAACCAAAGTTGGCATTTGAAGATTTTAGGGTGCAATAAATGTTTCTATGATGGTTAGACACTCCTCCCCCCACTCAAAGGGGGGGGGGGGCTGCCATACAAATGGAACGCAAATTTTTGCATTACTCGGAAATTAATCAATCTAACGAAACCAAAGTTGGCATGTGATAGTTTTAGGGTGCAATGAATGTTTATATGATGGTTAGACACTCCTCCCCCCACTAAAAGGGCTGCCATACAAACGAAACACAAATTTCTGCATTGCTCGGAAATTAATCAAGCAAACGAAACCAAAGTTGGCATTTGAAAGTTTTAGGGTGTAATAAATGTTTCTATGATGGTTAGACACTCCTCCCCCCATTCAAAGGGGGGGGGGGCTACCATACAAATGAAACACACATTTCTGCAGTACTCGGGAATTAATAAAGCAAAACGAAACCGAATTTGGCAAGTGGAGGTTTTAGAATGCAATAAATGGTTCTATGGTGGTCAGACACTCCTCTCGCTTCTCTAAGGGGGGGGGGAGGCTCTGCCATACAAATTAAACACAAATTCCTGCATTACTCGGGAATTAATCAAGCAAACGAAATTTGACATGTGAAGGCTTTAGGGTGCAATAAATGTTCTTATGGTGAATAGACACTCCTCCCCTCTCTCTAAGGGGAGGCTGCCATACAAATGAAACACAAACTTCTGCATAACTCGAGAAATAATCAAGCAAATTGAGCCAAATTTGGGATGTGAAGATTTTTGGGTAAGAGAAATGTTTCTATGATGGTATGACACCCCTCCCTCCTCTGGAATGGAGAGGGGTCTCATAAAAATAACACACATATTTCAGCCAAATATATTCCAACCAAACATGACAATTGAAAATTTTCGGAAATCTCTGAAACAAATGGAAAAGTTCGAAAAATTCAATTCGCATTTGTTCTACAGTTACATACTGACAAGCGTTATTAGTTCATTTGATGTTTGCGCTAACGAAATTGATCTTCGTTCGAAAGTGGAAATGGATTTTAATGTGATAAAACGCACTCCTATATCATCTTCTATCTATATAAATAAATATGGATCGCCGAATGTGTTGATAAGAGCAAAACTCGAGAAAGAAATTGTCCGATTTAGAGCTCTTTTTTATTCTATCATATTTTCTGTATCAAACATTTATTCCATGTAACGAAGAAACATATTATTTACAAGTAGTTGAAAAATCTTGAACGAGAATTGTGTCTGAAAATAATTTTATTTTATAATGACGAGTTTTGCTAGAAGTAATAGAAATTTTCCAGTAAAAGGTAATTTATAAGGGTAGATTGGAAGATCAATCAATGAACAGTTTTGCGATTGGACCCACAAACGTGGGCTTAATAAGATAACGTGGATGTTGTAACGAAAAATAAGTTTTGGGCGAGTCGAAGTTTGCCGGGTCAGCTAGTATATAAATAAACAAATGGAATTAAAAAAAAATTAAATTTTCAAACAATAAGCGGACAATAGTTTCATTGAATATATCTTGCCAAACCCGTCTATGAGGCGCGATTCTATAAAATGCGAACAGTTTTACGTGTCGTGATTTGACGTGAATTGTAAAGGGTGTGTCACATCAAATTGCACGGAAAAAACGCTGTAGAAATTTAATTTTTAGGAATTATATCTTCAGCTTCCGCTTATAATCAGATAAGAGTGTATAGATCACGTTGGCCATGCTTCACTGTCAATTTTTCGTAAATTTGGAAAAATGTCGTCGAACGAAAAAGAGCGTCGTGAATTAATCCTGCGCACTCATTTCGAGAATCCGGAGTTGTCACATCGGGACATCGGTAAGATGCTGGGAATCGTCCAATCCCCGGTCAGCAGAGTACTAAAACGATACTTCGAGAACCTAACCATCGACCGGAAGGTGAAGAACGGCAAAAATGGATGCTCCGTCAGTGAAAAAGATCATAAGCGCGTTTTTAAGCAGTTTAGACGTGATCCGAGAAGTTCGGTCCGGGATGTCGCCAATAAGCTGAATTTGTCAAGTTCATTCGTCCAGCGGACCAAGCAGCGGGAGGGCCTGCGTACATACAAGGTTCAGAAGGCACCTAACCGCGACGAAAGGCAAAACATGGTGGGGAAGACGCGAGCCCGGAAGATGTACACCGAAATGCTGACGAAGCCGCATTACCTGGTAATGGACGACGAAACCTACGTCAAAGCGGACTTTCGTCAGCTGCCGGGCCTGTTGTTCTTCTCCGCAGAGGACAAATTCAGCGTTCCGGAGGAGATTCGCAAGCAGAAACTATCCAAGTTTGCCAAAAAGTACATGGTGTGGCAAGCGATCTGCTCTTGCGGAAAGCGGAGCGCCCCCTTCGTGATGACCGTCACGGTAAACGGGCAGGTTTACCTTAAGGAGTGCCTACAGTAGCGCTTACTACCACTATTGAAGCAGCACGAGGGCCCGACCATCTTCTGGCCGGATCTCGCTTCGTGCCACTATTCAAAGGACGTGTTGGAGTGGTACGAAGCCAACGGGGTCACCTTCGTGCCAAAGGAAATGAACCCGCCCAACGCGCCGGAGCTTCACCCAAAAGAGAAATATTGGGCGATTATGAAGCAGGCCCTCCGGAAGAACCCAAAAGTTGTCAAATCGGAGGCGGACTTCAAGAGAAAATGGATTTCTGTTAAAAAAAAACTACAACCTGACGCTGTACAGAACCTTATGGACGGGGTAAAGAGGAAGGTGCGAGCATACGGGCTTGGGCTCGAAGTATGAATAAAAAGAAAATGCCAAAAGTTGTTTAATAGTTTTTATTTTACTGTCTAAAATTTTCAAAAGGATCGGTCTACTGGGCGAATTTCTACAGCGTTTTTTCCGTGCTGTAATTTGATGTGACACACCCTTTATTTCGATTTGATGCTATCTAATCTACAGAACCTCTGTTGCTGACTGTGTACTCGGTTGTTCTCCAACAATAATATTGCCGTGTCAGAGTGTCGGCACTCCTCTCATTTTCAGCATCGGATTGTCGTCAGATCAAAGCAGCCTGCTTGCCATAACATGTTCGCGATGACGGAGGTGCAGTGTCGGCATCTATTATCGTGGTGTGAAGCAAGTAACTGTCTGTCAGATTAGCAGACCCCCAGAGGCAGCTTGCATTTGTTACGATTTGAATGGAAATTGTTACTTGATGTTATTTGAATACTTAAACACGTTCTCAATTTTTTTTTCTGTAAATTCCCAGATATTTCTACCATTGTATAAATTTGACTATTGTTGCTTACGGTGAGATAAAATGGAACGTCGGTCGAAAATAGTTAGTTTCGAAACATTTGAGTTTTTATGGTTGTGAAATCTAGTTCTGCTACGAAAATGGGAAAAAGTTGTAGCGTCTAATGGCGTAATATGCCCCCATTGGCAAACGCCGGTGAGTGGCACAATTATGCTCTATCTGGCACACAAAGTCCCCGCCAAGAAAAGCGATTTGTACGATTTAATCTCATCCAGCACCATCCACAGCCTTGTGCGGATCGTGCAAATTTCTAACGAGTTTTCTTGAGAATATTGCTGGCAGCAGCAGAGAAATGCCAACAATGCACACGCGTCCCGGGTACACAATCCACATGCCAACACACACACACAAAGCACAGACTCCCCACAGAGCCCCGCCTCGATTAGCGAAACCGTCAAAACCAAAACTTCAGCTCGTAAAATGGCATAACTGAGCAGAACTATGTACTACGCAAGGAGCAGCATTGTGTTCCAACAGTCGGCAGTTTTTCATGTCATAATCCTCACGCTGCTGCCACAATGATTGCGGTGCTTGAGCATTGATTGTCGGATTTAACGACGCGTACGTTTTCCAGCGATTGAATAACCCGTTCGGCCTCCACCCTCCCGGGTTGATGTTTAGTACCCCCATGGCAGAATGCCATCCTCCCATTGAGTATTTCCAATCGATTCCTCTGTTGTTGTCGTCGTCGTCGTCGGTCTTCTCAGGTGATCTCTGTCCCAGTCGCGTAGCAATATATACAAAGTAAAGAGTGGTCTACGAAGCCATCCCCACCCCTATCGGATGGGCGTTCAACAGCCCCATCACAACTTGTGCGGTGATTTCCACTTTATACATACTTCATTTGCAGCAGCAGCAGCAGCAGCAGCAGCAGCAGCAGCAATCAAATTCCAGCTACGACCACGTTCCACATCATTTCACTTCCCCGCTCTAATTCTTGCGTTTTTTTTTTCTAGGATTCGCGCGCTGTACACAGAAACTTGTTGAGCGCAATGAAATGCCACCTCCTCGCGAAATGCAGTATTCAAACCAGCTCCACCATCCCACCCCACCCGGGGAAAGAATGCTTGGGCGCTGCGCGTTCAGGGAGAGGGATGGCCATCAGGGTTACCATATCTACAGAATAATCTGTATTTCTACAGATTTTTTTGAAACATTTTGAATCCAAGAATCTGCAGATACAGATTACAGATTTTTTTAGGTTTCATACAGAATTTACAGATTTTTATAAATAATGTTCCGATAACAGTTCGGGCTTGATAATAATATTATTTTTTCCCAATCTAACTTTTTCTATTCATATAGCCTTTGAATTTCAAAAGTGCGCTCATACCGTCGTGGGAATTTATTTACTTTGAAAGATTTGACAATCGGAAGGGGAAGTGGGGGCATAGTGGTCACCCTAAAGAATATGCCCATTTCCAGCGTCTACATACCGCTACAATTCCCGTTTTTCTTGGAATATTATAGTTCAACTCATTGTTGTTCAAGATAGCATTCGGCTTTCACTATCAAAATTCAAAATTGTACATTTTTCGTCATTAGAAAAAAAGGTGAAAATCGATCTTTTTTTTGCCTTGGAGGTGAAGTGGTCACTCGCACATATCAAGCTAAATGTGATAGATTTATGCTTTTTTTTCATCCAAATTTTTTCAAATCATATTCGATATAGTAGGTATATGTATGAAATAAGCTTGGTCTATTCACCTAGAGCAGTGGTACTCAACCTTTTTTTCGTAGGGGCCACAAACACGTGTTGGTAATGATGCCGCGGGCGCAAAGAAAAAAAAAACTAAATGAAGAAGGGTGATGTTTAAGACACAACCGCTCTGTTAACATAGAATTACGAAAATATTGCCGTCGAGCACAAACATTGAAGAAATTTAATAATAGAGCTCTTTAATAGATTTGATAGATTTGATAGCAAAGACAAGGATTGACAAATGAATGCTTTCACTGAGTGAGGAGTGAGGAGCAATTTTAGTAGATTGTCAAATTAATTCTAAGTATCAACATGCACTGTTGATTGTTCGCTATCTAGAGCACTGAAACTGGAATACTGAACTTCTTGTACTTGTACTCAGTACTTTTTCAGTATCTTCTAGCAAAATCACATCTTCAACACAGAACGAAACATCTCAGCAGACACAGAACGGTAACAGAAAATCCGAACCGACACTATTATGTGGTGGCTGCGGAGGCGTAAGCAATACCATCGAAACAAAATTTCAACTTGAGTTATTCACCGAAGAACACAACTATTTGTACAACTGACAAAGAGGTGTCAACGCTTGAAACATTGCACCCCAAATGTAACGCTTTTGTTTCAGAAATTTCAAACATACACCCCAGTACAGGTTTAAATATGATCTGATTCAAAAATACAGAGGCAATCTTCACCATACGGCACGCAAATCGACGCGGTGTCCCCACCGAACAGAACTGTACCATACAAAAACATTTACACAGAATCGAGCAAAACCATTGTGTGATATCAGCATTGAGAAAGACTGCTGTTTGATTGTTGGAGCGAGACGACTTGAATGATGAATGATGAATGATGTTGATGTTTTCAATTATAGAGGCCTTCAAATTCATCAGTTCATTGAAATTGAAATCAGCCTTGAAAAAGACCTATTTCCAACTAAACACTCGGCCTTGAGAAAGACTGAAAGACTCGCTGCCGTCTGTTACTAGCTAGATGACTGATGAATTGTGAATACCGTGTTTTAAAATCGCGAATGATTTGTTTATATTCAATGAATAGAATACGGGGTAGCTAAGATTGTAATATTATCTCTATCCACATTGTCCGTAGAACGAATGCTGCAATTGCATTTCGAGCGACCAATTTACGTATGTCTAATTAACAGTAATATTTAAATATTGTACCTCCCTCAAACATACTCGGCCACAAGAACACGATAGGAAAATGTGTATTCTTCCAGTTTTCCTTAATTAAAATCATTTACGGATTGGAGAACCGTAATGTATAATTTATCGAAAAAATTAAAAAAATTAGCGATTCGATTGGAATGCAAACTATCAAAATTGATTCACAGCCAAAATAATGCTAACATAACAGCTTAACGGTAAAACTGTTTCATAGAAAAACCAGTTTTCTGATTTGGTACCATCACTGGAAAACGTAGTCTTATGTCAAAAAAATGGGTGGGCTATATCTATTATATAACCGCAAGGTTGACGTGGGACTACCCTAGTTTAGCAATCATTTGTTTGTATTGATAGAATTTTTGATTGAATGAAACAATTTCCGAATTCAAACTTCAATATATTTGCTTTGTGAGTAAAAAGATTGTATAATGTCATGTAAGGTCAATTCATGCATTGTGATATATTATGTTCTTCGTTGCAAGTAAATTTAATGGCAGTCCTTTTATGTTCGCTATGATGCCTAAGACAAAATATGTGAACGGAAGAATTATCAAACGTTTATTTTATTTTACATTTTCTTCTGAAGCTTGCATCTCTCAAGTGTATGTACTTCTCGAACAGTGAAATTGCTTGATTTGATAAACTTCAGGCACTCAGTTTCTATTTTTACATGTGCGTCGAACGCATATTGTTTAATCAATAGGCGTTATCGCAGCAAATGGTTATCAACATTTTGCCTAATCATCAAATGATGTGCGCAGAAATTCAGCGAGCAGAAAATATGAAGGCATATGCGATATTGCAATCTTAAATAACTGAGCCAAAGCGTTGTGTTCGTACCCGCAAACACAGAACATGCAGGAAAAAATGAAAGATTCCGAATGCTTATAACTCGAACATTTCTTACTGGATCGGAAAGATGTTTGCATCAATTGATAGGGAATATTTCTACGAATCTATCGCAACTTATAAAATGTTATTTTTCATTAGATAAACCATTGAATAATTGAAAAATGTTAAGCGTTATCTAAACGCCCCAACTGCCTCGTTTTGATTGGCCCGATTTACGGTTTCCCCAACACAGCCATCATAACCAAGCAGCCTGGGGGAAATCGACATTGCAAATACATGAAACTGGGGAGACTTTTGTTCTCATTGAAATGTGTTCCCTTACACAGACTTCAAAACCAAGCAGCGTTGAAGAAATTGGCATTGCAAATACATGCAAGTCGGGGTTATATTTGTTCTGACTGAAATGTGTTTCCCTAACACAGACTTAAAATCAATGGAGCGTGGGGAAATTGGCATGGCAAATTCAGGCAATCCGGTGATACTTCTGCACCCGAATGTTTTTTTGCACTCTGAAAAGTGTTATTCAAGATTGCATTGAAGGATATGCCTTCATATCTTCTGCTCACTGAATTTCTATGCATACCTTTTGATGATTAAGCAAAATGTTGATAACCATTTGCTGTGATAACGTCTATTGATTAAACAATATGCTTTCGACATACATGTCAAAATCGAAACTGAGTGCCTGAAGTTCATCAAATCAAGCAAATTCGCGGTTCGAGAAATACGTACACTTGAGAGATGCAAACTTCAGAGGAAAATGTAAAATAAAATAAACGTTTGATAATTCTTCCGTTCACATATTTTTTCCTAGGCATCATACCAAACGTAAAAGTACTGTCATTAAATTTTACTTGTAACGAAGAACATAATCTATTACAATGCATGAATTGACCTTACATGGCATTTGTTGAACCTTTTTACTCACAAAGCAAATATATTGAATTCATTGAATTCGGAAACTGTTTCATTCAATCAAAAAATTAATCAATACAAACATGAGATTGCAAAGCTAAGGTAGTCCCACGTCGACCTTATGGTTATATCATAGATATAACCCTCCCATTTTTTTATACTATAGAGGATTTAAACGTGAAGTTCATTCGCCTCTAGTGTCTGCACGATTTTCCTAGGTTCCTTAGTTTAGGAGACCGTGTTAAGGAAACATTTTCTAGTTTGCACAAAGGCAAGCGAGTACAAAAGTACTCGCAATTTGCATTGGTTTGCAAAGCCGATTTCTCCATACATCTTGGTTCTGAAGTCTGTGTTGGGGAAACATATTTCAGTCGGAACAAAATTACCCCCGACCTGCATGTATTTGCAATGCCAATTTCCCTACACTCCATGCATTTGAAGTCTGTGGTAGGGAAACATACTCAGTCGGAACAAAAATACCCCCAACTTTCATGTGTTTGCAATGCCGATATCTCCAAGGCTGCTTGGTTTTGATGGCTGTGTTAGGGAAATCGTAAATCGGGCCAATCAAAACGAGGCAGTCAGGCCGTTTAGGTAACGCTTAACATTTTACAATTATTCAATTGTTTATCTAATGAGAAATAACATTTTATTAATTGCGATAGAAGCGTAGAAATATTCCCTATCATTTGATGCAAACATCTTTCCGATCCAGTAAGAAATGTTCGAGTTATAAGCATTCGGAATCTTTCATTTTTTTCTGAAACGTTCTGTATTTAGGTTTTCATTTTACCCCCATATATTCCGGTTAGACGTAGTCCCACGTCAAAAAAGGTCACGATTTTAATATCGATATTTTCTTTTTTATTCACTAATTTCGACGGGATTAGTGCTAATGATCGAATTAAATATATTTAATAGATATTTAATCTACTAATACCACCTAACTAGACAAATAACTAATGTGTAGATATGAAATGTGTAGTGTGTTAAACTCCGTTATTCTCATCTCATGTCTCCTAAATGATTTCTTAAGTTTTCGTGATTGTTGCACATACAAAATGATAACGGGCCAGGCGGGCCAACCAAAAGAGCCTGGTGGGCCGCAGGTTGAGTATAGTTGACCTAGAGTCTCAATTTAAATTTTCTGATGCATACAAAAACTTTGTATGAAACACATAGCGTTCCGCAAAATGAGGCTTGGTTTAATTGGAGTGGCATATTTTTCCAGGGTCACAGCCACAAAAGGAACCTCTTAAGAAGCAGAATGTGGTGAGGTATATTAGCTTTAGTAAACAGAAAATTGTAAGTCGTTAGGCACCTATGACCACTTTACCCCCAAACATCAAAGTAATTTCTATGTTAATTAATCGCTTAATATCTGTTCACCTCTCCTAGAATATGTGAACAGTCCTCCAAACTGATGATTTGTCCAACATATCTGAATGAATAAAAGCCCGTGGCCTAGTGGTTAGCGCCCCACACTATCATGCCGGGGGTTCGGGTTCGATTCCCGTTCTGGTCGGGAGATTTTTCGTCAAAGAACGTTCTTCCGGCTTGCACTGTGGTCACGCGTATTCTAGAGCTTGCCACCCCAGAGTACATTCAAGGCGTGTTATTCGGCATAGAAATCTCAACCAAGTACTATTTATAAAAATGACGCAAGTAGTGCTACGTTGAGAAGGCAAAAGTTCCACTGGAACGTTAGTGCCATCCAAGAAGAAGAAGATCTGAATGAATAAACTAATTTTCACGAGAAATTCCTTAGATACCATGAGCGCAGAACTACGGCCGAATGGCTATCGTGAGAGCAATTTCTGTTTTTATTTATATTTCTACATGTGACAGTACTACTGAAGTACAGTCATTAAATTCTTCAAACATAAGGTGACTATCAATACGGTGTCAATAGTTAATAGTTATACTATCAAACCAGCAGGTGACCACTTTGCCCCCCATGACCAATATGCCCCCACTACCCCTATAGTGACGTCTCGATTATATCACGTCTCGTTTATATCACTATCGAATTTATCATTGGAAATTCTTCGCTTATACACTGCGTTTCATAACTATAGAACCACTCATTTTTGCTGAGTTTCCAGAGATATGTAAGAAGTCGGTTGAATTGAAGTATATAGTGTAGAATACAAGAACTATTTTCATTTATAAGACTGGTCATTTGCACTTTATTGTTGTGTTCAGGCGAGGAACTAAAATTCCAGTGTTTCATAACTATAGACCAGATGAAAAAACCCTCACTCCTTTACAAAATAACGACAATTTAACATGAATTACGATAAGTTTCTAATTCGTAGGTCATCCTTAGTTCTCAATCAGTTCAAATAACCCATTCGAGGGGGTGGTTACGACCAAGCTGAGCCATGTTGTAGTGTGTATCTCGTTCTACGCAGAGGATATTGCTCGTTTAAGTTCTTCAAATCACTCATGTCGTAGTCTGCATCTACTATTCGTCTGAACACTACTCAGAAGTCAGGGTTTTGATTTGATTTTTTGATTTGGTAAAGAAGCAGACCAGTCCAGAATCCGAAGCCCCTATTCATTAAACCATGCCATAACTTTCCGGATTTTATGAATTGGTGCCAAAAAACTCAATTATCAAATTGTTTTTGATGCAAAAACAGCAGTAAATGATTCTGAAGTACTTCATTGCACTTCTGATTGTTCATTCGTGTTGATGAAAAGCTATCTAAATCAGGCCTTTTTGAGAAAATTCTCCCCAAACCATAAATATCTCATTTTCAAAGCTGCGAGTCCAAAAACTTATTTGGAAGCTAATCCCATGCGTTTCACTATATCAGGAGAACCGATATAAATAAATGGTTTCACAATATCAGGAGAACTGATATAAATGAATAGAATCTCTTCATACTGGAAGGACTTACGGAAAGTTTCATTTAATTTTTCAACTCGAAACTTTGCAGGCAGCAGTTTGATGGTAAGCTATCTATACCATCAACACGAATAAACTGTCAAAAGTGCAACGAAGTAAAGGGTGTGTCACATCAAATTGCATCACGGAAAAAACGCTGTAGAAATTTAATTTTTAGGAATTATATCTTCAGCTTTCGCTTATAATCAGATAAGAGTGTATAGATCACGTTGGCCATGCTTCACTGTCAATTTTTCGTAAATTTGGAAAAATGTCGTCGAACGAAAAAGAGCGTCGTGAATTAATCCTGTGCACTCATTTCGAGAATCCGGAGTTGTCACATCGGGACATCGGTAAGATGCTGGGAATCGTCCAATCCACGGTCAGCAGAGTACTAAAACGATACTTCGAGAACCTAACCATCGACCGGAAGGTGAAGAACGGCAAAGATGGATGCTCCGTCAGTGAAAAAGATCACAAGCGTGTAGTTGAGCAGTTAAGACGTGCTTATGAAGAGTGATTGTATGAACAATAGATGCAGCTTACAAGCAGTATGAGTGACTTGAAGAGCTTAAACAAACAGTATTCTCTGCATAGATTGAGATACACACTTCACGAATTAGAAACGTATCGCAATTCATGTTAAATTGTCGTTAATTTTGTAAAGGAGTGAGAGTTTTTCCATCTGGTTCTACAATTATGAAACACTGGAATTTTAGTTATTTGAATATTTCTCGCCTGAACACAACAATAAAGTTCAAATGACCAGTGTTATAAATGAAGATAGTTATTGTATTCTACACTATATACTTCAATTCAACCGACTTCTTACATATCTCTGGAAACTCAGCAAAAATGAGTGGTTCTATAGTTGTGAAACGTAGCGTATCACAATAAAAAACAATATTTTCAAGCATTCATGCCAATTGTGGTGATTGGTCGTTTTCACGGTGATGGCGGAAAATGTTCTAACTGCGTAATTGTAGCTTTTCTCTTTCTAAAGTCCCTCGTTTTGCTTTCATAAGTTCAGAATCAACAAACATGGGTCATTCTGAGCGACTTTCTCTTTGGTTTTGTGAAATGAGATGCGCGACCTGTGGCATTTTCCAAGTTGGGAAACAGTCAGTATAATAATTTATAATTTGTTAGTTTTACGAAAAAAGCTGGACATTTAGAAGAAATCCAAAGCACAAATAGTTGAACAATACTGTTTATATCGTACGACAATCACAAAAATGCCGAAGGAGAAGAACAAAATTATGAACCAGTCGGTTGTGAATTCAAGTATAATCCATTAAATATATGTTGCTGAAGGTAGAGTTGTTTTTCCATTCCAAATAAATGATATAAAAAAAATCAACATACTATTTTGATAGAAACTGCAGTCAGCTAGAAACGGCTGTATAAATGTGGTTTCTCGAATGACTAGAACTTAATACTACCATTAATTCTGCAGATATTCACTCACTCAGTTTTGAAGTACAGTAAAACCTGTTTTTGTGCGGTTTTTCTTTTGTGCGAATATTTTTTTATGCGGTTTTCTGTTCTTGTGCGGTTTTTTTGTGCGATATTTTTTGTGCGGTATATGAAAAGAAGCATATTTGATGAAGTTATCGTCCATTTAGTTTCTTTCGATGGTTTATATGCATTTCAGTGCGAAAAAAGCATATTTGCGTCTAAATTATCCACTTCTGGAATCATTCCCCTCCTCCCATCAAATGCTCTAAGTTTTTCTAAGTTTTTGCATGACATGATATCTAATAGCATCGTGGAGGCGATCTGACGTAGTGGTAACATCCATGCCTCACACGCTAAAGGGCACGAGTTCGATTCTCACTCCCGACATTCTTCCAAAAAATGGAAGTAAAAAGTGACGAACCAGCCAAATCAGTTGAACATCACTATAATACAGATAGAAAAAAAATCTAATAGCATCACGTTTCGGCATTCAACTAAAAGCACAAAACAGCCACGCGCAACCGAAGAGGCAAACTGTCCCATCACAAAGCAGGGAAACAAAAGGAAACTGAACGGTGAACGGCGTGGATTTGAGTTATTTTCTCGGGGGAAATTTTTTTTATGCGGTCCCTATCTACCGCACAAAAAAAGATTTTTCAAAATGTGTACCGAACACGGTTTTTTAAAGCTACTGATGAAGTTTTGCACGATTTTTTTATGCGATTTTTTTTAAGCGATTTTTTTTTATGCGGTCCCTATCCCCCGCCCAAAACAAAGGTTTGCCTGTACATACATTCGGGTGGCAATGGATGTATGGGAAAAATTTCATCATCGATTTTCAAAAACCGACCATGTTCATTTTGTTTTTTGGCCCAAAAAATTATCTGTGCAAAGTTTAAGCTCGATCGGACATGATTTAGGGGTGCCTCAGTTTTGATTTTTTGATCCTCGAAAATCTTCCAAGGAAAATTGGAAAATCGAAATTTATTCTTCGATGCCAAATGACTTAAAAATGCATGAAACAGCATGATTTTTCGTGATAACACCAGATCTTGACGTTTTATGCATTTTTTAGTCATTTGGCATCGAAAAAATCGATTTTCCAAATTTCCTTTAAAGGGTGTATCACATCAAATTGCATCAAGGAAAAAAGCTGTAGAAATTTAATTTTTAGGAATTATATCTTCAGCTTTCGCTTATAATCAGATAAGAGTGTATAGATCACGTTGGCCATGCTTCACTGTCAATTTTTCGTAAATTTGGAAAAATGTCGTCGAACGAAAAAGAGCGTCGTGAATTAATTCTGCGCACTCATTTCGAGAATCCGGAGTTGTCACATCGGGACATCGGTAAGATGCTGGGAATCGTCCAATCCACGGTCAGCAGAGTACTAAAACGATACTTCGAGAACCTAACCATCGACCGGAAGGTGAAGAACGGCAAAGATGGATGCTCCGTCAGTGAAAAAGATCACAAGCGTGTAGTTGAGCAGTTAAGACGTGATCCGAGAAGTTCGGTCCGGGATGTCGCCAATGAGCTGAATTTGTCAAGTTCATTCGTCCAGCGGACCAAGCAGCGGGAGGGCCTGCGTACATACAAGGTTCAGAAGGCTCCTAACCGCGACGAAAGGCAAAAAATGGTGGGGAAGACGCGAGCCCGGAAGCTGTACACCGAAATGCTGACGAAGCCGCATTGCCTGGTAATGGACGACGAAACCTACGTCAAAGCGGACTTTCGTCAGCTGCCGGGCCTGTTGTTCTTCTCCGCAGAGGACAAATTCTGCGTTCCGGAGGAGATTCGCAAGCAGAAACTATCCAAGTTTGCCAAAAAGTACATGGTGTGGCAAGCGATCTGCTCGTGCGGAAAGCGGAGCGCCCCCTTCGTGATGACCGGCACGGTAAACGGGCAGGTTTTCCTTAAGGAGTGCCTACAGAAGCGGTTACTACCACTATTGAAGCAGCACGAGGGCCCGACCATCTTCTGGCCGGATCTCGCTTCGTGCCACTATTCAAAGGACGTGTTGGAGTGGTACGAAGCCAACGGGGTCACCTTCGTGCCAAAGGAAATGAACCCGCCCAACGCGCCGGAGCTTCGCCCAATAGAGAAATATTGGGCGATTATGAAGCAGGCCCTCCGGAAGAACCCAAAAGTTGTCAAATCGTAGACGGACTTCAAGAGAAAATGGATTTATGTTAAAAAAAAACTACAACCTGACGTTGTACAGAACCTTATGGATGGGGTAAAGAGGAAGGTGCGAGCATACGGGCTTGGGCTCGAAGTATGAATAAAAAGGAAGTGCCAAAAGTTGTTTAATAGTTTTTATTTTACTGTCTAAAATTTTCAAAAGGATCGGTCTACTGGGCGAATTTCTACAGCGTTTTTTCCGTGATGCAATTTGATGTGACACACCCTTTAATCCCCCCCTTGGAAGATTTCCGAGGATCAAAAAATCAAAACTTTGAGCGCTTTGAGGCACCCCTAAATCATGTCCGATCGAGCTGAAACTTTTCACTGATCATTTTTGGGGCTAATAAACAAAATGTACATGGTCGGTTTTTGAAATTTGACATGACCATTTTCGCTGCCACCCTAATGTACAGTAGGGTTCCAATGAAAATGGTCATCTCGGAACTCAAAAAGTTACCCCATAAAAAATGTTCACCACCTCGAAAAAAACACCTTATGCCGAATTTCAGCTCAATCGGACTTATAGGAGAGTGGCGCAAAGCGGTAAAAATTTGAGTTTTTTGAAAATCGAAAAATCAAAGTCAAAGTGTTAAAGGAAATCAGCATTTTGTTCGATGCCAAATGTCTTAAAATTGCATGAAACGTCGAGATCTAGTGTCATCTCGAAAATATTTTTTTTTGCCAAAAATCGGCATTCTGGGACTCAGTTTTTTTTTCGGAGTACGAAACGTAAAGTATGGTTTTGGGTGCCAATAAAAATAGTTATCTCGATTTTTCATTCGGAACTTGCTACGAAATGTTGATTTGCAAGATAATATACCCTATGCAAAATATTAGCTAATGCCGATTTTTGACAAAAAAAAAATTTTTTCAGACCAAAACACAGATTTCATTATGGCAACCCTGATGGCCATTTGTTGCTGAATTAGAGAGGGAGCAAAAAAAATCTATAAATAAATTTTCCGTTTTCCGGTTGTTTTCGAATGCTGAAAAAAAAGTTTGATGGCCAGACATTACTGAGCAGATTTTAATGAAATTATTCTCCTTCCGTTTTGACTCATCGCTTTTAAATACACGATGTCATGCCTTCACGCTGTCCATCATGGGTTAGAAGAAAAAAAAAACGCCGGAACGTCCCGCTAGAGTGGGCGTGATTGAGCGATGATACAAATTGTTCACAATGTGAAGCATTTCCTTTTTTTTTTTGATGTCCATTTCCGACGCCATCGGTTTTGTTTTCGGTTCCGACGAACTCAACCCTTTTTTTTTGTACGCCGCTCCTGGACCGTTGCACAATTTTCCGGAAAGCTCATCTCCATGCGTTTTCTTTCTTTCGCTCGGTTTTTTTTCGGTCTTCGGTATGAATCAATTTTCTTTTGATCCATCAAGCGTCAAATAAGAAACGGCAACAGCAAAAAAAAAATTGTCCTCTTCTCCCGGATGAGAAAATGCAAATTCGGGCGATTCGGAAGCGCTTAATATTCAACGATGGTTGTTTTAGTCCTTTTTCATTTCTCTGTGAGCATCCAACCCATTGATTAGTGGGCCCTTGGCACCGAGCAGCGAAAACGTTCGAGGGCCCATGTTGAACTGCGGGAGGTGACACAAGCAAATATCAGCCCGCCACCATCGATAGAAGTATTTGTTTATAGCGGTGGAATAGTGGTGGCCTTACTCATCCCCCGTGGAGAGGGGGGTCACATACATCATTAATCTTCCTGCCTTTTTATTCATGCGCCATCGCAGTTGGGATTCTGCTTGTCACACACGTGTGTCTCACGTGAGTGTGTGAGGTGGGGGAGAGGACTGATTCTATCCCTAGTCCTTCAAATATTCAAACCATTCCGGGAAACATACATTATTCCTGGAAAACAACTCCGCGAGTTTCGATCATTCCGGTCCCCCGCTCGCATCCCCAAAGTGGGGGAGGGACGACTTTTGTTCCCTAGTCCCATTTTGGACATCGTCAGTTTAATGGTTCCTCCGTTGGATAACAATTTATTTGTGTCGCGACGAATGAGCGTCACTTGACTTGACGGATTGTCGTCGCTACAGGAGCTGTGGGGGACATTATGGCATTGTCGCGTCTCGACGAGGAAATTGTTTTCTTCGCTTGGCAAAAGCGACCGATTTATTGCCACCCGGTTTGACCACCACCAGACACAATGAACGCGTTTCAGTCCCATTCACGATAACCGGAAGCCAGAATAGAAGATGTGCGTGTGGGAGAGGGGAGGGGAATGTGTTTTGTTTGTTTGTATTCATGCCAATTGTTAATGGATGATGGAAGATTTCTCTCCCGCGTCTCGCTAGATTGTCAGTATAAATCAAGCTCGGATTATGGCATCGTTTATCAATGCGATGAGAAACAGAACATCGATGATGACCATGATGGTGATGTGAAGACACAATGTGTTCTGATGTGGAGTACAGGGTAAATAAGAAAACAAAATTGGACACAAAAATAAGAAACCAGAATTTGCCAACAAAAGGCTCTAACTGTGAATATTCGCCTTATCATGGTTTTTGGCAACATTGCCTCGTTTTGACAGCTAGCAATGATTCAAACTCAAAACAAAACAAATTTTACTCTGCATTCGCGACTACGAAGCTGAATTTGACAGCTTGTGTGCGTGAAGCGAATGTCAACAAAGAATTGCAAAAAGAATGTGATTTTTAAACGCACCGTTTTTAACGTTTTTTGCAGAAATTTTCGTAATGGTGAGTATGTATCGAAAGAACTATCCTCTAGGATGCTTATTTAGTTAAATCACATAAATTTACTGCAGGGGAAAACGTTTTCTTACCGCATCCAAAGGACACTGTCTTTACTTGTGAAAAAGTAAACAAACTTTCAGGATACTAAATTTTAATAAAAATTAATAATTGTGTGCAAAATTTATCTTCCAAACGGTTGGAAAATGAGTTTTCCTTATGCAGTGAAAAAAACTTTGCCGTAGCTTAAGCTGAATTTAACTTATAAGTGTTTTTCTGTGACCTTGTTTCATGCATTATCAGGAGCCATCAGTCGGAGAAAATGAAACCTGCTACGTGGCTGTGGAGTTTGCGGATGTGTTCGATTACGCTGCGGGTGGAAGCCGTTTAGTCGTCGAAGGCGAAAGAGTATTCAAAGCTGAACATCTTTTAATAGTTGGTGTTGAAGAAGTTCACGATGAAGGCTTCAGTATTTTCTCGTCCTGCCTCCAGTCATCATCTCCAAGCTCGGAACCCCATACAATAAAAATTAGTACGAAAATCTCCTTCTCCAAATGGTTGTTTTGTATCATTTGCTTAAGTATGTTTTATTTTATTTCTTTATTATTGCACATTTTGCACCAAGTTGGACTGTTTCACACTTTTTCAAAAGTGCGAAAATGTGAATAAAAGTGCGACCTTGCATCAAATCGATTTGCTGTCTTCAGCGCACTTAAAGTCTGCTTCATTTAATATTGGAACAAATTCTTTTACTCATTGTGGCGCTCCTAGTGGACGGATTTGGAAACTTTTTTCACCCACGTGTCGGGAAATTCATTACCTTTCACCATGTATTTTTGTCATAACACCAAACGATAGCATTTTGTAAACAACCGCCATGGAAGCCGAACGGAGAGATAAAATTGTGCACAGTTTTCTTGAAAATCCATTGTTGTCGGCATCTAAGCTAGCTAAACAGCTTAAAATGCCCAGAAATACCGTATGGCGTGTTATCAAGCAGTACAAGGAAACATTGACGACGGCTCGAAAGCCGCATTCGAAGCGTCGGAGTGGAACTGTCGACCGGAAACTGCGTGGGAAAGTCATCAAGGCCGTCAAGAGGAATCCCAATCTTTCAGACCGCGATTTGGCCAATAAGTTCCAGGCCGCTCACAGTACGGTGCGACGAATTCGTCTCCGGGAAGGAATAAGGTCATTCCGAGCCAGCAAACAGCCAAATCGGACGCTGAAGCAGAACAATGTGGCCAGAATCCGTGCTCGAAAGCTGTACGACCAAGTGCTGACCAAGTTCGACGGATGTATTCTGATGGACGATGAGACCTACGTGAAGGCGGACTTTGGGCAAATCCCAGGTCAAAAATTTTATTTGGCGACGGCTCGGGGGGAAGTACCTGCAAAATTTAAGTTCGTGTTTGCGGATAAATTCGCCCGCAAGTACATGATTTGGCAGGGGATATGCAGTTGTGGACAGAAAACCAAAGTCTTTCTCACTGACAAGACAATGACATCAGAAGTCTACAAAAAAGAGTGCCTACAGAAACGGATTCTGCCGTTTATTCGTGCCCACGACCGTCCAGTAATGTTTTGGCCGGACCTCGCAAGCTGCCATTACAGCAAAACGGTTATGGAATGGTACGCAACGAACGGGGTCAGCGTAATACCGAAGGACCTCAACCCCCCAAACTGCCCCCAGTTCCGGCCGATAGAGAAATACTGGGCAATCACGAAGCGGAGGCTTAAGGCAAAGGGAAAACTTGTTAGGAACATGACTCAAATGAAGAACTGGTGGAATCAAATCGCCAAAACGGTGGACGAAAAGGGTGTGCGCCGCCTAATGTGCCGTATTACGGGAAAAGTACGAGAATTTCTTCGAAACAGTTTTTAATTTTTTTAATTTTTTTTTTGAAAGAGTAAAGAAAATGCTACATTTGTATGAAAAACAAATTATGAATTCGTTAATAAATGACTGAACTACACGCAATTGTTTGTGTTCCAATATTAAATGAAGCAGACTTTATTCGTTATCAATCGAAGAATAAGTGCGCTGAAGACACCAACATGATTCGATGTTAGAGCGCACTTTTATTCGTATTTTCGCACTTATGGCCTTTTCCGAAACAGTCCAACTTGGTGCAAAATGCACAATAACGTGTTTTGAATCATAAGTAATTAATTTGCCTCTGTGCTTAAGGAATTACTTTGAACTCATCAAGAGGCTACTAATAAACGACTTGTTTAAAAAAGGTAGTTTCAGGGAAGAAACCTATTAAAAAAAGGCCTATTTATTTAAAAAAATATATTCTTAACATGTCTATTGTGCAGGAATCCGGTATTTCCTCTTCTAGCTTCACTGTAGATTTAGGCTTTTGACGATACTGCTTCACGAGAGTCACTGCTTTGACAATAGATTCGAGCATTTCTCTTGATTTAAGTCCAGTCCATGATACAAGATCGTCATCGCTTCCAAAGGAGATCGCTGAGATACGCTTGACTTTAAGTTTATCCAAATCCATAGTGTCTACCTGAACTGCTTTCTCTACTGTAGAAACACAGACTTCGGGATCTGCACATTCAGCATCGATGGCAAGATCTGAAAGGTTTGGTGTATCATGTCTCTGGTCCATCGCTGCCCCAACTTTGGCACGGTTTGCAGCACGTTCAGCACGGCCCTCAATAAGTCTTTTCCTGGCTTCGCTGATGCGAAGTTGTGGCAAATTCAAGTCGGGAACTGCTGATGGCCTAAGAATTAAGCGATCAGTGGCACGGCTTGTTGCTACAAAAAGTAAAATAATAATAAAAAACAGGAAGTGGGTTATATCTATGGTATAACCGCAAGGGTGACGTAGGACTATCGTTGATTTAGAGATCATTTGTTTGAAGTTGAATCTGAATTCATTCTGAATGAATGAATATTTGGGGGACTTCGAAAACGAGAGCGTTGCGTTGGAGGCAAAAGGTTTTATGCATCCAATATTGGATACGGAAATATCCTACTGATGGGGAAGAATAATCTTCAGAAGCTATCCTGTTAATTGCGATTGATTGAAAAATCACAAAACCAAATGTATTTGGTCACAGTGTTACATGGATAGAAAACATTAAAATAAACTCTTTCACATGAATGTAATTTTAAATTCCCAGAGGAACTGGCAGATTATGTTCAGTAACGATTAGATATTTCCACATTTTCCTCGATACTGGAAGCCCACCAGTGGTTAATGCTAACTCGATAACCATCTGTTAATAGCACTTGATTGAAACATATTTGGTCACAGTGTTACATGGATAGAAAGCATTATAATAAACTCTTTCACATGAATGTAATTTTAAATTCCCAGAGGAACTGGCAGATTATTTTCCGGATCTTTCTTGATGCTAAATGACATCCAAACGGAAAGAATCCCGCGCGTGTATGTGTGTGTGTGTGTGTAGCGGCTGCTTCGAGATCTTCCCGGGGAACCGTTTGTGGCAGAGGAGAGTGTCCTGATGGATTCCCTTCTGGCCTAAGGTGCACAAACAGGCTATTGGTGACACCGTTCATCAGCGCTTTCATGATAAACGAAGAGCTTCACCACAACAGCGACAACATGCTCCAATCGCTGTTCAATTATAACTGAGTGGGTTTACGAGCGGCGCTCGCTTATATACCGATTGGTGTTTTCAATAGCCTGTTTTGAAAGCAATTTTAAGACTATTGAAACAAGTTTTTGGATCAGAAAGTAACAAGTATAGAACGCGTAGACATTTTATCTTTCGAATGAAGTGTTTATCATACCATTTCGTTCAGTTGTTTAGGAGCTATTAACGCTCAAAATCTCGGTCTCCGGCGTAACGCTTTCGTTTTCGAAACATTGATTTTACACCCCGGTATAGAAATGAAAGACGTAGTCCTACGTCAAAAAATTATAATATTATTGCTTCAAGGCGTGTATTACACTTCATACTTGGAGAGTTGAAGTTCGACACGGTGAAATGGAGGCTACTAATACGGGAGGTTTTTGTAGGTTCTATCTTTAGCCGTAGTCGTTGGATCCAGTCTAGATACCGCGATTTGTCCGTTTTCGGAGGGAAGGCATGAAAAGAAATTCCGGGGCGATATCTCTGCTTACATCCGGGGACGACACAAACAATACGGCTTTTGAATTTTGCAGATTGTTCGGAGTCAGCTTCAAGCAAATTTCGTCCGACTTGCATGTTCTCCGGGCAATTTGCGCAGCTTTTGACGTTCATATTTCACACGTTCTAAGGAAAATATTTTGAAAAATATTAGAGCACTGATTGAATAGAAGCCAGATCTTTGTATTTTAGGTATTTTATGAACACTAAGCGGATATTTTTATATCAAATTTCATTAATTCGGTTTACCTCTCTCGCAGGTAGATTGACAGAGGGTGTACTTCAACGGCTTTTTTTCACTACTAAATGACAATAAATTTTGGTTCGGAGCATCGAAACAGCTAAGAAAAACTATTTCTCAACAATTTCCACTAATTGTAAGATAAACACGGTACAAGTTTTCGAGAAATCAATATATTAATTACAGAGAAAATATGCAACGGTTTGTTTACATATTTTTCACTCACACGCGAAACTTTCATAGGTGGCGACACCGTACCTTCGATGACGCGAATAGGTTTGAAGAGCCTTAACCAGGTCGACTTTTATGCGATTTGCGATCAGCATTGCTTTGAATGGCTCAAAAAAATTGAAAAATGGTTATTGCGAGAAGGGCGTGGAAAATCTCCAAAAATATAGAAAAAACTAAAATGCAACAACAACGAGCGGATCAATTGAATGTGTTTCATGAAGCCATATTCATAGGTTTGCAGGCAACGGGAAATATCCAGGGGATCAACAAAAAGTAGTCTGAATCACTTTGGATGGAATAAAGTGCTATTTGTTCCGTGGAATCAAAAAAGTTTGATCTACATTTAGACAGTAACTCCTGGCAAAACCGTTCATTCTGACATTCTGACGTTACCGACAACAGATGATCAATTTGAGAGTACCAAAAAAAAAAGCAATACAAAGTGATTTGGTTGCATATTAAGGTGAAGGTGGAAGCAAGCCTTTATAGTGTTTGTGAGAGAAGAGCAATTTGTTTTGTTTGTTTTGATCTTTTTACGTAAATAGATCAATTCACTTATCAGACTGTATGGCGCTTCACTGACACGAGTCTTAGAATACATTTGAAAAAAAAAATAACAATTCAATACTGAAGTTAAATGTATGAATAATTGAAAATATAAATATAGATAGAATTGTATTTGCATATGAAGTAAAATTCTGAGCGTAACATGAACAAATTTATAACACAAGCGAATTGGGGCTTTTTTCATATCAACAAGTTCTTCCGCACAGTAACTCGATATTGATAATTCCTCAATATTTCCCTTCGTTGATCATATTGTTTTTACATACTCACGTTGGAGAGCCTTAACCCTTCTCTTCGTTGCCCGAGGCATTTTGTTGAATGTAATACTTTTCCGTTTACTATTTTTGAAAGCATAGGCAGCCGTGGCAGTGTTCCGAACTCTGCAAAATAATTTTCTTAACCAATGTTCAAGTTGCTAAAACTTATATTATAGACCCTTCTTCTTCTTCTTCAATGGCACTAACGTTCCTAGAGGAACTTCGCCGTCTCAACGTAGTATTACTTGCGTCATTTTTATTAGTACTTAGTTGAGATTTCTATGCCAATTAACACGCCTTGAATGCATTCTGAGTGGCAAGCTCTAGAATACGCGTGATCACAGTGCAAGTCGGAGGAAATTTCTTTGACGAAAAATTCCCCCGACCAGAACGGGAATCGAACCCGAACACCCGGCATGTTAGTTATAACGCTAACCACTCGGCCACGAGAGCACAATATTATAGACCCATTAAACGTAAAAATAATAATTGCATTGATATCAACACAATTTTATTTTATTGATTTTCATGACATGAAACGCTCTGACTCAGGAATAACATTTTATTGAGTGGTTTTTATATCTGTTTCAATGATGTTGTCTGGCATCAGTGTCGAAAAAATAAAGATGTTTACACCACTACATACAAAACCATTGGGGAAAATTGAAAAATGAAAAGTTAACTTTCAGAGCACTAGCTCGAGTTTTACGACGTTTCCCACTATACATTGCGACGGCAGATGAAAATTTAATATTTGGTGAGTAATCGATTAGATTTTGGTTAATATTACTTGGTGGACAGTGGTTGCAAACGATCATTTTCCTCACACTGTTTCGCAAAATTATTGATTTTCGGGCGAGGGGTAAGGGAAGGAGAGGAAAGAAATGAGCGCCATTGTGGCAGCCATTTGTGGCTAGCTTCCACCTTTACCTTAATGCTCCACCACAAACTGAAAAACCAGTCTAGGAAATTATTGAGTTATTTTGTTTGGGATGATCTTTCACCTGCGGCTTACTCACTCGGTGCTTCAATTCTTACGAAAATGTGAGAAAATGGCTTGATAAATGGTTTGCTTCGGAAGAGAAACAATTTTTTTGGAGAGGCATCCAAAAATTGTCAGAGAGTTGGTCCAATGTGTAGCTGCCGACGAAAGGGTTGATGTTTTTACTGATTTTACTGTTTCGAATGCTTTTTATCAATGCATTTTATTTTATGTGTTGTTTCTTTAGTTTGTAACTGGCCTTTTTCAAGACTAGAGATGACTGAACTTTGAAGTTCTGAACTAGAAACAAAAGAAGAAAACTATTATCCGATTATCCGGTCATCGCGGATAAGGCGATATAAAACTAAAAACCAGGTGCAAACATAAATGAAATTATTTGATGTGAAAAACAAAAATTTAACCATTACCACCACTTGTATCCTAGACAAAAGCGAGCTCTAATGGCATATAATCGGTGTTAAGTCCGACCAGACCAGACCATGTGACATTTTTATGCTTCCGAGGAAAACCAACTTGAAGTTTAGTGCTATAAGGGGTTTTCATTGATCTTTCAAAACAATTTCGATACGTTATTCCTGCTGTACGAGCGATTTCCCAAATCTGATAAATGTAGTATGTAGCTCATAAAATGCTTTACCTAATGCAATCAATAACTCGGAATTTCTAATTTTGCGACTTGATCCCCTCTGGCTTAACACCGACTATATAGTATATTATATGTCCAAACGACAATACTACATAATATATATTTGAAATCTCTCAAACATACGTTACATGTGTCATTACCAGCTTCATAGGGTTATCTAGTGTAATCTAGTTAATCTAAGAAGAAGAAAAGAAACCGGAATCCGTAAAGTTTTTGAGTTTTTGAGTTTACGCGAATCAAAATTAAGCATTTCGATGAACAAAATTTAGGAAACACGATTTCTTCGAAAAATTGTGCATATTTCACATTAAAGATTTTTTAACAGAAATAAATCTGCGATAATGATTTTTTTTTTATTTCTAAGTGTATATGTCACTTGTAATTTCTGTTAATGCTTCCAGATTTTCTAAAATAATACCTGGCAACACTAATCGTAGCGCAGGATCGTGCTTCATCAAAGCGAAGCGATAAAAGAACAAGAGCAACAAATAGTCCGTATGCTGCGGTGAATCGCCAGTTACAGCTCTGCTGCCATGCGAATCGATCGCATCCAAGTAGTTACCTTCGGAACGGTTGCTCAGAAAATGCATAATGCATTCTCAATGCAGTGCTTGAATGACTTAAATGGCACAAAAGAGAGAAATGTGGAGAAATGTCATAGTAACAAACAAATAAAACATGAGTTGTGGAGGTCAACTATGTTGGTAATGATTTAGCAGAAGAAAAAGTGTTCATACAAAAGAAACACAAATTTCTTCGTTACTCGAGAGTTAAACAAGCAAACGAAACCAAATTTGGCATGTGGAGGTTTCAGGGTGCAATAAATGTTTTTACGGTGGTTAGACACTCCACCCCCCCTCGTTAAGGGGAGGCTGCCATACAAATGAAACACAAATTTCTGCAAAACTCGAGAATTAATAAGGCAAACTAAATCAAATTTCGCATGTAGAGGTTTTAGGGTGTAATAAATGTTTCTATGGTGGTTAGACACTGCATCCCCCTCACTAAGGGGGGGGGGGGGGGGGCTGCCATACAAATGAAACACAAATTTCTGTATAACTCGTGAATTAATCAAACAAATGGAACGAAATTTGGCATATGAAAGTTTTAGGGTATAACAAATGTTTCTATGGTGGCTAGATACTCCACCACCCTCTATTAAGGGGGGTGGGGGGGTCTCTAAATCTTGAACGAGAATTGTGTCTAATTATAATGATCAGTTTTGTTAGAAATACTAGGAATTTTATAGTAAAAGGTAAATTCAACGAGGTCGAATAGAAGATCGATCAATGAACAGTTCTGCGATTGGGCCCATGAACCTGCTCATAGTAAGAAAACGTGAATGTTTGAAGGTATTGATAACAAAAATCAAATTTTGGGCGGGCCGAAGTTTGCCGGGACATCTAGTGTCCATATAAAGTGAAACGAAAACTTGATTTCTGATGCAAAAAAAGAAGTTACACCATTAATGGACAGTTTATTGTCCACCCACCGTGAACTCAAACCAACGAACTTAGACAGTTATCAGTTAAAAGATCTCGCGTTAGTATTAATAAATAGCGTGCAGTTTGAGAGGAATCCTAAACAAAATTTCAGTTCACTTTGTCTTCGAGTTCAATTTTGTGGAGAAAACATACAGAAGAATGGGTTTATATCAACAAAATTCGCAAATTTGTCAGTGGTTCTGAACATAACACTCCACGTTATTTTATATGTGGGAGTAATTTTCGTGTATGAAACAAACAAATCTGGCTCACCTGTAGTATATGTCAAATCACGTTGAATACAAAAATCGATACATGCTTTCGGAGCAGAGGACGATTCAACTCGATCAGTTGTTTTCGCTAACGCTCACTATTACCAGTTTCAGGGTAAATATATGATCGCTTAGGATTATTGAAATTCTTTTCATCCCCAGTGCTAAAATGACGAGCAAAATTTATATACATTTTTCCCGGTTTTCTAGTTATCTGTCGGTCTGATAATCTGGAATCGTCACTTACAATCGTCGGGAAACGGTTGATTGGTCAGCATTTGGTCAGGGTCGTGCTACCGCCTATCTCTCCCTATGTGCTCGGATTATGCCAACATCTCAGGGTTTCAAAACTATCAAAATGTCTGCAACTCTGCTGACACAGCTGTCAACGGGGTTCAAAACCGCATACATGTGAGCTGTTTTGTTCTAGATATGTTGGCATCAAAAGCATGGCCGCCTAGGACGGGACTGCATTTAATTGTTCTGTGAGTTGTTGTTAAGTTTGACGATTGTCTTCGTCCTTATTGGAGTTAGCAATTCGGAGTCTTCAAACACTTTCGGAGGATTCTCACGTTCCCCACATCAAAACTATAACTTTTAAACTTTTTAAACCACTCAATTTCCCGAGAACATTCTCGCTGTATGCTTCCACCGACATTCTATGCGAATCGATCAATGGTTTCCGCAGTTCGTAGTTCTAGGCACAAAGTCTACGATTTTGACCGCCAAATTTTGCTTCGTGACTGCATGGAACTTCTGATATTTCGAATTGGATATTGGGATATTGGAATTGAAATATTGAAAAAAAAAATATAAATAAATACTATCGATATGACGTTTAGCCTGTTACATTAGTATGTTTAATTTCCGACAGAAATATTCAAAAGAACATGACTGGGAGAGAATTTTCTCATCCAGAGAGCTCCGTAGCTCTGTGGGTATCGTGATGTGACTGAAATCTGCGAATATTTCAAGGTTCGGTCGTCCAATTGTATCTCTCATCTCTGGGAGCCTGCCCGGCCAAAAAAAAAACTTGGTGATTGCTTTGCACCACCGCTGTGTTGATTGCCTCCATTTTTCGCCCGCATAAAACATCCGCAGCATGGAGCAGCATCCATCTGCTGCAGCTGCTCCCCAAACCACGCGGCGTGCAAACAAGCCATCTCATTGTGTCAGTGGCGGCCACAGTTTTGCTCGTATTCGCATCCGACATTGAACATTCTCCCATATTATTCTCCGTGATGATTTTACGATTACTGCCCGCAGATTCACTCACAGCACAGCTTCTTCTGCTCTTCCGCAAAATAATCCCGGCATCTGCTGCTCGTTCGCAGGATGCCTTTGGCATCTAAATAAAAACTACAGCTTTCCCATTTCCCTGCGGGAGGGCCACACATGCCTTGATACACTAAGGAATTAAGTTGGGTTATCAAAGTGTGTATCGGGGTTCGATGCTCGGCTTTGACACGGGTGAAACGAAAGTTATTTAATTCAAAGTTTCCATCGGAGATTATCGAGGATGGGTGTGTGTGTAGTTACCGAAAATTTTACGAGAGAAGGCAAATTGAATTTTTGTTTTCCCTCGAATGCAGAAAAAATGTGTGTGCGTGGAAGATTTCTGAGTTCCATGATTGGAATGCCAAAAGATAAACATCGCTCAGCGTAATCAGTTTCTGAAGTATTGCTATTATTTCTGGGTGAGGAATTACTTCCAGCTGCGCGCAATCCAACGGATTGCCTCGAAGCATGCGAAGAATTTTTTTTCGGGCGAGATTGAATCTGTTACAAATAAATAAATTAGTAGCAATTTCTTCCTGGCTATCGATTATATGTGCGTACGCACACACATGTGCTTCCGATCGAGCACTTCCGTCAAAACGGGATGCTCATAAATAATTCCGGCTCTGTTGGATCGGGGCGCTGGAGAACGGGAAACTAATCGACGCCTCTGTCCAGGCTTCCATCGCGTTCCGTTTCGAGCTGTCAGGGAGCCGGGTGAAGCTAATAATAACTGGAGATGGGCAAAAAATGTCGATGTTTATCATGCGTAGCATTAATGTTCGGACATCCAAATGTAGTCATCATTTTGGGTTTCATAGTTGAACTACAAATCGGTAGACCAAATGCAAAAGAAGGGTGTCTCCTTCTCCGCTACTATATTTGTTTCTCTGCTTAATCAATTTCAGGAAACGAAATCAACGTTGCAGTGAAGAAACACGGCCAATTAAGCAATTGAACATGTTCGTTTGTATTCTGTCATTTCGTGGGTTGGCAGAGCTTTTTGTCCCATTTCCGAATGGCACATGGCACACCCATTCCCAAAACGCAGTGCAAATGTCACCGCAATTCGTTAACATACAACGCACACACACACACACACACGTACGGAACTGCACAACTGCACATGGTAATTAATCAAACAGCTGTTTAAACATACGTTCTTCGGAAAATGAATGTGTTTTCGTCGGCTAGAAAACTTTCTGCGTCAGCACATGTTTTCCACATGACCCAGTGCGAAAAACAGAAGGTGAAAACCCATTTCACCCTCTCCTCTAGTGTTGGTTCGGATTTTTGTTTTCATCATTGCGAACAATTTTTCTCCTGTGTTTCAGCTTCCTCTTCTTTCCCCCCTCCGGTGGGGTAACCCTTGGGATAAGTTTGAATTTATTGAAAAAGTCAGCAGACGAAATCATCGATGTGCAAAAAAAAAAAAATAAACAGATGAAAATGAACAATAATAACGTCTAAATAAACACTGAATATTTTAAAACATATGTGCTCCGTGAATGATGTTTGTTAGAATGTTCCGCGCAGTATTGATTTTTTGTTAGATGGAAACAACTTTGCTAATATGACTTATATGACAATTCGATAAGTATAAAAATACATATGCTCACACATTCTATTTGGACTTATTTTTATTATTTATGTGGTAAAAGCGTCAAGAGAGCAGTCGTATTCTTAGTCCTAGAAAGCAGTAACATTTTCGGTGAAATGCTGCTTAATTTTCCCACACATACCGACACTGAGAGCCTTAGAAATATTAATATTTTTTTTTTATCCCTTTTGTTTATTTTAGGCTCATTAGCATTTTAGCTGTAACAGAGCCGAATTTCAATCGTGTACAATGTCACATGTTTATCATATCTATAATTAGCACATTACACAGTTGCCATGTTTTCGGCGTTAGAGTATTCCCTTCTATACCATTGCATATGGTACACATTTACACAGTAGCGATTTAGGCGTAAGAGTTTTCTATCTGTTCTTCCATTATCCAGTTAAGACTGGACAGCGGAGACAGTTGATTGATCATTGTTGAGTTATTTATAGAACAGCAGCCCGATGTGTCTTGCAGAGCAGAGCAGTTGTATGGATGAATTGATCTTATTTCGACCGTGGATCGATCTCCATCGCTGATGATTGTTGCGTGGACGTAGTTATTCTGTAACAACACAAAGATGGTCAATGAGGGCCCTGAGTTTTGAACTCACGATCGATCGCTTACTAAGCGAACGCGCAACCAATGTGGCTACGGAGACCCCCTGAAATATTAATATGACATTGTAGAAATAATGAGAGCTCGTTCGTTTCTATGACCGTGGGGGAGTTGAAAAGACGTACTAAAATGTCACTTTTATACGTCTTTTTCGGCGTGATTTCACAAATATTCACTGCGCGCTGTCACATTACACTCATAATCAGCGGAAACTCAAATAAAATGATAAAATCCTTACTGAAAGTAGCATTTTCAAATAAACACAAATATTAACGTCACGATGTGAAAAATAGTTATGGTAGCGCATGCTACGTCGCTTGTAGCTCCACCATCTTCACTACACTCATTTCCAGGACATCGATCATACACCAATCTCACTGAAATAACAACGTCCAATGTTGATGAAATTCATCTTCGCAATGTGTCATCACCTCTGATCAGAGCTTGCTTCGATTCTATTCCCGACCATTGTAATGTTTATTAGGTCATTTGAAAAGAATTTCGCGGTTTTGACGTAGGACTACGTCTTTCATTTCTGTACCGGAGTCTAAGTTCAATGTTTCGAAAACAAAAGCGTTAAGTTGGAGGTGCAAGGTGTTGAGCGCAACTAAAACGAAGTGGAATGATAATCACTTCATTCGAAAGATAAAATATTCACGAGTGGCGTTGGTAACTTAGAGATGGGCGAGCGCTCACGAGCCGCTCATTTGAGCCGGTACGTCAGAAAGAGCGTACGATCCACGGTTCTTTAAAAATGAGCCGCGGCTCTCAAATGAATGGCTCTTATATGTACGGCTCTTGAATGAACCACGGTTCAAAAAGGACCCACGGTTCTTTTATGAGCCGTGGCTCTTTTTGAACCGCGGTTCATTTAAGAGCCGTTCATTTGAGAACCACGGTTCAAAAAAGAACTGCGGTTCATAAAAGAACCGTGTTTCTTTTAAGAGCTGGCTTATTGATAAAGAACCGTGAATCGTACGCTTGTTCTGACGAACCGTGGCTTGCGGCAGTGCGGGAGAAATATATGTTTTCCATGTTTGTAAATTTTGGCGGATTACATATTTTCTCGAAACCCTATCAATATGAGTATCTAATGAAAGGACTAGACTAGTAGGACACAGTTATTTATGTAAAATGGAAATCCAAGATGGCGAACGTTACAAAATGGCAGACAGTTAATTTCGCCAAAACCCTATCAATATGGGTATCAAATAAAAGGGCTTGCCTAGTAGATAATAGTTATTTATGAAAAATGTAAATTCAAAATGGCCGCCATCCCAAAATGGCGAAATATGTATTTTTTTCAAAACCCCCTCAATATGGGTATCTAATGAAAGGACTTGACTAGTAGGACACAGATATTTATGTAAAATGGAAATCTAAGATGGTGGCCGTTACGAAACGACAGACAACTAATTTCGTCAAAACCCCATCAATATGTGTATCAAATGAAAGGGTTTGCCTAGTAGATCACAGTTATTTTTGAAAAAAGTAAATCCAAAATAGCCGCCACCCCAAAATGGCGAAATATGATTTTTTTTTCCAAAACCCCCTCAATATGGGTATCTAATAAAAGAACTTGACTAGTAGAACACAGTTATTTATGAAAAATGTAAATCCAAAATGGCCGCCACCCCAAAATGGCGAAATATGCATTATTTTCAAAATCCCCTCAATATGGGTATCTAATGAAAGGACTTGACTAGTAGAACACAGTTATTCATGAAAAATGTAAATCCAAAATGGCGACCGTTACGAAATGGCAGACTGCATTTCTTCTGAAAACCCCATCATATGGGTATCAGATGATCGGGGTTGACTAGTAAATCACAGTTATTTATGATAAATTCAACGCACATATGGGTATCGAATGAAATGATTTGACTAATATAATACAGTTAATCATGAAAATATTCCATTCGAAATATTTTAAAAACGTTTGGGATATAAAACGGGGAGAAAACTGTGTCGTTATCGAAAACTGCTATATTCTCCCGACTTATAATGATCAACATTATATGGATCAAGTTAAATCAGTTCTAGTGATTATAAAAAAGCTCTGTATAAATTGATTCCGGAGCTGGTAAAGCGATCTACAAATCTTGAGTCAGACGAATTAGTAGCCTAACAAATACTGCTAGATCCTCGCTTCAAGCAGCAAGGTTTTGGGGATAACAGAAAGTACAACTATGCACACCAGTCGTTGATAAGGAAGCTAAAAATGACATTCATAGAACACACAGCTACGAAACTACCACAAATCGTTGTTGATGAAGCGCTGTCATCTGTATGGGGAGTTTAATGCATTGGTTAGCAATCTTCAATCCTCACATATCCGAATAAACCAGTTCTTTAAAAGAGCCGTCGAGCCGCTCAAATGAGCCGGCTCTTTTCATTGAGCGCACGGCTCTGAGCCGCTCACTGAAATGAACCGTTTTGTCCATCTCTATGGTAACTTATTGACCCAAAAACTTTTTTCCAATAGCTCAAAAACTGCTTCGAAAGCAAACGATTGAATTCACAACAATCAACAATATTTCATTGACGATGTATGTCAGCCGCGAACGGTTGTACTCATATTCATTCTGTTGTACTCATATTCAAGGTATGGCTTTGCACACCGGAATGTGGTTCCCTAACACGGCCCAATAAATGAAGTAACCTTACGAAATCGTAATTGATGATCACCATTACTTCTCGTTTGATGTTTGTAGATTGAACACCGTTTGCCGGCGAGCGTCGAGCGGGAGTGAATTTGTGTTTCTCAAGACATGGAGAGCATTTGGGATTGTGTTTTCCGCAAGGGCTCTTTCCAGGGCTAGAGGCGAACGAACTGAGTACCGTAATGTAGACTTTAATTTGTTTCCCTAACAAAGACCACAAAACCGAGGAGCCTGGGGAAATGGTCATTGGGAATCATCTAGTTTAATATGCCATAGTTTCAACATCGGTTGCATGCATCGCGCGAGAGAAAAAACTGCTTTTCTCAAGCTATTAGCGAAGTTTAGGTTAAATTTTCAAAAAGGGCCCTATTACACGAAAAGCCGAACCGAATCCGAACCATTGTGGATACATGTGAGCCGCGGGTACACTTTTACTCGTCCTACGTTAACAATGCGGAAGTATCTTGAACACCAGATGGGTGGTTTTTGTTGGATTATTGAATGAAATTTTATTTATTGAAAATCTGTTTCAATCAAGTATATTTTTATTTTATTTATTCATCGTCTTCGAGAGTATCGTACAGACTGGTTATACTTATGATATATTCTTAATCCTAGCTTTAAAATAATCTTTGGTCATGTTGAAATCAAAAATTTGGCAGACATTGTTGAAGGCTCGAAGGCAGGAACTGAATGGATTATTGTAGCCATAGCATGTTCTATGTCCGGGAACAGCAATTAATGCGGAGAAACGCAGCTGACGTTGAGGAACGTTTATTGGAATATGCAGAAGAAGATCGGCACACTCGATGTTTTCACTGAGGATGTCGAATACAATCAGTCGTTGCATCTTCAGTCGCCTTGCCGTGAGCAATTCCAAGTCGATTAGACGACAACGTTCCGAATAATGGGGAAGATGGACGGGATCATTCCACGGGAGATGTCGCAATGCAAATCGAATGAAACATTTCTGTACACGCTCGATACGTACAATCTCGGAAACGTGGTATGGGGCCCAGACCGGTGCAGCGTACTCTAAGTTGCTCCTCACTAAACTACAGTACAAAGCTTTTAGTGCATATACGTCGGTGAACTGTGACGCATTCCGACGTATAAATCCCAGGATAGAGAATGCTTTGGAGGTGATAGCTGAGATGTGATCGTGGAAACGTAGCTTTGAGTCCATGATAACACCCAAGTCACGGATAGAATGTACACGATCCAAGAAAAGAGTGTCGATCTTGTATCGGTAGTCTATCGGCTCGTAGCAACGACTAAAGGTGATCACCTTGCACTTACTTGTGTTCACACGCATGCCGTTGTCTTTGCACCACTGCGCTAGAGAATCGATATCGGCCTGCAAGCTGCAGCAGTCCGCAGCTGATTTGATGACTCGGAAAATTTTAAGGTCGTCGGCAAACAATAGTTTTCCAGAAGATATTCGTAGGCACAAGTCATTAATGAAGATTACAAATATCAATGGCCCTAGTACACTTCCTTGGGGGACTCCGGACGCTATATCGAATGTTGTGGATCGTGCTGAGTTCACCTCAACAAAAGTTTTCCTACCGGTCAGGTAAGACATCAACCAATCGGATATCCAATCAGGAAAACCCATGTGCTTCATTTTTCTCACTGTAAGAATATGCGGAACAGTATCGAAAGCCTTCGAGAAATCAATATAAACAGAGTCCACTTGATTTCTGTGTTCAACTTCACGAAAGAGCACGTTGGTGTAGCATAATAAATTGGACGTTGTGGAACGATGGGGTACAAATCCATGCTGGAACTCAGATATCATCGATTTCGCTGCAGACAGTAGCACTGTGTGGATCAGTGATTCGAGTAGCTTCCCTAGGCAACAAAGGATGGATATTCCACGGTAATTTTCAACGCGCCGCAAGCTGCCTGATTTGTAGATAGGAATCATCTTCGCAGTTTTCCATAGGCTAGGGAATGTTCTTTCCTCGAGCGACTTGTTGAAGAGTATTGTCAGAGGAAAGGCCAATGATGAAGCGCAGTTCTTCAACAGGATAGGTGCTAAGTCATCCACTCCAGTTCCTTTCGTCGCGTCTAGTTTTTGCAATGATCTTAAAACTTCCTCGTGGGTAAAATTGAAGAATGGTAGGTGGATATGATGCGACGGTAGGTTGCGAAAACATCCAGATCCTGGTTGAGGCAGCTCAGTCTTGAACACGCTTTGGAAGAATCGTCGAAAAAGATCAGCAACTTCATCAGGTAGGTTTGCTGTTGTGTTACCGTATTCGACAACTTGTGGTACTCGATTACTCGCTCTTTGCTCTCTAACGAATTTCCAGAACGCCGTAGGGTTCCGTTTCATATCAGATTGAAGTCTCTGCTGGTAGGCCCTGTAGCTGTTCTCTACAAGTTCCTTATAGCATGTTTCCACGATGCGAAGAGATTCACGGTTTTCGTTTGATTTATCGATGAAGAATCGTTTGCGTGCTTTACGCAGTTTGTTTCGCAGCCTTCGCAACTCTGCAGTCCACCAAGGCTTCCTGGTGTTCCTATTAATAGAACGGTGGCGTCGGGGTACTTTCGAATGTATGATCTCAAACAGGGTATCATAAAACATATGGGTGGCGGAATCAACTGTACGATCTTGAAGAAGTACCTCCCATTCGACCAATGAAAATACGCTATTTAAAGAGTTGAAATCACATCGTCTAAAATCCAGGTCAAAGGAATCAGTTGTGGCTGAAATATGCACACAGCTCTGCATGTCTATTTGTAGTTCGAATGGTGGGTGGTGCGGATCAACGGGTAGAAGTGGTGATATCGGCGGCTGGCCTTCAAAATTATCGGGAGCGTTTGTAAAAACCAAATCAAGTAGTCTGCCATTGATGTTTGGAATAGAGTTGAT
This sequence comes from Toxorhynchites rutilus septentrionalis, assembly GCF_029784135.1. NCBI lineage: Eukaryota > Metazoa > Arthropoda > Insecta > Diptera > Culicidae > Toxorhynchites > Toxorhynchites rutilus. The sequence continues at coordinate 188,143,606 of NC_073744.1, read as the reverse complement.
TTGTACGAGGCCATAGGATGAGATGGATTCAGTTAGCACGAGTTCTGGATCGCTAGAAGCATTCACAGGCAAGTATCCGTTGACATCCTCATCAAAACCCCATTGCAGATGCGGAAGATTATAATCGCCGAGCAATAAAACGATATCGTTAGCCGAAGATCGGTCCGTCAAGGACTGAACAGCGAAAGTGTGGTTGGAATACAACGCCGTCTCAGAGTTTGGTCGAAAGTAAATGCCGAGGAGGTACAAATATCGGTTGGATAGTTTCACACAAACTACCATTTGCTCAAGCGTACTACAATGAGGTATCGAAACCTCGGTACAGTGCAGTGTGGCTTTCACTGCGACAAGCACTCCGCCACCTCTTGTGAGGCTACTGGTTGCTTCACTACGGTCACAACGAAAAAGTGAATAATCGGATGATAATTCAGCGTCGCATATATCGGACCGGAGCCATGTTTCAGTAAGAATGACAACATCATAATGACTGCTCGACAATCCTAGCTGTAAGCGTGAAGTTTTAGTGCGAAGGCCTCTGACATTTTGGTAGTAAATGGAGAGAAAGTGTTGCTTTGGCGAGAGACTATCACAATCACCACAGTCAGTAACCGGAAGCACAGGATGATGAGCTACAGGATCGTTCCGCTGTGTCGATGCGTTTGTCGGACGCTGGTGGCCCGAAGATGGCGATGAGCTAGAAGTGTTTCGCATTTCAGGCAGCGCATTGTTCGGAATGAAGGTGTACTTGCCTGCATTTATGGGTTGGATGCCAGCTGCCCCGCACTCGAGCACAGGACCGGGACGACTGGGTGTCGCTGACATCAATGGCTCGACTGTGATGAGGGAGTCAGAGGCATCCATAGAGCTTGCAGGTGTGCGTCCCGGTTGACTGGTTTGTGATGCATACGTGGGTAGTAGACTAGGTATAACATATGTTACCGAGATGGAATTGCTCGAATCACAGCTGTACTTGCCTGAGTGAGAGGCTTGGAGAACCCCCAATCCAGACTCAATCGCAGGACCGGGATGGCTGCTGGGCGTTGGCGGAAATGGCTCGACTGCGATGAGAGGATTGAAGGCCTCCTTCGTGCTTGATGGTATGCATCCCGGTGAGTTAGTTGACTCAGGAAGTTGGTTGAATGAAGAGGATCTTGGTTGCTATGTTGAATAGTCCACCATTTTGTTTCGCCGTTCTCGCTGAATTTTATAAACCGGGCATTCACTGCTCCAGGCAGAGTGGTCAGTTTCAATATTCAGCTTACGCTCAACTCGCAGTTTCGAACAGTTTGCACATTTTTCTATGCGGGATTTGCATTCTTTAATCGAATGGTTATCACTGCAAATAGGGCAGATAACTTTCTCTACTTTACAGTCGACTATTTTATGATTGAACCCGCAGCATTTGTAACACCTTATGACCTGCAACCCATCAACCACTCGGCATCGATTCCACCCGCAGTTCAGTTTCCCAAGTTGTATCACATTGAGAAACGTCTCGGGGTCCAACTCGACTATTGCGCTGTAGTTGTCGTATCTCCACTTCAAATTGCAGTAAGTTTTGCGCAATTTGAAATGTTTCAATGTTGCAAAAACTTCGTTTTGGTTAGTCAGTTTACCCTTTAGTTCGCTTTCGTCGTATTCGTCGCTCATTCCTATTATTTTAATGGTTGGTTTCATGTTCTCGCGCACTTTTACCTCAAATCGACCTTCCAGTTCCATTGACCACTTATATCTATGATCTTTCGTCATTTTTCGAGCAATTTATAATTTCATTAGTGTAAAACCTCTGTGGTTTATCAGCGAAAAACTTTTTCAAATGGTTTTCAACAACTCTTATGTCGACCAATATTGTAAAGAGATCTGCAGAGCTTGGAGCAAATGGTAGTCAGGCAATGCAAAATCCGGCCAATGCGATTAATGAATAAAACATCCCAGCCAAGTTCCCTCAATTTCAAAGTATAAATATGTCCGCATCCATTACAATAAAGCAAACAAAACTACTTGAAAAATGGCAAGAATTTTCTAATTTTATCCTTACCATTACACAATGGTCCAGGAGGTGTATTTAGGTGGAAATTAGCATCTAGAGCTCGATAGTTATTCTCTAGACAAAAACTGTCTTCGACAAAGTTTTTGCATATGATAGAGTGCTTATTTTGATGTTGTCAAAAATAGGGTGACCAACATTTACGATGAAATAAAATTTTTTTTTTTTTTTTTTCCAATTCGTTTATTTGTAAGGCTCAATCGCATAAGCTTTGCGGAGCCGCTAACTCAAGTTTTGTTTATACAAAAATTTCATCTTAAATCTATGTTTAGTAGGTTTCGACCGATTACTCGCGGTTTACTCGAGGTTAGAGGGGCAACAATTTTTGTGGGACGGGTCAGGTTAGGGATATGGATATGAGGTATCATTGTCTCAACCGAGGGTTGCCGCACGCACTGTAGCATTGTGCATAATGACCAGGGATAGCATCTGGTGTTCGACTAGCTGTCGAGGGTGGGCGACGGTGAGATGAGGGGACAATACAAACAAACTAATAATGAAAAAGAAAAAAAACACAAAAGCATTAAATTCTTATACTAGACCGTTTCACAAACATATAGATCAACTGCATATAGCAGATGTCGCGAGTTCCCAACACGTCTCTAACAGGAACATAGGGTTGTCTTCCTTGGACCTCAAGGGCATTCAAAAGGTACTCTCTGGCTGCGTAATTATCCGTACATTGCCAAACTGCGTGATCGATGTCATCGTAACCGTTTCCACACCGACAGACGTTGCTTTGAACAAGATTTATTCTGTGGAGATGCACATCTAGCGAGTACTGGTTGGACATAAGTCTACTCATTACACGAATGAAGTCACGACTTAAGTCCAAACCTTTGAAGAAACCTTTGGAATAATTGAATATAACCACCGCCCAAGACTTCCAGTGTCCCAATCGGTTTGCCAACTCAAGAGGGAACTCTGACGCAGTAATTGGAAAAATTCATCGTATGAACTCTGTCTATCAAACAATTCGCCTTCCTGGGCACCCACCTTTGCGAGAGTGTCCGCCTTCTCATTGCCAGGAATTGAGCAATGAGAGGGGACCCATACAAAGGTTATCTTATAAGATCTTTCGATCAGTGCACTCATCTGCAGCCTCACTTTTGTGAGGAAATAAGATGGGTGCCTACTAGTTCTCATCGACTGGAGAGCCTCAAGCGAACTGAGACTATCCGAGAAAATGAAGTAATGGTCTGCAGGCTTGTTGGAGATCATCCCCAATGCGAAGTCGATTGCTGCCAGCTCAGCAACATAAACGGAACAAGGTTCCTGCAGTTTACGGAAGGCGCTCGAATTTTCATTGAAAACACCGAAGCCAGTGGATCCATTGAGGCGAGACCCATCAGTGAAGTATCTTTTCATGCAATTGACTTTTGAGTACTTTCGGTTAAAAATACGGGGAATGTAAGTTGATCGAAGCTGATCTGAGATTCCAAGTATTGCTTGTTTCATCGACAGATCGTATTCAATTGAGGAACTGCTGATGGTGAAGTGAGCACGGTCTGGAGTAAACGATGGAAGACAAATATCTGATGAAATATAGTGGTGGTAAATTCTCATAAACCGAGATTGTATATTTAGATGAAGAATTTTTTCAAAGTTTTCAATCAAAGTCACCAGTATTCTGAGAGAGAGTTCCCAGAATCGGTTCTGTAGAGGAGTTACTCCTGCCAGAACCTCGAGACTCATGTTATGCGTTGAGTGCATACAGCCAAGAGCTATACGCAGACAATGATATTGAATTCGTTCCAGTTTTAGAAGGTGACTTTTAGCTGCTGAGAGAAAGCAAAAAGAGCCATACTCCAGAATGGATAGAATAGTTGTTTTATAAAGTGTTATGAGATCTCCCGGATTAGCTCCCCACCACGTGCCGCAAATCGAGCGGAGGAAGTTGACCCTCTTTTGACATTTTTGCTTCAAATACGTAATGTGGGTATTCCAAGTGCATTTTGAATCAAACCAGACACCAAGGTACTTGAAAGTCAATGATTGGGTAATGCTTCTGCCCAAAAGCTTAAGTTGCAATTGGGCTGGGAACCGCTTTCGAGTAAACACTACCAGTTCGGTTTTCTGCGGCGAGAATTCGATCCCTAAGTTCCTTGCCCAAGAAGACAAGTTATCTAAGGAATTTTGCAATGGTCTTTGCAAATTTTCGGCATGGAGACCTCTGACGGAAACCACACCATCATCTGCAAGCTGTCTAAGCGTGCATTGTTCTGCCAAACAACTGTCAATATCTTTCACATAAAAATTATAAAGAAGGGGGCTCAGACATGAGCCTTGGGGTAGACCCATATAACTATTTCTGGAAGTTGTCAGTTGTCCAAGGGTGAAGTTCATTCGCTTTTCTGACAACAAATTGTACAAAAAGTTATTCAAAATTCCAGGAAGTCCACATCTGTCCAGATTGTCTGACAGAATTTCTATGGTAACCGAATCAAAAGCTCCCTTAATATCCAAGAATACTGAAGCCAATTGCTCCTTGTGCGCAAAGGCCAGTTGAATATCTGTAGAAAGCAACGCTAGACAATCGTTTGTTCCTTTGCTCTTGCGAAACCCAAATTGTGTAGTTGATAGCAAATTATTTGTCTCGATCCATTGATCGAGTCTTCGAAGGATCATTTTCTCCAACAATTTTCTAATGCACGAGAGCATAGCAATCGGACGGTATGAGTTATGGTCAGACGCTGGTTTGCCAGGCTTTTGAATTGCTATTACTTTGACCTGTCTCCATTCGGGTGGCACAATATTGTTTTCTAGTAGGGTATTGAATAAGTCTAGCAAGCGTCTTTTCGCGATATCGGGAAGATTTTTTAGAAGAACGAATTTAATCATATCGCTTCCGGGTGAAGAGTTGTTCGATGAAAGAAGAGCCATAGAAAATTCCAGCATTGAGAATGGTCCGTCCAGAGGTCCACTGCTCGGAGACGTTTCTCGAAGAGTATGTTGGGCTGGAACTGAGTCTGGACAGACCTTTTTCGCGAAATCGAATATCCATCGGTTGGAGTATTCTTCACTCTCGTTGGTAGATGAGCGGTTACGCATGTTGCGAGCTACCCTCCACAAGGTACGTATTGAGGTTTCACGAGAAAGACCTTCAATGAAATTGCGCCAGTAACCGCGTTTTTTTGCTTTAATTAATTGTTTCAGCTGTATTTCAAGCTTTGAATATTCCTCGAAGTGTGTGGATGTTCCATGTCTACGAAAAGCTTTGAAAGCATCAGATTTTTTCAAATACAGTTTTGTGCATTCATCGTCCCAGCCAGGAGTGGCTGGTTTTCTTTTAAACGGAGCACTTGGAACTTTTCTTTTTTGTGCTTCCAGTGAGCTTTTATACATCAAATCGACAAAGAATCGATATTCTTCCAATGGTGGAAGTATATCTATTGATTCGACACCGATTGTTACCGCCGTTGCAAATTTTTGCCAGTCGATGTTCCTTGTTAGATCAAATGGAACTCGAGATGGTTCAGTGGATTGCGGGCTACACTTGATTGATATACTGATTGGCAAGTGATCGCTACCATGGGGATCATTGATGACCTTCCACTGGCAATCCAATGATAACGAGCTTGAGCAAAAAGAAAGGTCGAGACGACTTTCTCGAGCCGGAGGTTTTGGAATTCGTGTCGCTTCACCAGTGTTCAAGATAGTCAAGTTGAAATCGTCACATAAATCGTAAAAAATAGGCGCTCTGGCGTCATCATAAGGATCACCCCACCCAGTACCATGAGAGTTCATATCACCCAGAATTAGAACTGGGGATGAGAGAATCGAGACTAGATTCCAAAGATGACTACGGCTAATGTTAGTATTTGGAGGAACGTATACTGAAGCTATGCAAAGTTCTTTACTCTTTGCAGTTATTTGACACGCGACAATTTCGACGTCTGATAGAGCTGGGAGAGGAATTTTATAGAAAGAGTAGCACTTTTTGATCCCCAAAAGTACTCCTCCATAAGAATCATTTCTATCCAGGCGAATAATGTTAAAATCGTGGAAGTTGAGTTCAGTGTCAGAAGAAAGCCATGTTTCAGAGAGGGCAAATATATCACAATCATAATTTTGAAGTAAAAATTTGAACGAATCTAGTTTTGGCACTAGACTACGGCAGTTCCATTGTAGCACATTGATCATATCTTCTACTACGCTAGGGGAATTATCCATCGAATGATATGATTGATGCAAGGAGGGGCCATGAAGCAGTCAATTGCTTAAGATAAGACTTTAAAGATGGAAGCAAGGCAGAAATAAAGCTTCTGAGGGGGTCTTGAATTTTTAACGTGTTTAGTATGAAGTCCACAATGTCCGAAAAACCTATCAATCCTCGATTAGACGCGAATTTTCTACGAGAAGTTCGAGGAGCAGCGTTTTTATTTCTCTCTTCTCTGGGTAATGACGTAAAATCCTTGCTGCAACCAGGAACTGGCTGAGAAGGAGCCTTCGGATTCGTTTTTTTATTACTATTACCCTTGGAATTAGACAATCTTCCGAGGGTCACTTTAGGTTTCTTACGGTGCACCGTTGGTGAAGAGAGCTTTCTTTTTGATGATTCATCCTTTATTGAAGATTCTGGTGCAGCCGTAATATGACCCTCATCAGAATCAGAGTCCGATTCTTGAGATGACAAAACCGAAAATTGGTTTTCATCTTGAGCGGCTGATGCGGTCTTTAGCATTTCAGCATAAGTCCGCTTGGAGCGTCCAGCGATAGAACGCTTCACTTTATCGGAGTGCTGTTTGTACCTTGGGCACTCTTGTAGAGGGTGAGGATTCTCGCCACAGTGGATACATTTTTCCACTGTTTGTGTGCAAGAATCCTCACTATGTTTCTCGCCACATTTACCGCAACGAAATTTGTTGCCGCAGTGGCTAAACGAGTGTCCCAACTTTTTACAGTTGGTACAATTATAAACCCGTGGTACAAACAGGCGCACTGGGAAAAAAATATTTTCTACTTTCACATAGTTTGGGAGAACAGAACCTGCGAAAGTAATCCGAAAAGAGTGCGAGGGCTTATAAACTTTTTTGTTTTCTTCCAAAGATGCTGAATGCAGGTTTCTAACATCCAGGATCTTTACAAGATCACCTATCATCGAGTTTTTGAAAGAACCCGTAGCTTTTTTCAATTCATCGACACTCAGACTCGCGTCGGTTACTACGCCTTCTATCTCCACCTCTCGAGAAGGGATGTAGATGTGATATTCCCTGTTAAAAGCTTCGTGGTCAACAATCTTGTTGGCCACATCAAAAGTCAGTGCTTCTACACGCAGTTTATCCGGTCTCTCTTTATGTATCGAGACGCCCGAAAATTGACGCAGCAAATCTCTTGAAATATCAAGAGTTCTCAACGATTTTCCCTTGGGCCGAAAGAAAACAACCCATGGTCCCTTTGAGGTCGATTGATAATAGCGCGTCCGCGCAACAATGGCATCGGTAGATGTCATAACGGTTGCGCAAACGGTGCGCAACCGTCTATGAAAAAAAAAACACACACACACACACACGCACGCGCGCTCAAAAACTCAACTTAAAACTAACTTAGACTAATAATTAACTTAAATTTAAGAAAAATATATAAATATATAACTTACGTTTTTAAATTAAAGGAGAGCGTTTTTAAAAAAGAACTACACTTGTTCACTGTAAGATTAAGACTAACTTTATTATCGCTTCCAGTTTACATGACTTATGATTTATGCCTACTCAATGAGCCGAAGGGAATTTGATACCTACATTCTCGAGTTGCGTACCGTTGCCTGTTATGCTGATTCGTGTTGTGGTGTCTACGTTGAATATGTTATTTCAGTGAAGATGGGACGTTTGGCCAAAAGTGATGATGCCGCTGTTTAGGTTGTTCGAGCTGGTGCATGGCTGGTGTTGCCGTTTGGAATTGACGGTAACTGCTCCCTCATGAAGTTCGAACCGTCCCGGTTCGATTTTAGCGGATGTTGGTTTCTCTGAATTTTCCTTCTTCTCTGGTAATGTTCTGCGGGGTTCTGGGAATGGATGCTGGCCAATTTTAAATACGTTACTAGTGCGTTTGTTGATTTTCGTTATGGCTATTACTATTCCAGAAATTATAATTATCGAAAATATTCCGATATTTGTTGAGATATGGATTGCAAATGATTCTTCTATTGAATCCATTCGTTCACGGTTGCGGATGTTTAATTCTTGTAGTTTTTCTATAGTTATATTCTCCTCGAGAGCGCCTTTTTCTATTTGTAGACCATCTAGCGATATTGCCAGTGGTGTTTGTTTGTTGTGTCTTTCTCGATTGTCAAACTTTGTGCCATTGATGATTACTGCACAGTTTGAGAAGTATATTAGAAAACTACCTGATAGTGTTCTGTTTGTCAGTTTGCAATCCGTTTGTATGAATACTTTTTGAACGTCCTTCAGCACGATATGGAAATCAGTTAGCCGCTTGACGCCTGAATTGGCATCGTGATCCACGAAGCTGCACTTTCCGGAAAATCCTCGTAGGATTTTGGAATAACATGCGTCGTTGGAAACGTCTATCAGATTGTTCTGATCGCACATGGTATTTTGTCCCACAGGTTGGCATCGCCCGTTGAGAAGATAAGTTGATTGGCTTCCTACTATTGCTGTCCTTGATGGTAGTTTTAGAGATGTTCCGTTGATTGGTAATGGTTCCAGCAGCAACTCGTTAAATATTTCCGTTTTAACAAATGGCACTGAGATAACAAAATATAATTTGCTGTTCTTAAAGACTATTTTTATACTTATAAATTCATAAGCCTGTTCTGAATTAAGCAATGTAATGTTCTGTTTTTCTAACTGATGCACTATGACTTTTAATTCCTCCGGTTCTAGGAAGTTCCTCGAAATCACATTTACGCGAGCTAATTGAATGGTTTCGAATACGGTGTCTAGGTGGTTTCGTATTTGGTCTAGGTGAAATGAAACTCTGATTACTTTGCTGAGGGCCGTGAAATTTTGGTTTACATTGTTGGGATCTAATATAGCTTGTCTATTTGAAATAATTTGTTTTACCAACTTACTTTGTTGGTCATTAATGGATTGGATTATTTTATTTATTCTATTTTGTAGTTTTTCATTGATTGTTGCTTGTAAATTGTTTTCATTAATTAACTGTCGATTTCCTGCCTTGAGATGTTCAATCTCCGTGTTAATTCTGTCTAAATCTTCTTGGTCTAGGTTTCCTGTAATTAATTTTATTGTAGACCCTAAAAAATTGAAGGCTCCTCTTCTGTGTCTCTCCTTAGGGGAAAGGATTCTGTATAAGTTTGTAATTTCATGCATTTTACTACGCAACATTCTTGTGATTTCTCTGATGTTAGGAAAGGTTTCTAATCCGGTGATTATGGTGTTGAGTTGGTTAAGTATAGGTTGGTATAGGTCGAGGTCTACTTCGTGATAAACGTGAATATGTCCGTTTTTGATGAATGTTGATTCCATTCGTATGGTCAATAGTCCGGGGTTTGTTGAAATGTCTTGAATTTGAATGATTTGTCCAAAATAAAGTTGCATTTGCAGAACAAGAAGGATCAACAGACAAAGTGCCATCTGAAAGAAAAAATATTATTAGTTATTATTTATTCTTTTTATATTATTTTTGTGTAATCTACGATTCGAGTCGTCAATAAAGCTTTTCAATCTGTCTTCGACAACTTGAACCGTTGAATATCGTTTTCTCGTTTTATTCCGAATTCCCTGCACTTTATGTAACACTTGCTGATCTGGGACCAATTTTGGTTCGTCTTCCAGATGCCGGTTGTGTTGTTTATGTGTGTTCCTTTGTGTTTTGGTCAGTGTTAATACGACTTCGTCATATAATTTATCTCTTTTTGCCAATATTTCTTCGGCGTCCAGAGGTCTTTCATCTTGGTCCTTGATACCTAAAAAGATTTCTCGGGGTTTCATGTTAGTTGCAGAATGTATGGTTTCATTATATAAAGTGCAAGAAAATCTGTATAATTCTTTGTTGGATAGTGATTCATACTTATGCCTATTACAACGATAAATCTCGGCGAGTGTACTGTGGAATCTTTCCACTATTCCGTTGGTCTCGCTATGATTTGTCGGTGTAAAATATATTTGTATGCCTAGGTCATCGAGGAGTCCTCGAACCTCAATAGATCTCATGGATGGCTCGTTATCGCATACAATAAGTTGAGGTTTCCCATGAGTGCTAAAGAACTTCAGAAGGGCTCTTCTTATATCTTGTATTGTTCTGGACTTGATACTTACTAAAACTCCGAACCTAGAGAATGTATCTACAATGGATAAGAACATATCCGGTTGAGATATGAATATGTCCACATGGATAATCTCTAGTGGCCGTTTTGGGATGGGGGTCTGTCCTAGTTTGATTTTGTAAGGTGCTCTATCATATTTGGCTTTATTGCATTGATCGCATAATCTTATGTACGTTCTGATTTTTCTTTTCATGCTAGGGAAATAGTATGTTCGAGAGATTTGCTGAAGATTTTCCTGAATACCTCTGTGGGCGAAATCGTGTTGTCCTCGTATGATTTCGTTCTGGCGTTCTTCGGTAGTGACGTCTTCTAAGGTGATTTGGGATATTCTCATTCTAAAAGTTTTATTTCGGCTAAAATAGTTTTTGTAGACTATTTGAAGAGAAGGTAGGACGGTCTCTGGACAATTGATGCAATTTATTTTTTTTGGATTTGTGTAATCACGTAGTATTCTTAGAAGGGTCGGAACTCCGAAATGTAATTTTGTTATCGTTTTTCTGAACACGCGTGGAAAAATCTCTTCGACTTCTTCACTGTCTGTCTGTCCAATTTTTAAAACTATTTGATTTGAAAATGCATTCAGTGGTTTTAGTGTCATAGGTATGAATTCCGAGTCATCCGTGTCTGCCGAATGAACGGTTGCGTCGTCGGTATCGTTTTCGTCTTCGTTATTATCTGTGTCTTCGTTGAGATTGATCTCTAGGGGAATCCGAGATAGGGAGTCGGCAACAGTGTTTTGTTTGCCTGGTCGGTATTTAATGTCATAGTCGTATTCTTCAAGATCTAATCTCCAGCGGATCAATTTACTGTTGGGGGTTTTCAAATTTAAACCGTAAGTCAAGGGCTGGTGGTCAGTGTATAGTGTGAATTTGCGGCCAAATAAATATGGTCGAAAGTATTTACAGCCCCACCAAATGGCTAGTAATTCCTTTTCGATCGTTGAGAGATTTTCTTCGGATTTGGTTAGAGTTCTCGAGGCGAACGCTACTGGTTTGTCTCGACCTATTATGCCTTGGGATAATACGGCTCCAATCGCGTGGTTAGAGGCGTCTGTGGTTAAGATGAAGTCTCGTGTAAAGTCGGGGTATTGCAGTATGTCGCTACTTGTTAATATATTTTTACATTTGTGAAAAGCTTCAATAAATTCCTCTGAATGATGGACTTCCTCACCTTTCCTCAAACAGTTTGTTAGGGGCTTTGCGATTTTCGCAAAGTCTCTAATGAACTTCCTATAATATCCTAGCACGCCGAGGAACCCACGGAGTTGTTTCTCATTCTTAGGTAAAGGCCACTCTTTTATTGTTTGTATTTTATTGGGATTAGGCTTAACGCCCTCTGGAGTCACAATATGACCCAGGAAAGCAACTTCTTTTTTCAAGAATTCGCTTTTGTCCAACTGAAGTTTCATGTTAAATCTTTTAAGTCTATCGAAAATTTTACAAAGGCTTTCAATGTGTTCTTGAAGACTGGTGGAGAAAATTATAATGTCATCCATATACACAAGGCATATGGTGCCAATATAATCTCTAAGGACATTATCCATCACGCGTTGAAACGTGGATGGAGCATTCCGAAGACCAAATGGCATCCTAAGGAATTCATAGTGCCCATGCTCCACGCTGAAGGCGGTTTTTGGTATGTCCCGATCTTGAATTTCAATTTGGTGAAACCCACTAGCTAAGTCCAATGTAGAGAAATAGTGACAACGTCCCAGTTTGTCCAATATTTCATTTATATTGGGTATAGGGTACTTGTCTTCGATAGTCTTTTGGTTCAATTTTCTATAGTCTATCACTAGACGCCTTTTTCGCTTCCCTGATGCGTCCTCTTTCTTGGGGACAATCCACACCGGGGAAGACCAAGGGCTGCTCGAGTGACGAATAATACCCTGATCGAGCATTTTGCTTATTTGCTGTTGCACTTCAGCTTTATGGCAATAAGGGTATCTATAGGATTTCGAGTGTACCGGTATTTCATCTTTGGTGTTAATTTCGTGTTTAATAGCACTTGTGAAGGTCAAGTTTAGTCCTTCTTGATGAAATATATCGCTGTATTTCTTTATTATTTTGAACAGATTTTGGCGTTCTTCTGAGTTTAGGTGGTCTGAGCGGATTTGTTTCAGCAGTTCTTGAGGGTTATTATTCATTGAATCAGGAGGTGAGACTTCGTCAAAATTGTTTAATTCGGAAAAAATAGGTCTGTTTGAATTAACTTTCACCGGACAATGGCTAGTATTTCTAATCATGACAGTAGCTTTATTATCGGTTGATCGATAGAGTCCTGGAAGGATATTCACGTCGTTTGTTAAGGAGTAAAGTTCTGGAATATAGAAGTCACCGTTCTGTATGTCTATTGGAAGTTTTATAGGAACCTCTTCATTTGCATTCAAGTTGATGTCGTAGGAATTAGGATATTTCCTACTCATCTGGATGGTATAGTCTGGAAATTTAAGTGTGTTAGAAGAAGTGATTATGTCGGCTTCAAGTTCAGTCAATGTTTGATAGCCAATAAGTCCGTCAAAGTAGGGATGAAATTTGAACAAAAAGAATGTGATGGGAGGTTTTCCATCGAAGGGAGAAAATTCAACGGATTCGCTAATGGAATGGGTGCCGTTGATATTTCTGACGAAAGAATGATTTAGTTTGGAAATTTTTAGATTTGCAATTTTCGCAGGATTGATGTAATTTTTGTTAGCGCCACTGTCTATCAAAAATTTCATCTCTCCTATTTTCGTGTTTAATTTTACATATGGGATAAAATTTGTTATCTCCCGTTTGAACTGTCTGAATCCGGTTGAAAATTTAAATCATCTACATTTCCTTCTGTGTTCTCAGATGTCTCATTGGTTTCGATGTTTCCTCCGAAAATGTTTGGATCATTTTCTGAATAGATGTTGTTATGGGGGTCATAGTCTGGGTAATTTCCCTCAACCTTCGCTAAGGCATAATTGTCATTTTCAGCATGTCCATAATCGGGCAAATATGTTTCTTCACAATGTTCGAAATGATAGTTGGGACTTGGGTGAAAAGGATTTAAATTCTGGCGTGGTTTAAAATGGTTATTATTGTTTCTATTCATGTAATTTACGTTCCTACTTCGGATCGAGTGATCCACCTCCATAGGGACTGGTTTGGGAAAATTATTTTGATGGTTTTGTCCAAACTGATTGCGGGGAAAATTAGGATTTGGTTGCTGGGTGAAATTATTTCTGAAAATTGGGGGTCTCTGAATTGGGTTTGGAGAGAAATTAGGTTGCCAATTGATTGGTTTGGGGTTCGGTGGAAAACGGGGTACGTTCACAGGACCATTGTATGGTGCTGAAAATTTAAAAGGATTCACTGGCCGGGTAGGTATGTTTGGAGGAATAGGAGCTCTTGGATGATTAAATGGTTTCGGTGGTAGCATTGGTTTATATGATTTTACATAATTATAGTTTTGCTCCTCCATACAAAGTCGGAGAGCGTCTTTCATTGTAGTGGGGCATTGGGCTCTAATGATTGGTCCTAGCGGCTCTCTTAAGCCAGCGAGGAAAACTTTTAGCCCTATGTCCTGGAAAAATTCTTTCTTTGCTTGTTTCACGGCTGCATTTTGTTCTGTTATGCTCAGATTATTTGTGAGCAGTGAAACGATGTGCGATACCTTGGAGTAAAATTCTTCCACGTTTCCGATTTGGTTCAATTTGAAGAGGTCTCTGGTGAGGGAGACCTCGTCACGCCTGTCGCTGTAATGTGTGATTAGGGTTTGTTTTATCTCGGCCCACGTTAAGTTGGTGCCGTATAGTTCGAGTACGTTGTCAGCGTCCCCAATTACTTTTGTGCGGATCGCTTGAATCCACACTCTATAGACGTTAGTATTCTGTGCCTCATTCAGCAGAGGGATTATATTATCAATCCCCTTTAAAAATGAGTTTAATTTTAACGGGTTTCCGTCGAAACACGGAAGATCCCGAATAATTTGGGGCGTCTGTAACGATTTTAGTATCGATTCCGTTCTTTGCTCCGGCACTTGAATCACCTGCACGGGGTTCGCTTGCCTGTTGGCAGCCAGTTGGGCGGCAAGTGATTGAGCATTTCGCTCACCTTGCGCTGCTTGGATTTGTAATTGAGCGATCTGCTCATCCTTCTCGGCCAGACGGCTGGCCAGTTGTTCCAAACTCGCTTGGAGAAGTTCGAGCTGGTTCTCTGCCATGTCTCGGCCTCGATTGAAATTCCTAAATCGCTTAATTTTGGAAATTAAAATTTCCTTGTTTAAAAAAGTATTTTACTTGGTACCGGTTATAAAAATTCACCTTTTTATTCGTTATTAAATCACTAAATATTAAATCACCACACCTAGTCTCTAGGAAATTAAAATATCTTTTTATAAAGTTTTTCACTTGGTACCGGTTATAAAAAAAATCACCTTTTTATTCGTTATTAAATCACTAAATATTAAATCACTACACCTAGTCTCTAGGAAATTAAAATATCTTTTTATAAAGTTTTTCACTTGGTACCGGTTATAAAAAAAATCACCTTTTTATTCGTTATTAAATCACTTAATATTAAATCACTATACCTAGTCTCTTTTTGCTTACCTTAATTTTTGCGATATTCCTTCGCTGGTTCTGATCGCTTGGTTTTGTTAGTTGTCCTTGGGGTGCCACTACAATCGATAAGCCGTCGATTCGGTCACACACGCGAACTTCTAACTAAAACCGCAATCCGCACGACTGCGCCACTTACGTTTTTAAATTAAAGGAGAGCGTTTTTAAAAAAGAACTACACTTGTTCACTGTAAGATTAAGACTAACTTTATTATCGCTTCCAGTTTACATGACTTATGATTTATGCCTACTCAATGAGCCGAAGGGAATTTGATACCTACATTCTCGAGTTGCGTACCGTTGCCTGTTATGCTGATTCGTGTTGTGGTGTCTACGTTGAATATGTTATTTCAGTGAAGATGGGACGTTTGGCCAAAAGTGATGATGCCGCTGTTTAGGTTGTTCGAGTTGGTGCATGGCTGGTGTTGCCGTTTGGAATTGACGGTAACTTATATATATCTCAAAAAAAAAAAAAATTCTTCCAAAAAAAAAACAAAATACTAATTTGCGGTGTCCGAACAACCTTGAACACCCCTATTCGAAGCTATACAACACCGCACGCTACGAGGTAAACACAATAGCGTGACGACAAAAGTTGTTGTTGATTATACTTCTCTATGATGAAATCGATGCCGCTGGAACCAATTCACAGATCGCCGGTCCGGCGTTGCCGGAGAGGTGCTGCTTCCTCGCTGTTCCGGGTATTAACGGCACTTATCTTGCCACGAACGGTCAAAGAAAAAAAAACCAAAGGCACTTTGGCGGAGGGAAAAAAAACTTCACCAGCTTCGATTTGTAGCAGAGACGCGAACAATAAGCGTCCGGCTCTTTCAACTATCGATTGAGGAAAATAAAAATTCTAATAGCGCTTTTTTTCTAGGTTGCGTTAGGGTTGCCATCAAAAAAAACGGTTTTTTTGCTCTAGCTTTTGTATTGCAAATTTTACATGCAAACTTTTAGAGCTTACTAAGACAAACATTTTGCGATGCATAACTTGTCAATATCGCAACGATCTCTTCAATCGCTTGTCATTCTTTTTGGGGCAAACATAAAAAATGTTCGTTGGTGGCATTAGAAAGAGCATACTTGACTCTACATAAGGTGGGATTTCCAAAACTATGTTAATTTTTGTATTTGAGTAAATTTAAATTGAAATCATGAGTTTTTGGGTGAAAAAGCATCAATAACTTTAAGTAGGATTAAGATATCGACATGTTCTGCATCGCAAAATATTTGTCTTGATAAGCTCTAAAAGTCGCAACTTAGAAAAAAGCGCTATATCGGTTATTTCAAGTGATAGAAAAAAAACTTTGTTCTACAAATTTGCTCAAAATAACTGAGGCTACAATATTGTCGAACTAAGTTTATCTCTATTTATAAAGATAAGAAAGTTTGATTTTTTTTTCAGCCAAAATTTTGGTAACTCTATTTTTGACAAAATCAAAATGAGAACTTTATCATATGTAACAACTTTGCCAATTTTATGGCCTCCGTATGCATTCTCAGAATATGCACAAACGAAACTGTGCAGTGCAGAGCATAGACTGACGAGCGGAAGCAAATCAGAAGGAATATATCAAAAACGCTCCGCGAGTATAATAGAAATTGTATTTACGGAAAAACATTCATGGTCGCTTCAGCTAGCGAGTAACCAACAGCCAGTCTGAGAGCGAAATGTCGATAGTTTGTTGAACATGAAAAGTGTAATTTAGCTGTATTTTTTTCAAATTTTCGTTTTGAAATCCGTGGTGAAAACATACACCGCGTCGGTTTTCATATCATCAGGTGGAGAGTATTTTTGTATGATTGAATCTCACGTACGCCTTGTTGATGTCGTGCGTTGTCAAATGTAGATAAATGTAGATAATGTAGAAAAAATACTCCAGTACGAGGACTGTTCAAAAAGTATCGCGACATTCGAATTTACGCGGGTTACATATATTCGATTCTAGATTTTTTGTGGCATTATGTTGGTACTCATGTCACTGACTAGCAAAAATCGAAGTGGAACCAAAACACGTGTAACAAAAGCAGTTGTCAAAAATTAACTGAACATTCAAAATAGCCGTACTCGTCAGCATAAGTGAGAAGCATGACAAACAAACTCCTTTTCGTATATGTCAAATGTTCCACTACAGAGATGAACCAGCCTTCGGCTGAAAATCTCTCTAATAAAGAAAGAAAAAAGAAAGTTCCACTAACTTCTCTTTGAAAATGTCCATGTTCTCAATCGACTAATCTGTTTTCTGCTTGAAATCACTTTGTCAGCGTGATTACGTGACCTTGCTACGTTTGCGAGTCTCACGGTCTGCCTAGGGGCTTAACAATAAAAAAAATTCTAAAATATGAGAAGCATCCACCAGTACCATAAGTTTTCAAGTCAAATCTTCAAGTCTTTTTCTACATATTGATGATCACATATTGTAAGTGCTTTCGGAAGGAATCGATACCCACAGCACCACAAACAAATAATAGTGATTGGCGATTCAATTGCATATTTCCTTAACTTTTGTCCGACCTGTACATTTTTTAGGAAATTTTCGATTACTGTTGGAATGTTAGCTATCAACTGCTTGATTCGAGGATTGTCAGCGTAAATACGATATACGCCAGCGGATTCAGATTATGGTTACATTTCTAAATCACCAGTTTCGATGTAGGGTAAGTGACCCAATTATGAAGGAGATAGGTCACCAATTTGCAGAAATTTGCGAATAAATACTCTATTCTAGTTTTAAAGTATACAAAAGTATACTTTTTCTATCAGCTTGAACTCCGTTTTTGAAGATTCTCACTGATATTTCGATGATTAATTGACTAAATTGTATAAAAACATGTTCGAAAATGTCACTTCCATGTACCGATTATGGTAATAGTGTTCCTGGAGTTTCGTAATAAGTATACCTATTATGATAATAGTCGGTGTCACATGGAAAAAGTATTAATAGGATTCAAATAATACTTCGATAAAAATTTTTAAATAAAACTATGGTTCTAAATCATATTCCTAGTATGCAATACTATGTCGTTGATTCTACACTCGACAAAAATTATGGGAACGGAGCGCGAAGTCGAAGCTTTTAAGTGATTCTAGAAACGCTGTAACTTTGTGAAAAACCAACGCATAAAGATGGGATATACATCATTCTAAAGCTTCATTTGAAGCTTCAAGTTTTGAAGTGTGATACTTGAATGCTTCTATCTTTTTGTGTGTAGGTGTAGTGGATATCAATACTGGCAAGAAAATCGATTTTTTTTAAATTTTGTAGATTAACGCAGTGTTTTATTAACAAAGTCAATAGAAAATCCAATTAACCTTATCCATCAGCATTCATTTGATTCCAAAAACTCTCCTGTAGGTGAGAAATTATTGTTTTTTTTCTAATATCCGGTATCCGGCCGGATACCAAATATTGACCGGATAGGCAGGTAACCGAATATCCGTTTCATCTCTAGATTAGACTGTTGTTATGTATTTCCCGGTTGTAAAATAACTGCCGGCTCCTCATTGCTAGGTCTCTCTGCTGGCTGACAAGAGAATCACAAAGGCGTGAGAGTTGTGATGAAGTTTTCGCTTCTCTTCAGTAGCTGAACAAACTAAACCTTTCAACTAAGATTTGATTTCAAACAAAGTGTATCAATCAAACATGCTTCGATCGGACACGTATAGTGCTATTTCACAAGACTACTGAGCGTTCAAAAACGCCCTATGATATGCAATTGCACAGCGTGAAAACGTGAGGTACAACCATAATATCATAACAACCATAACATAATAACGTAAAACCACAATAGGAACATGTAGCAGTTCTGCTTTTCAGCTTTTCAATGATTTCCTACAACCATAATAGGAACATGCATCTTTCGATATTGCGATAATTGGCACGTAGATGTGAAATTGTACCAATTATGATAATACAAAAATACATGTTTATTTCGATAAAATCGTATAAATTGGCCGAATCACAACATCAAGAAGAAAAGGAGTTCGGCTCCTTTAAACTTATGTAACTGAGCCTGTAAAAATAAACGATTTAAATTAAAAAAAATATCAAGAAGGTTGTAATGTATACGTCAACGCTGTGTTTGCATCAAAGCAGCCCCTTCACAGCATAAAAATCTCATTATTTTGATCGCATATTCCATATTCCATAAAATGCTAGGAAGCAATCATCAATGGGACACACTATTTTCAAACTAAATTTTTCAACGAAAGAACAATGTTTCGCATGGAATCAAGTAACAGAATCGACAAAGAAGAGATTTCTGATGTTTTATTAGAGCCTTTAAAAATAAGATATTCTTCCTAAACTAACAGAAAACTCACTCGTATTACCATAATTGGTACTATTGCGATAATATGTACTTCTACCCTAGTAACTCTTGCTTCCAAAATTTGGATCCAGGACTGCCGATTTAAAACTCAGTCATGTATTTCTGTTTCCGGACTCAGGTTCCAAATTGAGATTCCACTCTCTACAAATTATAAGTTCGCTAGACTCGGGATTCCGATTTGGATTTCTAATTACTAAACTCAACTGCCAGGTTTTGGATGCAATATTCTCAAACTGATGTACAGATTTTGAATACGAACTGATTTGTCGTTAAGATCATGATACATACTTCTGCATATATTAACTCCAGATTTTGTATCGCGCACTTTTCTGCACTTCTTCGGAATGCGGAGATCAGATGATTTTAAAATTTTGAAATTTGGATTCTGTTTTTGGTATCATATTATAAATCATGGTTTAAAGAATTCCATATTCACAATATAAATTCTGGATTCTAATTTCGTATTCATATTCCGAATTCAGAATATCTCGAGTTAACTCATAACTCAGAAACGGGATTCAATTTCAGGTTCGTGTTTGAATTTATGATTTCAAATCAAAAAACAAGATGTATACTCTACAATCAGATTTTAACAGCGTGTTCAAAATTTCTGGTCCCAGGTTGAAATTCAATTTTGATTCAATTTCAGATACAGATTTTCATTACCAACTGCCGGAGCGCAGCTGATGCAAAAGCTTGTGGAAGTTTGTGGTGATTCTGTTCCAAATGATAATTCATATAGGGAATGGTAGGGTTACATGGCTGGCGATTCACAATTTCCATCCGTTCCGAGTTATTTTTTCTCTCTCGATTGGATTCGAATGGTCAGGAGATGAGAAAAAGTAGCACCCAGCAAAGACCAACAGTTTCGAGAAATTTTCATTAACATGTATACAGTCGTATGTTTTAAGCCGTAGCAATAAAATTGTTGTCATAAACTCTTGTTATCCTTTCAGATAAATGGGTGAAACGTGTTTCACCTTCATTCGTTTGAATTATAACACATCAACCACTCTAATTGCGGCGAACATTTCGAATCAGCTTTACACTTTCTGCTCGATTATTGTCGGGAGCACATCTATGAGATAGTTATCATAGCAAAAGCTAAATTTTCAGAAATGAACTCAATTAAACAGGTAACGTTAATGGAGGAAACAATCAATCTCTTGTGTGTGAAACGTAATTTCACTGCGAATTATCTACAATTTAAATCGACTCATCTCTCACCAAGAATCACGGCCCTAAAAATGCCGAAACCGGTTTTCGTCTCCTTTCCTTCGAGATTCAAACCATTAGATTCTAATACACTTAAAAACATCTCGTCCATTAAGTCCCCTCTCGATTGTTCGAATCACCATCGCGATCGTTCATCATTCCATCCCCCATTTGGGTGCGCTCTTAATGTGCGCTATTTCCGCCCTCGCCTCAAATCAAGTCCTTGAGGACAATCAACCGTGGACGCGGCGCAAGATGGAAGCAAACCTTTCGCTAGAAAACAGCATTATAACAGCAACCTCCCCCGGCTCCGTGGGTTCAAATTAGAACCACCCTTCCTCCAAACGAAAGGCAACATGCTGCCGCCCCAAAAGTGCTCTCGAAAAGCGCCTCTTGTGTCCAACAATCATAAACCCTCTATTTCGCGTTCATTACTCCGCTGTTGGGCTCCGGAATGGGAAACACTAGACGAATAGAAGATGAGAGGAAAAAACGCACTGTTGGAATAGAAAATTCTTAACACTCGCCTTCCTCGACCCATCCCCCAGATAATTACTGGCCGCCACCCCCGCCGACAACCAAACGAAACGACTCATCTCAAGTCTTCATATTCGAGGTTCGGTCCTCTCCACGCTTTGTGGAATGATGAGGTCCCTCCGGGTCCGGGCTGACATAAAATTTTGCCCATAAATACACATCTAGTTGAACATTCGCAACCCACACCCACACCCTCTTCCGCCGTCGTCGCCACCATTGGTTCGTGTCCTCCGGCGTCGGAGGAGGACGCCTAGCTCTCTCGTTGGTTGGCTGGGAAACTCCTCGATTCTGTGTTTTTTTTTTCGCTTGCTGTCGTTTTTTTCCACTATCGCTTCCATCATAGAGGAAGATAGGAGATTATGTAATAGCACGAGATCCGGCTGATGAGCAGTGACAGGTGGTGGCGGACCTTATTATCACGATTCAGGGATTACGTTTCCGTTTTTTATTTCCACCTGGGTGGCAGGCTGCAGAATGCGGCGGCCTTTGTGTCACTTGCCGAGGCGAACAAAGTTTCCTCGAAATTCGATCCCATGCCACTCGCACCCGATTTGTTCCGTCATGAATTTTACCAAAGTTGCTCCTCAAATTGCCCTCAAGTAGCGCTACTGCCATCCAAAGCAGAAGAAAAAGGGTCGCACCGGGCGACGTTTTGCCGTCGTTGTGGCGATTGAATCTCACTTTTCCGCGATGAATACAGAATCAGTTGGAGACCCCCCCCCCCAAAAAAAAAAAACAAAGACGAACATCAGATAACAGACGATTACCGAAGCTCCGCAAGGGACGACATTCACATATTGACCTTCGCTTTTCTCGATATATACAAATTGAAATTCACTTGCTTGCTCTCGAGTGCCGCCACGATGACAGAGAGGCCGCCTGTCAGGGAAAAACGAAATCTCGCCCGAGATTAAAGTAAGCTCCACAAAAATTCATGTGAAAATGGTTCGGTTTCGAGCAGAATGTTTTCTCCTTAGCCCGATAGCAATGCAGGTTTTTTTTTTTTGCGCCGGTCCGTGTGGGTGTGTAAGAGCAAAACATCGCCTCGCTTCCAGCATCTTTCTTTCTTTTTTCTTGTAACTTTTACCTTGCCCAGCGCGCGCTCACACACACACACACACACACACAACATGCCTTTCGGTTCGAGGACCTTCTTCTATCCCGTGGATGTGTTTCCTACGTTGGCTACAAACGAGCTGCGCTTCTGGAAGGCCTCTGGAAGATGGTGGGCACAATAACTCCAGGATTGAGCCAGGAAATTAATCCTATGAGCAGGAAGCAAACACGTGGGATGGGCGAGGGAGCGGGGGCAAAATATCTGTTTCAAAGAGCAAAGGACTCTTTCCTAAGCCTTTACAGTCAAGGGGCCAGTCACGAGAATGTGTGTCAGTGTCTGAGCGTGTGATAAACTTAAATCAAGAAAGCCGCCACTAGCCTTCCGACGCTTGACGGTTTCAAAGGATACTCGGCCATAAGGCTGCTAAGGTGGGATACATCCTGCACGGGAACGTGGTTATATTTTTCACAAATTACCCTATTCCGAGTTCCGAATGACTGCTAATCATCCCGCATGCGGAATCCGACCCGATTAGAGAGGATGTTGCTGTCTATCAACAACATGCGGGGGCACTATCTCACTCACTATTCCTCCCACAATCATTCCTATCCAGGAAATACGTGTGCTTAGTTTGATGGCGCAGCAATGCCAATGCCGAATCGTGCATTGTGGGTCCCCTTCGAAGGGTTTTTCGCACATTTCGGACATTTCGTACCCATTACATTGGGAACACGTTCGGTTTGATTGATAGGTGATACAAGGGCCCACATTTCAACCAGGATAGCCATTCATCAGCGAAAGTGAAGTCGTCCGCGACGATATTTGTTTGATTCCCCGGAAGACACAGAATGAATTGTTAAACTTTTTTCTTCTGTAATTATTTGTGATGTCATCAAAGGAAATCATACCATGCTAAGAGGAGTAATATGATGATACCCAGAAGAAGTCAAACTTGGAAGATACAAGAAAGCATGATTGATTGTATTGATGTTTCGATATAAATGGCGTTCTCTTCCTTGTAGGTGTTTTTGCCATTTTTTGTTTCTATCATGAAAGGTGGTTTCGCCGTGTAATGTAATGTTCGATATGCCCTAAAGTGGCGTATGATTTTCCCTTCTTCCTAGCGGTATAGCGAACAGGTATGTTATTTGATTTTGACTAATCAAAACAAACTAAGACTTTTGAAGATATTATTCAATTAAATATCGAGCTTTTTCCATATGACACGTTCAATACTCATCTGCTGTTTCTTTTCGTCAGTGGTTCTCATCGAATCGCTTGTTAATTTTCATAATAAATATCTTTTCTGAATCGCATTTTCGTTTCCAATGCTTCAATTGTAGATAAATATATTTTTCAACACATCAAAACGTTATTAAAAGACCCTAAACATATTAATTCATACTCAGCTGATTCTTTGCGAATTGAAATAGTAATCAGATAGTTTAAATTAATATTAGAACAAATGATAAAAATAAATTTTACAAAAAAGTACCATGAAAGGAAAGGCTTTCATTATCAGACAACCAATGTTGCGGGTCAGTTCTCTCGGAAACGGCTGAACCGAATCGGACGTGACAAGTTTCATTTGCGAACGCTCTTTAAATTTTTATCCGAATCGATCCACGGGTTCCGGAGATATGGCGGAAACATAAATCCTAGAACCCAAAACAACACAAAACCCACCATTTGAAGCATGAAACTTCATGATTTCACTATCAAAGCTAGCTTATTTGTGATGAATCCAAGCCTATATCACCCCATTGACGGCAATGCTCCGGATCAGGTTTCCGAGGGACCACTTTATGACCAAAACCAAATTTCACCATGCGACATATCGAACTTCGTGGTTTGTCAATATTAGCTCATTGGTGACCATTTCAAGGGTTTATGGCCACATCAGGATAACCTGGACAGTCTCCGGATGACCTGTAGCTCAAAGAAAAAAATGCAAAACTAACGTTTGAGGAAATTTTTCCCCAAACATTTCATGACGTTTTGTGACTTTTGTACTAGTACTGGTTTTGAAAATAATTCGGTATAGATTAAACAAAACATTTCGGGAACATTTACATTTTACTAAATTTTTTTATTGTTTTCAAGATGTACTATATTATTTAAAAGGGTGTGTCACATCAAATTGCATCACGGAAAAAACGCTGTAGAAATTCGCCCAGTAGACCGATCCTTTTGAAAATTTTAGACAGTAAAATAAAAACTATTAAACAACTTTTGGCATTTTCTTTTTATTCATACTTCGAGCCCAAGCCCGTATGCTCGCACCTTCCTCTTTACCCCGTCCATAAGGTTCTGTACAGCGTCAGGTTGTAGTTTTTTTTTAACAGAAATCCATTTTCTCTTGAAGTCCGCCTCCGATTTGACAACTTTTGGGTTCTTCCGGAGGGCCTGCTTCATAATCGCCCAATATTTCTCTATTGGGCGAAGCTCCGGCGCGTTGGGCGGGTTCATTTCCTTTGGCACGAAGGTGACCCCGTTGGCTTCGTACCACTCCAACACGTCCTTTGAATAGTGGCACGAAGCGAGATCCGGCCAGAAGATGGTCGGGCCCTCGTGCTGCTTCAATAGTGGTAGTAAGCGCTACTGTAGGCACTCCTTAAGGTAAACCTGCCCGTTTACCGCGCCGGTCATCACGAAGGGGGCGCTCCGCTTTCCGCAAGAGCAGATCGCTTTCCACACCATGTACTTTTTGGCAAACTTGGATAGTTTCTGCTTGCGAATCTCCTCCGGAACGCTGAATTTGTCCTCTGCGGAGAAGAACAACAGGCCCGGCAGCTGACGAAAGTCCGCTTTGACGTAGGTTTCGTCGTCCATTACCAGGCAATGCGGCTTCGTCAGCATTTCGGTGTACAGCTTCCGGGCTCGCGTCTTTCCCACCATGTTTTGCCTTTCGTCGCGGTTAGGAGCCTTCTGAACCATGTATGTACGCAGGCCCTCCCGCTGCTTGGTCCGCTGGACGAATGAACTTGACAAATTCAGCTTATTGGCGACATCCCGGACCGAACTTCTCGGATCACGTCTAAACTGCTTAACTACGCGCTTGTGATCTTTTTCACTGATGGAGCATCCATTTTTGCCGTTCTTCACCTTCCGGTCGATGGTTAGGTTCTCGAAGTATCGTTTTAGTACTCTGCTGACCGTGGATAGGACGATTCCCAGCATCTTACCGATGTCCCGATGTGACAACTCCGGATTCTCGAAATGAGTGCGCAGGATTAATTCACGACGCTCTTTTTCGTTCGACGACATTTTTCCAAATTTACGAAAAATTGACAGTGAAGCATGGCCAACGTGATCTATACACTCTTATCTGATTATAAGCGAAAGCTGAAGATATAATTCCTAAAAATTAAATTTCTACAGCGTTTTTTTCCGTGATGCAATTTGATGTGACACACCCTTTAATCAAATCGTTTAATTTGATATTAATATTAAGGGGGCTGCCAAAAAATACATAGTCGACCATTTAGGGTTCCCGGAATAAATCGCCACAGAAAACGACTGCAACAGAAACCACCGCTTATAAAATGTGTAGTAGGCTATAAATATTGTGGCGCGGTATTGTATTTCAAAACAAGAATTAACCGGGCAAACGTATCGCCCCAGGCAAACGTAACGCCCCGGGCAGACGTATACCGTCCGACGCTCGCTAGAGCTCGGTCGGACATTGCTAAAGGATCGTATCCTATGTTTCAAACTAACCGGGCAATCAGTGGATCCCAGGTTTGCGTGCGAGACACCGCCGCTTCCGACGGCGGGTCGGCGGTGGACTCGGATTGCGTCATCTTGGCGGCATGGGCCGCCTCGATTCCTTATCCTCGCCAAATGGGGACTTCGTCCCCATTACATTGTCCTCAGAATAAATTTCGAAAAACGAGAACAAGAGAATAAATTTATAATAGAAATGTGAGGCACATGATGTTTTTCCCGCGCCAAATATTTCTAGCCTACTACACTTTTTCTAAGCGGTTGTTTCTGTTGCAGTTGTTTACTGTGGCGATTTATTCCGGTCACCACCATTTAGTGATGGTGTTTAGTGACCTTTTTGGATTTATGTTGTACTTGTTCTCCAAGTCAAGTCTGTTCATTTGATACAATTAATCCGAATCAAACAATTTTTTTTTTTTGAGAAAACATGAAATCAGCCATTTTATAGCGGGGATCAAATTGAATTTTTTGGTGTCATGATACGCATTTTTTTGCATTCATATTTATTTTTCATAAACAACTATAAAATAGCCATTTTGGATTTGCACTTTTGACTACGTCTTTCATTTCTATACAGGGGTGTAAGTTCAAACTTTCGAAAACGAAAGCGTTACGCCGGAGAACGAGATTTTGAGCGTTAATAGCTCCTAAACAACTGAACGAAATGGTATGATAAGCTCTTCATTCGAAAGATAGAATATCTACGCGTTATATGCTTGTTACTTTTCGATCCAGAATTTTTTTTTCAATAGCCCTAAAATTGCTTCCAAAACAGGCTATTGAAATCACATCAATCGGTATATAAGCAACTGCCGCTCGGAAATCTACTCAGTTATAGTTGCTCAACGATTGAGGTACGATCGCTGGAATGAATGGATGTTTCTCTAACACAGACTTTAAAACCATGGAGCCAGGGGAAATCGGCATTGCAAAATAGATGTAAGCAGTGGATACTTTTGTACTCGCTTGCGTATCTGGAAATTGGAATGTTTCCCGAACACAGACTTCGAAACCATGGAGCCTGAGGGTAATCAACATTGCAAAACAGATTCAAGCTGCGGGTACTTTTGTACTCGCTTGCGCTTCTGGAAAGCGGAATGTTTCCCTAACACAGACTTCAAAACCATGGAGCCTGGGGAAATTGGCATAGCAAATTAGATGCAAGCTGCGGGTACAATTGTACTTGGATTGATTATGGATTTGATATGGTATGATACGGTGTAGTGGATATGATCGAAGTGGATATTATATTACATATCGAAGAAATCACGAAGAAAATTATTTGTTTACGAATGCTGCAATCGATCGTCGTTATTGGGAAGTTGGAATTGGGAAGGGGGTCTTATTTTCGCTGTGTAATTCCGAGGAGGAATCCATTCCTTCTCAAGCGTTAATAATCCTGCTCCGGATCAACGATGATTCCAATTGTCGGGGCTTGGGGAGTGGGTACTATTTGTGCTGGGTATTTCTGAGGAGGAATCGATTCCCCCTTTGAACGTTAATAATTCTTTTCCGGTTAAACGAAGTGGTATGATAATCACTTTATTCGAAAGATCAAACGTCTTAGATTTACATGCTTGTTACTTATTGATTGCTAAGTCAACGTCAATCCTACGTCCACCTTGCGGTTATATAAAAGATATAACACATTTCTAGTTTTTCAAAAATAATTGTGATCTACTAGCCGAGCCCTTTCATTCGGTAACCTATATTACGGTGAAGGCGGAAGCAAGCCTTTGTAGTAGTATAGGTAAAACCACGTGTAAAAATGGGGTAATAGTGTTTGTGAGAGAAGAGCAATTTGTTTCGTTCGTTTTGATCTTTGTACGTGAATAGATCAATGCACCTAACAGACTGTGTGGCGCTTCACTGACACGAGTCTTAGAAAACATTTGGAAAAAAATAACAATTCAATACAGAAGTAAAATGTATGAACGATGTGTCCAAAGAACAATTGCAAATATAAATCTATCTTCTATATATATATATATATATATATCCGGTTAAACGAAGTGGTATGATAATCACTTTATTCGAAAGATCAAACGTCTTAGATTTACATGCTTGTTACATATATATATATATATATATATATATATATATATATATATATATATATATATATATATATATATATATGTAAAAATCTCGTGTCACGGTGTGTTGCTCGACCGATTTTGATGAAATTATACTCAAAATACTTGGTAGGTATGAGAATAGGTTGTAAACTATATATGATACCGGTAGGATACCGATAACCATGCATTTAATACCGAATAGGGTGGATCTATGCAGAAAAAAAGTTCTGGATATTTTTTTTCAAAAATTTTACTTCATACCATACATATAACCTTAAATTTTGACCCCAATTCCCTATTTTTAATTGCGATTTTATTATTTTTGTGTCAAATATATTCTAATAATTTAACCGTTGTTCGTTTTTTCAACAGAACGAATTTATTTAAGTTGTTCAATGACTGATGGCGTAACGCCCGCTTCATTGAACATCCATCTACAAATACACAAGTAACATCAATTCATCTAAAGCAGAGAGCATCTCCGACGAGCTGGAAGCCTTTTTGAATGAGCACAATGAGTTATCGAAATTCTTCAAATCACATTTGCTCGGATTACAAAATGACAATCACGCTATTGCCATCAACCCTGATAAAACATCAGCTGGAGAGCACTTGTGTAGATCCAAAGCACAAGCGCTGCTGGAATCATGATAGCACGGTGACACGAGAAATTTAATGCGAAGAAAAAACAATAATCTGGAATTCATCGTTGACACACACCGTTCATACGACCCTCGCTATGTTCTTCTTCAATGGCACTAACGTTCCCAAGGTTTGCCTTCTCAACGTAGTACTACTTGCGTCATTTTTATTAGTAAATAGTTGAGATTTCTATGACGAACAATACGCCTTGAATGTATTCTAGAGTGGCAAGCTCAAGAATACGCGTGACTGCAGTGCAAGTCAGAAGGGTTTCTTCAACGAAAAATCTCTTGCATAAACATTAGACCAAAGAGACCCCGTCACAGATACTTAATTCATTATGAACATCATTTCTCATTTTGATTTACTATTTATGAACATGCGACGAAACGAACAGAGGGCGCGCCCGAAGGATTTTTATGTTTATCATATGGTGATTTGACATGGTCAAGTAACGCCAATTCAAGATATCGTAAGCTGTGCCAACAATTTATGGTCGACATATACGCGAAGGTAGAGATTGAACGACTGCAATTCTTACTACACAATCAACAAAAGCGGTGTGAGGAATAATACATTCACTTGCGAGACACTATCATGAGCAACGCCGACACAGCTTTAGTTATAGCCAGGCCAAAGCGCAATGCATTGTCCTGACATTGCGCGTGTGTTCAAACACAAAATGAAGTTCGATCGTATTCGTCCCCACATATTGTTGGTTGTATTCTGTAGAATACAACTTATTTTGACCATTGTTTCGCGACAAGGCGAACAAATTTAAGAGTGTGAAAGTCGATTTCGATCGAATTGTAAAATCCGATCACTCATATGCATATGTGAATATTGAGTTCTACAAATCGGTGAAGAGCAATAAAAACATCCATGAATAAAGGAGGCAATATGGCTGTGTTTCAAACTTATATTACCGATGTGAATACTCCTCGATTGAATGACAACGATAAAATAACGCGATTCCAAACAGGCCGATTAATTTGAACGTTTTCCAATTTATGAACGAGACCAAGCTGTTATAAACTAAGCCATGTTGAAAATCACATGCACGCATTTTCTAACAAGGAGATAGCAATATTGATTTTTTATATTTAATTTTTTCTACTTTACGACAAACTTATATTACTTTTTTCAGTTGACGTTTAACTTTTAAGAGATCAAACATGTCAGTTACGTTAATGAAATACACCAAGAAACATCATATAACCTTTCGTTCAAATCATTTAATTCGTTTTTTTATCGGTCACATTCGATTTATTTTAAAGATCGTTAAAATGTTCAAACACACTTACAATACATTAGTGTGTTTTATTCAACACTCAAAATATTCACTAGAAATAATTTATTTGGCAGAACAACGTTTGCCTGGTCAGCTAGTACATATATATATATATATATATATATATATATATATATACATATATATATATATATATATATATATATATATATATATATATATATATATATATTATTTGCATATGAAGTAAAATTCTGATTATACGCGAGCGTAACATGAGCGAATTTATAACACATCCAAATTGGGACTCTTTTGGTATTAACAAGTTCTTCCGCATAGTAACTCGATGTTGATAATTCCTTAGTATTTTCCTTCGTTGATCGTATTATTTTCACATATTCACGCTGGAGAGCCTTAACCCTTCTCTTCGTTGGCCGAGTCATTTTGATTGAATGTAATATTTCCGTTTACTATTTTTGAAAGTATAGGCAGCCGTGGCAGTGTTCCGAGCTTGGCAATACAATTTTCTTAACCAATGTTCAAGTTGTCAAAACATACATTATAGATCCAATGAACGTAAAAATAATAATTGTATTGATATCAACACAATTTTATTTTATTAATTTTCATGACCTGAAACGCTATGACTTTGGAATAACATTTTATTGAATGGTTTTTATAGCTGTTTCGATGATGTTGTCTGGCATCAGTGTCGCAAAAGTAACGATGTTTTTACCAGTGACAAACAAAACCATTGTGGAAAGTTGAAAAATGAAAAGTTAACTTTCAGAGCACTAGCTCGAGTTTTCCGACGTTTTCCACTATACATTGCGACGGCAGATGAAAATTTAATATTTGGTGAGTAATCGATTAGATTTTGGTTAGTATTACTTGGTGGGAAGTGTGTGCAAACGATCATTTTCTTCACACTGTTTCGCAAAATTATTGATTTTCGGGCGAGGGGTAAGGGAGGGAGATGAAAAAAAAAGAGCGCAATTGTGGGAGCCATTTGTGGCTAGCTTCCGCCTTAACCTTACTGGGGTTTAGATAAAATATGTAATTCGCCATTTCATAGCGGCAGCCATCTTGGATTTTCAAAATCATGGAATACACGGTTTTATAATGACAGCAGAGATAAAGGTGTGTTCCAAATTTCAGATCAATCGGACAACAGGAAGGGTTTCAAATTTGTAAGGATGTGGACTATCGCTACAGACATACAAACATTCAAATTACAAACGAGTTAAGCTAAAAAAAAAACGTTCAAAATAGCCATAACCAACGTTGAATCGGGCATGTCAACGGAAAAGCCTGGCAGAGCTCATGGTATCCTTTCGTTCAACATTCTTCGACACATCTCACGTGGATGCTCACCTAAGCTGGGATCAAAACTCTCGTGTGTACTCCAGACCAAGAGCAGGAATTTATCCATCATCTGCTTGATCTTGAGAACCGTATGACTTTTGGATTGGCCCGAATAAAACAACGTTAAATATCATTTCAATACGAAATGTATAAGTGCTTGCAGAGATTTCTAGAGCGGAATCCGAATTATTTGTTTCGTAAACCTAAGACTGAACAGCTTTTTCTTGCAGTTGAAATACATGAAAGCAAACATTTTTTTTAACATTCAATATCTGAGCAATCCAATTACATACAGCTTGCAACTATCCCCCCTCTCCCCTCTTCCGCATAGTATATAGATAGCCTCTTAATACTTTGAAATTATTGTAACAAGTTCTCATTCGTTTCTTTAAAGGTGTCGGATAAACCCGACTGGTTGTCGATATCACCCGCACTCCCATTCATTTCACCTAAAAACATTAATTTTTGTATTCTATCAAAATTCGAGTTCTACTAAAAAAACCGATACTGTAGAATGGTTCATAAATAGTAGAAGAGAGGTTCTGTAACGAGCAAATATGGAAGGTCTTGGTAATATGTGGAAATCCTTAGGGTGTCGGTTTCACCCACATCTACCCGAATGTAATAAATACCCAAATTACATTCACCCGAATACAACATTTTCCCGAATCTATCGAATCTACTGAAAAAAGGAAACATTCCGAAAAAAATGGTACTTACGTATTAACTCCACCGCAGCGCAATTTCTGTTATGATTTTAATGTGATTCATTCTGAAGTCAATGTAATGGGGGTGAAGTCCTCATCTAACGAGGATAAGGAACCGAGGCGGCCCTGAGCCGCCGAGGTGATGCAATCCGAGTCTGCCGTCGACCCGCCATCGGAAGCGGCGGTCTCTCGCAAGCAAATCTGTGTTCCACCGATTGCCCGGTAAGCCTGAAACATATGAGACGATGTTCAACTGATTTTAATTTATTATCATTACTACCAAACTTTTAATCCCTTTTTAAATATTTCTTTCTTTCTCATTCGGAATTATTTACCATTCGAGTTAACTTTAAGTTTCAAGTTTGCGTGAAGCAAAGTAGATCTCTTCCGGATTAGCATGTCTAAAGGCTGTTCTAGGTTGTTCAAATTGTAATAAGAATGACATCAAGAAAAAAAAGACGGGTGGGTAATGCCGGGGACATAACCGGAGTGACGTAGGACCATACAAAGGGGACAGCTTTTGCTAAATATATATTTTAAATATATTGTTTTATTTTCTTCTCCTACGTGAATACCTACTTATCTACCTGAAAAATGGATTAGTTTACTGTTTACTCTTTATGAACATGTTGGGGGTTCATAAAAGAAACAAAGTTACAAGTTCTTTTGGCGTATGCACATATCGTACAATCAAAATGATGGCTGTGATAGGGAATGCATAGGTGGTCATCAGCTCATTCACTATCATATATTTCACTATTGAGCACATTACCGTACCTTAAACTGTTTCCGTCTTTCGGAGACGAATGAATTGTAAGATTTGTAGTTTCCGCAAACAAAGTAAATAAAAATGAAAAAGAACTGAGGTTTTGGAGACGAACTCTACGATCAGTCGAGAAATAAACGAGCTATAAGCGTTCTGAAAAACCAACAGTAAATACAGGGACGGATGACCTTCGGATTAAAGTCCTTTAAAATAAGAACAGAGCAGCAGGAACTACATAGCTCATCATGTTGCTCCTTAGTTATTTTTCTATACAATGCAGATGTAACGTCAGTCAATTTTCAACATCAGTTATCAACCAAAGAAAGCAGTTCATGCTACCGAGAAAATTCGTTAATGCCAACCTGCATACAATGTGTTGTAATTTGAAGCCACTTTTAATTCGGAAACCATGTATGGGTTTGAGAAAACTGAATGATCAATTTAAAAGACCCCAACCATCAATAAGTTCAAAAACACGCATAAACAAAATAATTCAGTTCATATTATATGTCATATTATGTCACTTTAGAATGCATTGGTATTGTAAATAACTTTTAATAACTCTTCTTTGAATGGTTTAATGGCCCTGAAAAGCGCCGTGTTTTACGGAGGCTGGTTTTGCCACCAAAGCAGGTTGTATAAACAAACTTTTTCCTTCTTCTACCTGCTGCCGTTTTGCGATTGCGTTTGCCACTCGCTGAAACTAGTTGTTGCCACCGAACCGAATGTGCTCAACTCGAGCACTCCGGCGGCAGAAATTCTATAACCGCTATTAGGTATACTGGTGCTACGGCACCAATCCGTTGATGCGGTGAGATGTGAAATGATGCCATACAACCACACTGATTTACGATTTGAAAGAGAATGATATATTTTTCAGCGGATCCGCGCGTTTTGTACTTTAGCGGTACACGCTCACAGGATAGAGACAAATCGGCAGACTCAGCCAAAGAGGCGAGTCCAACGAGACGAACGAATGAGCGTTAAAAGGCAGCGATGGCAAAAAAAATACATTCATAGAGGCGAATGAACTGAAAAGTTTAAACCCTCTTAAAGCCAAAAAGAAGAAGAAGAAGAAAATACATTCATTACGATTTATTCGCTCGTTGGATTCAGATGCAGGCTAAAAAAGGTCCTTTTCAGGATCACAAAATTATCTTTAATCTAAAGAGTTTATTGTTTTGTTATCACTCGATATCCCCATCTTGTTCGGCTAAACCTTCCTGTTTAGCGATTGCGTTTGCCACTCGCCACAGCTTTCACAGTTAGAAAATTTCTTCCCATCCAGCTTGTGACTGTGACTGTGAGTTACTGTACAACATAAATTATATTTAATGCGACGTGCCGAAACACCACTCAGTGTCGCATTGGAGGCGATTTTAACCTGTAATTGAACATTTGCAATGACAGTGGTACAGTGTCGACTTTTAATGTGGGGTCAAAATTTGGACCCCGAACTCTATATTTACAAAAATGTCCAAATAAATATGTCGCATTACAGGTCCGTCCAATTAGCTAAATGTCGAGCTAAATGTAAATGACTGTACTTTCAATCTAAAATCAATTTAAGAATTGGTGAAAATTGAATAATCGGGAAAGTCCCCAACCATCAATAAGCTCAGAACAACTGCCAAATTCTCATACTCAAACAAATTATCTCCTGGCAAACAAATTATGAAAAAATAAATTTGTGTTTTATTATTATTTGGGATATTGTTTTAGAAAGCATTGAACTGTATTTCGTAAACTCTTTTTTGGAAGGTTTAATGGCCCTGAAAAGCGCCATGTTTTATGGAATAGTTCCAATTTAGAAAACTTAGTACTCGTGGTTTTGAAAAAAAACCATTTCGAACGCCCTCGATGCCGCCTTGTTCTGGATTTGCCACCAAAGCAGTTTGTATAAAGAACAAACTTTTTTCTTCTGCTACCTGATGCCGTTTTGTGATTGCGTTTGCCACTCGCCACTCGCTGCAACTGCCTGTTGTTGTCTTGATGTCCACCGAACCGAATGTGTTCTGTTCTGAATGCGAGTTTTCTTATCGTCGCGAGCAGCTTTGCCAGCCAACTCGATCACTTCGGCGGCCGGAACTATATAACGCCGGCTTGGTGGACTGGTGCACTGGTACTAACGCGATCGGCCTAGCTATCCTTGTGGAGCAATTGGTGAATACACCTACGGGGAATTGCAAACCAACACGGTTCGAGCGGGATTTTGCCTTTCTCTTCACTTTTCCTCCTTTGCCATGTCCAGACATGGCTGCTTGTGTTGGTTTGTTGATGTGATGTAATGCGAAACGATGTGGTGTACGGTTTCGATGAGAATGATCGTTACGGCAGCGGAGCGGGGATTTTTAAGCTGACTGGCTAGCTCGAGAATTATGCATGTGTGAGACTGCGACCAATGTTTCGTTCATTTTTTTTTCTTTTTCCTTTCCAATCGTGCTTCATTGTATTTTGCTGCTGCTCTGGTTGCCCGTTTTGGACGGTACGATTTGAGGAGCACAAAATGGACCAATAAAAAATGGGCACATAGTGCATTTGGACAATGCTTGATATTTCACAATTATTTAATTATTTATCTCAAGAAAAATGAAATGTTATTCGTTATGATAGATGCGTAGATATATTTCCTATCAATTGATGCAAAAACCTTTGCGATCTATTGAGAAATGCTCGAGTTATAAGCGTTCCAAATCTTGCATTTTTTCCTACTTCTTCAGTGCCTAGATTTTCATTTCACCCCCTATATCTTCCGCTTAGACGTAGTCCTACGTCAAAACAAAAGCAAAGAGATCTTAGACCGAGAAAAAAACAAGAAAGGAGGAAAATTCCTAAGGAATACGGGATTACGGGGCGATGTCAACGGCACGGAAAAACACTCTCATGAATACCAAACCGCATCCGGGAGCTACGAGTCGATCGATGTGAGAAAATCTTGATCTTCCTTAAGCGAAAAAATCCGGTAGTCATGTTTACCGACAAGAGCATGTTCTTCGTCGATCCCATATCACATTCCAGAACCGATCGCTATGTTGGTTCTACCCCGGTAAAAGGGGTGGCCGATGGGCATAAAAACGTGTATCTGACCAAGCATCCTGCTAGCGTAATGGTGTTTAGATTGGTGGCTTCCGAAGGCCAAAAAAAATGACCCCGGAATAGGGATTTTAATTAAGTATGTTCTAACGAGGATATAGGAGCAGAACGGCCCCAAGCCAAATGTTATATTTCAACGAGATGGAGCTCCGTGCTACATCCCGAACTGCACTCAGAAGTGGTTGCAGGATCATCTGCCATTCTGGGCAAAGGATATGTGTCCGCCATTCGCCCCGATCTTAATCCGCTATGGCGCGTCACGAAAGCCAAGGTCTGCTCTAAACATCGCCCGAGTACAGCAAGCCTCAATGATGCAAACATTACGGTGTAGCGGTATAGCGCGTGACGACGCTTGGTGCGCTTTATGCGCCGGTGGAATCATTGCTGCGTTTTTCTTAACAAATGGTACCGGTCAGTGACTGCTACTGGGCCATAATCATAGTGGCTTCCCTGGAACATCTTCACATTTTCAATTTCGGCAATATATAGCACAGTGGAATTAAATCTCACCTTACCCATAGTATCGCGGGTCGCAAGAGATTTAAAAAAAATGAAGAAGTTCGGTGTCCAAGACACGACGGCATTGTTAACGTAGGACTACGAAATTATTGCCAGCTAGATCAAACATTATAGAAATTTTAGAACGAAATTCTTTACTACAAACATTTCGTCGTTTTTTAGTATCTCCCAGCAAAATTGCATCTCCAACGCTCTTAAAATCAATGCCCCAAAAAACACGCAAAATCGGTTTGAAAAAAAAACACCGAATCGGTTGTGTTGTGGTGGTTGTGGCGACAGCAACAGCAACAATAATTTTTCACATTCTGGTTTCCGTCGAAGAGCATTGAAAAATCCCTTATTCACTTGAAATGCGCTGCAATTTGACGCCACTGTCAACCTGAAAACAATGCTTGCATTCACTAACATTTCCAACGTAATCCTACGATCGGATGAAAGCCATCCATCAGCCATCCAGGCAGTGGCAACGAGGCTTTCCAAATGGCCTTCCACAAATGAATGTGAACTCGTGATCTGTAGCCATGAGAAGTACGGGTGTTAACATCTACGCCAGATCGCCTTCCATGCATCTTTCGTCTCCTCGCGAAAAGAATACACGATTGACAATGCACATACTGCTGGGTCTCGGACTAGACCCAATGTGGCCCCAGTCGTCAACCAGTTGTCCCCCACCACCGTTATCTATTTGATAACGCATAAAATCAACAGTTTGTACGTATGATTCAATCATACACAAACAAGTTCCAACTAACGCTACGGAAACCGATGCGGTACGTTTAGTTTAGTTTAGTTCGTTTAGTATTTATTTCCTACTTTATTCCTGGATAGCACAAAGCATCTTTTTTCAGTGCAAGGTCTGCACTA
Source organism: Toxorhynchites rutilus septentrionalis (assembly GCF_029784135.1). Taxonomy (NCBI): domain Eukaryota; kingdom Metazoa; phylum Arthropoda; class Insecta; order Diptera; family Culicidae; genus Toxorhynchites; species Toxorhynchites rutilus. Next base: position 188,106,567 of record NC_073744.1, on the reverse strand, counting down.
TGTTTGCTTCGTGCATACTCTGCGAATGTGTCTGAGGCGAAAAATACCCGGTACCTGTATTTACAGATTTTTGGGATTTCAATAGTTTGCCTTCAAAGCAATTTAAAAGCTATTGAAACAAGTTTTTGGGTCAATAAGTTGTCAATAAGTTGGCTTTTATCTTTCGAGATGTGAGCAGGCATATTAGAGCTAGCTGAAATCTACTATAGACTCGATTTGCTTCTATGAAAGCTCAACAGTAGATTTTATATTATATGTATTTTATATATGTTGGTAATTGCGTACAATAGGGGATAGTAATGCAAGAGCTTAAAGCTGCTTTTGAAACTCACTCTTTTTTTTTGTCTCCGTTGGAGTTCAGTTCGGCCGCCGTAAATTAAATGTAAAATTTATATGTATTTCAATGTGAAGTTGAATTAAATGTAGTAATAGTCTGTTAGCGTATAATATGAAGTTGTAATAAAATGTGATTAACGTGAAAATTATATCATGAAAACGACCCCTGTTTTCAGATTTGACACTATTACTGAAAGACGTAATCCTGCGTCAAAGAAATAGGTAATGATTTCCTAGGTTTTCGTGATTATTACACGTACAAAATGGTTTAAAATAAAGTAATATCAGGTGGGCCAACCAGAAGGGCCGCAAGTTGAGTATATCTAATCTAGCTTCGATTTCTCTAAAAGGCATGAATTATTCTTGCAAGCATTTTCTGTCTCTCTGGCTGACGGACGAAAAATAGAGCATGGAATAAATCGCCCGAGATAAACATTGCACTGTTCAATAGTCTTAACACGGGTGGTGAAACGGATGCGAAACGTGGTGCTCTGAAGTCGATCCCTCAGCGTCTGGTTTTGTATTGGATCGGCACATCTTTGAATAGAACTATTTCTAGTCGAGAATATTCATATTATTTGAAATCATGTGCAATTAAATCTGCAGAAATCGCAAATAGTACTGCTATTGCCATTGATAGATCGCAGAAGACATTTTTCCTTGCAATAAAATCTATCACATGAAAGTACTCCGTTTTTAACGAACACAATTATTTTTTGTCACCATGTCAATTTTAATGACGCGAGCTCGCAACCTCGCGCACACGAATGGTAGGGCCTGAAAGTGCAAAGTTTACGACGGTATTACAGCAGACCGGGTATCAGTCATGGTTCGGCAGGCAGATATGAGATGGAATACGAGCTCGGAAGCCGTATTCCGGTCTTCATCCGTTCGCGGCGAAATGTTTCAGCTGCTTGGAACGATAAGATGCAGCGCAAGGGGCATACCTGGTCCCTCCCGAGTTTGCGAGAGGGCAGTAAATGTGCGGATGTACCGCTGGAACCGGCGGGTAATTTACACGCTGGTGCGCGCACGATTTTATGCCGCCGGTGGTTATGAGATTTTACCCAATTTCCCGGAAAGCTTGCGGGAAACCGGGGAACATTTGTCTATCGCACACAGTTTATGAATATGTAAGAGACGACTCTGCCTGTCTTTATCTCCGTCCGGAAGCCGAGGCTCGAAACATAAACAGCTTGAGGTTTATACGAGTCTCGTGCTATCTTTTCTCCCCCGATGATGCTGAATGTGTTGGAGGACATTTGATTTCTCCTTTGCCATTGTGAGTTATTCAATTCGAGCCCAATCCCGGCGTTCATTCATCTGAAATAATCAAAAAATTGTCTGCCTTTCGCGCCAAAACATATTCGGATTCGTGTTAAGTGGAAATAACTAGAATCGGTGCTCAGCACCGGATTGCAGAAAAAACAACGCGCCGTTTTCCAAACAATATCGTTTCCTTGAATTTAACTCCCGCGAAGACTCAGCGGTTCCACGCATGTTTGTTCGCGAAGGACGAGAGAGAGAAAATAATCCCATTCACTAAATCAAATTATAAGCGAAGCTCTCACGGATGAATAATTGTAATCCGCAGTGATCAAATGGGGGCGCATTCGTCAAGCTTAGTTTTTATTCCGAGCAAAAATTCCGAGTGACAATTTATTCCTCCGGAATAATTGTGGGCTATATGTAATATCGTTGAATAATGAGACCTTAACTGTATTCTTAACAGAAATTTCGCAAATTTTGTCAATGTTTCGTTTTTTACTGCCCAAATAGGCATGATTGACGTAACCATCAACAGGATTCAGTGATTAAAAACGCCTTTTTCTGTTTTCAGCTGAATACTGATGACTGTGAACAATTTATAGAAAGTATCAACTGTCAAATGAGAGTTCGAGGGGTTTTATTTTCTTTGTTATTTAAATTCATTTGATAAACACAGTTGGCACGAACGTCAACCATGCATATTTGTGCAGTTAAGTGCACTAATCAAATCCTGCCAATGGTGTAGTCGCTGCCTCATCGAGCTTTAGAAAAATTGAATGAGAACGTCAGATGTACCAAGATTGATTGCAACAAGAGACCAGCGGCACTCAACCTTTTTTTCATGCGGGCCACATACACGTGTCAATCATGGTGTCGAGGGTCGCAAAAAAAAACAAAAACACACGGTGTTATTTTATGAAACGACCCCATTGTTGACATAGGACTACAATTTTTTTTTATTAAATTTCCCTTTTGTCACTTCCGATGTTATTTAAGAATGCATTTACATATTATAAATAATTCTTCAGTAGAAAAAATTTACGGCCCTGAAAGGGGCCGACGGTTCACATGGCTTTGCTGAAGCAGTTTTAAATCATTGAATTTATTAGTAATCCATATTTGCCCTCACGTGAACAGAGCACAAGCTGACAATACGTCGCAATTTTTTCTCAATACCAATGCACGCATTGTAATATCGCGAACACTATCGCGATGGTTTTTTTCGCGGTTGACACACATTCGGTCACAGGCGATTGTATAATGTTCCATCAGCACCACTTTTTCACGTTTCTTAGCCACTACCTTTGACAACGCATACAAACAATAACAATGTGTGCGTGTGGTGCGAAACTACAAAGGCACTCTCTACCAGACGACATGAAATGGATGTGGTGCTTCCACTGAACAAGAATGTACCACAATGCAGGATATCTATCTTCACTTATGTATTCCTTTGTATCGAGCAAACCCGCCGTGTGTAACACCAGCATTCGCCCGATAGCTGGAGCGAGACTGTAATTCAAATTATGATGATGTTTTGAATTCTGGAGGATTTGAATTCTCGAAAGAACCTAGCATTTAAAAAGACCAACTCGAAAAACTAAACTAAACCCCCGATCCTTAGAGAGATCATTTGGAAAGCCTTACGGCCACTGCTCTTTGGGCATCAGCTGGATGACTAACGAATCGTGTACGTGTATGTGATTTCAAATCGCGAATGGCTCATTATTCCTTAAAAAACAAAGCGCAAATAGTTATCAACGGTAAACTATTCTACTAAAATATTTTTCTCATTTGACAACCCTTACAAAAGACCCATGCTTTATCACAAAATAAATAAAGGTTTTTAAGGTTTTGGTGATTGTTACAAATTCAAAAATGTTCAAAGTAAAGTAACACCAGATGGGCCAACGACATAAACGACCTGCGGGCCGTAGTGTGAGTATAGTTGCATCAGATCATAATCCCAGAAAGAAAAGCCGGGAAAATTCAAGAACAATAACTAATTATTTTAATTTGTGTTTGGCAATTCAAAATTGGCTTCTGACAAGCTAGCTAATCTGAAAGAGAGCGAGCAAACATTAAATTGCATAACTTGGCATACTCTAAGTCGCACATCCAGTGAGATCGAATCAAAAGCATACATAATGTCGATCAAAAGATACATTGTGTACTGAAATCGCATAAAATGCGAAAATCTTGATTTTATTTATCACTTTAAATTAAGACTCAATTCGGAGTAACAACCCAGAATATATTAAATCGTATGAATAGCCATAATTGGAGGTGATATACATACACTGGAGTCACTTTGAACGCGGGGAATACGTGCTGCGTAAATTCCAAAATCTGCGTAAAAATAAACCGCTTAAATTACAAAATCTGTGTAAAAATCTAATAAACAGTGTGTAAACTGGTCCGTTTTCGGATTCTGGCCAATCTCCACTATTGGCCCACTACTTCCCGGACTCACTTCCCGATAACCAACCAGCGGAATAGACACCTTGTCCTAGTTTCGGATATGCGATTAAAGATGTCTTACGCGAATGCTTGCTCTTCAACTACTGCCTTTTATTATATCTAATACGAGGTAATAATTCAACCGTATTATCACGGTTTGGTGTGTGTTGTATTCAGCTACTTGGTCGCCCGGTAGCACCAACTTTCAAAACTCATTTACAAGTGAATTATTAATTCAAAATACAATTCATATTCTAATAATTGATTAACTGATTTTTTTGCATGCAACAATCATGATATATGTTTTTCCTTTTATTTCTCAGCTACTACTCAATGATACAATACAAACTTATTTCGTGAAAAGTCACATCAATTAGCACAATAAATCTGTTTACATCTGTTGATACGTGCCGCGTAAAAAAAACGCGTAAATTTCGAAACCCGCGTAAATTCTGAAATCCGTGAAAAAATAAACCGCGTAAATTACTGAAACCGCAAAAAAAAGGACGCGTAAAAAGTGACTTCGGTGTACATTCAAGAAACGTAGAAGAGGAGGCGATATACGAGGAGGAGGCCATATTTCATACGCATATAAGGCTGTATATAACGATATACGATGCTTTTTACACTGATATGAGATTTGACCCGACAATGCCCAGCCAGCATTAAATCGTATAATGTTTGCACATGCTAGGTCCCATATAAATTCGCATCAAATTACAATCGTATAAAAAATCAATCAAAGGATGCATCATTTCTATCCGAAATCGTATAAAAAGCAAAAACATGATTTTCTATATCATTGATGGATTAAGTCGTATATCGGCATAACGATAATCCTAGTATTGCGATTTGCAGTATTATATACGCACATTCTATTTATTTATATAGCATTGTCGGATCAAATCGCATGTCAGTGCAAAAAAAAACGTCGTATATCGTTACGGCTCTATATGCATATAAAATATTGTATATACGTATATCGCCTCCACTTTTGTGTGTATATGCCAGTTATATGCATCATATATCATCCAAATGTGTCTTATATGTCTCGATATCGCCTCCAACTATGGCTATTCATACGATTTAATGTTTGCTAGGCGCTATATCAAATGGATAGAATGTGCGTATATAATACTGCATATCGCGATACTAGGATGATCGATATACTGATATACGACCAGGGTTACCATATCTACAGAATGATCTGTATTTATACAGATTTATGAGACTTTTCGAAACCAAAAATCTGTATATACAGACTACAGATGTTTTTGGTTTTCATACAGATTTACAGATTTTTCAAAATAACGATCCAATATTAGCTATGGCTTGATGTCAATAATATTTTTTTCCGATTTACCATTTTTATTCATATAGCGTTCGTATCAGTCTAAATGAGAGACATTTTAGCATTCATATGTAGCGTGTAGTAGGGGAACCGCGGGTAATCCGGACAGTGGGGGTAATTTGGTGGTTGATTGATTTGTATAGTTACATTTTGAATTTCAGTTATCTGTTAATGAGAACACCTTCTACATGTTGTTTTATGATATTTAAGCCACCCTATGGCAATGAACACTGATCTAAAGTGGAAAAAGGGAAACAAAAATCGAAAATCATACATGATTCCGCGTGTGGATGTAATTTTAGCTGCTTCGATATTAAGCATTTTGAGTGGTTTAATATCACAATTCAATTCGCTGATGGTTATAGTTCGGTTTAAGAGTTAACAGAGAAGCAATATTAGGTATGTACGTAAAAATAAATTCATTTTTGAGTGGAAAATTTAAATTATTGAAATAATTGTACTGGTTGGGTAAAACGGACAGTTGCCAGTGAGAGTGAGATGGACTGTGAAAAGTCTGTTTGATCTGTTCCTAAGGAATGCCCTGCGTCTATAAACAAAAATCAACTTGCCAAATCTGGACTGTTTAGAAGCTGACTGGAACCAAAAGCCGAATAGTTGAGGGTCTGTTCGTTCATACTGCTGAAAAGCACGATATCACTTCTAGGTGGATTAATTCAATTTTTTCATCATTCAACGGACATTCGTGATGAGTTCAGACCTTGGTTGAATAAAATTATTCCCCTCGCGATCGACAAGCCTCTACGCTTCATATATTACAAACCTGTCCATATTACCCCCACTATATGTTCATATTACCCGTATCGAAAAAAATTTGCACTTTTCGGTATGTTTTAATTTTAGTTAAAAACATTGAAAAACACTTTTTTTTGTAAAATTTATTAGGTAGAAATACAGTATATTGAGTTTGCAAGAAACTGCATCAAAATTTTGGGAAACTTGAGTTTCGAAAGATATAATTGAAATGCTTCTTAACATGTCCGTTTTACCTCCTCTACTGCTTTCTCATGTTCAATATAACAAGAAAAGATGCAAAAGTCTGCGTCATCGGCTAGCTTTACAATAAATAAATAACATTGTTTATCTTTTTACTACTAAAGCACAGTGAATACGAATTTTTACGTGGATACCTAATAACTGTGCCAATCAATGATACTAGAGCTAAGATTAAGCTTCCAAATTGAGCTTATAAATTTAACCCTTTCCGGTCGTATTAATTTTCGACATATGTGTCGTACTGATCGCAATTATTTTTACTTGAGAAAGCAGTGATGTATAACTTGGTGAAATTTTGAAAGATGAGCAAAATTCCTTCATTTTTTGTAAACTTCTGATATGTATTTACCAAACAATGTTTTTCTGTTTGAACATACAAAATAATGCTCTTTACATCTACATAGTGCTGCAAATAATTGGAGCTTTCCATTAATCCTTTCCTGAAGCATGGATGACAACTTTTGTTTATATAGAGTGCCGTTGTCTATTATTCACAGTAGCACCTTTTCTAAAGGAATTGTAATGTCTTGTGAGCTTATTCACGAACCAAGAACAAGTTCACAAGATATTAAAATTCGTTTAGAAAAAGTGTGGACTGATACATTGTTGTATAAATTATAATATTAGGATATTTCTTTGCTGTGGTGGCTGATAGCAGACACATGTAGATTTCGATACAGATTTTCTGAGAAAAAAACTTAAATAAAAAGATTTTTTGAGATCAAGAACACAGATTTCATTATGGCAACCCTGTGTACGACTTAATCCATCAATTATATAGAAAGTCGTATTTTTGCATTTTATACGATTTCGGATACACATGATGCATCCTTTGATTAAAGGAGTTCGAATTCCATCGGAGATTTTTTATCAACCAACACCACCACTCATTTTAAATATTAATACTCCCTTCCCACTAAAATTCAATGGAATAGTTCCTATTTCTAGAAACATAAATATCGTCATATACACAAATGGCGGTTCGTGAGGTTGTCAAAATAACTATAACCTCACGAACATTTTTCGCCATTGCTTTTTTTGAATGCCTATAGTAAATCGTTTATACGTATGCTCACAGTCGTACTAAACCATGTGTAAGTCGTATATTCATCCAAACTAATTTGCAAACAATTGTTAGTTAGGCGCATCATGTACCACCCAAAATATAGGATAAGATTAAGATTAAGATCGTGGATAAGATTTAATGTTTGCTGAGGGGTTCCTGTGTTTCACTGTAACTGCAAACTTAGATGTCGATGTCGACACTGCATCTTCGAAGTTCCTTATTCACTACTATCAAATATGCAATAAAATAATCAAGGTGTGAGAGGAGAGGCGAATATTGAACCTAAAGTTCAAATATTTAACCATCCCACCGGCATTCCACACTCCAACCTACAGATAAACATATCAACCGAGTCACACAGCAGCAGCAGCATTAGTATTTAATCATAATAAAAGTCATCCTAATTGGCCATCGAACGTAAGAAATTTCGCCGCCAGCAAGAGTCACACAGAAGTCGATGAGAGCATAAATTGTTTGATGCATGAATAACGATAAACATATATTTTTACAAGGGCAATGTTTGCATAGGCAAAGGATCAGGGTAGCTTGAGCTGAAGCTGTAACAACAGAGGACGGAATATGTCGGTTCGATTTTGATCTCTGCATAATGATGTTGAGTTTTTTGTACGAAAGAAATCAAAACAAAGCCACGGAGTCGAATCGACCGAAATCGTATATGTGCTCTTCACAGCGACATCCACCTCCGTGGTTGTTGATATTGGATCCGGTGTCGAATCTGGCTCTGATGCAGATTCTTCCCCGAAGAACCACATTCCTCCACATTTGGCTAACTTGACTCGTGCTTTGTGACTCGTACTCAAATTGCTATGTTTCGAAACTTTCTGTCTTAATGATTACCCCTATTCCGGAAACCGAACGAGTTTATAATTTTCGCAATCGCAATCGACTTTTGCATTCTACAATCCGTCGAAGATTGAAACCTAATCGACATACGCAAAAGTGGCAACATTGCCTTGACACGAAACAAACGTCAAAATAGTTCATCCTTATTCGTGAAGCTACTTATCCTCTATCACACTAACATACCCACATGCAGTTTTAAATTGTTGAAATGTGAATGAAAATTATTACTTGGTGTTATTCAAATATTCTGAACACGTATCTCTCACCCTGACTTAACTTTTTCCTATGATTCTCCTAGCATTTCTACTTAAACATTATCAATTATATAAAATCACTGTCAGACACAATTTTTTGTCCCGCGACAAGGCAATGTTGCCACATTTGCATTTGTCGAATAAGTTTAAAGCTTGGATGGATTTAAGAATGCGGAAGTCGATCTCATTCGGGTTACAGAATGCAATTCGCGATGACAGTGGTACCATGTCCACGTTTGGTGGCGACTTTCGGTTAGTTAGGGGTTAGGGGTGAATATCGACCGCTAGAGGCACCTTTTGTCTACTACGGGTACGTAATTTATTTTCTACAATTCATCGTTTTGTTCATTAACCAAAGTTATGAAAAACACGACTTCATTGAACTGCAGATTAAATGAAACTGCACAAGAAAGAGTTCACATATTTAGGTGCCGAATTTCCACAGAAATAACGTAGGTCCGTCAACATTGGCATTCATTTGGGCACCAAACCGAAAACGAATTGAGCTACTCAACCCGTTGCTGATGCCTTATGAATGGAATGAATGAATAAGAGATCAATTTCACCGAATCATCCCCCGCGTGATTTGTAATTCGATTTGACGGAAGTTAGCGTTGGTGTTCTGACACAATTACGCGCGACTGATTGTGAGAAGAGTTTGCGATGAGCAGGAAAACAATTCTTGGAAGGGCCCTCCTCCCCAATTTGTTGGCACCTGGTGCACACTGATGAGTAATCAATTCCGATGAGTACCATTTGCGCTGTTTGGTGTGATTTTGATTCCGTCCAAATTTCGTGAAAAATTGTATTGAATTTGACATTTTTCCAATCGCTAAACGCCACAGTAACCCCAGAACTCATCCGGAGCTCGGGTGGATTGTAGCATAATCTCTCCCCCAAAGAACCACTCTTCCATCGTCATCTCTATTAGTTTTCTTGTGGAACATTCTGTTTACAAACTTTGGGTTTACTGACTTCTTGTTTCGCAGTATCTCTTCTTGCGAGAGTACTGATTCCGTTCTTTCCAGCCAGGAAATTTGTCGTCCGCTTGCCCTGTCCCTCTGATAAGTTGTGCAAACAAATAGGAAAATATTGCTTCCGAGATGAAAAAACCACAATCAAATATGGAACGATGTTGTTTTTCTATTGGATCAGTATTTTCGAACTTAGTTCGATGTTCGATTGAATACTGCACTATTTTTATGCATATTATCGGAGGACTCAGCAGTGAATTATGGATACAAATCGTGATTTTAGATACACAGTACGGAAATCAAGGGCTGAGACCCATACTGTTATCTAGAAGAAGTTTGTTCCATCTGGTCAGAGGGCTACTGAAAATATTATCTCTTAGTTGTGAAGACTTTTGTGACCAGAATTCGTCGAATTCAACCCAAATATCACAATCCAGATTCTTAGCTCTAATTTGCGTCTGTGTCCTAAATCATCCGTCACCGTATTCACTTGATTCGCCACCCTGCGACTTTTATCTTTCGTCTTTTCTTCGATTGAAGCCGTCAGCGGAATTCAATCGTTGGACGCCATTTCTTAAAATGAGCTGGAGACGCTTTTGAATCCGTATTTAATCGATGTAAAAAGTGCATTCTAGCAGGAGGAAACTACTTTGAACAATAGAATCAACAATTACGAAAATAACTTGTTCAAAAATTTGGATCGGATAAACTTTCACAAACCGAATAACTATAGAATTCCAAGTATCAGCTGTCAGTTTGTAGATTACTCACACCGGCTCAGAGTGGAGCAAACGAACTCTTTTTTCACGCTCACCAAAGGAAGTATATCTTTTCCTCAGTGCAGTCTCATTTCATTTCACATTCATTCGTTCCATTCTTCAAACCGAAGAGAAGTTTTCAGAGCGAATCTTTTGATTCGAATTCATTCATTCGAGTAGTTTATATTCATATGACAGTTTCGTTGTTGTATTCGAAACACTCACTCAATGGAACTGAAAACGGTGAAGTGAATGGATGTTCAGTAAGCCAGCATGAGTCATCAGATTCCAGCGTTCGGACGATTCATTATGATGAAATGAAACAAATGAAGCTTCCAAATAGAAATGGGTCCTAAGAAATGAAACTCTTTGACGGTGATAATGAATATAGTCAATTCGAGCAGTTCGAATCGTCAATAAAAGCTTTTGAGTTCCATATTCGAAGAGAAGCGACGAAACAGAAGAATCGATGTTTCAGTATGCTCAGAAAATTTCATTTCCTCCCGACAGACTGAAATGATTCATCCGGAAATTATTTTGATCGAAATGAATCAAACAAGTAAAAGATCAATCAAAACATGTATTCACACCTAACAACTCTGTTGTATGCGGAAAGAAAAAAAATATATAAAGAGTGGGGTCTACGTGTTGCTTTATTCAATTCACTTGTTTATCAATTCGAATATTGTTTCAGAATACAGTCGAACCCCGATTGTTCGTGAAATCGAGTTTCATAGTAATTGTATAGAGTTTCCCGAAGATTATGAAAGGTTGGCACTTACTCTTTTGTTTTGGTCTTGGCTTTCACATTATCTGACTACGAAGTACATGAACCTACAGATGAATACTTTAATGATTTCGGTATTGATAAAACGTACTTTTCATGCTGAAATATCTTTTTTTCGTGTTTGCACCGCGATTTTCGTAATTCGCGGTAAATTTAATTTCATGAACATGACGATATAAAACGACAAACATATTAAAATAGCCTATTTACTATGGAAAAGACAATAAATTAGAAATATTTTTCTAAATATTTCGAGAATGGCTGCAGTTAGGAGGAGATTGATCAAGAGCTTTTTTGTTTTAAATCACATCAGGATTCATAATTTGTGGCTAAAAATGGTTGGTTATATACAAAAATTCGAAGTTTCTAAAAATCATAAAAAAATCGATGTTCCACAAAGTTCGTTAAAAATAGTTTTACCATTGGACTCATTTCATAAATTTTCTACTTGACTTCAATTTCATATGGAAAAATTGAAAAAAAAACCATTTCAGATATTGCAAATTAATTTTTTTTGTAAACAAAAAAAGAGTGCTATTTTTTTTCTCAGTGTATATTTTTCCACGTTTATCAGGGATGCCAGGTGATTTTTTCAAATGTGGTTCAAGTGGTACGAAAAAATGTATTCAAATGCCTACACCATAATATCGGAGGAGACAAAAGTTCATAACTTACTTTTGAAAAAAGTTGAAAAAAAGTTTTGAAAAAAGTTAGGGTCGAAGGTTTGTCGATAGTGGGGAAATACCTTTAGTTGGATCGAAACTAACACATGGTTTCGCAAATAAAATAGCTTTATTATTGAATATAGCCCCAGTTCTGCCACAAAAACGGATCTGTAATAACTCAATTTATGCATTTCAGCTTTGAAGTTTTGGTTGTAACTCAAACCATCCATTAAACTAATTATTGAAACGGTATGTAACCGTAGAACATTCGATTTGAGAGATGATTGGTTGAAAGATCTAGGTTCGCCTATTGTATAGTATAGGCCCAAAATAATAGGAATACAATGTCACAACCATTCGAATTTTCCAGCGCAAATGAACATCAGTTCATTCTTCTAGGGACAATATGCATTCAGACCTCTTGAAGTTCTCCAGAACTTGAAGTAAAAGTCACTTTGTTGTTGCATTCATTTTATATGCTTGTGGAGTTTCTGCTTGGAAAAGTTTGAAAAAGCAAGTGAATGACCCCGAGACAAAAGTCTCCGTTGATTTCTAAGAATAAAAGTAAACAAGTGGCTTCGAATGACACTGAGACAAAAGCCCTACTTTTTTTGACGATATTTTCGGCCAATAGAATTTCATGAAAATAATATCTCTCAAAAACCTATTTACGCAATCATGCGAAAATGTCTTCACATATTTCATAATGTCTTCAATGTGTCTTCGCAAAATCAAATGTCTTCACAGTAAGTCAAATGTCTTCAAAATGAAGACATGTATTCAAACCTGGCATCCCTGACATTTATACACCAATACTCTATAACTCTTTCTAAAACACTATTTCGGTACGATTCATAGTTTTTGAGATATAAATTATCAATTTTTTCACTACTAAAATCGTTACGCCCTTTTCAAAAGTTACACTTAAGTGAGAAAAATTCCCAATTGCAGTGGAAAACTCATATTTCCTCCAAGTCAAACGGAATACAAACTTTCATTCAAATCAAAAACACTCATGTTTGTCGATTTCATATGGAATTGCTCTATATTATACAAATACTATACCAGTATGGAAGAGCAGCACATTTTCTGTTATATTTAAGCTCATTTAATGTAATAAATCGGGATGCCAAAACATGTGCTAAAAATTATTTTGAGTGTATCGTCAAGTAGCTTTTGTTCTTGAGTCAATTTGATGTTGTAAGGATGTAGCTCAGGACCTTTTCGCAAAATACGCCACAATAAGGTTTAGGAGATGCCCAATTCTTGAGAGCGTCGTGCAATTGACTGATTTGGGTCATTTCGGATGATTTCACTTGCGGCTAAGATATTTTCGTTGCTTCGTGCGGAGCGGCTTCTCATTGGCACGGCAACATCCCACAGCCAAAAAGGTAGACTTAAATTTGGTTATGGTATACACAGGCTGCTGGCTGGGACGATTATTGCGGCCGAAAATTGGAGTGCCCCCAAAGTTACAACCACCGACTCCGAATTCCGGTAGTGATTTTTAATAATTATGAAGCGTTGCTCTTTCGTGAAGTTCACCATGATGAAAATGTTAAGTCGCTAATGAATGACCTTTTATGAAAAAAAAATGCGTGGGTTATATCTATGATAAAATCGCAAGGTTGACGTGGGACTACCTTAGCTTAGTAACCATTTGTTTGTATTGATTAAATTGAATTGAATGAAATTGAATGAAACAATTTCCGAATTCAATTGAATTCAATATATTTGCGTTGTGAGTAAAAAGTGTCTGCACGATTTTACCAATTACCTAAGTTTAGTAGACCGTGTTAGGGAAACGCACTCTAGTCTGCACAAATATTTTTTCCCCACTATATTCCGGTTAGACGTAGTCCCACGTCAAAAGACGGGTGGGTAATGTCGGTGACATAACCGGAGTGACGTAGGACTATACAAAGGGGACAGCTTTTGTTAAATATATATTTTAAATATATTGTTTTATTTTCTTCTCCTACGTGAATACCTACCTATCTACCTGAAAAATGGATTAGTTTACTGTTTAATCACTCGATATCCCCATCTTGTTCGGTTAAACCTTCCTGTTTAGCTATTGCGTTTGCCACTCGCCACAGCTTTCACAGTTGGAAAATTTCTTCCCATCCAGCTTGTGACATGTTGTTCAGTAAATTACATTTAATGCGACGTGCCGGAGAAACACTCAGTGTCGCATTTGAGGCGATTTAAACCTGTAATTGAACATTTCCGATGACAGTGGTACAGTGTCGACTTTCAATGTGGGGTCATAATTTGGACCCCGAACTCTATGTTTACAAAAATGTCGCATTACAGATCCATCCAATTAGCTCAATGTCGAGCTAAATATAAATTACTGTACTTTCAATCTAGAAGCAATTTAAGAATTGGTGAAAATTGAATAATCGGGAAAGTCCCCAACCATCAATAAGCTCAGAACAACTGCCAAATTCACATACTCATCATATCCTGGCAAACAAATTATAAAAAAATCAATTTGTGTTTTATTATTATTTTGGATATTATTTTAGAATGCATTGAACTGTATTTCGTAAACTCTTGTTTGGGGTGCACCCGTGGCCGAGTGGTTAGCGTCTCACATTATCATGCCGGGTGTTCGGGTTCGATTCCCGTTCTGGCCGGAGGATTTTTTTTCGTCAAAGAAATTTCCTCCGACTTGCACTGTGGTCACGCGTATTCTAGAGCTTGCCCCTCGGAATACATTCAAGGCGTGTTATTTGGCTTAAGAAATCTCAACTAAGTATTAATGAATGACGCTAGTAAATACATATGTTGAGACGGCAAAAGTTCCACAGGGAACGTTAACGCCATTCAAGAAGAAGAAACTCTTGTTTGAAAGGTTTAATGGCCCTGATAAGCGCCGTGTTTTATGGAATGGTTCCAATTTAGAAAATTTAGTACTCGTGGTTTAAAAAAAACCATTTCGAATGCCCTCGATGCCGCCTTGTTCTGGTTTTGCCACCAAAGCAGTTTGTATAAAGAACAAATTTTTTTCTTCTGCTACCTGCTGTAGTTTTGCGATTGCGTTTGCCACTCGCCACTCGCTGCAACTGCCTGTTGTGTTGTCTTGATGTCCACCGAACCGAATGTGTTCTGTTCCGAATGCGGGTTTTCTTATCGTCGCGAGCAGCTTTTCCACTTCGGCGGCCGAAACTAGGAGCTAGGAGGACTGATTGACTGGTACTAACGCGCTCGGCCTAGCTACCCTTGCGTGGAACTCCAGACTAACACGGTTCGGACGGGATTTTGCCTTTCCCTTCACTTTTCCTCCTTTGTCATATCCAACCATGGCTGCTTGTGTTGGTTTGCTGATGTGATGTCATGTGAAACGATGTGGTGTAACTTGGAAGGGAGTGAAAATAAAATGCGACTAAACTAGTGAACGATCAAACAAGAAAGATATATTTCGACAGGTGACCGGAATAAATCGCCACAGTAAACAACTGCAACAGAAACAACCGCTTAGAAAAAGTGTAGTAGGCTAGAAATATTTGGCGCGGGAAAAACATCATGTGCCTCACATTTCTATTATAAATTTATTCTCTTGTTCTCGTTTTTCGAAATTTATTCTGAGGACAATGTAATGGGGACGAAGTCCCCATTTGGCGAGGATAAGGAATCGAGGCGGCCCATGCCGCCAAGATGACGCAATCCGAGTCCACCGCCGACCCGCCGTCGGAAGCGGCGGTGTCTCGCACGCAAACCTGGGATCCACTGATTGCCCGGTTAGTTTGAAACATAGGATACGATCCTTTAGCAATGTCCGACCGAGCTCTAGCGAGCGTCGGACGGTATACGTCTGCCCGGGGCGTTACGTTTGCCTGGGGCGATACGTTTGCCCGGTTAATTCTTGTTTTGAAATACAATACCGCGCCACAATATTTATAGCCTACTACACATTTTATAAGCGGTGGTTTCTGTTGCAGTCGTTTTCTGTGGCGATTTATTCCGGGAACCATTTCGACAAACTACAGAGCATTAAATTATCATGGCATGCTTCTTGTAATCGTGTTGCTTCGTTGGCAATTTCAGCACTCCTCCTCAATCACGATCTGTTGCAGGCCAATTGATGATCGTAGTCTCTCCAGCTTCACCCTTGGTAGCGGCTTTGTCAGGGCATCTGCTTCCATGGATTCGGTTGGACAATACCGAACGCACAGGACTCCAGATTTCTTCAGATCACGGACGAGGTTGAACCTGGTGTCGATGTGTTTGGTACGCCGGGTATCACCTTCGTTCTGCAGCATGCTGATGCAACTCTGGTTGTCCTCGTGGATGAGAACAGGGTAGTGCACTTCTTCACCGAGGCCTCGCATGAGTTTGATGAGCCACAGCAGTTCCTTGGTTGCTTCTGCCAGAGCTACATACTCTGCCTCGGTCGAAGACAACGTAACGCATGATTGTTTCCGGGATGTCCAAGCGATCGGTCCACCTCCAAGTTTGAACAAAAATCCGGAATTCGATTTCCGGTCCGAGCGATCTCCTGCCCAATCCGCGTCATCATAGCCTTCAAGGTTTCCCACTCCTCCTAGCTTCAACCGCAAGTTGGCAGTACCCTTCAAGTACCGCAGGGCTCGCTTTGCTTCCGACCAGTCGGTTTCCGTCGGCTTGCTTACTCTGCGCCCGAGAATGGACGCGGTGATCGCCAAGTCTGGTCTGGTACAAACAGCAACATAGAGCAAAGCACCGACAAGGCTTTGGTACTTCTCACTGTTCGGCATTTTCTCCTCCTTTTGCGTGATGTTGGGGTAACCAGGATCCATCGGTATCGGTGAAGGTTTCGCTTGTTCCATACTAAATCGAGCCACGATCCGATTGATGTAGCCTTCTTGCGACAGCAGAAAATCTCCGTTCACGTTCCGTTCCACCTGGATCCCAAGGTAGTTTTTCACATTGCCAAGGCAGGAAATCTTGAATTTCTTCCCCAGGAAAGAGCAAACTCGCCTGTATTCGTCATCTCCAAAAGATACGATTAGCATATCGTCGACGTAGAGCAAAATAAACGAAAGCTCTCCGTCAACGTTCCTCACGAAAAGACAGTTGTCAGCTTCCGTTGGCTTGTATCCCAGCTGCATCAGGACTTCGGTGATGGTTCTGTTCCAAACCCGTCCGGCTTGCTTGAGTCCATACAAACTCCTCCTTAAGCTGCAAACTTCGCTTCGATTTCCGGTTTCGTATCCGGGGGGTTGCTGCATGAAGATTTCTTCGCTGATTTCTCCATACAGGTACGCCGTTTTGATGTCGATGTGCTTCACATCCATCATCCTCCGGGCAGCTACCGCCAGAAGTGCCCGAAATGTCGTGTGTTTGGCTACGGGCGCGTAGACTTCATCGTAGTCAGTTCCAAACTTCTGACTGAAGCCTTTCGCCACGAGACGCGCCTTGTACCTTGCTACGTTGCCATGCTCATCCAGCTTTTTCTTGAAAATCCAGCGGCAGCCCACTGGTTTCCGGTTGGAGGGCAACTGGACGATTTCCCAAGTTTTGTTCTCCTGCAGAGAAGCAAACTCCTCGTCCATTGCTTTCTTCCACTGCTCTCGCTCTGGACCACCCAGGGCTTCTGCGATGGTCCGTGGCTCAGCGGCTTGCTGAATGGGAATCTGGCCTGTTTCGCCATATCTTTGAGGTGGCACTCCCTTCGTCGTCCGGCTGGACGTTCTTGGAGCCACAGGTTCAATTGGTGCGTTGGGGGGACGTTCATCCTCGTCGTTGCCATCGGTGAGCGTGGCATCGCAATCGACGTATGGATCGATCGTCTCGTTTTGATCATCCTCTTCGTCGGAATCAGACTCCTCTTCAATCTCCGGTTGCTCACTATGAACGTCCCCTGCAACGATAGGAAAATTATTAGTCTTCGGGAAAGCATGTTCACCGATCGAGCATTCGATGATACTTCCATTTTCTGACGCTTCATCCTGACCGGTGTTGCCCATCGTCAGAAATCGTGCATCTCTGCTGTTCACAATGGTGCCAGTCATCAGGTCCAGGAATCGGTACGCCTTCTGTTGCGATGAATAGCCCACGAACGTCATCTTCACCGCCTTCGAATCAAACTTCGATCTGTTCTGTTTGGGAACCCACACAAATGCCTTGGTGCCAAAAATCTGCAAATGGCTCACATCCGGTTTCTCGTCCCACCATGCCTCGTACGGTGTTACCTGGAGTGCCGTGGTAGGAAGCCGATTCTGGAGGTAGTTTGCAGTATTCACGGCTTCGGCCCAGTATCGCAACGGGAGGTCCGCGTCCAACAGCATGCACTTCGCCATCTCATTCAGAGAACGATTTTTCCGTTCCGCAACACCATTTTGCTGCGGGGTGTACGGTGTGGTAAACTGTTGCCGGATGCCTTCCCGTCTGCAGAAGTCTTCCATTGCTCGATTCTTGAATTCACCGCCGTTGTCCGATCGGATGATCTTCGGCGGCCTGCCAAAGGTGGTCTTCATCTCCATCACGAAGTCCTTCAGCTTGTCCTCTGCATCGGATTTTTCACGTAGGAAATATACCGTCGTGTAGCGAGAATAGTCGTCAATCACGGTGAGATAGTAGCGACATCCACCTTGTGTGACATTTTTCATCGGCCCACACACGTCGACATGGACCAAATCCAACGGGCGCTTCGATTTCTTCTTGGCTTCTTTGGGAAACGGGAGTTGTGCAAATTTCCCCTCCAGACAGCACTCGCACTGAATCCGCAGCCCACAGTCCTCGATTTGCAGTCCTGTCGCTAGGCTCTTCCTCTTCAAATCCTGCAAGGCCTCGTTGTCACGATGACCCATCCTTCTGTGCCACGTGTGCTGACAGTTGGCGCTGTGGCGTTTTTCTTCCACCTTTGTCGCTCTGTGGGCGTTCTTCAAGACGTACAACCCACCAGAAACGACCGCGTTTGCTGCAACCCTTTCATCCTTCAGAATGGTGCAGCCCTTGGCATCGAAGATGACGGTTCCTTTCTTCTCGACCAACTTCCGCACCGAAATCAAATTAGACTCGAGATTCGGTACGTACAACGTATCTGTAGGATTAACTGTCAGATTTTTACCTTCAAGATCGCAGCAACCGATGCGACACGTTCCTTTGCCCCTCGCAACCGTCGTCTTGCCGTCAGCGAGCACCACGTGTTCGTTCACATTTTCATCCAGGTCCACGAAAAAATCCATCTCGGCGCACATGTGCGATGTCGCCCCGGAATCGACGACCCAGGCTGCTGCTTCAACTGCTCCTCTGGCCATGAAGGTGGTTTCGCTTCTATCTTCACGAACCGCCTTTGCCCTGGACGAAGTTTTGCGGGTTTTCCGGTTCTCCTGGTCGTTCCGGTTCTCCTCTTCTCGGTCACTGGCCAACTTCCGACACTCTCGCTGTTTGTGCCCCGGTTTTTGGCAGTAGTGGCAAGTAAGTGGCTTCTTACCAGAACCTGCCCGCAAACCGGTCTCGTTGCCATAGCTACCGATTTTCGTTACCTCGTCGATGAGCTTCCTTTTCACCAACTCCAAAGTGAGCTCGTCGTCCGCCCTGCTTTCGAGGGCCGTCGTCAGCGTGTTGAAAGATTTCGGGAGGCTACTCAACACAATCGCCACCTGCAGCTTTTCGTCCAGTTTCAGGTCCGCCAAGGAGAGACGCTCGAAGATTTCTTCCATTCCGACGACGTGCTTCTCCATGTCCTCGCCCTCACTGTACCGTTTCGTAATCAGGTTTCGCAATAAGGACACTTTGGAAGTCAGGGTTGGCTTCTCAAAATGGTCCCCAAGCTTTTTCCAGGCTTCACGAGCGGTCATCGTCTGCTTGATGAGGCTATGCTGGTTGCTCTCCATCAAGAGCCCGATCGTGGCTCGTGCTCGCTGGTCCCCGTAGTCCCAATCTTCCAACTCAGCAGCGTTTCCCGGATCCGCCGTCGTCGCAGCTTGATCGGCTGGTCTCACTTGGGTGACGAACTTCCACAAATTCTCCCGGATCAGCAGCAGCTCGGTGCTGAACTTCCAGCTGCTGTAATTTTCTCAATTTAGCTTCGGAAACTGGATCTTCTCCATTTCGGCTTCGCTTCAGGAAAAAAAATTTCACGGATGTTGATTATCGTTGCTAGGCACCTAGTTCTGGGCCCATAACCACTTGGAAGGGACTGAAAATAAAATGCGACTAAACTAGTGAACGATCAAACAAGAAAGATATATTTCGACAAACTACAGAGCATTAAATTATCATGGCATGCTTCTTGTAATCGTGTTGCTTCGTTGGCAATTTCAACAGTGTACGGTTCGGATGAGAATGATCGTTACGGTGGTGGTGGTTTTGTATTATAGAGACTTTAAACTTTTTAGTTCATTCGTCTCTAGCCTTGAGAAATGCCCTTAAAACTCTACTCTAACTCCTTCATTACACCTCCGCCCCCATTGCCTTGAGAAAGGCACTCGATCCCTCGCCATCCAGCTCGTCCAGCAACGATGTTGTCCAGTCGGTGTCCACACAAAGAATGATCGTTACGGCAGCGGAGCGGGGATTTTTAAGCTGACTGGCTGGCTCGAGAATTACGCATGTGTGAGACAGCGACCAATGTTTCGTTCATTTTTTTCTTTTTCCTTTCCAATGGTGCTTCATTCTATTTCGCTGCTGCTCTGGTTGCCCGTTTTGGTCGGTACGATTTGAGGAGCACAAAATGGACCAATCAAAAATGGGCACATAGTGCATTTGGACAATGCTTGATATTTCACAATTATTCAATTATTTATCTCAAGAAAAATGAAATGTTATTCATTATGATAGATGCGTAGATATATTTCCTATCAATTGATGCCAAAACCTTTGCAATATATTGAGAAATGCTCGAGTTATAAGCGTTTCAAGTCTTGCATTTTTTCCTACTTGTTCAGTGCCTAGATTTCCATTTCACCCCCTATATATTCCGGTTAGACGTAGTCCTACGTCAAAAGTAGATTAGGCACGGACGGGAACTTGACATATGATTGACGTATTATAACTGTGTTTGTTTGTAGTAATTGCATTTGAATTGAGTGTTCAAAAATGTACGCAAAATACATAATCAATAAAAAAAGTAAATGGTAAAAATTCCATTTTTGTCTACGTTGCCACGTTTTCTGGAGTTTTCTGGAACATTGTTTGTACAGAGTGGTAATACATTTATAGCCATGTGATGTATATCAGGAATTCTATGACCACGAGAGCTCTCTCGTAGCTGCTGTCGTACATGGATCTCATCGGGTGCTAAGTTCTGTATATTTATACGGAAGGGAATGGAAAACGGACAAGTGAATTCAGGGAAATGAAGCGAGCAAAAAAAAAACACATAATTACCTCTAAGGAAGACATATATGAGTAACATAATATTAAGATCGCGATTATTGAAGCTATCATGATCTGACACGTGTGAGAATTTGACTGGCTGCTGATTTAGAGGTTTGAATTCTTTAATTACATTTTTCCCATTGCCAAACAACATGCTCGATGTCATGATATACTAGATCACAATTACATAAATTGTAGGAAACAAGACCAATACGATAAAAACGTGAATTAAGCACGAATTGATTGGACAACAACCTGAACGACAGCCTAATAAAATCTCGATCAACGATTAACCTTGTCAGCCAGGTTCTCGTCAAATCATTGGGAAGAATAGAATAAAACCATCCAAGATAATCCCTCCATTGATTCTGCCAACTGATGAATGTCAATTATCGGTAAATGGAGAATAATTCATAATACGCATCGACTCACAATGTAAGCTAACTCCCGTTTGTGGACAAAAGGATTGCTCGTTGGGTTGTGTGGGAAAACGAGTGGCTAGTAAAATCGAGATAATATACCCATTTTAATAGTCCCATTGTTTACTTTTTTACTATTTTCACTGTTCATGTTTTCAGCAAAAAGAAAATCCGGATGAATTGGTATAATAATGGTATACAACATAACATATATCTCAATAACGATTTTGCGTAATATGCGTTTGTAATCTCTTAAGGAGGAACCCCTCTCGAGAAGGTCAAAAAATCGAATTTTTGTTTTTTGCATTCTTTGGGGAGCTTTACTTTATTCATAAAATCCGAAAAAAAAAATCACGAAAATTCATGTTTTTCGACCTTCCAGACAGGGGTCCCCCCTTAATGAATCGTCACATGCCTCATTTTCAATTTCGTAGAGTGACCCTCCTATATAGAAATCAAAGACGTAGTCCTACGTAAAAAAAGTGACAGGAGGGTTGTATCCGAGACACGACCGCATAGTTGACGTAGGATTCCATTAGGCTATATGTTGCATGCTGATTTGGGATATGTTTGAAGAATTTCATCGTTAAACCCTTTGATAATGATTTGGTGACTGAAAAGGGCCGTTTTGTTTGGTTTTTCGATATTGTCTGTTCACTTCACCATAGTGCACGGTCCAGGAGGTGCATTTAAGTGGAAATTAGCATCTAGAGCTCGACAGTGATTCTCTAGACAAAAACTGTCTTCGACAAAGTTGTTACATATGATAGAGCGCTCATTTTCATGTTGCCAAAAATAGGGTGATCAACATTTTCGATGAAATAAAAAATCTAACTTTCTCATCTCTATAGATAGAGGTAAACATAGTTCGACAATATTGGTTATTTTAAGTAACTTTGTGGAACAATATTTCTTTCTATCTCTTCAAATAACCGATATAGCGCTTTTTCTCTAGGTTGAGTTAGGGTTACCATGAAAAAACGTTTTTTTTTGCTCTAACTTTTATATGTAAAATTCTACATCAAAACTGTCTTCCAATGACTTTTAGAGCTTTCCAGTCCACGCATTTTACGATACATAACTTGTATGTATCTTAATTCTACTCAAAGTTGTTGATGTTTTTTTTCCCGAAAACACGACTTTTTCATTTGCTAGTCGTTTCTTTTTGGGGCAAACATAATAAAAAAATATAAAAAATTATTTTAAAGAGCACATTTTATTCTACATAAGGTGTAACTTTCAAAAGAGTTTTATTTTTTTGTATTTGAGTAAATTAAATTTGAAATTATGAGTTTTTGCATATAAATGAATAAGTTGCAATTTTTAAATGCATATATTAAGCGTAGACTTTAAAGCAGCATCACTTCAGTTCAGGCTTATAGCCACTCAACATGGATGTTCAAAGAAGACACATTTTTGTTTTTGTTTTCGGTGGACGAAATATAGAAGACGTTATACAATTATTACGAGAAAAATGCCAAGATATATATGTGTTTTGATTGCCAGAAAGTGCCTGAAATTTGAGAAGTTAAAGTTCTCAACACGGTGGTCGAAATGTGCTCGTACACGCTCCTGATTTGAACGGCAAAATGCCACGTGGCTCGAAGAAGTCTTGGTTTTTCTCAAAAATACCTTTTCTAATACTGCTAGAAGGCAAGAAAGGAAGCTCTGAGCTGAGCCAAAGGATGAAGTGTAACCGTGTTCGGGAGATTACAGAAAAAATTTCTGCTGAAGAACTGGGCTTCTTAACAGCTTCGGATCCTCATCATCGGATTATCTCATAGTAATAGACAAACACCAGAGTATTCCGATCTTCTGATTCCGGAAAATGCTAAGCATTTGATTTTGTAGTTTTTTATTTGTATGATTTTTAATTATTACTATGAACTTAATTTCCATTATAACAACTAAAACAGGTTAATATGTACATACGGAAGATTATAAAAATAAATTTGAATAAAACAATAGGAACAACAAAAGTTTGGTAAAATAATGTCATCAATCAACTCATCGCCAGTAAAATATGTCAATACATTACTAAAAAATAACACGTCGAGCCCCGAGTTGTTCTTTATAAGGTTTCTATTCAGGAAGCATTTGATAATTTGTCGGTCCCCGCTTTTCTTTTTATACAATAAATATATTTTATTGTAGAAAAAGAAAATAGTCAGAAATTTGTCTCGTAATAATTGTATAACGTCTTCTATATTTCGTCCACCGAAAAAGGAAATCAACAATGTGTCTTCTTTGAACATCCATGTTGAGTGGCTATAAGACTGAACTGAAGTGATGCTGCTTTAAAGTCTACGCTTACTATATGCATTTAAAAATTGCAACTTGTTCATTTATATGCAAAAACTCATAATTTCAAATTTAATTTACTCAAATACAAAAAATAACACTCTTTTGAAAGTTTCACCTTATGTAGAGTCAAATGTGCTCTTTAAAATGCCATCAATAATTTTTTATTATGTTCGCCCCAAAACGAACGACAAGCAAATGAAAAGGTCGTGTTTTCGGGGAAAAAACATCAATAACTTTGAGTAGCATTAAGATACATACAAGTTTTGCACCGTAAAATGCCTGGATTGGAAAGCTCTAAAGATCATTCGAAGACAGTTTTGATGTAGAATTTTACATATAAAAGTTAGAGAAAAAAAAACCTTTTTTTCATGGTAACCCTAACTCAACCTAGAGAAAAAGCGCTATATCGGTTATTTGAAGAGATAGAAAGAAATATTGTTCCACAAAGTTACTTAAAATAACCAATATTGTCGAACTATGTTTACCTCTATCTATAAAGATAAGAAAGTTAGATTTTTAATTTCATCGTAAATTTTGGTCACCCTATTTTTGATAACATAAAAATAAGCGCTCTATTATATGCAACAACTTTGTCGAAGACAGTTTTTGTCTAGAGAATCACTGTTGAGCTCTAGATGCTAATTTCCACTTAAATGCACCTCCTGGACCATAGTGCAGTGTTTACAACTGAGCAATTATACCAGAAGGATGGTGAAGAGATGGCTCCTGTGTTATGTATGGATGAAATGTCACCAATGTCAATGTCATTGAGAGGTTCAGAAGAAAAAAGGTGTAAGTGACATGTTCGATTTTCTCTTCATCGACTCTCTCTTTTGGTCATAACTTAGCATAGCATATCCCTCAGCATATTCCTAACTGTATTTGTCAATTTGGAGGGTAGGTCAGAACCCCATCTATCGGTTTCTGTAGTAAACTCAAATCGGAACGATTTTCCGGCAGAGCTTTTAACGAAACAAAAAGTTGATGAAGAGGGCAATTTTTTTTTCTAACTTTTACTTCCTGAGTGTTTATTCAACCCGTTTCCATTTTCGTTTCAAGCCCATCGGAACACGTTGCTATATGCCTCAATGCGAATTTCCATTGGACTAACAGCATCTGATATGATGTGCAGAGCATATGGGAAACCACTTTTCCTCCACTTTTCCAATTTTTCTCGTCGCATGAACTTTCCTTGGGTGAAAATGAACACAACAAAACAGAAAGCTTAAACCGGACGATCCGCAATTCTTCTGTAGGAGTCTTGAACCACTTCGACCATTAGTTTGATCTATTGTGGGAAAACACATTGCTTTTTATTTATGAAAATTGAAATAAATATTTTCATATTTCAAATCATTTCAACACAAACGCTACCATATACAATTTTACACTCACACTTGTGCTAAATGTTTCACAATACACGTTCTGAGAAATTTTGCGAAGCAACCAACATTGAAGTTCCAAATTTAAATTTCATTTGCTAGAATTAATCGTATCACTCACTTTACTTGCGGTATAAAATTCCCCCCGACTTGCATATATTTGAAATGCCGATTTCTCCTGGAACTTGGGTTTTGAAGTCTGTAGTTTCAGGAAATATATAATTTTATTCATTTTCACTGTGATGTATTGGTATGGAGTGCCCAAAATGATTGATGCAAAACTCTCATAAATCTATCAGAAAATGACTGGAAAATAATCGTGAGTACAAGAGAAAGCTTGTATCTTCAATTTCGATCAATCAGAACGAGGTATTTCCGTTTGGATAACGGTTGAGATTTTTCCCCCCTCTGAGAGTGACACTCGGGGCGGATCGCCCCAATATGTTCCCGAAAGACGTAATCCTACGTCAAACTGTTCTGATGAAAAAAGTTACAAATTTTCTCATTATGATTTTCCCTAGATTGCAAGTTTTGGAATCTCTAAAACAGCTTGCAGAGGGGCTGTCCACATACCACGTGGACAATTTTAGGGGGGGGGGGGGGGGGTAGGTGGTATGAAAATGTCCACGTTTGTCCACGGAGAGGGGGCAGGGGGTATAGACTATGTCCACGTGGACACGAGAAATGAATATTTTTTCAAATATAATCACCGATACATTCTAAATTAAATAAAAACTGTTCCATATTTAAGAATTTTAAAACTTTCCGCCCAACTTGAGTATTCCGTACTTATCAATAAACGAATTGAGCTGCCTGAGAGTGCTTCATATATCATTGAACTTCTCCACTGAAATCCATATTCTAAAAATAACTCACGTAAACTGTGAGCGACCGAGATATTTTGTATGACCCTATAACTTTTATGGTTGCGGGCTATGCATAGACGTTCCTAGCTCAAACCTATAAAAAATAAGCGGTTCCATAATGGTTAAGTTTCCTTGATATTACACATATGTTTTTTTTTGTCAAATACAATTTTCTATAGAGCTTGTATAGATCTCTCGAGAACAATTAGTCTTAGGATAAAGGGTGTGTCACATCAAATTGCATCACGGAAAAAACGCTGTAGAAATTCGCCCAGTAGACCGATCCTTTTGAAAATTTTAGACAGTAAAATAAAAACTATCAAACAACTTTTGGCATTTTCTTTTTATTCATACTTCGAGCCCAAGCCCGTATGCTCGCACCTTCCTCTTTACCCCGTCCATAAGGTTCTGTACAACGTCAGGTTGTAGTTTTTTTTTTAACAGAAATCCATTTTCTCTTGAAGTCCGCCTCCGATTTGACAACTTTTGGGTTCTTCCGGAGGGTCTGCTTCATAATCGCCCAATATTTCTCTATTGGGCGAAGCTTCGGCGCGTTGGGCGGGTTCATTTCCTTTGGCACGTAGGTGACCCCGTTGGCTTCGTACCACTCCAACACGTCCTTTGAATAGTGGCACGAAGCGAGATCCGGCCAGAAGATGGTCGGGCCCTCTTGCTGCTTCAATAGTGGTAGTAAGCGCTTCTGTAGGCACTCCTTAAGGTAAACCTGCCCGTTTACTTGCCACACCATGTTCTTTTTGGCAAACTTGGATAGTTTCTGCTTGCGAATCTCCTCCGGAACGCTAAATTTGTCCTCTGCGGAGAAGAACAACAGGCCCGGCAGCTGACGGAAGTCCGCTTTGACGTAGGATTCGTCGTCCATTACCAGGCAATGCGGCTTCGTCAGCATTTCGGTGTACAGCTTCCGGGCTCACGTCTTCCCCACCATGTTTTGCCTTTCGTCGCGGTTAGGAGCCTTCTGAACCTTGTATGTACGCAGGCCCTCCCGCTGCTTGGTCCGCTGGACGAATGAACTTGACAAATTCAGCTTATTGGCGTCATCCCGGACTGAACTTCTCGGATCACGTCTAAACTGCTTAACTACGCGCTTGTGATCTTTTTCACTGATGGAGCACCCATTTTTGCCGTTCTTCACCTTCCGGTCGATGGTTAGGTTCTCGAAGTATCGTTTTAGTACTCTGCTGACCGTGGATTGGACGATTCCCAGCATCTTACCGATGTCCCGATGTGACAACTCCAGATTCTCGAAATGAGTGCACAGGATTAATTCACGACGCTCTTTTTCGTTCGACGACATTTTTCCAAATTTACGAAAAATTGACAGTGAAGCATGGCCAACGTGATCTATACACTCTTATCTGATTATAAGCGAAAGCTGAAGATATAATTCCTAAAAATTAAATTTCTACAGCGTTTTTTCCGTGATGCAATTTGATGTGACACACCCTTTAATAATGTCTGTAAAGTTTTTCATGCAGAATTTCGTGTAAAATCATTTTTTCGCATTACTTTTCTCGAAAAATTAGAATTTTTCAAAGTATTGGAATCCCGTCAATTTCTAGGGATTAATATTTCATTTGCGTGAAATGATCCATGCACCACTAGTCGTCAAACATGAATCAATTGACCCAGTATTCTATTTTTTTCAGAAAATTTCGCATAGATTGCAGTTGTAAAACATTTGAATTGATTGATTGAAGTGCCTTTTAGAAGTGAGAAAATACTTGAAATTTTTCGTTTTTAAGGGTTTTATTATTTCCCCCCCAAAAATAGATGATAAATTTGATTGTTTCTATCAACAAAATTAAAGCTCTCCAACCCTTCTACAATTCCTTCCTCGACACTACAATGTTATTCCTATTGTTATCTTTCTCTATTTAAAATGTTCTACAACAGAATATTACGGAAAATTTTCTCATTTTTCAAATGAATTCAATTAAATTGTTCTATGTAGCGTACTTTTGAATTGGGATCAATTTAAGGCAAAAAATGGGTCTCAAGAAATGTTCAACTTTCATATTTGAGATTTGAGCTCGATTTCATAGTTGGGAATCAAAGAAACGTGAGTTGTCTGATGTAATTCTTCCCCGCGAGCACTTTGGAAGTCATCTAGACAATCAATGCCGAATGGTCTAAAAGCATTTGAAAAATGATAAAATATCTTAATACGCTTTGAATACCCTCTGAAAATTCTCTGAACTATGGCGGAAAAGGTTTTGAATTGCGCTACCGACTAAAGGTGAATCGGAATTCCAGAGTGAAGATGAATCGCCATTAGCAGTAATCGATCATATTCCGGAGTGGGCAAAGAATTTGTTCATCTAAAATTTTGAGTAACACTGTAACCCTGCCATAAAACAATGCAGAACAATGCATCTCTGTAGTAAAATATCCTACTGGAATTCCATATAAATCAAATGGAAGAAATTAATCAAGTTGATTGGATTATTACTGGCGTCTATGTGATATTAACATATTTTTTTTTTTGCAAGTGTTTAGAGAATCGTGAACTAAAAATCTATTTGGAAATGTTTTCAAATCCATTTATTTTTATTCGATTGGCGATTGGCAATCACAATTAGTAAAGCTCAAGATCAATCTTTGAAGTTGTGTAGTTTATATTCAGATGCGAATTGTTCCTCACCTGGTCAACTGTACCTTGCGTGTTTCCGTGTTAGCAAACCAGATAGCCTTTATATATTCGTTTATAATGGAAAAACAAAAAATATCATATACTCACAAGTATTTCAAAATTAAACTCATATGAAGCATGTGCTTTGTTATGCTACCCATTTATCTACCATACAAAAATAATGGTCCACAACTGGTACAGGGTACAGCTAGTGAAATTTGAAATAAAAACAACTTAAGGAGGGATTCCGGTCTGGAAAATCGAAAAAATAGAACTTTGTTTTTTTTGCATTTTTGGGAAGCTTATCCCCCTTTTCGATATTAAATTTCGTTGGAAAGTTACAGCCAAAAGTATGACCTCACCTCAAGGGATATAGTATTACTGTACGAATTTTGAAACGAGTTTTTCTCGATACCGTGTTTTTTCAACTGGCGGTATCAATATCTTAGGATCTACTCAACCGATTTGGCTGAAATTTTTTATCAGCCTTTAAAAATGGATTATATAAAGCGTTACATAGCCGTTTTTTGATATCTCATTTTTTCGATTTTTTATGAGCTTCTAAATAGCGATTTTTTATAAAAAAAATAACTCATTTTGAACCAAAATGGTCGCCATTTCGGCATTTTTTCGAAAAAAAAACCCCTATGTAACGCTTTAGGTATCGTCCTAATGTTTCAAAATATTCATTGGAATTTGTTCTACGACACCCGGTTACTTCAGAACCGATACCACCAGCAAGGTATCAATTTTCAGACAGCATCTACGCATATAGCTGTCAACAGCGTAATAATCATTATTCCTGCACTTTCAAAAATAAAAAAAATACATCTTCAAATATACCTTAAACAATAACTAAAATATCCGAGCTCTTCACTTTATTCGTAACATTCGAAAAAAATCCAAGAAAATTCATTATTTCCCGACCTTCCAGACAGGGGTCCCCCTTGAATGGAATGAAAAATTAAATGGAATTTAGACGCAAATCAGTTCTATCCTTAATTATTTTAATTTAAAAAGGAACAATGTCCACGTGGACAAAGGGGGGTAGGGGTATGAAAATGTCCACGCTTGTCCACGGAGGGGGAGGGGGAGTCTAAAACCGTGCTTTTTCTGTCCACGTGGTATGTGGACAGCCCCAGACAGGAATGTTAAATTTTCCCAGCAGACATTCGACATCAAAGAGATTCTGGCATCCGTGGCACCACGTGGTTCGGAACGAATACGCTACAAACCCCGGGGAGAGAGGGAGAGACCTAGCGTAGAAAGTCACCGCGCGCATTGGGTTGATGTGCAACTGTATCCGCTGGGATTGGGCGAATATTTGTTCTTCAAGCACCAACCCCCCCCACCCCGTTGGTATCGGCTTCCGGAGGGTTTCATCAATCATGGACCGTTTTCGAGAGCACTGATGGATGTCTGTATTGTGTGTGCCAGGGATTGTACCCGAACATGACAAGTAGACGATATCATTCCGCTGGAATACGGAACGACACATCAGCATAATAGCGAGGAAGACAAATGAATCTTGCTGGGGGGAGTTTGAAACGTGGCGTATTCCACATGAATCAAGAATTAAAATTAGTTTCACCGAAGTGCACAGCTATAGCGGTATGGATTCCTCTGTCCCGTTCCGTGGGATTCCACCAATCCAGCACCATAGCCAATAAAACGTCGGAAATTTGATCGTTCCAATGGATTCATCGTGATGTTTCATTATATTTCAACAATATCCAATTATCGTGTAGATCTGTTTGTGCTAATCTGTAACGATACCAAAATGACGGCGCTCGGTGCGGCAGAGGAAAAGTTTATTTTCTTTGTCCGTTTCCATCCTTATTTTCTTTTATGAATGCGTGTGCCTTAAGGCGACTGATAGGAAAACAAATAGGCTCGTTTTGGCCGGCCCCCCGTATGCCTTTTTTCCCTATATTTCGAAGGAAAAACGGTCCAACGATGCACGAAAACAATCACAATATTCGAATTCAGATTCATCAAATGTGACTCTATTTTTTCGGTCCTTCGCCCGCCCGGAGGGCGTTGAGTCACACAAAAAAAGTGAACAACGGTCGACGCTAAATATTTGACAATGACCCCAACGGTGCTTCGAGCGTTACAAATTCCCCGCAAAGTTGGCCCGGAATCGACATACGGGGCTGCGAGGAGCGCTTAGGCCAAATGGTTGCCGAGTTTCGGGAAGTCATTGCTGAATTCACTGGCAAAAGGCGGAACAACTTGGGCGTGATGGGCGGCAAAGGCGCGTATGAGCGAATGACATTCCGTGCGAACTTCGCTGCCAAACTTGTGAAGCGTGGGGAAATTGAATTTCCTCCGGCTTTCGTTCGTTCCGTGAACCGTATCGTTCCAGTGAATCGTCTTAACGTAATATCGCACACGATGATTTGCAAACACACACGCAGCAGCAGCTTTCAAAGGCACGCACAGACGCACACACCCACGCATTCGCGTTGCAATCGATACTGCTCCTCAGAAAACCGCGTTTTTCTGAGTTTGATGGGATTTAATTTTAAGACTAAGAAAACCCCATAATTTATGGCCTGTCGTCGATCAAATATTCGCAAATAAGCGCATTAATCATTCCGCATCGACATCCGACAAACTTGGCCCGTGATAAGCTGCTGGTATGTAGGTGGGAATCACGTTCCTCAGCCGTTTAGCAACATCCTGGTTATGTACAGCATAAGCAGCAACAGCGCATACATTCGCTGTGTTTCCTTGGAAAGAAAACTGGCGAGCGTCGTGATGCTGTGCCGCCGTTCTGTTTTTCATCGCATCTGAATAAAATAGAGCCAGCATCCGAGATGGCAGACGACATCCTTCGTTAGTCCATAAACGGCAGACATCGGAATAAATTGCAGCCAAGAATTCGTTGTTCGTTCGTTGGATTGATTGCCTTCTGTCGCCACATCAAACGC